>NC_139040.1:70866827-71515259 GCF_964662115.1 Mustela nivalis
GTGCAAACGCAATCTGCAGTAGAACTAGTGTCTTAGCGCATTTGGTCTTCTATATAACAAAAATACTATAACTGGGAACCATATAAACCACGGAAATTTGTTTCTCCCAGTTTTGGAGACTGGGAAGACCAAGATTGAGGTACAGGCAGATTCAGTATGCTGTGGTACTGGCAAATCAGGAGGGCCTGATTTGTAGTTCATAGATTGTAACTTTTTGCTGTAACCTTACGTGGCAGACGGGGGCAAATGAGCTCTCTGGGACTTCTTTTATAAGAGCGCAAATCCCATTCATGAAGACTTTGCCCTCATGATCTAAGCACCCCTCAGAGGTCTTACCTCCTGACACCATTACACCTGGGTATTAGGTTTCAAAATATGAATTTTGGAGGGACAAAAACATTAAATCTATAGCAGTCAGGAAGAGGCGATATTGAAAATAAAGTTCAAACGCAGTCTGTTGGAAAATTCTCTTTTCCTGGGTTGGGAAGGCAAATGTTTTGGTCTGTCCAGGTCTTCCATTGATTGGACGAGGCCTACCCACAATGTGGAGGGCAGTCTGCTTTTCTCAGAGTCTACTGATTTAAATGTAAATCTTATCCAAAAACACCTTCACAAAAATATCAAGAAGAATGTTTGACAGAATATCTGGGTACTGTGGCCCAGCCACGTGGAAGTGTAAAATTAACCATTACATTTGATCAGTCTATTTTTATCTGGTAAATAGGTAAACAGACTTAACATTGAGGTTTGTCTTCATTTGAAATGTACAATTTAAAATTAGCACCAGAAATTGCTATATTTTGTATCTCTTTCTGTAACCAACTTCTCTGAGGAAAAACATGACTTTGAAATGATGCAGAAAGAAGAATATTGATCTTGTACAGGCATCGCAAAGCTCAGCTAAAAAACTTTTTTTTTCCCATCGCCTCGAAATAGGGAAGTATTTCATCTTGAAAGCATCTGGGCCTTTCTTCCTGTCATGGATAGCCCACATCCAAATAAATTTGGAAAGAGAGAGATTAAGCCACATTTATCAGCCAGAAACTAACTATCAAATGTGGGGACCATATTCAGGTTTTAGTGGTTTACATGCCATAGCAGACATTGATCTTCCCCATTGGACAGATGTCATGTTTTAGGTTCTTCTGTGTTTTATCCCTGTCTCTATTTTTTTATTTATTTGACAGAGTGATCAAAAATAGGCAGAGAGGCAGGCAGGGAGGTGGCGGGGGGAGCAGGCTCCGTTTTGAGCAGAGAGCCCGATGTAGGGCTCGAGCCCAGGACTCTGAGATCATGACCTGAGCTGAAAGCAAGAGGCTTAACTCACTGAGCCACCCAGGCACCCCTCCCCTATTGGTTTCTTAAATCCATTTTCTTGCAGACTCTAGATTGTAGTTACCAGGCTATCTAACGTAGCTAGAAAGATTTCCCTTTGTCTCTGCATTTCAAGAGGGAGCTTCTGTAGTTAGTCATGTAAAATGTAAAATTCTTCAGGATCTTTCAATAAAAGAGCTCAGTGGAATTTGAAAAAATTGTAGGCTGATTAATATGTAGGGAAACTGTCCTATTCAACAAATTCTTCAGCCTCCATGCTACTGACATATATGAGCACCCTCCTGGGCTCAACAGTTGTGTGTGTGGAGAGAGAGTCTGTTAGTCCCCCATAATGTGCTGAGGATATATGTCCAATGTCATTTGAAGGACCATTTGGCCTAGAGGTATGGAATATTAGGGATAAGGACAACCTTACATAAGGTCCCAAAGACAGTAAGAACTATGGCCAGAATTTGAGCTACAAAGCCAGTGTTCTTTTTACTTCATCATGGCTTTTCAAATACCATTCAACGTCTTGTCCAGAGGCATTATTAATGGCTAAAATCATTGCAATGCTGTTTTGTCAAAATAGATACTGAGTTTGTATGAATATTTGTGACTTCAAAATGTATATCTGAATCAGAAGCCCCATTCTTTGAAATAATGTACTTTTTTATAACTTTTTGGATTTGAACATACATTTTGAGGAGTCTTCATCACTATGATCTGGGATGTTGAAATGATAATATTGAAAGATCTGGCTGCCTATTTTGCTAACTTTTTACAAGATTATGTCTTAGCAAGAAAAAAAGGACTTGCTGTATGCTTTGTGGTATAGCTACATTGAGTATATGTTAAAACAATTATGGACATTGCAATGAAGAAGTTATACAGTGAAAATTATTACAGTAGATTGGAATCTTACAAATGATTTCACTAGAGGGGGAATGATAAGGAAATGTCATTTTTTGACATTATTTGAAGATGTCATGCTGTAATATTCTAAAAAGAGTATAGTTTTAAGTAGGAAATATAAAAACAACATAAATTTACCTTTTACACTTTAAATGGGTGATTTTATGCCATATGAAATATATCTCAATAAAGGTATTTTAAAAAATTCACTTAATCTCCCCATTACTCTGATTTTATATGTCTTTGTAATGCAGAAACTTTTCTTTCTCTTTGTCAACAATTCTTCTTCCTTATCCCAAAGCACTGAGAAGCTCCTGTGCCCTAGGATGCTGCTGTTTCCTGTAACTAGTTTTTTTTTTTTTTAATTTAATTTTTTATTTTTTATAAACATATATTTTTATCCCCAGGGGTACAGGTCTGTGAATCACCAGGTTTACACACTTCACAGCACTCACCAAAGCACATACCCTCCCCAATGTCCATAATCCCACCCCCTTCTCCCAAACCCCCTCCCCCCAGCAACCCTCAGTTTGTTTTGTGAGATTAAGAGTCACTTATGGTTTGTCTCCCTCCCAATCCCATCTTGTTTCATTTATTCTTCTCCTGTAACTAGTTTTAAAACATACTCTTTCTCTCTTTTTAAAAATTTTTTAAAATTTTTTTTAAAATTTTTTTATTTTTTATAAACATATATTTTTATCCCCAGGGGTACAGGTCTGTGAATCTCTTTTTAATTTGTATTAAAATGTCTCTAATTCTGACATTGAAAAGACTTTATGAAAGGTTTTATGTTTCAGTTTCATCAAAATCCCCAATGGAACCCAAGTTGCTTTCCATTCTAGGCCTTGTCCTCATCTTTCTGTCCATAAATATTCATGGTGTAATTGTAGCCCTGGTGATATTATTCCTTTACACAGAGGTTAAAGCTTATGAGAAATTTGTACATAGCAAGTCAGTGGGCTCTGCTGATAATTTACTTCTTACTAACAGTAATGTGCTTTGGAGAGGGCTTGTTCCCCCACCCCCCATTTCTTTAGTTAATTAATATGAAATAATAATAAAAAAAAACCTTAAGGATTTTTCTAGGAACAAACTACTAAATCTTCTTAACAGGGAAAACTTGTAGGAATGAGATGAATATTCTATGGGAAATTTTACAAAGTTTAAGACTCTTAAAGGGGTTACACCCACTGGATGCTGTGACTACCCTGAAGTTCTGTGCTAGGCCTAGGAGATAGAGAGATGAAGTAAACACAGTGCCAGATTAAAGGTGGCACATGGCCTAATGGGAAAGAGGCATATTTACAACTAGCCATACTATGGTCACCCTTCTTAGTGAACCCAAATTTGAAATATATGCTCTTTATTAATAAGAACGTACTTATGTACTTAAGGTAACAACAGGATAGATTATTTTAAATGAGTGCTATTTCTTATTTTCTGAGACACTTAGTGCTAGTAGTAGACAAAGGAATTTTGTAATTTTCTTTTGAGAGTACCCCTGAACTTATAGACAGTGATGAGTAGAGAGGAAATAATGCTTACTGAATTTCTTGCCTCTTTCTTCTCCCTCCCCTGACATTTTCATGTTGTTAAAATCTGGTTGAGGGAATGCCAATAAAAATCACTAATAAATAAGGAAGGTACTAAAAGATATTATGTAAAAGATAAGAAAATATGGCAGAGGCTGTCTTATATTTTACAAACAGTTGGCATGTTAAAAAGCTCTTTTTACCATGTAAATATGGTTTGGTTATTCTTTGCTTCATAAAAGCTTTTGTAGGTTGAAATTCAAATATTTTTAAATTTAAACTTCTTTGTGTGATACACAATCCTCTTTATAGTTGGTCTTCTACTTATAAGACTTTTCCAGATTTAATTCCTACTATTCTTAAACATACCTCTACTTGCCAACTCCTAGAGGTTCTTAGAATATTTCTAATTTTTCATATTCATTATATCTTTATCTGCTATTTCCTTTGCCTAGAATTTTCTCATCCCTTCTCACCTGGATAAATGTCTTTTAATTTTTTAGTCACAACCAAATATATATTACTCTTTTTTTACACATTACTCTTTTATGAAGTCTTTCCTAGATCAAAACAGTTGCTCTCTTGTCTTTGTAGCTCTAGTGCCTGCCATAGTTCCTGACACAAAATAGATACTGAGTAAACATTTTACATGAGGCTTATCCTCTTTCCCACTATAATAGTAATATCCATATATGCTTGCCAAAAAATTTGGAAAATACAGAAGATATAAATAAGAATCATGCACAGTCCCCAGTAACCACTTTTTTTGACATGTTTTCTTTTAGTCTTTTTCTCTAAGCATAATTATATTCTTTAGATAGTTTTGAATTTTTTGGTAAATGTTTAATAAGCTCCCTTTATTAATTCCTTTTAATCTCATGTTTTATTATTCCCCTAGTTTGTTCCCCTCTTCTCCAGCATGTTCATGCAGCTGCTATCTTCTCTCTTTTCTCCATATTCTACTTTCATACTTACTGGTTTCCTCCTGAAAATGTAATTATATGGTATTCTGTTAGCTGTGACCACCACCACTAATCTTGTTTCACTAATCTTGTTTTCCTTTAAAGCCTGTTATAAAATCAAAATTCCAAATACATTTTGCATGATTAAATCCATCTGCTTTTCTACCTTGTTCTTTCAACACTGATAGAGATTAAATTTGGGTGTTTAAGCTGGAAGACATCTTGGGGGAGATAGTCCTCATCATTTTCAGATCAACTCATTGTGCCTGGCACGTGATAGGTACTCAGTGAATGTTAGTGTCCTTCCTACTCCCAGCCTCTTATTCCTACTAAGGTCACACACTGGTAATTGACACATTAAGACTGATTCCTAGGTTAATGTATATTCTTGATTGGTTACTTTGTTCAAGTGTTGTTTGGTTGTTGAAGATACCTTTCATCTCCAAAATCTACAGGTCTTTTCTCATCAAAATTCTTGCAAAATTAGTGTTCCTCACATATTAGTTTGACTGACTAAATGACCCAGGGTAGAATGGTTCCTTGCTTTGGGACTTCTCCCAGGCTCACCTGGAGAACTTATTAGAGCTGGGAATATAATTTATAACTTCAGTTCTTAGATTTTGAATTTAGGCCATTAAGACCCTCTGGTTTCTCTGAAGAGAGTTCCTAATTTTGTCATAAGGAAATATAAGTTTAATATGGAGGTTTTGAAAGTTTGTTAATAGCAGTGTTAACTTGGGTTCACAGGATCATAAGACGTTAGAATTGAGAGAGACCTTTGAAGTCATCTAGTACAGCTCCCTATTTTATTGATGAAGGAAATGGAGCTAAGATCACTTAGCTGTAAAATGGCAGACACTACTAGGAGCTCAGGCCTCCTGCCATTTGTACCGAAGACACTAGAGAATGTATGTAGGCAGAAGCCAGAGGGTAGGTAAAGGAGATGGGCTTTGTATATGTTTCTTTCCTGTGATAAATAGCAATGATCATATTTACAAATGTGAAATGGTCCACAAAAATGCATTTGCTTCCTACACCTTAGTCCTGTGTTGTAAATACACAGGAGCAATTGTCTCAGGCTAAAGAAATTGGATTGTTTTCCTAGAGAAATTCTCTACAGAGAAATTGAGATGACATTGCCCCATTTTTATGATGAACCCAATTTGGAGTACAGTTGACCCTTGAACAATGTGTGGATTAGGGGCAGTTACCCCTCTCCCCTGTGCAGTAAAAAAACCACATATAACTTTTGAATCCCCCAAAACTTTCTAATAGCCTACTGTTGACTGGAAGCTTTACTGTTAACATAAAATAGTCAATTAACAAATATTTTATGTTTGATGTATTATATACTATATTCTTACAATAAAGTAAGCTGAAGAAAAGAAAATGTTATTAATAAAATAGGAGAAATACATTTAGAGTACTGTGCCGTATTTATGAAAAACAAATAAACCCATATGTACGTGTATCCATGCAGTTCAAACCTGTGTTGTTCAAGGGTCAACTGTGTGATTGTTTGGGAGTTTTAGATTTCCCTCATAAAAATAGTAATATTTTCAGCATGCATACTTTGGGGAAAGCAGCTGGTGTTGGTAGAAAGAGTTCTGGTCTGGGATTAAGTCCTAGTACTGTCCAAATTTACTGTGGACTTTACATAAGACCCTTCTCCTGCTCTCTGGGCCTTGGTTTCCTCTTATGTTAAGATCAGATGTTATGTTGGTTCCTCTCGTGAATCTTCTTGTGTTGATATCCTAGGTTCTAGAGGCATTTTTAGCATTCTGCTGAGGCAGCCACTCCTTCTAGCCATCTGCTGCATTCCAAGAGAGGCCCCCATTCTCTCCCTATTGCCTAATTAGATTGTTTCATGCTACAAACTAATGGGCATGCTGCACTTGTCGTTTCTGAAGATCCCTTTGTTTGGTCTTGAATTTCACAGTTGTTTCTTTGCTTGTTCATTTTGCATCAGACTCTATTGTTCTCCTGTTAATAGAGGTTTATCTTCTTTGTCATTTCTCTCCTCAACTCATCAGTTCTGAACAACCATTCAGTGCTCAGAGGAGTCCACTCTTATTTTATTTTAGCTGGAACACCACCAAATATAACAGTATGTGTATCTCAAGGCCATGCAGTTTGTATCCCTGCTAATAGTCTCCGTACTTTCTTTAAAAGGGGTATTTTTGTTTTACTATCAAAATATTATTGTAATAATATTGAAAAATTTTTTAGTCATAAGCTTAGCTTTTAATTTTTCTATGTTCTTGTCTAATTTTATCCATATATATTTTTGCATGTTTTTGAAAAAAAATTTTCATTGTAAAAGTAATGTAACTACATAAAATATCTTTTAAATTTTTAGAATAGTACTAGGAATTTCTATATAAACTTCATACTCTTAACCTAGGTTCTTCACGGGTTAACATTTCTAACACTTTAAAAAAAATTCAATTCCTGTTATAGTTCATGTACCATGCTATATTAATTTCAGGGGTATGACATGGTAATTCAACACTTCTGTATGTTAGCTTGTGCTCATCCTGACGAGTGTATTCTTTAATCCCCATCGCCTAGTTAACTCATCCCCCAATCCACCTCCCCTCTGGTAACCATTAGTATGTTCTGTATAGTAAAGAGTCTTATTTCTTGGTTTCTCTCTCTCTCTTTTTACCTTTGTTTGTTTTGTTTCTTAAATTCCACATATGAGTAAAATCTTACTGTATTTGTCTTTCTCTGAGTGACTTATTTTACTTAGCATTTATACTCTTAGCTCCATCCATGTTGTTGCAAATGGCAAGATTTCATTCCTTTCTATGGCTGAATGACATTTCATTGTATATATGCACTACAGCTTTATCCATTCATCAGTTGATGGACACTTGGGCTGTTTCCATATCTTGACAATTGTAAATAACACTACTAGAAACATAGGGGTGCATGTATCCCTTTGCATTAGTGTTCTTACATTCTTTGGGTAAATACCTAGTAGTGCAATTCCTAGATCATAGGGTAGTTCTGTTTTTAACTTCTTGAGGAAGCTCCATACTGTTTTCCAGAGTGACTGCACCAGCTTTCATTCCTACCAATAGTGCATGAATGTTCTTTTTTCTCCACATCCTTGCCAACACCTGTTGTTTCTTGTGTTGGTGATTTTAGCCATTCTCACAGGTATGAAGTGCTATTTCATTATAATTTTTATTTCCATTTCCCTGATGATAAGTGATAATGCGCATCTTTTCATGTGTTTGTTGGTTGTGGCACTGCTTTTGTTGGGCTCCAGCCAATGGTGTATTGGTGGGGGTAGTTCTGCAGAAGAACATGGGGCTTAATGCCTCCTGTTAGTTAGCAAGGGTTGCTCAAGTCTGCTGTGGAGGGGACTTGAAGCTGTGGCTTGGCTGGAGAGGGTGTGGCCACAGGAGAATATGGGGCAGGGCATGCTATTAGCCAGGTAGGTAGGTAGTGCTTTTTGTGCTTCACTCTTTCCTGCAGTGTTGTGTATCTAGGATGGGTGTGTGGGAGGGAAGTGGTGCCTGTCAGCTCTTTTGTTCTTGGAGAAATCTCCCTAAGATTTCTGCCCCTCCAGCACAGCTTTGAAATTAGTAAACAAATCTCCCTCCTCTATACCCTAAGTGTTTTTCAAATCGCTGGTTCTATGCTCTGTCTCCCCAGGGCTGTTTGTTGCGCTGTCTCTTTAAAGATGGAGACTCAATTTCCTTTTGCACTCCTGTGCTTCAAGGTCCTGCTTGCTGATTTTTAAAGTTCTAGGTGTTAATCTCCGCTGATCATAAGAACTTGTGAAATTGGGCCCTTTTGGTTTTCAAAGCCAAATGTTAAGGAGATTCATTTTCCCTGTGCAGATTCCCTGTGTCTGGATTACCTGGTGTAAGTGTCTCTTTTTCTCCTTTCTCAATGCTACCTATGGCGTCCCTCCCTCCCTTGGACAGCCCTCTGGGCCGGTTTAGCTCTAGACCACAGGTGTCTACCTTTTCTACCCTCTTAGATATGATCTCTTCTTTATATTTAGCTGTGGAGTCTGCTCTGCTAGTCTTTGGGGTGTTTTCTGGGTTGTTTGCACTGATATGGGTGTAATCTAGTTGTATCCATTGGATGAGGTAAGCTTAGGGTCTTCCTACTTCACCATCTTTCCCAGAAATGAGATTTTTTTAATATCCTTTGTAATAGATTGGCAGTCTCTTAAGTAAATGGATTTCTTGAGTCTTGTGAGCTTCTCTAGCAAGTTAAACCCTCTACGGGAATCCTGGGAACTTCTTAACTTCTAATTGACTTCTGAAGTGGAGGGCAGTCTTGTGGGACTGATTCCTTAACCCATGGAATCTGATTCTATCTCCAGGTAGTGTCATAATTAAATTCTTATTTGTGTGAATATCTGCCCCCTGTAACATACACATACACATACACATTGAAATGAGGTTCAGAATCTGTTACTATTATAAATGGAATGGTTTTTTAAATTTCATTTTTGGATTGCATTGCTAGTATATAAACACATGATTTGTTTTGCTGAAGTTGTTTATTAGTTCTAATTGATATTTTTACCAATTCCATTTGAATAGTCTGTATTTAAGATCATGTCATCTACAAATATAATTTTTCTTTTTTTTCTCCTGTTTTTAAAGATTTTATTTATTCATTTGAGAGAGAGAGAGAGAGAGAGAGAGAGAACATGAGTAGTGGGGAGAGACACGGGGCTTGATCGCAGGACCTGGAGATCATGACCTGAGCCGAATGCTTAACAATCTGATCATGACCTAAGCAGATGCTTAACAATCTGAGCCACCCAGCTGCCTCAAATATGTTTTTTCTACTTCCTTTCCCATCTGGATACCTTCTATTTCATTTTTACTACTCCTCCTTCTCCTTCTCCTTCTCCTTCTCCTTCTCCTTCTCCTTCTCCTTCTTCTTCTTCTTCTTCTTCTTCTTCTTCTTCTTCTTCTTCTTCTTCTCCTACTTCTTCTCCTCTTCCTCCTTCTCCTTCTTCTTCTTTTTCTTCCTACCCCCCTTTCTCTTCTCCTTCTCCTCCTTTTCCTTCTCTGTCTTCCTCTTCCCTGGCTAGAATCTCTAATATAATGTTGAATAGAGCTGGTTGGAGTGGACATCCTTGTCTCATTCTTGAATTATGGGGAAATTATTCAGTCATCACTACTAAATATGAAGTGGACTGTACATTTTTCATAGATGCTCTATAACCAGGTTGAAGAAATTTCCTCTATTCCAACCTTATTGAGTGTTTTAATAATGAAAATTGTTGGATCTTTGTCAAATTCTTCATTTCTATCAACTGAGATAACTATATGATTTCTCTCCTTTATTCTATTTTTTAGAGGGGAGTGGACAAGGGGCAGAGAGATAAGGAGAGAGAATATCTTAAGCAGGCTCCATGACCCGCACAGAACACAACACGGGGCTCTATCTCAGGACCCTGATGAGATCATGACCTGAACTGAAATTGAGAGTTGGGCATTTAACTGACTGAGCTACCCAGGTGCCCCACTCTGCTTTATTCTATTGATGTCATGCATGACATTGATTTTCATGTCAAACCATCTATGCATTTCTTTTTTTAAGATTTTATTTATTTATTTGAGAAAGAGAGAGTAAGCCAGAGAGAGAGAGAACATGAACAGGGGAAGAGGGAGAGGGAGAAGCAGCACGGAGCCTGATGTAGGGCTTGATCGCAGAACCTTGGGATAATTACCTGAGCTGAAGGCAGATACTTAACCTACTGAGCCACCCAGATGCCCCCACCCATGCATTTCTGAAGTAAATCCCCTTGGTCATAATGCATAATTCATTTTATATGTTGCTTTAATATTCCCTTGCTTACACTTGCTTTTCTTTTTTGTTCTTCTCTTTCCAGTATCTTGAGAGGAAAGGTTAATGATTTGACATCTTTCTTCTTCTTCTTTTTAAAAAAAATATTTTATTTATTTATTTGACAGACGGAGATCACAAGTAGGCAGAGAGGCAGGTGGTGAGAGAGGAGGAAGCAGGCTCCCTGCTGAGCAGAGAGCCCTATGTGGGGCTCGATCCCAGGACCCTGAGGTCATGACCTGAGCCAAAGGCAGAGGCTTTAACCCACTGAGCCACCCAGGCACCCCATCTTTCTTCTTTATTAATATAAGTATTTATAGCTATAAATTTTATAGTAAGCACTGCTTTAGCTACATGCCCTATGTTGTGTTGTGTTGTGTATTCATTTTCATTAATCTCTAAGTATTTTCTAATTTCCCTTGTGATTTCTCATTTTACCCATTTTACTACTTAGTAGTGAGTTTATTTTCTGCATACTTGTGAATTTCCCAACTTTATTTCCATTAGTAATTTCTAGTATCATGCCATGTGGTCATAGAACGTACTCTATGATTTCAGTTCTTTCAAATTTATTGGGGATTATTTTATGGATTAGCATATAGTCTATGTGAGAGAATATTCTATGTCCCCTTGAGACGAAAGTGTTTTCTGCTGTTGTTGGATGGAGTGTTCTATAGAGGTATGTTAGATCTAATTAATTTGTAGCGTTGTCCAAGTCTCGTATGTACTTATTGATTTTTCTGCCTAGTTCTAACCATTATTGAAAGTAAGATATTGGATTCTCCAACTATTATTGTTGAATTGTTTATTTCTCCTTTCAGTTTTGTCATTGTTTGTGTTACATATACTTTGGGGGCTCTATTGTTAGGTACATATATGTTTATAATGGTTATACCTTCCCGATGGATTGGACTTTTTAATCATTATAAAATGTCCTTCATCATTTCTGGTATCATTTTTGCTCTGAAATATATTTTATCTGATGCTTATGTAGCCACTAAAGCATCCTCATTATGTTTTTCATCTTTTCACTTTTGACTTATTTGTGTCTTGAATATAATATGTATCTTCTATAGACAGTATACTGTTCAATTTTCCTTTTTTTAAAATCCAGTTTGCATTCAGTCTTTTGATTAGGCTGTCAGATCAGTTTACATGTAATAATTTTATTGATGTAGTGGCTTTATGTCTGCCATTTTACTGTTTTAATGTTTCATACATTTTTTGTTGATATATTCCTTTGCTGCTTTCTTTTCTATTAAATGCTGTCATCATCATTATCATTATAAATATTACATCTGTTAAAAACCCAATAATAGATTGCTACAATAATTACCTTATGAAGCTTTGTCTTTTAACAGGGTTGAGAGAAGAAGGAGAATAGGCATACATTTATAGAGTTTGTTATATTCACCTTCTTGGGTGCAGTTTTTGGTTCTCTTTATTTGCTTTTGTGGATTTAAGTTACAATTTTTTGTCATTTCCTTACTCTATTTTAGCTTTGCCTTTACCTTCGTTCTTTGTGATTTTATTATAAAATATGTTTCCTTATGGCACAAAATCCAAAATGCAATTATATACATATTGTTTTACACAATTGTTTTTTTACATCAGAAGAACAAACAAGAAATATGCATTTATACTCTTTTATAATTACATAATTACTTTGCAAGAGATCTGAATTTTTCATGTGAATTTGAATTACTGTCTGTGTTCAGTTTCTTTCAGCCTGAAGAAGTCCTTTAGTATTTTTTATTTGTTGTAACATGAACAGGAATCTTACTTATGCAATTTAAATCATCTTTGAGGGTGGATCCAGGCAAAGTTGATTAAAAAAATCATACTGTGTTATTTTAATAATAAACCAGGAGCTATAACCACTGGACTAGGGTTTTCTGAGGTCCCTTGTGGTTCTGACATTCTGTGATACTGTAACAGTGATGTTACCCCTGAGATTTTTAATCCATGTTAGACTACATATTCCTGACTTGTCAGTATGGCATAGATCTGTAGATCTTGAAGTGTATTCCCTAGACCAGCAGTATTATTTTTAATTATTTTTAATAATTTTTAATTATTTTCTGATTGCCATTGCTAGGACTTCTAATATTATGTTGAACAAGAGTGGGGAGTGTGGGCATCCTTGTCGTGTTCCTGATCTCAACGGGAAGGCTTTTTCCCATTGAGGATGATATTCACTGTGGGTTTTTCATAGATAGATTTGATGAAGTTCAGGAATGTTCCCTCTATTGCTATACTTCGAAGTGTTTTAATCAGGAGCAGATGCTGGATTTTGTCAAATGCTTTTTCTGCATCAATTGAGAGGACCATGTGGTTCTTCTCTCTTCTCTTATTGATTTGTTCTGTCACATCGATTGATTTGCGAATGTTGAATCATCCTTGCAACCCTGGTCATAGTGGATAATCTTTTTAATGTATTGTTGGCTCCTATTAGCTAGGATCTTGTTGAGAATCTTGGCATCCATATTTATCAGGGATATTAGTCTGAAATTGTCCTTTTGGATAGGTTCTTTGCCTGGTTTGGGGATCAGGATAATGGTGGGTTCATAGAAAGTGTCTGGAAGTTTTCCTTCTGTTTCTATTTTTTGAAACAGCTACAGGAGAATAGGTGTTATTTCTTCTTTGGAAGTTTGGTAGAATTCCCCAGCGAATCCATCAGGTCCTGGGCTCTTGTTTTTTGGGAGGTTTTTGATCACTGCTTCAATCTCCTTACTAGATATTGGTCTATTCAGGATGTCAATTTCTTACTGGTTCAATTTTGGAACTTTATAGTTTTCCAGGAATGCATCCATTTCATCTAGGTTGCTCAAATTATTGGCATATAACTGTTGAAAATAATTCCTGATGATTGTTTCTATTTCCTTGGTGTTAGTTGTGATCTGTTCCTTTTCATTCATAATTTTATTAATTTTGGCCTTCTCTCTTTTCTTTTGGATTAGTTTTGCCAATGGTTTATCGATCTTATTGATTCTTTCAATAAACCAGCTTCTAGTTGCATTGATGCATTCTACTGTATCTCTAGTTTCTATCTCATTGATCTCTGCTCTAATCTTGATTATTTCCCTTCTTGTGTTTGCAGTTGGCTTAATTTGTTGTTAATTCTCCAGTTCTTTAAGGTGTAGAGACAGCTGGTATATTCTGGATTTTTCCATTTTTTTGAGGGAGGCTTGGAAGGCTATGTATTTCCTGCCTAGGACTGCCTTTGCTGTATCCCATAGGTTTTGAAGTGTCTTCATTCTCATTGGTTTCCATGAATTGTTTCAGTTCTTCTTTGATTTCCTGGTTGATCCAAGCATTCTTAAGCAAGGTGGTCTTTAGGTTCCAGGTGTTTGAATTCCTTCCAAACTTTTCCTTGTGTTTGAGCTCCAGTTTCAAAGCATTGTGATCTGAGAATATACAGGGAATAATCTCAATCTTTTGGTATCATTTGAGCCCCAATTTGTGACCCAGTATGTGGTCTATTCTGGAGAAGGTTCCATGTGCACTTGAGAAGAATTAGTATTCTGTTGTTTTAGGGTGGAATGTTCTATATATATCTATGAGGTCCATCTGGTGCAATATGTCGATCAATGCACTTGTTTCTTTATTGATTTTCTGCTTGGGTGATCTGTCTGTTACTGAGAGTGGCCTGTTAAGATTTCCTACTATTAATGTATTCATATCAATATGACTGTTTATCTTCATTAACAGTTTTCTTATGTAGTTGGCTGCTCCCATATTGAGGGCATAAATATTTACAATTATTAGATCTTCTTGGTGGATAGTCCCTTTAAAAATTATGTGGTGTCCTTCTGTATCTTTGACTACAGTCTTTAGTTTAAAATCTAATTTATCTGATAAGAGAATCACTACCCCAGCTTTCTTTTGAGGCCCATTGGTATGATAAATTCTTCTCCATCCCTTCCTTTTCAGTCTGGATGTATCTTTAGGTTCAAAATGGGTCTCTTGTAGACAAAAAATGGATTGGTCCTTTTGTTTTATCCAATCTGCAACCCTGTGTCGTTATATGGGTGCATTTAGGCCATTCACTTTGAGAGTGATTATTGAGAGATACGTTTTTATTGACATTGTGTTACCTGTGAAGTCTTTGTTTCCATAGATTGTCTCCATATATTTCTGTTCAATGATATTCTTAGGATTTTTCCTCTTTTATAGGATCCCCCTTAATATTTCCTGCAGTGTTGGCTTGGTGGTTGCATACTCTTTTAAATCTTGCTGGTCTTGGAAACTCTGCCTCTCCATCCATTTTCAATGTCAGTCTTGCTGGATAAAGTATTCTTGGCTGCATGTTCTTCTCATTTAGTGCCCTGAATATGTCTTGCCAGCCCTTTGTGGCTTGCCAGGCTTCTGTGGACAAGTCTGACGTTATTCTGATGGGCTTTCCTCTCTATGTAAGTAATTTCTTTGCCCTTGCTGCTTTCAAGAGCTCCTGTCTAAAATTGTGATTCATCATTTTCACTATCACTTTTCTTGAGGTCTTTCTAGATTCTATTATCCTGGGGGTAGACCTTTCTGCCTCTAGGACACAAAGGCTGGTTCCATTTGCGAGATTGGGAAAATTTTCATGGAGAATCTGTCCAACTATATCTTCTAATCTTCTTTCTTTCTCCTGCCCTTCAGGGATTCCAATAATTCTGATGTTGGAATGTTTCATGGTGTCATTTATTTCCCTAATTCTGTTTCTGTGGCTTCTAAGCTGCTTGTTCCAGGCTTCCTCCTGATCCTTTTTTCTCTGTCTGTTTGTCCTCTAGATCACTAATTCTATCTTCTGCCTCAGTTACCCTAGCTTTTAGATAATCAAGATTAGATTGGATCTCATTGAGAACATTGTTAACATCATCCCTGGTGCCTTTCACTTCTGCCCTAATCAATTCCATTTTGTCATCAACGTCTTTCTCCAACCTAGCTATTGCCTGGATAATTGTTAACTTGAATTCCCTTTCCAATATACTGTCTATGTCCATATCCAATAGCTCTGATGCAGAAGACACTGTCTCTGAATTTTTCTTGTGTTGGGCATTCCTCCTCCTAATCATTTTGGTGAGAGATGGCTGAATGTATGTGTAGCTGAGTGTATTGACTGTGGTATAATCAAGGTGTACCCTGGAATGCTTCTGAGCAATCAAGAGTCCCCACCAAAAAGTAAGAAAAAAGAAAAAAAAGAGTGAGACAGGAAAAAAAGAAAGATAAAATAAAAGAGAAGGTCCAGCCCAAATGGGCCCCAAGTTAAGATTTATGTAGTATACAAACAAGAACAGACAAACAAAAAGACTGACAAAAGTAGATGACAAGAGAAATAAATAAATAAATACAAAAAAAAAATAAGCTCATCCAAAAGAACCCCAAGTGTAAGATTTATATACTACCAGGACGAAAACAAATACACAGAAACACTGACAGAAGAAAAAGATGGGAGAGTGGTTATATATTTGCAGTGTGGGCGAGGAAGATAATTTTGATTCTTCCTGGATGTATCTTGATATCTTTGTTAAAGGACTCAACTTTCCTGAGTTAAAGGGGGATTAAAAACTGGTTTACCTGGGGCGCCTGGGTGGCTCAGTGGATTAAGCCGCTGCCTTCGGCTCAGGTCATGATCTCAGGGTCCTGGGATCGAGCCCCGCATTGGGCTCTCTGCTCAGCGGGGAGCCTGCTTCCTCCTCTCTCTCTGCCTGCCTCTCCGCCTACTTGTGATCTCTGTCAAATAAATAAATAAAATCTTTAAAAAAAAAAACAAACTGGTTTACCTATAGAGGTAGAATTGATTTGGGAAAGGGGATTACCTTGAAGCTTATCTCTTTATGAATATTAAAAATAAAATAAAATAAAGTAAAATAACTTAAAAGATAGAAAAGCAAAAGAAAAACACAGGTATATATATCAAAAAGTTCAGGTTAAAAGGTTATTATGGAATTTGATGTACCGAACATCTCACTGTGATGGTAAATAGGTTGAAAAGTTATATATATTTTTAAAAAAAATGAAAAGAACCGGAATAGTGGGAACGAATTAAATGTAAAAGTTGTATCTATGAAGTAGTGGTGGTTGTCTTCTTGTCTTTTTTTTTTTTTTTTTTTTTTTGATTGGCTTTCTGGGGGTGAGGTCTGCCTGCTGTGGGTTTTCAGGCAATGATGTTCCTAGAGTTAAGTCCTCCTGCCCCCAACATGGGGGTGGGCTCTGAGGAAACAGGTTTTTCAGGCCTTTTATCTCTGGAGGTAGTTTTTGTTCATTTGTTTTCTCTCCCCTTGGCAGCTTTTGATGGTTTTTGGAGGTTTAGAGGAAGGAAAACTGCACCCAGACCTCCCTCTCTGAGAGAAGTCTCAGTCTGTTCCCCTCTGGGTGCTCCAGAGCACATAAATTCCCCCTTGGCCACTGGCAGAGCACGTTCCCAGTCACGGTCTCTGGCGCACAGGAACACCAGCTTCTACCCACACCCACGAGAAATACTAGCCCTAGCCTTGGCTGTCTGGGCAGCTCCAGACCGCCAGAGAGGTCCCAAGTAGAGAGAGCACACTGAGATTTTCATGCTGGCCTGGGCTGGGAGTGTCCAAGAGAGTGATGGCTGGCATCTGCATGCATCTCTCTCAGGGGAGGGTGTAGGGCGAGTCTCAGACTCTGGTCACACAGCGCGTGCCTCTGCAGAGTGGAAAAGGCTGTGGTTCTGCCAACTGGCGAGGCTCTCTCACCCTCACAGGCACCACCACCCAGATGCTTTCAGGTACACTGGCTCAGGGACAAAGATCTGGCTTCTTTGCTGCACTCTCTCTGGCTCAGCGCCAGCTGTGGCTGTCCCGGGTCAGTGGGCTTACGCCCCTGTCCCTAACTACCTGATTCCCACAATTTCCCCCTATGATCCTTTGCTCTTTTTGAGTGCTTTCAACCAGACTCCAAGTTAATGCTGGTCCCAAGTGCAGGGCACTCTCATATTGGGGCATTACTTTCCAATAGGTCGCTTCTGGTGGCTTCCTCCCCCTTTTGTTTATCTTCCGGTATCAGTCTGATGTTCCCACTCTGCTTTACCTGCCCACTGGCATCGTCTGCCCCCATAGAGATCCAGATGTGTATAATTCTCATCTCAGGCTGATTTCATGGGTGATCAGAGTTTTTTGGTAGGTAGTCAGCTCACTTTAGGGGACAGGTGAAACGGCTCCTCCTCCTACTTCTCCTTGATCTTGTCCTCCCCCAGTCATGTCTCCCATTATGTACATGTTCTAAGCTAAACTATAACTTGTCCTCAACTAGTGACTTGACAGCACTATTAGATATACATAGGTCATCCGAAATTCACCTGGTAATTGAAGTGGTTATACATTTAAATTGCCTTTATGAAAAGAAAAAAATAAAACTTTTCTTGTCTCTATGACTACCAGGCAATTAAAACTTGAGGCAAGCCACCTCGAATAAACTTCAGGGTAACGGAGATAAGGACTTACTCTACCTTAATGTTAAGATTTCCAAAATTGCTCTTAGGCCTCTAAGAAGAATATTCCTAGGTTATAATGCTTATTTAGCTTTGACAAAATTTATGTACATATCAAGGGGTAGAAGGCAGTTTTACAATTAAATTTTCTCAAGGAAATAAACTAAGAAAAGGGAGAGGGGAAAAGGTCTTTCCTTTGTGACAACCAGAAACATCCAATCCTACAATATACCACATATTTATCTGTTCATTTCTCTATTAATTGGCTTGTAAGCTGTTTCCAGTTTTTCATTATTGCTAATAATATGCCAATAAACATCCTTATATATGCCTTCCTGGAAGATGTGCGAGAGTTTCTGAACATTTTTGAACATTTTTGGCATTACCAGATATTTCCAGATTACACTCCTGAGTGTTTATATCCATTTATACTTCTACCAATAAATATGGGATTCTCCATTTATCCATGTCCTCAATCCTCAATTTTTTACGTACAATATCAATTGTATGTAAAACATTTTGCCAACCTGATGACTCTGAAATGGAATCTTCATTATTGATTGATTTTTGTTTTCCTATTTTTAAAAACTTGAGTATAGTTGACACAAAATGTTACATTAGTTTCAGGTGTATAATGCAATGATTCAATTTAGTATGTGTTATCCTAAGCTCACCACAAATATAGCTACCTAACATCCATCACCCTATAACACTATTACAATAACATTGAATATATTTCTTATGTTACGTCTTTTGTTCCTATGACTTGTTCATTCTGTAACTAGAAGCCTGTATCTCCTACTCCCCTTCACACAATTTTTCTAATGCCCCACCCCTTTTCTCTCAGATAACCATCAGTTTATTATCTGCAGTTGTACTTCTGATTCTGCTTTTTCTTTATATATTCATTTGTGTTTTAGATTCCACATATAATTGTGAAATCATATGGTGTTTGTTTTCTCAGTCTGACTTACTTCATTTAGCATGATACCCTTTAGATCGATCCATGTTGTACCAAATGGCATGATATCAACCTTTTTAATGGCTGTATAATGTTCCTCTCTGTGTATGTGTGTGTGTGCTTATGTATGTGTACATCACATCTTCCTTTTCCATTCATGAATCGATGGGCACTTAGTTTGATTCCCTATCTCGGCTATTATAAATATAATGCTGTAATACACATAGCGGTGCATATACCTTTTCAAATTAGTGTTTTGGTTTTCTTTGGGTAAATACCCAGTAGGGGAATTATTAAGGCATTTGGTATTTCTAATATTTCTCACTGTTTTCAATAGTGACTCTACCAGTTTACATTTTCACTGACAGTGTATGGGTGTTCCTTCTTCTTTACATGTTTGCCAGCATTTGTTATTCCTTGTCTTTGATTTCAGCCATTCAAACAGGTGATATCCCAATCTGGTTTTAATTTCCAATTTTCTGATTTTTGGTGATATTGAGCATCTTCTCATGTATCTATTGGACATCTGCATGTGTTCTTTGGAAAATGTCTATTTAGGTCTTCTGCTCATTTTTTTTTAAAGATTTTATTTATTTGACAGAGAGAGAGACCACAAGTAGGCAGAGAGGCAGGAAGAGAGAGGAGGACGCAGGCTCCATGCTGAGCAGAGAGCCTGATGCGGGACTCGATCCCAGGACCCTGGGATCATGACCCGAGCTGAAGGCAGAGGCTTTAACCCACTGAGCCACTCAGGCGCCCCTCTTCTGCTCATTTTTAAGTCAGATTTTTTGTTGATGTTGAGTTGTATAAGTTCTTTATATATTTTGGATTTATAGAAGTTCTTTATATATTTAACCTCTTATTGAATGTATCATTTGCAAATATCTTTTTATATTCAGTAGAATGCCTTTTCATTTTGTTGATGGTTTTCTTCCCTGTGCAAAATTATTTTGATGATGTCCCAGTATTTTTGTTTTGTTTTGCTTTTATTTCTCTTTCCTTAGCAGACGCATCTAGAAAAATGTTGCCAGGGCTAATGTCAGAGAAATTACTACTTGTGTTCTCTTATAATATTTTTATGGTTTCAGGTGTCACATTTAGATCTTTAATTCATTTGAGTTTATTTTTTGTATGGTGTTTAAAAGGAGTCCAGTTTTTACTTTTACATGTAGCAGCCCAGTTTTCCCTGCACTATCTATTGAAGACACTGTCTTTTCCCTGTTATATATTCTTGTCTCCTTTGTTATAGATTCATTGACCACATAATCATGGGTTTCTGGGCTCTCTATCCTGTTGCATTGATTTATGTGTCTGTTTTGTGTGCCAGTACCATACTTTTTTGATGATTACAACTTTGTAGTATATCTTGAAATCTGGAATTGTAATACCTCTAGCTTTATTTTTCTTTCTTAAGATCGCTTTTATGGTTCTATAGAAATTTTAGGATTATTTGTTACATTTTTCGAACAATGCTGTTGGTATTTTGATATGGAATACATTAAATCTGTAGATTGCTGTATGAACATTTAAAATGTATGAACATTTTAACAATGTTGGTTAAGCATGGAGTATCTTTCCATTTGTTTGTGTCATCTTCTATTTTTTTCATCAACATTTTATAGTTTTCAGAGTACAAGTCTTTTGCCTCTTTGGTTAAATCCATTCCAAGGTAATTTTTTTTGATGCAATTATAAATGGTGTTGTTTTCTTAATTTCCCTTTTTGCTCCTTGTTATTAGTATAACATCATCTGCAAATAGTGCCAGTTTACCTTCTTCTTTACGAATGTGAATGCTTTTAATGTTTTTTTCTTATCTGATTACTGTGTCTAGGACTTCCAGGACTATGTTGAATAAAAGTGATAAGAGTTGGGCATCCTTGTCTTTTTCCTGATATTAGAGGAAAAGGTCTTAGCTTTTCACAATTGAGTACAATGTTAGCTGTGGTTTTTTCACATATAGCCTTTATTAAGAGGAGGTATACTCCCTCTAAACCTGCTTTGTTGAGAGTTTTTATCATGAATGTATATTGTACTTTATCAAATTTTTTTTCTGCATTTATTGAGATGATCATATAGTTTTTATCCTTTCCCTTGTTGATGTGATATATCATGTTGATTGATTTGTGAATACTGACCCATCCTTGCATCCCTGGAATAAATTCTACTTGATGTGGTAAATGACATTTTAATTATTTTGTGTTGTAGTATGGACTTCCTTGGCTTCATCTTGTTTGGAACTCCTTGGTCATTTTGGACTTGGATGTTTATTTTTTCTCCCTAGGTTAGAGAATTTTTCAGCTATTACTTATTTAAATAAATTTTCTATCCCCTTTTCTTACTCTTTTTTCTTCAGAGATCCCTATGTTGTGATGTTTGTTCACTTGTGCAGGTGATCCCTTCAAACTATTCCCATTTGTATTTTATTCTTTGTCTCTTTTTGCTGTTTAACTTGGGTAATTTCCCTTGCCCTGTCTTCCAGATTGCTGATATAGTCTGCATGTGCTAATCTATTATTGATTTTCTCTAGTGTATTTTTATTTCAGTTATTATATTCTTCAACTCTGATTTTTTTTAATATTCTTTATTTCTTCATTAAAGGTCTCACTGAATTCTTCTGCTCTTCATTCCAGTCTAGTGAGCATCTTTTAAGATCATTATTTTAAATTCTTTATCAAGGATACTATATATCTCTATTTTATGTAGTTATTTTTTGAGCTTTTTTTCTTGTTCCTTCTTTTGGAGAGTATGTCTGTCTCTCCATTTTGCTTGACTTTCTATATTTGTTTCTGTGGATTTGGTGGACCAGCTACCTTTCCTAAACTTGAAGGAATGGTTTTGTGTACGATTGTCGTATATAGACTGTGTGGGTATGGTGACTTTTTCCTGGCTGAGTGGAGCTATGGCTGGCAGGAGTTGGGGGTCATGGGGCTTTTTACGTAGTGGATGCCCTGTCAGGACAGCTGAAGCTGAAATGGGTACAAGCTGTAGTATCCCAAGGTATTTATCGTGGTGGGGTGTGGGGTTTGTGTTCCTGACTGGTTTAGAGCTGAAGCCAGTGCAGGCAAGTGTGCTCCAGGATGCCCCACGTAGGGGAGCCCTGGTGAAATGGCTGGAATCAATGTGATATAAGCTTAGGGTTCCCAGAGCCCTCCACCTGAGGGGCATCCTGGCTGGGTGATTGAATCTGTGGCTGATATCAGTCAAGAGATTCTGGAGCATTCCACACCAAGGCTGCCCTCATAAGCTGTCTGAAACCAAAGTGGTGTGGGCCTGGAGTATTTGTGGTACTTTACATCCATGTCACCCAGGCATGAACCCTGGGGCTGTAGTGAGTACTAACCAGTGGCATTCCAACGTGCATTGCCCCATAACCACCTTCATTGGGTGACTGTGGCTAGAGGCCTGGGGATTCACTGAGGCAGCAGGCCAGTTAGAGTGTCCAGACTGTACACTAGTCTGTGCTTTCAAAGTGGAGGGGTAGTGTAGACCATGTCTGTTGGCCCCACCCACCTGGAAAATGTTCTAACACCCAACTATTATTTGGTGGAGTACTAGGGCTGAGGCTTTAATAAAACAATAGTTTTTTAAAAAATTAAGTCTTTTTAAAAAATATGAAGTAAAAGGAAAAAAAGGATAAAAGGGAAAGAAAAAACAAAAAGGAAAGAGAAAAGAAAGAAGAACAAAATGTGAGAATGAGGCAGGGAAGACTGTGGAGTGGGAGGATGCTAGACTTGCCTCTTCTCACACATACAACTAGATAACACTCACATCAGAGTAAATAACATAGAAAATGACCTGAAGACTAGCAGAACAAACTCCATAGCTAAAGGTAGAGAAGAGGCCACATCAGAGAGGGTAGAAAGGACAGAGACACAGTTTGGGAGTGGCCATCTGTGGGTTGGAGGGAACCAGTGGTGCAGAAAAGGGCGAGAAATGGACTATCACGCCAGGGAACTTGTATGGGGGAAAACAAAGCTCCATATTTGGCTTTGAAAGGGAGAGGGGCCAAATTTCATGAGTTCTTACAACCAGTGGGACTTAAAGTTTGGAATTTTAAAAAATCAGTATAGTCTAGGCTCTGGGAGAGCATGGAGGTTGTTAGGAATCTGAGTCCCCACTTTTAAAGAGACAGCATGAGTAACAACCCATGGAGATATAGTGTAGAACCACCAGTTTGAAATCATATGGGGCATATGGGAGGAGGACTTATTTAATCATTTCAGAGCATGTCCCAGAGAAAGGGATATCAAGGATACCCATCCAGGATCAAAGGAGCTTATAGGTACCATTTCCCTCTGCTCCCCCCAGCATAACCACACTGACACTTGCAGGAACCAGTATAATGCTGACATTTGCTTCCTAAGTGGTTTTACCAAGACCTGCCCCCATGTGCTTTGGCTTATCTGCCCTTCCAAGTCATGCTTGCCTCAATCCACAGCACTATAGGTCCACTCTCCCAGAAGACCAGTACAAATGCTACAAATACCCATTTCTGACCTGCTTATTTTGCATGGACGCAGGTCTGGTGTCAGTGTGGCAGGTCTCACTTGTCAAGAACACCAGTGTGTATCTTGTTAAAACATGCTTCACCCTGGCTGGGACAAAATGCTTCCCATAAAAGGTGAAGAGCCTCTGTAGATGACTGCATTGGAGAAGAAAACAGCCAGGACACAGCAGGAGCACATCGGCAACATATATAGTCAACATTTTTTGGCATGACAGGTCCTGGGAAACAGAGGATACTGCATTGCAGGGAACTGCAGGACCTCTTCTTCATAAGGCCATTACCTTTAAGAACAGAAGATGTAACAGACTTTCATAATGCACCAAAACAAACACAGAGAGGTAGATAATATGAGGAGACAGAGGGGTATGTTCTAAACGAAAGCACAGTACAAAATCTATAGCAAGAGACCTATTTGAAATGGATAAAAGTAATATATCTGACAGAGAATTTAAGACATGATTTAAAAAAGGTAAAAAAAAATAATGATCATAAAGATACTCAGTGGATTTGAGAAAAAAAAATAGAGGACATAAGTGAGGGCCTTAAAAAGAGATGAAAAAAAAAAAAACAGATGAAGAACACAATCTGCAGATTTAATGCAATCCCTATGAAAATAACCACAGTTTTTTTTTTCTACTGAACTAGAGAAAACAATAGTAAAATTTGTATAGAACCACAGAAGACCCAAATAGTCAAAACAATCTTGAAAAAGGAAACCCAAACTGAAGGCATTACAACTCCACACTTCAGGATATATTACACAGTTGTAGTAATCAAAATAGTATGGTACTGGTGGAAAAACAGACATATAGATCAGTGGAAGAGAATAAGGAACCCAGAAAAGAACCTACAATTATATGGTCAATTAAACTTCGACAAAGATGGAAAAAAAAGACATTCTCTTGAATAAATGGTGTTGGGAAAACTGGACAGCTACATGCAAAACAATGAAAGTAGACCACTTTCTTACACTGTACACAAAATGAAACAAAATTGATGGAAGACTTAAATGTGAGAGCTGAAACCATAAAAATCCTACAAGAATGCACAGGCATTGATTTCTCTGACATTAGCCATAGCAATAGTTTTTCTAGATATGTCTTTTGAGGAAAAGGCAATAAAAGCCCCCCCAAAATTTTTGGGACTATATCGAAATATAAAGCTTCTGCACAGCAAAATAAATAATCAATTAAAGTAAAAGACAACCTATGGAATGGCAGAAGATATTTGCTAGTGACATATCTGATAAAGGGTTGGTATGGCATGTGATGTGATGAGCACTGGGTGTTGTATACAACTAATGAATCATTGAACATTATCTCAAAAACTAATGATGTACTCTACATTGGCTAATTGAATTTAAATTAAAAAAAATACAAAATGTATAAAGAATTGTATAATCAACACCCAAATATGTTGGTGTATGTATGAATTAACACCCAAAAAACAAGTAATCCAATTAAAAATGGGCAAAAGACATGAACAGACATTTCTCCAAAGAATAAACTGGCTGGTAAACAGACACATGAAGAGATACTCAAAATCTGTTACCATCAGGGAAATGCAAATCAAAACTATAATGAGATATCACCTCAAACCTGTCAGAATGGCTAAAATCAGGAACACAAAAAACAACAATGTCAAGAAAAAGGACTATTCATGCACTGTTGGTGGAATGGAAGCTGATATAGCCATTGTGAAAGCAGTGTGGAAGCTGTACCTTTTGATCTACTACTGGTTATGCAAAAATAGTAATTCAAAGGGATATTGATGAATAACTGAATTTTACTCCAGAAACCCATATTGCACTGAATGCTCATTAACTAAAATTTTTATTAAAAAACAAACAAACTCAAAGGAGTACATTCACTTCTATGTTTATTGCAGCATTATTTATAGTGGCCAAATGATGGAAGCAGTGGAATTTTGCATTGAAAGATGAATGGATAAAGAAGAGGTGATATATATGTACATGTACACACACAAACACACACACACTGGAATATTATTCAGTCATACAAAGAATGAATTCTTGCCATTTGTAAGGATATGGATGGATGGAGCTAGTGTGTATTATGCTAAGTGAAATAAGTCAATAAGAGAAAGACAAATAACATGGTTTTGCTCATATGTGGGATTTAAGAAATAAAAGAAATGACCAAAGGAAAATAAAAGACAAACCAAGAAGCAGACTCTGTAGAAAACAAACTAATAGGAGAGGGGAGGTGGGAAGGGGGATGTGTTAAATCAGTGATGTGGATTAAGTAGTTCATTTATGATGAGCACCGGGTGATGTAATAGAATTGTTGAATCACTATATTGTATACCTGACACTAATATAATACTGTATTTTAACAATACTGGAATTAAAATGAAAGCCAATAAAAAAGAAAAAAAAGGGGGGCGCCTGGGTGGCTTACTCTGTTGGGCATCCAACTCTTGATTTCAGCTCAGGTCATGATCTCAGGGTCATGGGATCAAGTCCTGCACTAGGCATGGGGTCTGCTTTGGATTCTCTCTCCCTCTACACACCCCTCCCCACCCCACTCATGCTTTCTTTCTCTCTTAAAAAAATTTAATTAATTAAAAAAATTAAATAGATAATTAAAACAGAAAAAAATAAAAAAACCAGAAAGCATTTTTTCTGTGCCCCAGCATAACCAGGGCTGTTGTGGGCTTGTGGATTCTGAATTCACTCAGTCAACAAGCTCACTGTATCCACTGGACTCTCTTTTTATCTGGGCTTTTAATGTGAAAGTGGAGACAGAATTTGTGCTGCTCCCTCCTTGGTCCTTTTAAATTGTGATTTTTTTTTTTTTTCTGTGCCTCAGTATGCCCTGGCCTGATGTGGGCTTGTAGACCTGGATCTCACTGAGACATCAAGCTCACTGTGTGGACCAGAACCTCTGGCTTTGATGTCTAGACCCAGTTCTGGTCTGGGCTTTTTATGTTAGAGAAAGAATGTAAATTGTGTAGATCTCCAGTCTCTCTGACTCAGATAGGAATTGGCTGAAGCTCTTCTGGTTTTTGTCAAAGTTCTAGTGTTGTCTCTGATAAAGTAGTTGTTCTTTTAAATGATGCCTTTTCTCTGTGGGCGGGCAAGAGGAAGCTGTTCCTGGTCCCTTAGTATTACCCATCCCTGCTGCTATTCTCAGCATCAGGTTGGGGTTTCCCTTTGTTACTGTGTTTCCCCCTCACTTGGTGTTCTCGTTTGCTGTTCTCTGTGTCTTTTGTTGTACAGATGCTGTTCAGTTGACCCTCAGTTCTTCTGGAGGAATTGTTCTATATATAGGTGCAATTTGTGTGTGTTCCACAGACCTGGTGAGTTCAGGGTCTTCCTACCTCATCATCTTGGACCAGACTTTATATTTTTCAAGCTATTAATTGAGCATTTTATAAAATATTTATTGGCCATTGGTATTTCAATGTGAATTGCTTAGTTTTGTATTATTTGTACATTTTGTCTTTTGATTTGCTGGTTCTTATTATTGGTTTATAAGTGTTATTTGTATATTCCAGAAGTTAATTCTGTTAAATATGTTACAAAAAACTTCACCCATTCCTTAGTCTTTTCTGTTACAAAAGGCAAACACCGTTCAGTTTCTCTCCCTTTTCATCTTGTTTGTGGTGCCTTTTGTCATAAAGAAGTTTTTAACTATTAAATATATTCATACTTTTATTACTTGTACATTTTGTATCTTTAAAAACTGTTATACTAAAGTTAGAAAAATATTTTGTTTTCTTATGTAAGTTTTAAAGATTTGATGTTCACATTTAGGTCATAATGCATCTAGGTTTATCTTATAACAAATCTAGCCTATTGGTAGGGAGAGTTTGACCAACTTGTTATTCATTACTTTCCTTACTATTCTTGGACTGGCACTTTTCTATTGAATGATTAAGTATTTCAAAATTGCATTGAATTTATAGATTGAGAGAATTGGCCCATTATGATAATTCACTTTCTCCCATGTATGGAAATGGGTGATTGGTATATTGATATGGGGACATTTGTGTCTTTTAACATTGTTTAAAATGTTTTACAAAAAATTCATGCACTTCTTTTCCTAGATTTACTTCAAGGTAGCTTATTCTTTTAGTTGCTATAATAAATCCCTTTAAGCTATATTTTCTAATTATTTTTGATAAAAAGAATTCTATTAATTTTTATATGTTGATTTTATATATAGGAACCTTGATAAATCTCATTAGTTCTAACAGTTTGCCTGTAGGTTCGCTTGGGTTGACTGAGTAGTAAATTATGTCACCTCTAATTTTAAGACCTTCTTTTCAGATTTTATACTTCATATTTCTTTTTCTTATCTAATGGCAATGGCTGGAATTACCATATGATGTTTGTCAGTAAGAGTTATAGAGGTGTGGTGAATTTGGTCTATACTTTAATGGGAATGCTTCTAAAAATTCACTGTTACATCTAGCATTTGATAGTTTCAGTAGATGGTAATTGTCAGATTAAGGATGCCTCTTTCTCATCTTAGGCTGTTTTTTTTTCCTTTTTGGTAATAATGAATATGAATGAGTGTGGCACTTCTATCAAGTGCTTTTTTGGTATCATCATTTTATAAATGTGGTAAACTGTGGTGCCTGGGAGGCTCAGTGGGTTAAGCCTTTGCCTTCAGCTCAGGTCATGATCTCAGGGTTTTGGGATCAAGGCCGCATCGGTCTCTCTGCTCAGCAGAGAGCCTCCTTCTCTCCCCACCCCCACGCCAGCCTCTCTGCCGACTTGTGATCTCTCTCTCTCTGTCGAATAAATAAATAAAATCTTTAAAAAGACTAAATGTGGTAAATTACACCAATAAGTTTTTAAATATTGGATTATCCTTGAATTCTTAGAATAAACCTTATTTGAACATGATATTTAGTGACTTTTTTTCAGTTTTATTGAAGTATATTTGACATACAGCACTACATAAGTTTAAGATAGCATAATGACTTGATTTACCTATATTACAAAAAGAATACCACAATGAGTTTATATAACATCCATTTCCTTGTATGTATAAGCCCTGTTAACTATAGGCCATTGTGTTGTACATTGCTTCTCAGGTACTTATTTATCTTAAAACTGGAAGTTTTTATCTTTTGATCACTTTCATCTAATTCCCCCAGGCTCCCATTCCATACTCCCTACCTCTAGTAAACAAAAATTTGATTTCTTTTTCTGAGGTGGGTTTTTTTTTTTGTTTTTGTTTTTAGATTCTCCATATAAGTGAGGTCATACAGTATTTATCTTTCTCTGTTTGACTTACTTCACTTAACATAATGCCCTCAGTGTCTATCCATGTTGTTGTATGTGGCAGGATTTCCTTCTTACAGTGATTTTCCTATGCATTGCTTATACATGAATATTTTGTTTAGGATTTTTGTATCTATCTTCATAAATGAATTTGGTCCATAATTTTCTTTCCATGTACATTTAATAATTCACTCATTCAATACATATTCATTAATTTCATATTGTGTTCCATGTATTGTTTTAATAAATGTGGAGATAGTAATAAATAAAGTAGGTAAAAATCATTGCCTTCATTGAACTTTATGTTCTACTAAGAAAACAGATCATAAACAAGATAATTACATATTATAGTATGCTAAATATTGACAAATGTTAATGATAAAAAATAGGAATGGGGATAGAGTGTATGTATGTGTGTGTGTGTATGGTATATGCAATCTTAGATAAGGATTTATAAGGAAGGCTTTCACTCTAAAGTGACATTTCAGTGAAGATATCGGAGGGAAATTTTAATGGTCCTAAAGTTTGCATGTTTCTGGTTAAGTTCAAGGAGCAGAAAGAAAACCATTGTAGCTAAAACTGGTTTTGCTATCAGGCCAATAAGTAGTTGGATAGCTTTTTCAGTTTTTAAAAAAATACATATTTTTGAAATAATTATAGAACCACAGGAAATTAGGGTGCCTTGGTAGGTCTATCAGTTAAGTGATCAACTCTTAGGGCTTAGCAGGGAGTCTGCTTGGGACTCTTCTTTCCCTCTGCCCCTCCCCTCTGTTCTCTCTCAAATAAATAAATAAATCTTTTAAAAAAGAATCATAGGGGATTACAAAGGAAGTACAAAAACATTCCTTGTCCTTTTCATTGAGTTTATCACAATGGCTACCTCTTAACTATTATAAAATATCAAAACCAGGAAACTGACATTGGTATGGTGTGTATGTAACATCCTATGCATTTCATTACACTTGTAGATTTGTGTGACTATAATGTCAATCAAGATATATAACTAGCCAATTACCAGAAAGAGCTCCTTTGTGCTACCCCTTTATATTTGTACTTACACACCTTCCTGACACCACCCTTACCCCCTGGCAACCAAGAATATGTTTTCCATCTCTATATTTTTGTCATTTTGAGAATGCTATGCAAATGAAATAAAATAGAATATGATTTATTGAGGCTGTTTTTTTTCCCTACTCAGAACAATTTTTTGGAAAATCTCTTAAGTTGTGTCAACAGTTTGCCCCTTTTTGTTGCCAATATCATTCCTTGGTGTGGATATATCATAGTTTGTTTAACCACTCACCTGGTTAAAATATCTAGGTTGTTTTCAGGTTTTGACTACTAATAAAGCTGCAATAAATATTTGTGTAGAGGACTTGGGGCAGGCATATATTTTCATTTCTAAGGGGTAACTGCCCAGAAATACAATTGCTGGGTTTTATGATGTTTTTAAAGTAAATTTCAAACTGTTTTCCACAATGGTCTTACAGCTTTACATTTGCAACAACATTTGCTTTACATTTGCAGCATTTACATTTGCTTTACATTTGCAGCAACAATGGTGTATGAAATTCAGTTTTTCTGCGTCATTGTCAGCTTTTGATATTGTTACTGTTTTAGCCTTTTTGGTAAGTATATAACAATATCTCACTATTGCCTTAATTTGGACTTCCCAAATAGCTAATGAATTGTTGAATGACATATCTTGTACTGATTTGCAATCCATATATCCTTTTCAGTGAAGTATTTCTTTCTATCTGTTGCCCAGTTTCTGATTGGATTGTTTGTATTTAGTTTTCAATTTTGGGTATTCTTTATATATTCTATATTCTATGAAGCTTTTCTGATATATATGGTTTGTAAATATTTTCTCCTGCAGTCTATAACTTGTCTTTTCATCCTCTTAACAGTGTCCTTTGCAGAATAAAATTTTAAAATTTTGATGAAATTCCATTTATAAATGTATTTCTTTTATTGATCATGCTTTTAGTATCAGGTCTAAGAACTTTCAGCAAGAACTATGACCTAAAGATTTTCTCCAAGTTTTCTTCTAAAAATGTATTGTTTTAGGTTTAGGGCTATGGTCTATATTGAGTTAATTTTTGTATAGGGTGTAAGGTTTGGATTGAAGTTAATTTTTATGCCTCATGTTTAATGACTCCAGCACTTTATGCTGAAAAAGCTATCCTTCTTTTAATCAATAGTTTTTACACTTTAGATAAAAATCAGTTGGGCAATAGTTTATGTAGATATTATACACTTGAGGAGGTGGAGCATAACTGCCCTCTCTTCGAGTGTGGACTGTATACCGTGTTTTCCTTCCAAAGATACAGTTTGGAATAAAGGAAAGAAACACTAATTTTAGTGTGGACAATCTTGAGAAACACTGCTTCTTCCAGGTAGACAGTGTCAACTTTAGCAATGATAAGTCATGTTGATAGTGTGTGTCAATGATATGATGTGATAAAAATGGCACTTTTGTGTTTTGTTCCCCCAAACATTTAACCCTAGGTTATGAGAGAAGTATCAGAAAATTCTGATTGGAAGATATTTTACAAAATACCTGACTAGTGTGCTTGAAAATTGTCAAGATCATTAATATAAGGAAAGATTGAGTAACTATCACAGCTAAAAGGAACATAGGGAGATATGACTACTAAATGTAATATATGATCTTCCAGTTATAAAATAGTTAAAGGGAAGTAATGTACAACATAGGGAATGTAGTAAATAATGTTGTAACTACTTTGCATTGTGTTATATGGTAAAGGCTTATTGTGGTGACCATTACATAATATTTATAAATATCAGATCACTGTGTTCTATAGCAGAAACTAATAAAATATTTTATGTCTCTTTTTCTGTTGTCAACCAAGAAAAGAGGAAGTGCTGAAATAAAAGCATTTATTTGGGGGGTCTTAGAATTGCAGTTCAGGGAGCACAGATTCAGGTAGCATCACAAATGTGTCCTGTTGAGGAGTAAAAGTCCAGGGTCTTCATTACTAAATTGTGTAGTTATTAGGAAATGCATGGAAACTGTTTTCCAAAGATTATGAATGGAAGATATAATTACATTTTATAACTCATTGGTTTTTTGGGTACCTTGTATCTGTTACTAGGAAAATTTATGTGCAGTGTCAAGTTTTTTTTCAAGAATATGGGTGTAGCATCTTGGGTTCAGTCATATGCTTCTGCCCACTTCGAAGGTTCCGTGTCATTCCTATTTCTAAAAAGCAGGATGAAGTTTTTAGTCCTAAAATAAAGTCTCATGTTCAGAGGTTTTAAACAAATTTACATTTCCTGCTTTTGATTGAGATATCTTCTCTGTAGAACATCACAGGTCAACATTTTTCCCCTCATTGCCAGAGTAGTTTTCAATACCTGCTCTGGGTCCCTCCTGTACCTTGGAAGGGAACATTAGTGTTCCTGTTCTGGTATCCTAAGTAAGAAGGTAGATTCATATGGGTTGTCAGCTTTGTGAATTTTAGTAATGCCGAGCATGGTCATGTGGGAAAAAGCATGTGATTGAGCTGGGTAGAGCAGAAAGGATAAGTTTGGATATGCATTTAAGAATCATTAAATTACAGAGTAGTATAAAAAACTTAATGAAATCAGTTTAGTGTATAATGATTAGAAACCACTGAGGTCACATTTAACAAGGAAGGGTAGTAGAGAGAACATTCATGTACTTCACATCTAAAGTATATACTTATCAAGGTCATAAGCTTTGGAAATCTTCAAAACACTGAGCTACCATCATCCTATTTGGTGCATTATTTTTGCAGAAATTTGACAGGCAATAGGTACAAAGTTTTAAAATAATTATATAAAAAAGAATTAAAAGTACTATGGTAAGTACAGTTTGTATGATAATTCTAAACCAAGTGCCCAAACCTGAAGGTAACCAGTTAAATAGATTAAGAGACCTGCAGTCTTCACTTGAAATTCAGTGTACCAATGTGCTTGTGTTCTGATTTTATGCAGTTGCATTTCTACTTTCCCAGAGAAATTTATCCATGTGTAACAGGTGGTATTACTATTAAATACATGTCTACATGCCTCCTTGTTCAGCAAGTAATCAACGGCTAGGTGCACTGGGCATCCTCTTACAAGGAGAACAGTGTTTTATTGAACTTGTGCAAATACACACATTGTCATGGAAAATAAGAATATTTAAAAGAATTTCAGAATTCTGAAGGGATAATGTAGGGAGAGAAAGATAAAAACTTCAGCCTTTGTTGTAAAGATACACTTTACCGAGTCATTCAGTTATAAATAGCTTAAAGGAGAGGAGAAAAAGGGGTCCTTTAAATTGGGGAAACAAAACATTGAAGAAATCTGTTTTCTACTAGAGTTTGAGAAATTCTTACCACTTCAGTGTAACAATCTTTAATTTATCAAAACCTATGTTTTCGCATATTTGTCAAATTATAAATCTCTTTGAAGATAAAGTACTTAACACCATAATTGTCCATAAATGAAAAAAGACTTAAAGGAATAGCAATAGTTAGAGATCAGAAGCAAGTTCATTATGATGCAAGCAAGTGGCAAGCAGATTTGATGATTTCTGTGGCACACCATTTCAAGAAAATAACTAGAATTATCTTTATACCAAGACATATTAGGATTTTAGGAATATTACATTATTTCTAGAAGACTTAGAATATATGCCTACACAAATACATTAAAGAAGTATTACTTTTTGACCATGCTTCCTATGTAAATTAACATATTAGGTAATCATAATTATTGTAACATCTCATTTCTTATAAGAGAGGGAACAAATCTTTTGAGAAGTTCCAGGGACCATCTAAAACTCAGAGTTATGGGGGTGGGGGTTGGGCAAAATGCGTGAAGACATATGAGAGATAGATACAGGCTTCCAGTTATAGAATGAATTAATCATGGGAATAAAAGGCACAACATCAGAAATATAGTCACTGATATTGTAATAGCATTGTATGGAGACAAATGGTGGCTATGCTTGTGGTGAACAAAGCATAATTATGTCTAAACTTGTTGAATTACTATGTACAACTGAAACTAATGTAATATGTGTGTGAAGTATACTCAAATTAAAAAAAAATACAAAAGAGTTTACAAGAATTTGATTTTGGGAAGCCTGTTAAAAGAACCAAAAATTTTTGGTTCTCTTGACCAAATAAGATCACAGATCATTATGAAACAATATTTATCTATGTGACCACTGTGACAATAAAAAATCTCAAAGACAAGGGCACCTGGGTAGCACAGTTGGTTTTGGTTCAAGTTGTGATCTCAGAGTCATGAGATTGAGCCCCACTTTGGGCTCCTCATTCAATGTGGACTCTGCTTGAGGTTATCTTTCCATTTCCTTCTGCTTCTCTCATTCATGCTCACATGCTCTCTCTCTCAAAAATAAATAAATAAATCTTTAACAAAAAGTTAAAAAGATTTCAAGGACAAATATAAGGGTTACATAGTGGTACAGGAAATTATTTTGATAAAAAGACAAAATCTTTGTTTTTTAAATATATTACTTTGAAAGATAAAGAATGCCATTCACAATATTTATCAAAAACAACTCAATGCTCCAAGATGCTTTGTCTTTTTAACAAGGCTTTTAATTTGACATTAGTATGTTATGGGTATTAAGGCTCAATTTTAAAACCCTTATAACAATTCAGTCTTTAGCTAACTTGATCACATGTATAATTCATTTCTCCAAATTTCTTTTCCATAAACATTTTACAACTTTCTATATCTATTTAGGCTTTGTCCTTTTTCCTGGAACAATTATTTTACATTACAACTCCCTTACCATGTCCTTTGTATCTTTCCTTATCTATAAAATACATTTGATTTTCCTTATTTACTTTTCACATATAGTCACTACCTTTGACCCTTATTATTTTTAGTAGTTCTGTAAAAAAAAATCTCATTTTTTGACATTTTCAACTTTATTAGTTTAAATGTATTTTTCTCAATTAAAAAATTGCAAATCTTATCTGGAAAAGAAATGATGTGAGTTATTACAGAATAGTTACAGATTTACTCTTTCAGGATAGCATAATTGCTTATGCTTTACATTAAATGCATATAAACTCTTTCCATATTATATAGTCAAAACATACCATACACTTTTTGGACCTTATAGTATGAAATTTATTTGCATCTGTAAATTATCCTGACATTGCTCTGCTAGACTGGTAATAACAGAACAGGCAGGAGCAAGAGGATCCCCAAATTATTGCTGAAGAGTGTAACTCTAAGTTGACTAGGAAGCATAAAGGTTTTTAAAAGTGGGACAATTTCTAGGCAATAGAAGTGCAGTGTTTGGGAAGCCATCATCAGAATTCCCAGATAGTTACTACTTGCAAGTAGTTATTAAAAAATAGGAAAAGTTCCTTTAAATAAAAATTGCTGCCTGCCTGCATATCTAAAAAAAAGGCAACAAAATATGAGCCTATTCAAGAGTGATACATTTTGGCCTTGAGGAGCTATCACTATGTTTGTACATGACAGAAAGGGTGATGGTTCTTGTATTGGCCTTTCTAGTTTTCTGCACAGACCCTTTTGATGCTCAGTTTATTGTGGTATGAGTAGTACCCTTAGGGAGAGAAGCAACTGAGGGGGCTGCATAGTACTAGGACCCTAGGCTCCTCTTGTCCCTTGAACAGAACTAGATAACTATCAAATATTTCTGAAAACCCAAGAAGCCAAGTTGAAGACTGACAGAACAAACTCCACAACTAGAAGGAGAGAAGAGACCACATGGAAGAAGGTAGGAAGTGCAGAGATATGTTTTGGGGGAGAAAGGTATTGCAGGTACTGAAGAAGGGAGGGAGACCTGGTTGTAGAGAAAGGCAAGAGAGAGAGGAGCACACAGGGGAATGTATACGAGCCATTGTCTAGGAAAATGAGAGGGGCTGATTTTTCTGAGTTTTTGCTATCAGGGGGCTTCGAAGAGTAGAGTTTTAAAGGTCAGTGGGCTTGGCTGAGGTAGAACCTTAAGGCAGTGCACTACTTAGGGCCAGAAGGCAGACAAACAAGCCAGGGGTAGATTGAAAGGAAACAGTGATTTGAGGAATGCCTCAGGCTCACAGTGGTGAGATTATTCACCCTTCTTGGTGCACTTGCCTGAGTGGAAGCATTCACAGGACATATCACCAGTGATAAAGGAGCCAGGCAGGCAACATTTTCCTCCCCTAACCTTCAGCATATATGGAGAGCCACCTGCAAAGGGCAGCTTGGCTTCTGTATTAGCTGCCTAACCTGCTTGTTCCAAGTCCCGTGGCCCTGCACTCTGGCATGACTGCACTTCTCTGTAAAACTTCCCTTGGTCCCAGCATGGCAAGACTCTCCCCCAGAAGATGAGGACAGGCCCCTGCCCACACCAATTCCCTAAAACCTAGAGTTTTAAAAGTCAGCAGGCTTGGCTGAGATAGAGCCCAGAGGGAACTGTGCTGCTCCTGGAGAGAAGGAAAGAAAACAACACAGAGGCAGACAGTGTGGAATCAGTGATGTGAAAAAAGCCTGGGACACACAGAGGGGAGATTACTAGCTCCTCTTGGAGTGCTACCCTGAGTGGCAATATTGATGGATAGGGCTCTCTAGGGACAAAGGAACTGGTTAGTGCCATTCTCCTCACCCCCACCCCTCACCATAAACACAGAGCCACCCAAATGTGGTAAACAGCACAGCACCCACACTGGCTATCTGACCCACTTACACCAGGGCCTCTGTGCTCTGCTGTAGTGCCCTTTTTGGACAAGATTGCCTCAGGCCCAACATGGTGGGCCTCTCTCCCAGAAGTCCAGCAAGTACTTCTGCTCACACAACATCTCCCAACTAGAGAGTTCTGCAAGGCTTCAGTTCTAGAGGAAGTAGCATCAAGTCTCATTTAATAAGCAGACCACAGTACACCTAGTTAAACTCATAACACTCTGGCCACAGACCAAACACTGCCTACTGCAGACAAGGAGAGCCTTGGTGGATAACTGGCCTGAAGTAGCCAAAACACAACACAGAGTTCATGCAGCACATACCAGAGACAGTTCCTGAAGGTACAGGCCCTGGACAGCATATGACCTCTTCTTCATAAAGCCATTAATCTCAGGAGCAGGAAACAAAACAGGCTTTTCTAACACAAAGAAGATGTCGGAGATTTAGACAAAATGTCAAGAGAGGGGAATTCATCCCAATGAAACAAGATAAAATCATGACCAGAGATATAATCAAAACAGATACAATCAATGTGAATGAGGGAGAATTTAAAGCAAAAATATTAAAGATATTCACTGGGCTTGAGAAAAGAATAGAAGACTTCAGGAAGGCCCTTGCAGAGATAAAAAAGTTAAATGAAATGAAAAATGCAGTAATTCTGATTCAAATCAGACTGGATGTAATGAAAACAAGAATAGCAGAAGCATAAGGACAAATAAGTGATATAGAAGACAAAATAATAGAAAATAATGAAACTTAAAAAAAGAAAGAGTTACAGAATATGAGAATAGACTTAGGGAAATCAATGACTACATCAAACATAGTAACATTGTATTATAGGAGTCCCAGAAGAGAGAGAGAGGAAAGTTGGCAGAAAATTTATTTGAGGAAATAATGGCTGAAAACTCCCCTAATATGGGGAAGGGAACAGATATCTAGATCTAGGAGTCACAGAGAACTCCCAACAAAACCATCAAAAGCAGGCCAATTCCAAGACATACTGCAATTAAATTAGCAAAATACAGTGATGAAGAAAATCCTAAAAGCAGCAAGACAAAAGAAGTCCCTGACTTATAAGGAAAGACAAATAAGGCTAGCTGCACCTCTCTCCACAGAAGCTTGGCAAGCTAGAAGGGAGTGGCATGACATATGCAACTTGCTGAATGGAAAAATATGCAGCCAAGAATATTCTATCCAGCAAGGCTATCATTCAAAATAGGAGAGATAAAGAGTTTCCCAGACAAACAAAGACTAAAGGAGTTCGTGATCAGTAAAGTATCCCTGCAAGAAATATTAAAGAGGACTCTTTGAATGGAAAGACCAAAAGTTACAAAGATAAGAAAGGATCAGAGAAAATCCCCAGAAATAATGACAAAACAAGTAATAAAATGGCACCAAAAACATATCTATCAATAATTACTCTGGGGGCACCTGGGTGGCTCAGTGGGCTAAGCCTCTGCCTGTGCCTCAGGTCATGGTCCCAGGGTCCTGGAATCAAGCCCCACATCAGTCTCTCTGCTCAGCAGGGAGCCTGCTTCCCTCTTCCCCTCTGCCTGCCACTTTGCCTACTTGTGATCTCTCTCTCTCTCTCTCTCTCTCTGTCAAATTAAAAAAAAATAATTACTCTGAATGTAAATGGACTAAATGTACCAATCAAAAGACAGGGTTTCAGAACAGAATAAAAAAAAGTGCATCTACATTCTGCCTACAAGACACTCATCTGAGACCCAAAGACACCTGGATATTGAAAGTGAGTTGATGAAAAATAATTTATCATGCATGTGGCCATCAAAGGAAAACCAGAGTAGCAATAATTATTTTAGACAAACTAGATTTTAAACCAAAGACTGAAATAATAGATGAAAAAAGGATACTGTATCTTAATAAAAGGGACAATTCAACAAGGAGATATTATAATTGTAAATACTCATATACCCAACATGGGAGCACCCAAATATATAAAACAATAACAAACATAAAAGAAATAATTGATCATGATACAAAAATAGTTGGGGACTTTAACACTCCACTTACATCAATGGGCAGATTATTTAAGCAGAAAATCAACAAAGAAAAATGGCTTTCAATGACATACTGGACCAGATGGACTTAACATAAATTTAGAACATTCCATCTTAATGCAGCGAATATACTTTTCAAGTGCACATGGTACATTCTTCAAAATAGATCATATACTGGGTCACAAATCAGGCCTCAAGTATAAAGTGATTAAGATCATACCAGGCATATTTTCTGACCACAATTCTATGAAACTAGAAGTCAACCACCAGAAAAGGTTTGGAAGGATCATAAAGCCCCATACTTAGGATCATAAAACCAACATGCTACTAAACAAGGAATTGGTCAACCAGGAAATTAAAGAAGAAATAAAAAATACAGAAAAAATGAAAATGAAAGCACAGTGGTCCAAAATCTTTGGAATGCAACAAAAATAGTCCTCAGATGGGAAGGGATAGCAATACATGCATACCTCAAGAGGCAAATATTTCAAATAAAGAAGCTAACCTTACATTTAGAGGAGGTGTGAAAAACAACAACAACAACAACAAATGAAGTCTAAAGCCAGCAGAAGGAAAGAAAGAATACAGATTGAAGCAGAAATAAATGATATAAAAACTAAGAAAATCCCAGTGGAAAAGATCAATGAAACCAGGAGCTGGTTCTTTGAAAAAAACTAATAAAATTTATAAATGTCTATCAGACTTAAAAAAGGAAAAAAGAACCCAATAAATAAAAGCAGAAAGGAGAGAGGATAAATAACAACTAACCCTACAGGAAAACTATATGGCAAAAAATTGGACAAACTGGAAGAGATGGATAAATTCTTACAAATATATTAACTAACAAAACGAAGGAGGAACAAATAGAAAACTTGAAAAGACTGATAACCAGCAAAAAATTGAATCAGTAATAAAAAAAATCCTAAAAACAAATGTCCAGGACAAGATGGCTTCACCAGTGAATTCTACCAAATGCTTAAGGAAGACGTAATATCTATACCTAAAAAGCTATTCCAAAAAATAAAAAGGAAAGAAAACGTCCAGGTTCATTCTGTGAGGTCAGTATTATCCATATATTAACACCAGATAAAGAGTCCACTAAAAAGAGAACTCTAAGCCAATATCCATGGTGAATGGGGATGCAAAAATTCTCAATAAATACTAGCAGACAGACTCCAACAATATATTAAAAGAATCATTGACCCTGAGCAAGTGGGATTTTTTCCTGGGTTGCAAGTGTGGTTCAATATTTGCTAAAAATCAATCACTGTGATACACCGCATTAATAAAAGAAAGGTAAAGGACCATATGATCCTTTCAGTACATGCGGAAAAAGCACTACACAAAGTACAACATCCATTCATGATAAAAGCCCTCAAAAAAGTAAGGTTGGAGGGAACATACCACAACATAATAAAGGCCATACATGAAAACTCACAGCTAATATCTCTAGTGGGGAACAACTGAGAGCTTTTTCTCTATTGTCAGGAAAAAGACAGGGATATTCACTCTCACCAGTGTTACTCAGCATAGCACTGGAAGTCCTAACCACAGCAATCAGACAACAAAAAGAAATAAAAGGCATCCAAATCAGCTAGGAAGAGGTAAAACTTTAACTATTTGTGCATGACATAATACTCTATGTGAAAAACCTGAAAGACTCCACCAAGAAACTGCTAGAACTGACACATGAATTCAATAAACTCTCAGGATACAAAATCAGTGTACAAAAATCTGTTGCCTTTTAGGGTGCCTCGGTAGTTCAGTCAGTTAAATGTCAACCTTCGGCTCAGGCCATTATTTCTGGGTCCTGCAGTGGAGCCCTGCATTGAGCTCCCTGCTCAGCAGGGAGTCTGCTTCTGCCCCTCCAACCCTGCTCATGCTCTCTCTCTCTTTCAAAGTAAAAAAATAAAATCTTAAAATAAATCTGTTGCATTTCTAAACACCAATAAGAAAGCAGCAGAAAGAGAAATGAAGGGATCAGTCCCATTTACAACTATACACAAATACATATAGAAGACAAAATAAATGCATTTTATTTGTAACTCTTTTCTTCTTATATATGTTAAGAAGGAAACTGTATTGCAATACATACAAAGTTATATTTATCAAATTAAAACATATGAAGTACAATTTGTATGAAAATATGGTACAAAAGAAAGGGTAGGTAGCAGCTATATTGGAGAAAAGATTTTTATGCAATTGGAATTGGTATTAATCTACCCTACATTGTGTCACTGAAGTATTAATTGTAATTCCCAGGACAACCACTAAGAAAATATCTGAAAATATATAGTAAATTGAACTAATTAAAGAGTATACTGGATAAGCTACTTTATGCAAAGGAGAGAAATAATGGTAGAACAGAGGAACAAAAGCTATGTGAGGCATACAGAACATTAAAGTCATATGTAAATCCTACCTTGTCTGTATTAAAATAAACATGAATATAGTAAAACAAAAACAAAAAACTAGTCAAAGCCAGGGAGTGGTAGAATGGATTTAAAAAGTGACCCTTAGCTGTCTATAAAACACTTTCTTCTATCATAGACATGGGTACTTTGAAAGTTACAGGATGGAGAATGATATGCTATGCAATCAGTAACCAAAGGGAGAAGGAATGTTTATAATAATAAAAGACAAAATATACCTTAAGACAAAAATTGGGACTAGAGACAAAGAACATATACTAATGATAAAATTGTTAATCCAACAGAAAGAAATCACAATTATAAACAGACATTCATCTATCAACAGAGATATGAGTACATGAAGCAGAAACCTGATAGAAAGGAAAGAAATAGAGAAATCAACAGTAACAGATGGAGATTTTGATATCTCATTTTCAATGATGGATAGAAAAAGTAGGAAAAAACAAGGAAATAAAAGACATTAACAGCATTGTAAACCAATAGACATAATATACATCTATAAAATACTCCACCCAACAACAGAAAAATACACCTTTTTCTCAAATGCACAAGAATGTCCTCAAGAAAACATATGCTAGGCCTCCAAAAATTTAACAGAATTAAAATCCTACAAAATATGGTCTCTCACCACAGTGGAATAAAATTAGAAATCAACAGGAGGGGTGCTTGTGGTTCAGTCAGTTAAGCAGCTGCCTTCAACTCAGATCATGATTCCAGGGTCCTGAGATGGAGTCCTTCCCCCTCTTCCCTTCCTCCCTGTGCAAGATCTCATTCTCTCTCACAATCTCTATCTCAAATAAGTAAAAACCCAGACAAACAAAAATAAACAAAAAATAATTTTAAAAAATCTACAGGAAAGAATTTGGAAATTCACAGATATGTGGAAATTTAACACACTTCTAAATAACCAAGGGATCAAAGAAGAAACCACAAGATAAATTAGAAAATACTATGAGATAAATGGAAACAAAAATACAACATACAAAACTTCTGCAATAAAATTAACACAATTTATACAGGAAGATACATGGTTTCAAGTTACAAAAGGAGAAATATCAGAAATATGTGAGATATCTGAAATCAACAACATACTTTTATATCAGGAGAAACTAGAAAAAGAAGGAATTATTAACACAAGGCAAGCAGAAGGAATGAAATAATAAAAGGGATTAGAAAATAAGATAATAGAAAAATTAATAAAAGCAATGAAACCAAATAATCAAAATTAAAAAGCTTTTAGTTAAAAGGACCAAGAAGAAAAAGGGAAAAGATTCAAATTACTAAAATCAGGAATGAAAGATGAGACATATAAAAAAGCATTATAGAGGAATATTATGAACAATTAGACACCAATAAGTTAGACAATGTAGATGAAATGGAAATTCCTAGATACACACAAATTACTTAAACTAACTCAAAAAGAAATAGAAAATGTTTACAGACATATGACAAGAAATGAGAATGAATAAGTAATCTAAAAAATTATCCAAACAAAAAATCTCTGGGCAATAAGGCTTCACTGGTAAACATTACAAAAACACGTAGAAAAGAATCAATACTAAACCTTCCTAAAATTTTCACAAAATAAATTACATGACAACACTTCTTGACTCATTTTTTGAGTCCACTATTATCTTGATACCAGAACTAGACAAAGACATCACAACAATAGAATACTAGAAACCAATATCCCTTATAAATAAAAATGCAAAGGGCACCTGAGTGGCTCAGTCACTTAAGCATCTGATTTCAACTCTGGTTGTGATCTCAGGGTCCTGGGATCAAGCGCCGCATTGGGTTTGTGGGTGACTTTAAGTTTCATAGATTTGTGGTCAGAAAACAATACATGGTATGAGTCAGTCTTTTCATATATATTGTGTATTGTTTTGTGAACTAATATGTGATCTGTTCTGGAGAATGGCCCATGGGCACTTGAAAAGAATGTGTATTCTGCTGCTTTAGGTTGGAATGTTCTGAATATTATCTGTTAAATCCATGTGGTCCAGTTCATCATTTAAAGTTGTTTCCTTTTGTTCTCTTCAGATCATCTGTCCATTGATGTAAGTGGGGTGTTAATGTCCCCTACTGTTATTGTATTATTATGATTGCATTCCTTTATGTTTGTTATTAATTATTTTATATATTTGGGTCCTCCCATGTTGGGTGCATAAACATTTACAATTGTTAGATAGTCTTGTTGGACTTTCCCTTTTATGATTATGTAGTGCCCTTCTTTTTTTTTTTTAAGATTTTATTTATTATTTATTTACTTGACAGACAGAGATCACAAGTAGGAGGAGGCAGGCAGAGAGAGAGGAGGAAGCAGGCTCCCTGCTGAGGAGAGAGCACAATGTGGGGCTCGATCTGAGGATCCTGGGATCATGACCTGAGCCAAAGGCAGAGGCTTTAACCCACTGAGCCGTCAGGTGCCCCTGTATTGCCCTTCTTTATCTCTTGTTACAGTCTTTGTTGTAATGTCGAATTTGTCCAATATATGTATTGATACAATAGCTTTCTTTTTTTAAAAAATTTTTATTTTAAATTTTTTTAATTTTTTATAAACATATAATATATTTTTATCCCCAGGGGTACAGGTCTGTGAATCGCCAGGTTTACACACTTCACAGCACTCACCAAAGCACATACCCTCCCCAATGTCCATAACCCCACCCCCCTTCTACGAACCCCCCTCCCCCCAGCAACCTTCAGTTTGTTTTGTGAGATTAAGAGTCACTTAGGGTTTGTCTCCCTCCCAATCCCAATAGCTTTCTTTTGATGTATATTTGTATGATGAATGTTTCTTCATCCCCTTTCTTTTAATCTCCCAGGCATCTTTAGGCCTTAAATGAGTAAGCCACATATAGGGTTTTTTTTTTTCCCATTCTGACACCTTTTATCTTTTTTAAACATATTTTATTTATTTATTTGTCAGAGAGAGAGATAGCGAGCCGCCCACAGGCAGACAGAGTGGCAGGGGGAGAAGCAGGCTCCTTGCTCAGCAGGCCCATGTGGGCCTCAATCCCAGGATGCTGGGATCATGGCCTGAGCCAAAGGCAGCCGCTTAACCAACTGGGTCACCCAGGCATCCCACCTTATATCTTTTCGTGAAACTTTTGTCTATTTACATTCAGAGTAATTATTGATATGGATTTAGTGCTTTTTTTTTTTTACTTGTTTTGTCATTGTTTATGGAGATTTCTGTGATCCTTTCTTGTCTTTGTCAGTTTTGGCCTCTCATTTCCACTCAAGGAATCCCCGTTAATATTTCTTGCAGGGCTGGTTTAGTGACCATGAAGTTCTTTAGGTTTTGTTTGGGAAATTCTTTAACTCTTCTTTCTGAATGATAGCCTTGCTGGATAGGTATTCTTGGCTACAGATTTTTTTTTTCATTCTGTACATTGAATTTATTATGCCACTATCTTCTGGCTTGCCAAGTTTCTGTTGCTAGGGCAGCAGTTATCCTTATGCATCTTGTCTTGTAAGTTAGGGACTTCCTTTGTCTTGCTGCTTTTAAGAGTTTTTTTTTTCCTTTATTACCATATTTAATTGTAACATATCTTGGTTTTGACCTGCTTTTGTTAATTGTAATGGGTGTTCTCACTGTCTTGTAGATCTGGATGTCTCTTTCCTTCCTAAATTAAGGAACTTTTTACCTATTATTTCCTCAAATAAATATTCTGCCTGTCTTTCTCTCTTTTCCTCTTCTGTGACTCCCGTAAAATGAATGTTATTACAGTTGATGGAATCACTAAGTCTATTCTTGTGTTTCATAAATCTCCTTTCAGTCTTTTGTTCATTGCATTAAGCTTCTTTCCAGTCTCAGTTATTGCATTGTTCATTTCTGAATGATTCCTTTTTAACTTTTATATCTTTGGTAAAATTCTCCTAGTTTCCTTCCATTCTTTTTTCAAGCCCAGTGAGTATCCTTATGAATGTTGCTTTAAATTCTCTATCAATTTTGTTACTTATATATGCTTTGTTTAGAACTCTGCCCAAGACCTCATCTTATTCTTTCATTTGCAATAAATTCCTCTATCTTATCATTTTGTCTAAGTCATTGTCTTCTCCTCTGTGTTAGAAAAGCCTGTTCTGTTTCCTGTTCTTGAGAGTAATGGCTTTATGAAGAAGTGGTCATGTAGTGTCCTGGGCTTGGCACTTCAGAGTGTGTGCTTCTGTGCTCTGTTGTTATGTTTTGTCTGCTCTATATTTTATGCCAGTCATTAGTAAACCTCTCCTTGCCTGCAGTGGGCAGTGTTTAGTCCTTGGCCAGAGTGTGGCAATTTTAACTATGTATGCTGCCGTGCGCTCATGCAAAAAGAGTGGATCCTATTTTATCTAGAACTAAAGCATTTGGAACTCTAGTCAGGAGACATGGTGTTAGTAGGGTTTTCTTCTGGTCTGGGAGAATGGCCTGCACTCTGGGACTGGGTCAAGCTTGATGGAGAAGGGCAGTCCCACCAAAGTGCAGAGATCCAAGAGTTGGTATAAACAAGTTAGGCAACCTGTGTCAGCCCTGAGCTCCTTCCTGCAGGTATCTCTGCATTTATGCTGGAGGGGGAAGGGAAATGGCTCTAGCCAGCTTCTTTGTTCCTGGAGAGGTGTCTCACTGAAGGCTGCCTCTTAGAGAAGCACTCTGAGAAGAGTGAATAATCTTCTCCTTTGTGCCCCAGGGATTTTTGAGATTTTTGTTTCCATGTTGTCTGCCTCAAGGTTTTTTTGACTACTTCTCACCAGGAGCAGCCCACTGACCTTTGGGCTCTAATTCTGTCAAGACTGTTGACTTTTAATACTGCATGCTTTAAGGAACTGTTGTGGGTAGGGGATTATGCTGGACTTTGGGGGGAGGGTCCTGCCATGCTGGGACTGAGGCAATCTTGACTGAGCAGGGTAGTCCCGCCAGAGCACAGAGGTGAAAATTGTTGTAATCAAGTCAGGCAACCTGTGTAGGCCCTGTGCTGCTTCCTGCAGATGGCTCTGTGTTTATGCTAAGGGGAGAGGGAATGGAATGGGACCAGTCTGCTCTTTTGTCCCCACAGAAACATCTCTGTGAGCACTGTCTCTCAGGGAATCACTCACAGTAGAATGAATAATCTCCCCTCTGTGTGTCCCAGATATTTTTCAGATTGCTTTTTCCAGGCTGTCTGCCCCCCCCTTTTTTTGCCTGCCCTCACTCCAGCAGCGGTGCAGTTCCCTCCAGTCTCATACCAGCCAACCCTGCCGACATCCAAAACTCCAAACTTTAAGCCCTACTGGTTACAAGAACTCAGGAAACTCAGCACCCCCCCACACATTCCCCAATCAATGGCTTTGGGAAAACATTCTCCTTGTGTGTTCCCTTGTGTGCTTCTCTCTCCCCCTTCTCTGTGACCATGGCTCCCTCTCATCTGCAGCACACATGATCCATTTCTCCCTCAAACCATGTCTCCCCACTTCCTACCTTCTTCAGTGTGGTCTTTTCTCTCCCTTTAGTTGTGAAGTTTGTTCTGTTAGTGTTGAGGTTGATTTCTTGGGTATTTAAGATGATTTGATAGTTATTGTATTTTATTCATCGGTCTAGACCAACCTAGGGTCTTTCTGTTCTGACTGCATAGTCCCAAATACTGGTTTATTTATCTTTGATTTTAGCCTGGTAGACTCTCTTTAGTATTTAGTGTAGGGTAGATATACTAGCAACTAATTCAGTTTTTGTTTATCTGGGAATATCTTCACTTTTGAAATTTAATTTTGCTAGATGTACAATATTATTGTTGCAGGGTTTTTGTCTCACAGAGTCGAGGAATGAATCTTCCTGGACACAAAAGGGTGAAGTGAGGTGAAAATTTATTAAGTAAAGTTGAGAAGAGAAAGTAAAGAAAAGGAGCTCTGTAGTGTGAGCTCTGTAGTGTGAGAGAGGTCCTGAATGGGTTGCCACTGAGGGCTTTTATGGTCTGTCTTTTATAGAAATCTGACCATATCTTGTCAATAACATGTAAAAACAAACATGATAGATTTGTAAATATCATGAGACTATCCTGTCTATATTTAGAACAAAAGTGGTGGATTTGTTACCTTCCCTTCTCTCTGGTTAATCTCATCTATAACATTTCTTCACATTGGGATTTCTTTGAGACTAGTCATGTAGCTCCCTACCTGTCTTCCACTTCCTAGCCTCGCCTGTCCCTTACTCATTATCTTGATAGTTCCCTCTACCCTGGTATTTTGAGTATGCTACTTTACTGTCTGATTCTTCATGATTCCTGATGAAAAATTCAGCTGGTAATCTTTCTGAGGATTCCTTGTTGATGAAGAGTTTTTTCTTTTGCCTTTTTAAAAGATTTTGTCTCTATCTTTCAGCAGTTGACTGTGATAGTTTTAGGTATGTATGTCTGAGTTTATCTTTCTTTAGGTGTTTATTGAGCTTTTTGGGAATGAAGATGATTTTTAATTTTTATCAAATGTGGCAAATATTTTTTCTTCGTCTCCCTTTCCTATTCTAGGTTCCCATTGTGTGTGTTGTTATGTTTATGGTGCCTTGTAGGTCTCTGAGAGTCTGTTGATTTTTCTGCCTTCTTTTTTCTTTCTGTTCTGTAGATTTGGTAGTCTCAGTTGACCTCTATTTAGCTTCACTGATTCTTCTGTCTGCCCAATTCTAATCTTAAGGTTATGTAGTAAATTTTCCATGTCTGTTATTGTGTTTTTTTAACTACAGAATTTTTAGGGGATTCTTTAAAAGTATTCTTCAATTCACTATTGATATTCTGTATTTGGTGAGACATTTTTCTCATTTTCTCCTTTAGTTTTTTTAGATATGGTGCTCTTTGATTCTTTGAATATATTTAGAATAGCTCATTTAAAATCTATGTCTAGTAAACCCAATGTTTGGGCTTCCTCATTGACAGTTTCTGTTGATTACATTTTTATTTTTTAGTTAGTCAAAGTTTCCTGTTTCTGTGTATCTCCTAATTTCTTATTGAAAAGTATGCATTTAATATTATGTAATGTGACAATTCTTGAAATGAGAACCTCTCTCTTTCCCCATGGTTTATGTGTTGTTGTTTCCTTGTTTTCCTTCTTGAACAAATTCTGTATTAAATTCTATATTTTTGTTGTGTTTAACTGCTGAAGTCTTTGGTAGTTTAGCTTAGTGATCACCTACTGATTGCATAAGGATTCCATGAGATGCCTTGAGGCAGCAAGTTTCCTAGCCTTTGGTGAAGGGCTGTGTTGGTGTATGTTATGTCAGTTTGCAACTCTGCCTACCATTCTCTGCCTGCTTGTTCAGGGCCTTCAGTTCAGATAGAAGTGAGCGACTGGGTCCATCTCAAACCTTTCATGGACATAGACACAGCCTGGGGTGTGCACACATACCTTCACATGCACATGTCTTTCTAGATTTTTAGGGATAGGTTGTTGCTTTGCATAGGTCATGTGCACATGTTATTCTCCAAATTGTCATTCTCTAAATCTTTATGAAGCATTTTGGGTTCCTGGACCCAATTCCAATGTATTTTTGGGAGTGGATTCCCCACACTAACAAGCAATTCTCTGAATACCAGGTAGATGTCCTACTATCATATATCATATCATATCATATCATGATATATATCATATCATGATATATATCATATCATGATATATCATGTCCTACTATCATATATCATATCAATACCAGGTAGATGACACTATCTCCCTGGAAACCAGATTCTACAGGTTAAGTTTTCAGTTGTACAACACTGCACTAATGCTTTCAGATGTCTGTCACAAGTCCAGTTCTTTTGATCAACTGGCTGTAAACTAGAGGTTCCAACAATGCCCTTATTAGGTTTGATTAATTTTCTAGAAAGACTCACAGAACTCAAAGAAATATTTTACTTACTAGATTACAGTTTTATTATAAAGGAATATAACATAAGAACAGCCATATAGAAGGTATATATAAGGCATATTATGGGAGAAGGGTGTGGAGCTTCCATGCCCTGTCTGAGCATACCATTCTCCCCACTTCTCTACATGTTTACTAACCTGGAAGTTTCTTTTGGGTTTTTATGGAGGTTTTGTTACATAGGCATGATTGATCATTCATTGGTGGTTGATTCAACCTCCAGCCTCTCTCCCTCCAGAGGTCAGGGGAGTGAGAATGAGAGTGAGAATGAGAGTTCTAATGCTCTAATCACATGGTTAGTTGTCCTGACAACCAGTCCCCATTTTTAGGTGTGGTCTAAAAGTCATGCCATTAACCTAACAAAAGGCAATTTCATGGCTGTCATCACTTAGGAAATTTCAAGGGTTTTGGGAGCTGTGAGCTGGGAATGGTGGATGAAGACAAAATATATATGAGAAATATATTCTAGGCATCTGAATTGATCAAATATATATTTCTTATAAATCACAATTTATATATGCAAGCAAATATTTTGGTCAACCTCTTGATAACTCCAACTTTTACATTTCCTTTGGGCTACTGCAATTTTAAAAATTTGAGATGATTATTTTTGACAAAGCCCCCCCCCCCAAGCACTGTTTATACAGAATGAGCTTTGGGTTAAGACAGAGACAAGCCTTAAGAATGGAGCCTTCAGGACCTGTTAAAATGGACAAATAGTGATAGTTCTGTAAGAGTGCAGCCTTGTGAAACTCCAGCCCCATTCTGCCCTCTCTGGTGGCTGCTAGCCTGTTGGTTTTCACAGCTATCATTGTTGTGATACTGTTGATTTTCAGTGCTACAGCAGAGCTGGGGAAAGAGTGATCTGATTGACTATACTTAATGCACAGCAAAGTACACTGGTATTATCAAGATTCAATCTTTTATCTTGAACAGAGGATCCTTAGATTCTTAAACCTTTAGTTTATTAGAGAATATCATATATATTATATAATCTGTCATATATATTATATAATCTGTTTTTTATAATATATATTACAGAAAAAAGTTGTATCCAGGATTTATAAAGAAGTCTTATACCTCAGTAGCTCAGCAATAAGAAGACAAAAATCCAGTTATAAAACTGGCAAGAATTTTAACAGACCCTTCATGAAAAAAGATAAATACCCAACAAGTAAATGATAAATTACTTAGCACCATTAGTCATCAAGAAAATGCAAACTAAAACTATAGTGAGATACCACCACACAGCCATTGAAATGGTTAAAATTAAAAAGTCAGTTATCAGATTTTTAGTGTAGCTTTATTCACAATAGGCAAGATATGGAAGGAACTCAAGTGTCCATCAATGGACGAATGGATAAAGGAGATGTGGTATATGCATACAATGAAATATTACTCAGCCATAAAAAGGAATGAAATATTGCCATTTATTACAACATGGATGGAGCTAGAGAGGATTATGCTAAGTGAAATAGGTCAGAGAAAGACAAATATCATATGATTTCACTCATAGTGGGGAAAAAAAAGGAGCAGAAACAGACCCACAAACACAGAGAAGGAACTGGTGGTTGCCAGACTAGAGGTGAGTGGGGGAATGGGAAAAATGAGTGAAAGAGAGTGGGAGGTGCAGGCTTGTAGCTATGGAATGAATAAATCACTGGGATGAAAGGTACGACATAGGGAATATAGTGAGTGGCGTTTTAATAGCATTATATGGTGACAGATGGTAGCTATACTTGTGAGCATAGCATAATGTATAGAGTTATTGAGTCACTATGTTGTAAACATAAAACTAATATAACATTGTATGTCTGCAATACTTTACTAAAAAGATTTTAAGGTAAGTTACCAGATGTTGGAAGATATGTGGATCAATTGAAATTCTCATATATTGTTATAAGAGTACAAAATAGTACATTGACTTTGGAAAACAGTTTGACATTTTCTTATATGTTGTAAGATACACTTACAACTAATCTTAAAACCCATTCATTGGACTCTTATGTATTTACCCAAGATAAGTAAAAATGTATGTCCTAGAAAGATTTATACATGAATTTTTAAAGTAACATTCTTCGCAATAGTGAAAAACTAGAAACAGCACAACGTCCATAAATAGGTGAATGAATGAATAATGGTATATTTATCCAATGGAACCTACTCAGCAACAAAAATAATGAATTACAGATAGATGAATTTCTAAGATATTGTGCAGACCAAAGTAATCTAGATATAAGAGTATATTCCATTATGATTCCATAGAAGAGAAGAGTGATAAGTAAATTGGTTTCTGTACAGCATTAATTACCTGCCTAATTAATCCTGTTTATTCTACCGTATTCCCAGAAAACTTCAGTTGCCTAAAATACACTATCCAGCTACATTCTAGAAGGAGTGAGGGAAAAACATAGAAGGCCCATGAATAAGAAGGTGGTGTAGAGAGAATCCTCAAAGATATCTTGAACAATTATGAGATAGAAGCTTGGTGGACTGGGATGCAGAAGTATTAGGGAAGATAAAATAATGATTTTACATGGTCTAGAATGATGTAGTAAATTTTATTTTAATAAGGAAATAAATGCCTCATACATAACAAGCATTTCTATGTTATTTATTGATTCTTTGGAGTCCAATAGTTACCCAACTCATTTATCTGAAATACATGGCTCATTCCTGACACTTTTCTTAGTACAGAGGCTGAATATATGAGACTTTCTTTTAATGAAGAGCTCCTAATTTATGCTTGTTCATATTTGTGAATGTGATTTGTCTCTGCATTGTCTCGTTTTTTGTTTGTTTATAAGGTAAATATGGTAATACCTACCTTTGTGTATTCAAGAGGAATAAATGAGAGTGCTTTTGGTAAGTCCTTCATAAACTTTTTCAAGCTCTGTGCAAATGTAAAGTAGTGTTTTCAATCATACCAAAGGTCTGGAGAAGAGAAGTTGGTGCAAATAATGAAAATGGAAATTAATGCAGCTCCTTTCTTATCCCATGGCTTCACTTACAAAATAATATAACTGTAAAAAAATCACAATATTTGTGGTTTCTGAGATGTTCAGATAATTCTAAAAGAGGAGTGGTTATTGACTATACCTTGTTTTATCAAGAAAAAAACTGAAAGAATCCAGGTATTTGTGAAAGGGCAATATAAAGAATATTCTTATTTAATTTCCTTGAGTGACACAGAAAGCACATGGGGGAGTTCCAGGCCTGTCCTTTTCTGCTGCTGGCCAAGGAGACCAGAGAAAAGTTATTATTTTCCAGCCATGGAGCCTGTTTTGCATTCTCTTTGCTGATGAAATATGAAAAACAGGAAAACATCCTCCTCTTACATTGGTGTGGACCAGATTTGAAGTAGAAAATGTTACTGCAAAGTGTGGAAATTTGAGAAGGCATGGTAACCTAGTCTGCAGTCCCTATTCTTTGTAAAACGTTTCTTCTTCTTCTTTCTCTTCTTTTTAAAAAATATTTATTTATTTATTTGAGAGAGAGAGAGAGAAAGCAAGTGGGGGGAGGGGCAGAGGGAGAAGGAGAGAGAAATTCTCAAGCAGACTCCATGCTGAGCTTGGAACCTGAAACAGGGCTCAATCCCACTACCCATGAGATCATGACCTGAGATGAAATCATGAGTCAGACACTTTTTTTTTTTAAAGTCACTGATCCTTTATTTGTCTCCAGTTAATGTATTAAGTATTAGTAAAACGAAAGCTACCATGTATTGAACACCGGTGTACCAAGCGCCATGCTAACTGACTGAGCCACCCAGGCACTCCTCTCCTCCTTCTCCTCTTTCTCCTGCTTCTCTCTCTGCTACTTCTGCTTCACGTCCTCCTCTCTCTACCTCCTTCTTGCCGATGATGTGTTCAAAGGCTCAAGGCTCTAAATACTGAAAATAAGCTTTTCTGGAAATGGGATGTAGACAAGATGGCAATAAAATTCTAGGCAGGTTTATCTGTTCCAACCAAAGGTCTGAACATGTTTTATTGTGTTTGTGCTTAACCATGTTAGCTTTTTATTGAAAGGAATAGATATTGTCTGTATTGTCTCCCTTTCTGTTGGTCTGAGAGCAAAAACTCTCATAGACCTATGTATCTCATAGATGTAAAGGTGGAGGATGATGAAACTATGGAGTTAAAGAAGAAATAGAAAAAAAGGAACCAAAAATAACCAAAATTTTGAGCTTTCCTAGAAGATGGTCTAATGGATTACTTTAATTAATGAGAGCAGTGCTCCTTGAACATTAAAGGACATATGAATCCCCTAGGGATTATATGAAACTGCATTTTGTGATTCAGTAAGTCTGGGGTTTGATCTGGGAATGTGTATTTCCATAAAGCTTCCAGGTGATAATGATTCTGCTCTGAGAACCACTGAGAGTAGCAAGGCTGGAGAGTGGCTGGACCTCTTTGTGAAGGAAATATTTTTAAAATTTCACTAGAGATATGTCAAAAGGCTAGCTAAATATGATTTAGTTTTGTACCTTCATTAGACTTTCATTTAATAAAATTTAAAATTATTCCCCAAAAATATAAGCATTTGTCTGGCCTTACGACCCTGAAGTTTTTCATTAATTGCTTTCTTACTTCAGGTCCCTTGCTGAATACTCTGTGAACAAGTTAAATTTGTTGTCCTGCCTGATCGTAACCTAACCCAGGCTGCCATATGGTTAATGTGTAAAATATCCAGGTTGTGCCTGTGTTGCCATGGAAAAGGCCCTAGAGAAACAGAAAGACTGTCTGGCTTCTACTTTTGACACTGCTGGCTAGCTTAGGGCCCTTGAGTACCACAACTCCAAAATTCAGCTTTTTCCTTTGTAGAATGTTTGTGGGTATTTGTTTGGTGAGAGGTAAGAAAACATTTAGTCCATTGCCCATAATTGGTGCTCAATTAATGCTTAAGGAGACTCTTTAAGGAGTAAAACTAAGTAGTTTTAATTCTTATGGGCTTTGGATAGAAGGAGTCAGAGAGGACAGGAATTGAGATTAAAACATATCTCATAATTTAAAAGAAGGACTTCACTAAACTGCCCTCCTTCTTCTTTAATGGGTTTAGTTCCTCGAATCTTCTACTGAAGTTTTAATATTTTGTTAAACTTTATTTATTTTTTAAATTTTATTTTATTTTTTCAGTGTTCCAAAATTCATTGTTTAACTTTATTAAATGCAAGTTGCTAACTACTGGGAGCACTTCTCTTTGCTTTTGTCCTATCAGCCCTAACAGATATGAGTAAATCAGTTAAAGGACAGTCTTGACAATTTCTTCTGTTTCTCTTACTTTGCAGATTATTCTTCAGCTGTTCAGAAATTTTCTCAGACACTTCAGTCCTTTCAGTTTGATTTTATTGGAGACACTCTGACTGATGATGAGATTAACATTGGTAAGTCTTCAGCTGCATGTGGCCTTGTGCCTCTTGAGGCAGTTCTGAAACCATGAGTCTCCTAGGTTTCTGGATACAGGAAACTTGGACATCTTCATCCTCTGTGGTCTAGTGCCAATTTCATGGGAGGCTGCTTAAGAAGGATAGAGAAACACTGTTTTCCAGTCCCATTCCCCTCTCACACAAAAGCAATAAAAAGATATCCCTTAGGCCTCCACTGAGGTCTTTGACTCAGTCAGTCTGCAGGGGACTTTTTCTTTAAAGAATCTAATACATGAACATAGATATTTTTGTGAAGGATAAAGTAAAGGTGATTTTTTTTTGAAAAAAATTCCAAAATGATTTAGAGTAACTGTCCTCCAAGGAATAAACTCTAGAATGTTTAAAAGTAGCATTTATATAGGTCCAGCTTTTCCGACAACAGGACATTTGACATAAACTCTTGGGAATTTAATTTAACAACTCACTGTGTGAGTTGTGTGATATTGGACAGATACTTCCTTTTTTTGAGCCTTAGTCTTGTCATCTATAATATGTGGTTAATATTAATATCAAGAGTGTTACTAGGAAGAGATTGAACAGTGGAAGTTAAAGAACTTTGTTTTTGTGTTAGTTACTATGAAGTTAAAGTGTTGTTGGCCAACTCTGGCCCTTGGCCCAAATCTTGCCTGCCACTGTTTTTCAATAAATAAGGTTTTGTTGGAACACAGCTACATTTATTCATTTAAATATTGTCTAAGGGAAAAATATTGTCTAAGGGTACTTTTGTGGTAGGACAACAAAATTGAATAGAAGTGGCAGAGACTAGATGGCTTTCAAAGCCTAAAATATTTGCTCTGGTCATTTAAGAAAAAGTTTGGTAACCAGCAAGTTAAAGAATTCATGTAAAGCATTTGCTAGACAAGATCATTGAACCACAGAACTATTGCGAATGCTTTAATGTCACTGAAACAAGTTAGTTAGGCAGTTGTATTTATGAACCCCAGCATTAAAATATAAAAATGTATTATTATTTAATGGTCATTATAGTAAATATGAATCGTATATAAAAGTATAAAATTACCTATGATAGTAAGATATTCCAGTACAGAAACAATGTATTGAATGCTATTGGCATATTATATTTTAATTCTCTTTTGTACATGTATCTCTTTTATGTGTATGCAATTTAGTTCATGCTAAATACATAGTTTTATCTTTTTAACCTAACATTTTATCATAATCATCTTCTGATAGCATTTAAAATTCTTTGTATATTTCATGGTGGCGGGGGCAAGGGAATTGTTTTTATTCACTGCTGTTTCCCCAGTGTGTAGAGGAGTACCTAACATATAGTAGATGCTCAGTACATGTTTGCTGAATAAAAAAATATAATGGATGCATTCAGATCTCTTTATTATAGGAGCCATACTTTATATAGTATTCAGCTATTTAGCTTATTTCCAGTTTTTCACTATTATAAATAATACATCAGTGAGTACTTTTGTGAGACTAAGATTGATGACTTTTAGTAAATATGGTGGTATAAATAATGAAGCACACATTTGCATTTATATTATTTATTCACTTCATTTTAATTTTATAAATCTATTTTTGTCTAAGGGCATGACTTATTTAAAAATTAATATCATGGGCTTGAGAGTCAGATAGCCCAAATTTGAACTCTAGCTTTGGAACTTATTATCTGTGTAATAATGAACTTATCACCTGGGTAGGTGACTCCCTTTCTTTTTTTTTTTTTTTTTTAACGATTTTATTTATTTATTTGTCAGAGAGAGATCACAAGTAGGCAGAGTGGAAGGCAGAGAGAGAGAGAGAGGGAAGCAGGCTCCCCGCTGAGCAGAGAGCCCAATGTGGGACTCGATCCCAGGACCCTGGGATCATGACCTGAGCCGAAGGCAGCGGCTTAACCCACCGAGCCACCCAGGCGCCCTGGTGACTCCCTTTCTAAGTGTAAATTTTTCTCATATGGAAATAGGGATGAGATGATCAATGCCAAGTGTGCACAGTGCCTAAATACATGTTAACTGTTTAATCATTGTTAATATAATATTTGCTTTTTTTGTGCTCTGCAATGGACTGAATGTTTCTGTGTCCTTCCCAAAATTCACATGTTGAAATACTAACCCCTGATATGGTGGTATTAAGAGCTGGAGTCTTTGGGACGTACTTAGGCCATGAAGGTGGAACCCCTCATGAATGGGATTAGTGTCCTCATAAAAGAGACACCAGAGGGCTCTTTTACCTTCCTTCCATCATGTGAAGATACACAAGAAGTTGTCAGTCTGCAACCTTGAAGAGGGCTCTCACCAGAACCTAACTATGTTGACACCGTGTTCTCAGATTTCCAACCTCCAGAAATGTGAGAGATAAATTTCTCTTGTTTATAAGCCACCCAGTCTATAGTAGTTTGTTATAGCATCCTAAACTTAGTAAGGCAGAAGAAATTGGTACTGAAAAGTTGGGGTGTTGCTGTACCACATACCTAAAAATGAGGTAGCTTTGGAATTAAGTAATGGGAGGAATCTGTAAAAGTTTGGAAGTGCATGCTAAGAAAAGCTTAGATTGCCATGAATGGAATTTTAAAGGCAATTGTGGTGAGAGTTCAGAAAGAAAAAAGGCGAGCCATAGAGAAAGTTTCCATGAACAACATGTTATTAGACAATGGAGAAAAGCAATCCTTGTTATAAAGTAGGCAAAGAACTTGGCTGAACTGTGTTTATATTCTGGTGTTTTGTGGAAGGTAGTGTTTTCCAACTGAAAAAATTGAATGTTTGGCTGAGGAAATTTCTAAGCAAAGTGTTAAAAGAATGGCTTGGTTCCCCCTGTTTCTACTAAAAACTAAGGGGAGAAAAATGAATTAAAGATGGAATTATTAAACAAAATGGAACAAGAATTTCAAGATGTGGACATTTCTCTGCCTGTCCATATTACAAAAAAATGACAGTGTGTTTGAAAGAGAACACCAAGGTTGTGGTGGACCGACCATTGCATAATGAGATCAATGTGGGTGTGAACCATGGATGTAATCAACTATTCCAACAGAAGCCAGGGATAGAGATGGGATTTTATGAGCAGAAACACTCCCCACTGCGACTATAGGAAACAAAAAAATGGGACAAAATGAAGGAAGACTCTTTGACTTCTTAGACCCTATAAGACCCGACCATACAGCTATTTGGCTATGAACATGCACTATTTTTCAAAGACAAGAGAAGAAGGACTCTGAAGCCAATCCAGAGATCATCAGGGTTGCCATTTCTATCAGATGCCTAGAGTCTAGAGGCCCTGTGGCCTCCCACTAGATTTGAAAGGATGAGACCAATGCCTAAGGAGCTGTAGGGGTGGGCCCACTGAGGGTACAACACCTACCTTACCATAAATGTCAACCAGTGCCATTTAGGAAAAAGGTGTGTGAGTTTGAGCATGATGGTTTATAAACAAAATAAAACAATATAAATAAACAAAACAACACCCCCCAGTGATACCATGTTCTTGTGGGTGTTTGTGAGCTCCATGTAAGTTTGCTAGCTGTGACACATTTGCTTCTTAATGTGTGCTTTACAATAACACTTTAACTCAGTTACCATTTGCCTGCCAAGTCCAGTAACTCATAATTATCATCTGGTCATTGCCTTTAGGGATGATGAATCATGAATTGACCTTTATTGATGGGGACTGAAAAAAGATTTTGAGATTTTAAGTGGCCTGACATAGTCATCTTTGTTGAGTATGCTATTTTGAGAACTGGGATTTGTGGTAGTAGTGAGAAGAACAACCAGTGCTCCAATAGTTTAAGGTGATGTTCTTTGTAGGCTTTGAGAAGAAATATTAGCGATCCTACTGGGAGGGCACTGCTAGGAAAGAACAGTTGTGTTGGAAGCTGAGATGGGAGAGTGTGCCATACCCTCTAATTGTCAACACTACTAGCCCAGAGTGGATAGATCTTCTGTTTAACCAGAAAAATTGGTAAAAGTACAGTTATAATAGAATTTTGGGTTGAGATTTAGATTTCATATTATCTGTGAAGAGAACCTTGAAGTGCTTTTCATAATGAATTTTGTTGATGGCTGCAAAATGCAACTCAGTACCATTAACTCCCTTGTAGATACCAGTTGTCTAACAGAGATGGAAGTGATTCCTAGAGGATGTGAGTAAAACCTGAGACTTCTCTGAAGAGTCCCTTCCCTTGATTATCAGCACTAGTAACTAACTTGAGTAGTCTGTATGTATTAGGGACAAGTGAGAGGAAGTGTCTCACTGCCCTGATGACATTTGTCCCTGCTCTAGAGCAAGACATCTATGCCTTCAATTGGCATTGTGTGGCTTTTTCTCTACCTCTATATCTTAGTAACCAAAGGAAATTTCAGGTGTTTAGGTAGTTTTGTGTATACTTCAGATTTCTTAGCTATGGGATCTTAGCAATATTACCCAAGCTTATTGGGCCTCTGTTTTCCTCATCTGTAAAGCAGGAAGTATAATCTATTTCACATGGACTGTGGGAAATAAACCAGTTAAGTACATATACCAGAGAGTATATGTAAAACATTAGGCTCAGTGTCTGACTTATGATTGGTGCTCAGTATCTCATAGTTGTTTCCAGGAAGGTGGTAGAAACTAAGTTTTGGAAAATCTCAGTTTGAAGTTATATTTCTTGAATAACTGTGAAGGAAAAGGTAAAATAAAATATTAATATTCCAAGAACATTAGAGAGTATCTAGCTTAGTTATTTCTAATATGTGTCAGAGTGACCTGAAGCTCTTATTGATCCAGAGTTTCAGGACCTCTCTTAGATCAAATGAATCGGAATCTCTGTAATGGAGCCCCGGGCTCTGATTCCTACACAGTCATCAGTGAGCATTTTGGAACCCCATGTCAGTTTTCAGGTTTTTTCAAACTGTTCCTTGGATCCTCAATTTCTCCTATCCACCAAAGCTCAAATGAAGCAGGTTAAGAATTTACTTGAAGAATTGCATTTCCAGGTGAAAAAAAATAAGCTGATACTTTCAGAGTGCTTACCAAGTACCACATCTTCTTTTAAGCACTTTACATAAACTGATGAGAGAGAGACAGAGACAGGTGAATGCGAGCGTGTGTGCACACACACATACACACATACACAGTGAGAGAGGGAAAAAATGAGAATATACTAAGCTGGTTTACTAACCCTCCCACCACAACTCCTGCCAATCCTACAGATAGGGAAACTGATGTCCAGAGTTGGGCTAGTGGTTGTTGAAGATAGTGCCAGAACCAAAGTCTCCTAAAGCCCAACTGATTTATTCAACTAATTTTTATTGAGCACCTGCTATGAATCCTGCCATCATGGAAATTCCATTCAGTTAAGTTTTGGGAAGAAATATATGCAAATAACTTCCTATATCATTGCAGTACTAGGAGCAAGAAAGGTGGGTGCTTTCCACATAGGCATCAGAGAACCTCCTTGCTCTTTTCTGAGGAACCCTGCTATGCATTTGTTCATTAATAAATAGGTGGAAAGTATCCACTAAATGCCATAGACTGGGGACTCAGAGATACAATGAATCTCCCTGTCCTCGAGGATCTCAGTCTGTTAAAGGAGGCAGATGAGTATACAGACAATTGCAAGACAATATAATAAGTACTATGATAGAGGTAGGCACACAGTAGCCCCTATTCCACAGCGGTGTGTGTGTGTGTGTGTGTGTGTGTGTGTGTATGTGTGTGTGAGATAGGGAGAATAAACAAGGAAGGCTTTTCAGGGAAATGATACCGAAGTTAGATGCAAGGCTAGGGTGAGGCAAGTGAGGATGCTAGGGCTGAAATTTAAGAAAGCACTTATTCTCAGGTTCATGCAAAGTGCAGGTGGGCACCATTTTGTGAGTGCCTCCCAAATTTTGCACCCTCACTTGCCTTTCTCCTGTCCTGGTCCTGATCTGAGTTGGATTTCTAAAGGATGAATGAGAATTAAGAAAAAACAACAGAGAAAACAAATATACAAAAGTACAGTTGAGGGGAGTAAAATTATATCTTTCTTAAAACTGGAAGACACTGAATGTGACAGGAAAAAGTTGAGGGGGAGTCAGAGATAAAGACCGGAGAGGTTGCATAAAGGCTATGTGAGTTTTGGCAGGTGATGAAAATGAGCAAATCAGACTGGATATAAGATGGCAATTGATATTCTGTCTCTGTGGCTTGTAATGAGAGGTAGGACTTGTGACAAACAGAAAAAGACATGCTACATCTAAGAGCAGCATCTTGAATGGGCTCCAGTGATTGTTGCCATCTAAAAATGTACATCTATGTTGCCAGTATCTCTTATTTTTTTTCAGAAAATTACACCCAGATATTTTATGCATAGTATTAATTGTCAGCAGTTAAGTCAAATAAAAACACTATGGACTCTGAGAAACAAAAAACTGAGGGTTTTGGAGGGTAGGGGTGGGTGATGTGTGAGCCTGGTGGTGGGTATTAAGGAGGGCACATATTGCATGGAGCTGGGTGTTGTACATAATCATGAATCTTAGAACATTGCATCAAAAACTAATGATGTATTTTATGGTGACTAACATAACAATAAAAATTAAAAAAAAAACTAATGATGTATTGTATGGTGACTAACATAACTCAACTAAAAAAAAAAAAACCCACATTATTCAAAGCAAGAAAAACATACCTATTGGCCAAATACAGTGGATGGGTTTGTGATGTTGATGCCTGGGTTAGACAGTGAGGGGCCTGGAATACCTCATGAAATATTTTGGATTGTACCCTGAAGTTTATGGGGAATAAGACACAGATGGGAAAAGATCAGGAAGGAGACCTAGGCAGATTCCCAAAAGTTTTGACTTAATCCTAAAAATTCTGATGGACCTCACTGGAGAACCTTATACATATATATTTTTTTCTTTTCACGTTTTTTTTTTAAAGATTTTATTTATTTATTTGACAGAGAGAGATCACAAGTAGATGGAGAGGCAGGTAGAGAGAGAGAGAGGGAAGCAAGCTCCCTGCTGAGCAGAGAGCCTGATGCGGGACTCGATCCCAGGACCTTGAGATCATGACCTGAGCCGAAGGCAACGGCTTAACCCACTGAGCCACCCAGGCGCCCCTTTCTTTTCACGTTTTTATTTAAATTCCTGTTAACATACAGTATTATATTAGTTTCAGGTATAGAATTAAGTCATCCATCACTTATATATAACACCCAGTGCTCATCATAAGTGCTCTCCATAATATCCATCACCTATTTAATCCATACCCCTGCCTACCTCCTCTCCAGCAACTCTCAGTTTCTTCTCTATAGTTAAGAGTCTTTCCTTGTTTGCCTCTCTCTTTTCCCCCCATGTTTATCTCCTTTGTTTCTTAAATTCCACATATGAGTGAAATCATAAGCTATTTGTCTTTTTCTGACTGACTTATTTCGCTTAGCATAACACACTCTAGCTGCATCCACATCATTGTAATGTCAAGATTTCATTCTTTTTAGAACCAAGTAATATTCCATTGTATGTGAGTTTGAGTGTGTCTATGTGTGTGTGTGTGATAGATATATGTGTGTACAATGTGTATATATGTGTGTACACAAAATACACATATGCATATGTATACACAATATGCACTATATATATGTATGTGTGTATCTGCATATATATATACATATATTTGTATATTCTCATATCTGCTTTATCCATTCATCTTCATCAGTCAGTTGACATTTGGCCTCTTATCATAATTTGACTATTGTTGATAATGCTGTTACAAACATCAGGGTACATGTATCCCTTCAAATTAGTATTTTTGTATCTTAGGGTAAATACCTTGTAGCGCAATTGCTGGATCATTGGGTGCTTCTATTTTTAACATTTACATGAACCTCCATACTGTTTCCAGAGTAACTGCATCAGTTTGCATTACCACCAACAGTGTAAGAGGTTCCTCTTTCTCTGCATCCTTGCCAACATCTGTTGTTTCCTGTGTTGTTGATTTTAGCCACTCTGAAGGGTGTGAAGTGGTATCTCATTGTAGTTTTAATTTGTATTTCCCTGATGATCAGTGATTTTGAGCATCTTTTCATGTGTCTGCTGGCCATCTGGATGTCTTCTTTGGAAAAATGTCTATTCATGTCTTCTGCCCAATTTTTAATTGGATTATTTGTTTTTAAGCATTTGTCAGATACGTAATTTGCAAGTATCTTCTCCCATTCTGAAGGTTGCCTTTTAGTTTTACTGATGGTTTCCTTTGCTGTGCAGAAGTGTTTTATCTTGATGAGGTCCCACTAGTTTATTTTTGCTTTTGTTCTCTTGCCTCAGGAGACATATCTAGTAAGAAGTTATGGCTGATGTCAAAGGGGTTATTGCTTGTTGTGTTCTCCTTTAGGGTTTTGATGGTTTCCTGTTTCATATTTAGGTCTTTCTTCCAATTTGAATTTATTTTTGTGTATGGTGTAAGGAAGTGGTCCAGTTTCATTCTTTTGCATGTTGCTGTCCAGGTTTCCCAACACCATTTGTTGAAGATACTGTCTTTTTTTCCATTGGATATTCTCCCCTGCTTTGTCAAAGATTAGTAAACCATATGGTGTAGTCTATTTACATTCAGAGTAATTATCGAAGATACGTACTATTTAGTGCTATTTTATTATTTGTTTTGTTGTTTCTGGAGATTTTCTCTATTCCATTCTAATCTTTGTTGCTTTTGGTCTTTCCTTCCTACTCAAAGAATCCCCTTTAATATTTTTTTATTACGTTCTGTTAGCCAGCATCTAGTACATCATTAGTTTTTGATGTAGTGTTCAATGATTCATTAGTTGCATATAAAATCCAGTGTTCATCACAATATGTGCCCTTTAATATTTTTTGCAGGACTGGTTTAGTGGTCATGCACTCCTTTAGGTATTGTTTGTCTGGGAAATTCTTTATCTTTCCTTCTATACTGAATGATAGTCTTGCTACTGGATAGAGTATTTTTGGCCACAGATTTTACCCATTCAGCACATTGAATATATCATGCCACTCTGTACAGTCTTGTAAAGTTTCTGTGAAGACATCTGCTGCTAACATAGTGGACTTACCTTGTACATTAGGGACTTTCTTTTTCTTGCTGCTTTTAGAAATTGTACCTCATCACTATATTTTGCAAGAATTTTTTTTTCTTTTGAAAATTTAACTGCAATATATCTGGGTGTTAGCCTGCTCTTGTTGATTTTGATGAGGGTTCTGTGTGCCTCCTGGATTTGGATGTCTGTTTCCTTTCCAAGATAAGGGAAGTTTTCAGCTATTATTTCCTCAATAAATTTTCTGCCCTCTTTCTCTTTCTGCTTCTTGAGGGACTCTTATGATATGAATGTTATTATGTTTTATGGAGTCACTTAGTTCCCTAATTACATTCCCATGATGCATCTTTCTTTTTTCTCCATTTTGTTCAGCTTCATTATTTTATCTTTTATATCACTTATTCATTCCTCTGGTGTTTCCATCCTCATGGTCTAGTCAGTTTCAAATCTCAGATATTGCATTTTTAATTTAGAACTGATTTGTTTTTAGTTCTTTTATCTCTGTGGGAAGGGTCTTCCTGATGTCTTCCATGCTTTTACTGAAGCCTACAAAGTATCCTTATAAGTCTTAGTTTAAATTCTGCAGCAGAAATATTACTTATATCTGTTTCAATTATATCTCTGGCCATGATGGTTTTTTGTTCTTTCTTTTGGGATGTATTCCTCTGTCTTGCATTTTGTTTAGGTCTTTGTCTTCTCTGTGTTAGAAAATCCTATTATCTTTCTTGTTCCTGAGAGAAGTGGCTTTATGAAGATGAGGTTGTATAATGTCCAGGGCCTGGTGCTTCAGGAAGTGTCTCTAGTGTGTGCTGTATGCATTGTGCTGTTGTGTTTTTGCTGCTCTGTCCCTTAGATCAGTCTTCTATAGTGGTTCTCCTTGTTTGCAGTGGGCAGTGTTTGATCCTTGGCCAGAGTATGGCAAATTTTAACTAGGTATGCTCTGTTCTGCTTTTTAAATGAAACCTAATGTTGTTTGCACTAGAACTGAAGTTTTGCAGAACTCAGTGGTCAGTAGACATAGTGCTTTTGAGGATGTGTGTGTTTTTCTTGGGAAGGAGCTTGCTGTGCTGGTCCTTAGACACACTCTCCTGAGAAAAGCAGTACTAGCAGAGTGCAGGGGGGTGGGACTTGGTGTATGCAGGTTAGGCAGCCAGGGTTGGTGTTGTGCTGTTTTTTGAAGTTCATTTATGCCGAGGAGCAGGGTATGGAAATGGTAACAGCCTGTTCCTTTGTCTCGAGAGAGTGCTTGCTTAGTGCTGTCAGGGAGTGCTCCCAAAAGAGTGAATTATTTTCCCTCATGTGTCCCCGGTGTTTTTCAAATTGTTTTCAGTGTCTCCATGTTGCTTTCCTGCCTGGATGGCACAGTTCACTTTGGGTTCTATCCCAGCCAAGCCAGCTGATTTTTAAGATTTCATACTTTGGGGACTTGGTGTTGTGGGGAGCTGTGCTGGTCTTCTGGGAGAGGGTCTGGCCATGCCAGGACTGATGCAGTTTTAACCCAGAAAGGCAGTCATTGCCAGAGCATGAGGACATGGGACTTGGAGCAAAGCATGCTAAACAGCCAATCTCTAGGTTAGGCACCTTTAGCAGGTATGTCTGTACCTATGCTGAAGGACAGGGAAGGGGAATGGTGCTAGCTGGGTCTTTTGTTCCTCTAGAAGCAATGCCACCTTTTACAGATGTACTCCAAGAAGAAGGAACAGTTTCTTCCAGTGTGCCTTAAGTGATCTTCAGGTCATACCATCTGACCCTAGGTTACCTGCCTGGCATCTGTCTAGGAGTAGGGCAACACCTTCAGGGCTCTATCCCAGCGATACTGTAGAGCTCTAAAACTCCAGTTCTAGAGTACCCCTGTTTGCAAAATCTCACAAAAATCTCAGTTCCTCTTGATTTCCCAGAAAGTTGCTTTGGGGAAGTGTTTTCCTTGTGTGGTCCCCTGTGTGCTCCTCTCTCTCTTGTCTTTCTCCGCATTTGGGTCTCCATCCCCTTTGTAGCATCTGAGATCCATTTCTCCCCCAAACCATGTCTCTGCAAAGAGCCTTGTATTTTAACCCTGATTTTAAGTCTCGTCATCACTAAGCCGGTTGTCCACTGGGTGAACCCTGGTAGCATAGTCCTCTTTAGTGCAACTGGCTTGTTACCTCTTTCCCAGAAGTTGGAAACTATTAAGTTTCAGCAAGTTGTTTATGTCTAGAGAAAGAAAAAACAGTGTTGTAAAATCTCAGACTACAAATCACATTTCCACTCTAATCGTAACATTTTTGAAGAAACTCCTTTGTGGACCAAGAATATTGACTTAAGGTCAAACTTGCAGGTAGAAAATTTCATCAGCCACTGATTACTACCTTCTGGGAGCAGATAGCTCAGATAAAGTTCAACATTGTCATTCCAACCCCCCAGGCCCATACGTTTAATCAACATGCATAAAATTCATTACTAAAAACTCACAGGCAATCATAAACCACCTGATTAGAAAAGAATTAATCTCTTGAGGATTTTTCTTGATGTTTTTTCTATAAAACTGGTTGGATCATTTTTTTTTTTTTCATTTTTTGACTTTTTATTTTTTATAAACATATATTTTTATCCCCAGGGGTACAGGATCATTTTTTGAGAGGGGTGGCAAAGGTCAGTCAGTTGTTTTACGATCAAGCATCTTACCGCTTCTGATGGCACTTCCTACGAGGCATCTTAAAAGAAGAGAGATACCTAAAGTGAAAAAGAGAAATACTAATATTAAAGTGTGTATTAAAGAAAAGATCTTGGAGTTAAACCCTGAAGTTTCAGTGGTTTCTAAGAAGTCAGTTGGGGAAAATCTTTCAACTATTGTGTTATACCACTCCTGGAGTTTCTTGAAGTTCCCAAGCTGGTTGTCAGTTTTCTATGTGACATTGTCCACAGTCTTGGCTACCTTTTTTTAAAAATTTTTTAAAATTTATTTTCAGCATAACATATTCATTATTTTGGCACCACACCCAGTGCTCCATGCAATCTGTGCCCGCTCTAATACCCACCACCTGGTTCCCCCAACCTCCCAATCCCCGCCCCTTCAAAACCCTCAGATATTTCTCAGAGTCCATAGTCTCTTATGGTTCACCTCCCCTTCCAATTTTCCCCAACTCCCTTCTCCTCTCTAACTCCCCATGTCCTCCACGCTATTGGTTATGTTCCACAAATAAGTGAAACCATATGATACTTGACTCTCTCTGCTTAACTTATTTCACTCAGTATAATCTCTTCCAATCCCGTCCTTGTTGCTACAAAAGTTGGGTATTCATCCTTTCTGATGGAGGCCTAATACTCCATAGTGTATATGGACCACATCTTCCTTATCCATTCGTCCATTGAAGGGCATCTTGGTTCTTTCCACAGTTTGGCGATCGTGGCCATTGCTGCTATGAACATTGGGGTACAGATGGCCCTTCTTTTTACGACATCTGTATATTTGGGGTAAATACCCAGTAGTGCAATGGCAGGGTCATAGGGAAGTTCTATTTTTAATTTCTTGAGGAATGTCCACACTGTTCTCCAAAGAGGCTGCACCAACTTGCATTCCCACCAACAGTGGAAGAGGGTTCCCCTTTCTCCACATCCCCTCCAACACATGTTGTTTCCTGTCTTGCTAATTTTGGCCATTCTAACTGGTGTAAGGTGGTATCTCAATGTGGTTTTAATTTGAATCTCCCTGAGGGCTAGTGATGATGAACATTTTTTCATGTGTCTGATAGCCATTTGTAAGTCTTCCTTGGAGAAGTGTCTGTCCATATCTTCTGCCCATTTTTTGATATGATTGTCTGTTTTGTGTGTGTTGAGTTTGAGGGGTTCTTTATAGATCCTGGATATCAACCTTTTGTCTGTACTGTCATTTGCAAATATCTTCTCCCATTCTGTGGGTTGCCTCTTTTGTTTTCTTGACTGTTTCCTTTGCCTTGCAGAAGCTTTTGATTTTGATGAAGTCCCAAAAGTTTATTTTCACTTTTGTTTCCTTTTCCTTTGGAGACATATCTTGAAAGAAGTTGCTGTGGCTGATATCGAAGAGATTACTGCCTATGTTCTCCTCTAGGATTCTGATGGATTCCTGTCTCACATTGAGGTCTTTTATCCATTTTGAGTTTATCTTTGTCTATGGTGTAAGAGAATGGTCGAGTTTCATTCTTCTACATATAGCTGTCCAGTTTTCCCAGCACCATTTATTGAAGAGACTGTCTTTTTTCCACTGTATATTTTTTCCTGTTTTGTCAAAGATTATTTGTTTTCTTATGTAATTGGCTGCTCCCTTATTAGGAGCATAGATATTTACAATTGTTAGATCATCTTGGTGGATAGTCCCTTTAAGAATGATGTAGTGTCCTTCTGTATCTCTGACTACAGTCTTTAGTTTAAAATCTAATTTATCTGATATGAGAATCGCTACCCCGGCCTTCTTTTGAGGCCCATTGGCATGAAAGATGCTTCTCCATCCCCTCACTTTCAGTCTGGGTGTATCTATAGGTTCAAAATGAGTCTCTTGTAGACAGCATATGGATGGGTCCTGTCGTTTTATCCAATCTGCAACCCTGTGCCGTTTTATGGGCGCATTTAGGCCATTCACATTGAGAGTGATTATTTATAGATACATTTTTATTGACATCGTTTTACCTTTGAAGTCTTTCTTTCTGTAGATTGTCTCTATATTTCTGTCCAATGCTATTCCTAGGATTTTTCCTCTTTTATAGTACCCCCCTTAATATTTCTTGCAGTGTTGGCTTGGTGGTTGCATAGTCTTTTAAGCCTTGCCGGTCTTGGAAACTCTTTATCTCTCCATCCATTTTGAATGTCAGTCTTGCTGGATAAAGTATTCTTGGATGCATGTTCTTTTCATTTAGTGCCCTGAATATATCTTGCCAGCCCTTTCTGGCTTTCCAGGTCTCTGCGGACAGGTCTGACGTTATTCTGATGGGCTTTCCTCGGTAAGTAAGGAGCCTCTTTGTCCTAGCGGCTTTCAAGAGATTATACCTATAATTATGATTCCTCAATTTGACTATCAGGTGCCTTGATGTTTTTTTAGAATCTTATCTTGAGTGGAGACCGTTCGGCTTCTAGTACATGAATGCTGGTTCCATTCGTGAGACTGGGAAAATTTTCATGAAGAACGTGTTCCACTCTATCTTCTAGACTTCTTTCTTTCTCCTCCCCTTCAGGGATTCCAATAATTCTGACATTGGAATGTTTCAGGGCATCATTTATTTCCCTGATTCTGTTTTCATGGTTTCTAAGCTGTTTGTTCCTGTCTTCCTTCTGATCCTTTCTCTCTATCTGTTTGTCCTCCAGATCACTAATTCTATCTTCTGTTTCAGTTACCCTAGCTTTGAGAGAATTTAGATTAGATTGGAACTCATTGAGAGCATTTTGAACCTCTTCCCTGGTAGCTTTTAGCTCAGCCCTAACATTGTGAACATCATCTCTGGTCGCTTTCAGTTTGGCCCTAATCAATTCCATTTGGTCATCCATGGCTTTCTCCGACCTAGCTATTGCCTGGATAATTGTTAGCCTGTATTCTCTTTCCGACATATTGTCTATGTTGATAGCTGTTAGCTCTGTTGCAGAAGGTCCATCCTCTTTATTTTTCTTCTGTTGGGCATTCCTCCTCCTAGTCATTTTGGTGAGAGATGGCTGAACGGATGTAGCTGGATGTATCAACCGTGGTGCAGTCAAGGTGCACCCTGGAACACTTCTGAGCAATCAGGATTCTCCACCCAAAAGAGAGAAAAAAAGAAAGGAAAAAGAAAAAAAGAGAGAGAGAGAGACAGGAAAGAAAGGGAAGATAAAAGAGAAGGTTCAGGGGCTCCTGGGTGGCTCAGTGGATTAAAGCCGCTGCCTTCGGCTCAGGCCATGATCTCAGTGTCCTGGGATCGAGCCCCGCATAGGGCCCTCTGCTCAGCGGGGAGCCTGCTTCCCCCTCTGTCTCTGCCTGCCTCTCTGCCTACTTGTGATCTCTCTCTCTGTCAAATAAAATAAATTAAATCTTTAAAAAAAAAAAAAAAGAGAAGGTTCAGCCCAAACGGGCCCTAAGGTAAGATTTATGAAGTATACAAACAAAAACAGACAAACAAAAGGACTGATAAAAGTATATGACAAGAGAAATAAAATTATATCTATATCTTTATCTATATATAGATAGATAGATATGCAAATAAAGGAAGAACCTCGTCAAAAAAAAAACCCCAAGTGTAAGATTTATATACTATCAGGACAAACACAAAAACACAGAAACAGTGGTGGCAGAAAAAGATTGGAGAGCGGTTATTAATTCTCAGTGTTGTCAAGGAAGGTTCTTTTGATTCTTCCTGGATGTATCTTGATATCTTTGTTAAATGACTCAACTTTCCTGAGATAAAGGGGGAGTAAAAATTGGTTTACCTATAGGCCTAGTATTGATTGGGGAAATGGGATTACTTTGAAGTTTAACTCTATATGAATATTAGAAAATAAAAATAAAAAAGGAATAAACTAGAGTAAACAAAACTAAAAAAAAAAAGAAATTCAAAAAATAGCAAGGTAAAAGAAAAACACAGGTCTATGTATCAAAAAGTTCAGGTTAGAAGGTTATTATGGAATTTGATGTACTGGACAGCTCACTGTGATGGTAAATAGGTTAAAAAATTATGTATATAAAAAAATGAGCCAGAATTGTGGGAACAAATTAACCATAAAAGTTGTCCTATGAAGAAGTGGTGGTGGTTCTCTTCCACTTTTTTTTTCTTTTTTTTCCTGGTTGGTTTTCTGGGGGAGGGACCTGCCACGTTGGTTTTCAGTCAGTGATGTTCCCTGAGTTAAGTCCTCCAGTCCCCCTCAAGGGGGTGGGCTCTGAGGAAACCGGTTTTTTCAGGCTTTTGTTCTCTGTAGGTTTTTATGTTTGTTCACATTTTTTTTTTCCTCTTGCCTTGACCGCTTTTGGTGGTTTTTGGAGGTTTAGAGGAAAGCAAACTGCACCCTGACCTCCCTTTCAGAGAGAAGGCTCAGTCTGTTCTTCTCTGGGTGCTGCAGAGCCCATATAAATTTCCCCTTGGCCTCTGGCAGAGCAGGTTATGAGTCGTGGTCCCTGGGGACGCAAGATCTTCTGCTTGTACCCCAAACTATGGCAGCGGTGACTGTCTGGGCAGCTCCAGACTGCCAGAGAGGTTCCAACCAGCAATCGCACACTGAGATTTTCCCACTGGCCTGGGCTGGGAATGCCTGGTCTTTCTGGGTCTAAGAGCGCCCGGCTTGCCCGCACCTCTCTCAGGGGAAGCTGTAGGTTGCACATGTCTCAGGCTCTGAAACAATGGCGCGGGTCTAAGAGTGCCACCGGGGCCTTTGTGCAACTCTCTCTCTCAGGGGATGATGAGGGGCACGTGCATCTCAGGCTCTGTAGCAGGGCTCACGCGTTCTGCCATCTGGCTTAGTTCCCATCCCCTCACAGGAGCCAGACCCCAGGCAATCTTGGGCTTGCTGGCAGGTCAGGGACCAAGACCTGGTTTCTCCGCTGCACTCTCTCTGGCTCAGCGCCAGGGGAGGCTGTCCTGGGTCCGGGGGACTGAAGCCCCTATCCCTAACTGCCCTGATTCCCACAATTTCCCTCCCTCCACCCCGGGATCCTTTGCTCTTTTGGAGTGCTTTCAACCAGTCCCCAAGTTAATGCTGGTCTCCAGATGCAGGGCACTCTTGCTCACATTGGGGCTATTACTTTCAAACAGGTTGCCTCTGGTGGCTCCCTCCCCCTTTTGTTTATCTTCTGATATCAGTCAGATGTTCCCACTCCGCTTTACCTGCCCACTGGCGTCTTCTGCCCCTGTAGAGATCCAGACGTGTATAATTCTGATCTCAGGCTGATTTCATGGGTGATCGGAGTTCTTTGGTAGGTAATCAGCTCACTTTAGGGTACAGGTTGAAAAGGCGCCTCCTCCTACTTCCCTGCCATTTTGTACCCCCCAGTCTTGGCTACCTTTATATATAAGGACATACATAACCTGAACATTTCACCAGACTTCCATAATCCAGACAATGTCTTCTCCAGGGAAAGTCTAGCTCAATGCATGGTCTCCTGTTGTGGCAAGCCCTTCGAGGTTTATACCAAGTTATCAGACTTTATTTCACAAATCTTCTTCAGATCTTGGGGAAAGGGCCAGTTGTGAGGCAACGTGGAATCCTTATAGGAAACTTCACTGTCAGATTTTAGTTATTCATGAGCCTGAGTCAGATCAGAGGGGAAAAATTGGAATTGTTAGTTTGGAGGATTATAACTAGGTATTAAAGAAAATAGAAAGGATTGAAAATTTGGTATTTACAAATAGGGCACAACAGGATCCAGTCTGATATACAGGTAGGTATGAAAATTGTGGTTTGTTTTGTTTTGTTTTGTTTTGTTTTTGGGTTTTTTAAAATTTTTTAACAGAGAAGGGGAGAAAACCAGTGAAATTTCAACCAGGGAAGATAGAATTTGCGTGCTCAAAAATTACCCACAATTAACAAGAGGTCTGAAAGCTCAACTAGCTCAAAGACAAAAAAGAGGGTAAAACCAATAATCCAAAAGGGTGTGCTATGGACAGTGCATTGTTATCCATTAAAATAAAATTTCTCTCTCTTTTTAAAAAAGAAAAAGATTTTTTTGTTTATTTGACACAGAGAGAGAGAGAGAGAGAGAGAGAGATCACAAGTAGGCAGAGAGGCAGGCAAAGAGGCAGGCTCTCTGCTGAGCAGAGATGGTAATTTGTCCTATGGGTCTATTTAAATTTGCTTTGCAAGAAGTTTTCATAAAGACTCTCAGATTGGATTTGTAAAACCTATTCAGGCTAAGAAGTTGATCTAAGAATTAAATCTACCAGATTTCATCTGTATTACCTGAATTTGGATGAATTTCTTTCTTCACTAGCTCCCCCAAAATATCCCAAAGTGTTTGGGCCTGCTAGGAGGAGATATTCCTACTTATAAGACTGGAAATTGTGTAACCAGGTATCAGCCTGGTTTCCCTAAGAGGGCTCTGTATTCATTGGCTTTATAAAGTCAACCTTTCCTCCTTAGATACCTGGTCACATATATCTGATTTAATGAACATCATTTTCAGATATGTCGTTCCAGACAAGGCTTTGGTTGCATAACCAATGTTTTCAATCCTGTCCTGATGATGAAGCAGTCAGGCTATCATTATCTATGCAATAATTATATATTTTTGGAAATAAGAATATTTAATGTGGATTTATTAAGCATGGAGAGGTTTTGGAAGAGAGAATAAGATATCATTTAGAAATGTTTCATTTCATATTATAAAAGCATAATCCATTAATTGTTATGACTTATACATAGCTTATGAAATAAGCTTTCTCATTAATAAAATGGTAATAATGAATAAGACATGAGAAGAATGTCTCATTAATAAAATGGTAATAATGAATAAGACATGAGAAGCATCTAGCATATTGTCTTTCTTCTCTCCCTTAACCTTTTGCTCTTTCTCCCTTGAAATTTTCTAGGGATAGTTATTTTTTTTTCTGGACTATCATTTTAATACTCTGGGGCCGGTAGGCATTATTGAAGAGTATTTGTTGGAGGAGGTCATCGAGAATATGTGACCTCTGCACCCATGAGCTGGATCCTTGCAATTGGAGGCTTATGTCCCCTACCTCTGTCCACATTGCCTTCTCTGCTTCCCAAGGCTGCCACAAGGATATAGCTTTAAGAAAATGATGTGGTGGTAAGACCATCTAGATAGTATATGTGATTGAACCAAGTTAAGACCTCTATAAAAACTTTTAAGATCTGGTAAGTGGGTGCAGGTATCTCCTCATCTCATTGTCAGCCAAGACAAACATTGCATGTATGTTTCCTTTGCCTAATTAAACTATCACCTACTAATCTTTCTTCAGTCTCTCCCCAATCTCTGCTTATGAGGACCAATTTCAGATACTCCTGGGAGGCTCCCTAGGAGTTTGCAAACCAACAGTATTTCAGTCAATTTCTTAAGCTATGTCTTGTGGTGAGGAGGGCAGGGGATATTGTTGCCAGCGGTGGTGGTGACACTGGTGGTTATGCAGGTCTGTTTTCTTCTTTTTCTAGCCATTTCTTTCTTTTTTTTTTTTTCATTTTGTTATTGAAGTATATTTGGCATAAATATTATATTGAATTCATGTTTACAACATAGTGATTCAACAACTCTATATGTTATGCTATGCTCACCTCAATTATAATGACTACCATAAAAGACTATTACAGTATCATTGACTGTATTTCCTATGCTGTATCTTTATTCCCATGCCTTATTCCTCCTCACCCATTGTGTCCTTACTCTCACCCCTATCCCCTCAGGCAATAGTTTGCTCTCTTTAATTATGGGTCTGATTCTGCTTTTTTGCTTATTAATTTGTTTTATTTTTTTAGATTGCACATTTAAGTGAAATCATACGGTATTTGTCTTTGTCTTAGCATAATTTAGCACATATTTAGCATAATATCCTCTAGATGATCCTCTAAATCCATCCATGTTGTTGCAAATAGCAGGAGCTCATTCTTTTTTATAGCTGAGTAATATTCCTGTGTGTGTGAGTGTGTGGGTGTGTGAGTGTGTGTGTTTATGTTTCACATCTTCTTTATCCATTCACCTAACAGCAGACAGTTGGCTTGCTTTCGCAACTTGGCTATTGTAAATAATATTGCAATAAACATTGGAGTGCATATATCTTTTCAAATTAGTGTTTTTGTTTTCTTTTGGTAAATACCCAGTAGGGAAATTACTGGAATTTCTATTTTTAATATATTGAAGAACCTCCATCTAGCTTACCATAGTGGCTGAACCAATTTACATTCCCACCAACAATGCATCAGTGTTCCTTTTTCTCCACATCCTTACCAACACTTGTTTCTTGTCTCTTGATTTTAACCATTCTGACAGGTGTGAAGTGATATCTCATCTCATTGTGGTTTGATTTGTATTTCCCTGATGATTAGTGATGTTGAGCATCTATTCATGTTTGTTTTGGCCATCTGTATGTCTTCTTTGGAAAAATATCTCTTCAGGTCATCTGCCCATTTTTTAATCAGATTATTAGTTTTTATGGTGTTGAGTTATGAGTTCTTCATAGATTTTGGATATTAACCCCTTATTGCATATATCATTTGCAAATATCTTCTCCCATTCAGTTGTTTTTGTTTGTTTGTTTGTTGATAGCTTCCTTTGCTATGCAAAAGCTTTTTATTTTGGATTAGTTCCAATAGTTTATTTTTGCCTTTGTTTCCCTTGCCTTAGGAGATGTATCTAGAAAAATGTTGCTATGGCTGATGTCAGAAAAATTGCTGCTTGTGTTTTTTTCTAGGATTTTTATGGTTTCAGGTCTCATATTTAGGTCTTTCATCCATTTGCTTGTTGATACTGAGTTGTGCAGATTCTTTATATATGTTGGATATAAACCCCTTATCAAATATATCATTTGCAAATACCTTTTCCCATTCAGTAGGTTGCCTTTTGTTGTGTTGATGGCTGTCTGTGCTGTGCAGAAGCTTTTTATTTTGTTGTATTCCCAATAGGTTACTTTTTACTTTTGTTTCCCTTGCCTGAGGGGAGATCTATATCTATATCTATATCTATATGTAGATATATATATTGCTTAAATTGGTGTTTAAGGTTTAATGCTTATGTGTGTTTTTTTATATCTTTCCATTCCATTTTATTGTTTCTTAATGTCTTAATTTAATTTTATTTTTTTCAGTGTTCCAAGATTCATTGTTTATGCACCACACCCAGCGCTCCATGCAATACGTGCCTTCCTTAATACCCACCACCTGGCTCACCCATCTCCCAATCCCCTCCCTTATGTGTGTTTTTAAGGTATTTTTATGGTTTCAGTTTTCATATTTAGGTATTGAATTCATTTTGGGTTTATTTTTGTGTATGGTGTAATAAAGTTTATTTTGTATGTAGCTGTACAGTTTTCTCTACACTATTGAAAAGGCTACATTTCCCCATTGTATATTATTGCTTCCTTCCTTGTAGATTAGTTGACCGTATGATTATGGGTTTATTTCTGGCCTGTCTATCCTGTTCCATTGGTCTATGTTCTATTTTGTGTCCATACTATATTGTTCTGGGTACTATAGGTACCTCCAGCTTTGTCCTTCTTTCTCAAGATTTCTTTGTCTATTTGTAGTCTTTTATGGTTCCATATGAGTTTTAAGATTGTTATAGTTCTGTAAAAAATAATATTGGTATTTTGATAGGGGTTGCATTGAATCTGTAGATTGTTTTGGGTAGACTAGGCATTTTATTAGTATTAATTTTTCCAGTGAACAAGAATGGTATATCTTTTCCTTTGTGTCATCTTCAATTTCTCTGATCAATGTCTTACAGTTTTCAGAGTATAGGTCTTTCACCTCCTTGGTTTATTTTTTTCCTGGGTATGTTATTCTTTTTGGTGCAATTGTAAATGAAATTGTTTTCTTAATTTCTCTTTCTGCAACTCTGTTATATGTATTGAAGAATACAACTGATTTCTGTATATTAATTCAACTAATTTCTTTATCCTGCAACTTTAATGAAATCATTTATTAGTTCTAATGTAGGGGGAAAATGGAAATGGTGAGTGATGCTAATGAGTTTGTAATTTCTTTTAGGGTTGATAAAAATGATCTGAAATTATATAATGATGGTGGTTGCACAACTTTGAGTATATACTAAAAACCACTGAGTTGGATAGTTTAAAATGGTACATTTTATGGTATGTGAGTGATGTCTCAAAAAAGTGTTACCATTTAGCTAAAGTTAAATATTGTCAAATTTTTCATTTTTTTTCCCTCATGAATGATGAACCCTGACTAATTTTAAAAATCTACCTGCTGGTAGTAGTAGCTTCCCCCATCTCTTTTTGATAATCTCTTCAGATGGTATTTAGTAACCTAATCTTCAGTTATCTCTACCTGGAGAGTTGTGGGCAGTCAGACAGTAGAAGGACCTTAGATCTTGCAGCAAGACAGGTCAGAATTTGATAGGTAAGATTGTCATTTACATCTTGCATGACCTTGAACAAGTTACTTAGCTTCGGTGAGCCTTCATAGTCTCATGTTCAATTTAAGGATAATTACATGTCCCTAATAAAGTTATTGTGAGTATTAAGCTGTCAACCAAAGGGCTTTGTCTATTTATGTTTTGGGAAATTGACCCTTTCCTTTAAACGTTCCAAAGTGACATGCATTGCATTTCTTTTAGAGGCACACTGATCTTGCCTGGAAAAATGCTAGAATAAGAAAAAAAAATCTCCCTGACTCCTTCTTTAGTGTTTTATTTTATTTATTTATTTATTTATTTATTTATTTATTTATTTGGGAATAAGAGAGGATTACAATTCAGGACAAGTAAGTTATGGCAAAACGTAGACAAGTTCAGTAAACATAGAAAAGAAACATTATTTTATGGGAAGGAGAAAGTTAAGAGGGGTTGTAAAAGTCCATTGGAAAAAAAGCAAGACTTTAGGGTAATGACTCTCTCCTTGGCTGAGTTGTAGGGGTAGTTGATATCTGTAGGAGATGCAATGTACATTTTTCCTTGTTGAGGCCTATAATTGATTATTCTTTCCTTCTGGGTAATCTTCCCTTAGGGGCTGTAATTGATGATTGGTCCCTTAATTGACATTGAGTGGTATGCCTTCCCCTTCCAGCCCTTCCTTCTAAAGCATCCTGAGTTCAGTTTAGTTAGGTTTTCCTTTATTAATTTTCACAGTAGTATACAGTATTTGGGGACAGAAGTCAGAGAACATTTCCCTTTTCTTCCTATTTACTCTGCTTGATTAGACTATTTTTTTTTTCTGTGTTGAGCTTAAGCTTTTAATTTGCAGTCTTTACAAAGGTGACCTTCCTGTGTGTGTGCAGCAGCTTGATTCTTAGAAGAAAAGAATGTCATTGGTGTCCTGTATTGACCTAGAACTTAGTTTCTTTGGTACTAGGGGTTCTGGATTAGTTGTCCAGTTCTCTTGGGAGGGGAAATCTATTTTTGATTAAAAAATATTAATATGAATATATTTATTTTCTAAGCTTTCAGTATGTTTTCTTTAATTCAGATACCATTTGAGAATATACTTCCTGTTTCTGGTGAGAAGTTGTGAACTTTAAAATAATAGTTACCAGAATTTGAAAGGACACTAAAGACTATTTAACTCATCTTTCTTTTTATATGTGAAGACCATGAAGTCCAAGAAGTTACTTGCCCACTCACCTTGCCAGTAGGTGGCAGAACAGGCAGTAGAAGAGTAGAAAGTTGGGAGGGGGGAGAAGGGATTAGGTTTATTGCCTACTGTGTGTTGGCACTTTGGATTTACCTTTTAGTTTTTATAACAGCACTCTCAGATAGATATGCCTCTTTGACAAGTGAGGCAAATGAACTCAGTTAAGTTACTTATCAAAAGTTGTACAGCAAGAAGATGATAAAATGTGGCTGCAAGTCTAATTCTCTCTCTAAGTCATGCTTTTTTTTATTTCACTAAGCTGTCCCCTAAACTAGAATTCTCTATATCTATCACCCTAATAATAGATGTTCTATCATGTCACATGCCCTTCTTATCTATAATCCCACAAAAACTCTTCAGGAACCTGAGGAAAAACAAAATTAGAATGCAGGGAGTTGGAATTTATTTTAATATTAAGGAAAGAGATTTAAATAAAGACATCCTGAAAGCAAGGAATGGCCTGCCTTAGGAAAAAGTGAGTCCTGTCATTTAGGTGACTTACAGTACTTGGCAAACTAGGGCTTGGGGATTTCCTAGAACAAGGGGCTTCCAGTTTAATAACTGTGACGGTCCTTGGCACAAGACGACAAGTTGGTCATCACTACTCTCACTGGAAGAGTGTTAGCATAGACTGGATAGTTCCTCAAGGTTTGAAGCATTGCATGAAGACAAGACCATCTGAGTTCATTCTGTTACTATAGAACAAGATGTTTACCTTGTTTTTGTTTTTGGAGCTAATATCCAAATTCTGATAAAATTAGGTCTGAAGGCTGGTAGTTAAATATAATAATAACAACAACACAAAAAAGAAACAAAAGAGTACCTGGGTCTTACTGCTCTCTGTACCACACAATATAGTTTTATTATCGTTATTTTGTCCTGTTCATTCATTTTTGTGTTATTTCAATATAAGAATATACTCTTGGGTAATTAAGTTTTATTTTCTGACTTAGCTTCTGAGTGTTCACCACTGCAATTGTATTGTATCAGTCAAGCTATATGACATTTAACAAGTGAATCTGAGCTTAAGTTGTCTCAATGAGGGTGCCGTGGCAATGGTATCTAAGCTTCCCAGATAATTCTAATATTTAGCCAGTGTCAAGTATCACGACCTTAAATCAAAGAGGGAACAGAACTAACATTTATTGAATCACTATCGCATGTTCTGGGACCTGTACTTGATGTTATCTTGTTTCATCATCAAATAACCCTGTGAGATAGGAATTACTATTTCTAGGCAAGTAAATTTGGTCTCAGGGAATTTGAGTAACTTGTCAAAGGTCATAGATAGTATGTGCTTTTTAATCAGCCATAGTGCTTCTAAAAACAAGAAAAAACACTCAACCTTTATAAAATCTGTTGGCAACTCATTATTCAATTATATCTCCATAATGTCTCTGATGTAACAATTACTAATAGCTTCATTTTTCAGATGGAGAAGTTGAGACATGGAAGGGTTAATTTGAGAAATTTTTCTAGGTTTTTAAGTAGCAGAGCAGAGATTCATACTCAGGTCTCACGATTTTAGCTCTGCTTTTTTTTTTTTTTAATACAGCAAACCCATTGCCCCTCACCTAATCATTTTGCTTGTCTATGAAAGGAGTGAAACCCTAGCTACTCCTAAGGATGTCTGTGGTGATGATGTCTGTGAAGATTAAATTAAATTCTAGCTATGAAAGAACTCATGGAAAACCACAGGCCAATATTCCTGATAAATACAGATGTAAAAATTCTCACCAAAACATTAGAAAGCAGAATTCAGAAGCACATTGGAAGAAGCATATACCAGGATCAAGTAGGATTTATCCCTGGGGTGCAAAGATGGTTCAACAAATGCAGATCAATAAATTTTATATATTACATTAATAGAATGAAAGGAAAATCAATGATCATTTCAATTGATGCAGTAAAACCATTTGACAACTCTCAAAAACAAAAGGCCAGGATCAGAATTCACAGGTGAATTCTATCTAATATTTAAAGAAGAGCTAAAGCCTTTTTTTCTCAAACTATTCCAAAAAATGCAAGTAGAAGGAAAACTTTATTCTGTGAGGCCAGTATAACCCATATACCAAAACCAGATAAAGATACCACAAAAAAGAGAACTATAGGCCAATATCTCTCATGAATATAGATGTAAAAATCCTTAACAAAATATGAGCAAGCCAAATCAAACAATATATTAAAAAATCATACACCATGATTAAGTGGGATTTATTTGTGGGATTCAAGGTGGTTCAATATTTGTAAAGCAATCAATGTGATACATCACATCAATAGGAGAAAGGATATCATTTCTATATCATTTCAATAGATATAGAAAAAGCATTTGACAGAGTACAATATCCATTCATGATAAAATCCCTTTGCAAGACAGGTGTAGAGGGAACATACCTCAACATAATAAAGGCCTTATATGAAAACTGTATAACCAATATCATACCTGTTGAAAAACTGAGAACTTTCCCCTTAAGGTCAGGAAGAAGACAAGGATGATCACTCACCACTTTTATTCAATGTGGTATTGAAGTCTTAGCCACAGCAATTAGACAATCTAAAGAAATAAAAGGTATCCAAATTGGTAAGGAAGAAGTAAAAATGTCACTATTTTCAGATGACATGATACTCTATATAGAAGACACTAAAGACTCCACCAAAAAACTACTAAAACTGATAAATTAATTCAGTAAAGCTGCAGGATGCAAGGTAAATGTACAGAAATCTGTTGCATTCCTGTACATTAATAATGAAACAGCAGAAAGAGAAATGAGGGAATCGATCCCATTCACAGTTGCACCATAAACAATACAATATCAAAGAATAAACTTAACTAAGGAGGTGAAAGACCTATACTATGAAAACTATAAAACTAAAGTCCTATACTATGAAAGAAATTGAAGACAATGTAAATAAATGGAAGACCATTTCATGTTGATGTGTTTGAAGAACAAATATTGTTAAAATGTTTATACTACACAAAGCAATCTACAGATTTAATGCAATCCTTATCAAAATACCAACAGCATTTTTCACAGAGCTAGAACAAACAATCTTAAAATTTGTATGGAATCACAAAAAACAATCTTGAAAAAGAAAAACAAAACTGGAGATATTGAAATTTCAGATTTCAATTTATATTTCAAAGCTATAGTAATCAGCACAGTATGATACTGGCATAGAAATAGAAACATAGGTCAATGGAACAGAACAGAAAACTCAGAAATTAACCCATTATTATATGGTCAGTTAATCTTTGACAAAAGAGGAAGAATGTCCAATACTGGACAGCAACATGCAAAAGAATGAAAATGGACTACTTTCTTTCACCATACACAAAAAACAAACTCAATTTGGAGTAAAGACCTAAATGTAGGACCTGAAACCATAAAAACCATTAAAGAGAGCACAGATAGCAATATCTCTTGACATCAGCTGTAGCAACATTTTTCTAGATATGTGCCCTGAGACAAGGTAAATAAAAGCAAAAATAAACTATCAGGACTACACTAAAATAAGTTTCGGCACAAAGAAGGAAATAATCAACAAAACTAAAAGGCAACCCACCAAATGTAAGAGGATATTTGTAAATGGGATATCCAATAAATGGTTAATATCCAAACTATATAAAGAACTACCACAATTCAATGCCCAAAGAACAAATAATCCAATAAAAAATGGGCAGAAGATATGAACAGACATTTTTCCAAAGAAGACATAAATATGGTCAACAAACATATGAAAAGTTGCTCAACATCAGTCATTATCATGAAAATGCAAATCAAAACTAAAATGAAATATCATTTCACTCCTGTCAGAATGACTAAAATAAAAAATACAAGAAAAATGTGTTTATGAGGTATGGAGAAAGAGGAAACCTTTTGCATTATTGGTGGGAATGCAGATTGGTACAACCACTGTAGAAAACAATATGGAGGTTCCCCCTCAAATTAAAAATAGAACTACCCTACAATCCAATAATTGTGCTACTGGATATCTGCCTCTAAAATATGAAAACATTAATTCAAAGGGTTATATGCACCTCTATGTTTATAGCAGCATTATTTTCCATAGCCTAATTGTGGAAGCAGCCCAAGTGTCCTTTGATAGATGAATGGGTAAAGAAGATATGGTATGAGTGTGTATTAATATTTTATCTGTATATCTATGTATCTCAGAGATGTATATAATGGGATAAGACAGTCTAGTGCTGGGAAAGCTATTCACATGTGAATATTCACATGTGAAAGAATGATAGTAGATCCTAATCTTACACTGTTCACAAAAGTTAACTTGAAATGGATTAGACTTAAATGTAAGACCTGAAACCATAAAATTCCTAGAAGAAAACATGGGGAAAAATCTTCTTGATTGGGTCTTGACAGCTTTTTTGATATAACACCAAAGGAAAAGCAACAACATTAAAAAAAATTAACAAGAGGGATTATATCAAACTAAAATTCTTGTGCACAGTCAAGGAAAAAAATCAACAAAATGAAAAGGAAACCTAAGGAATGGGAGAAAATATTTACAAATCATGTATCTGGTAAGGGTTAATAGCCAACTCTGACAAACTCAATATAAACAACTCTGACAACTCAATAGCAAAACAAACAAAAAAAAAGTAAATAAAAATGGGCAAAAGATTTGAATTGATATTTTTCCAAAGAAGATACTGAAATAGCCAAGAGGTACATGAAACTTGATTAACATCAGTAAACGTAAGGGAAATGCAATTAAAGCCACAATGTCCCTCAGTTAGAATGGCTTTCATCAAAAAGAGATGACAAATGCTGGTGAGGATGTGGAGAAAAAGGAACATTTGTACACTGTTGGTAGAAATGCAAATTGGTGCAGCTACTGTGGAAAAAATAGAATGGAGGTTCCTCAAAACATTAAAAATAGAAGGAAGGAAGAATAAAGAAAAGAAAAGTAATATTCAACATGCATTGAACACATTCTCCTATTGGCCTTAGGTTTGATGCCTTCCCCTAGTGTCCACCTTGTAGCACTGATCTCTGCCCACTTCCCTACCAAGTACTCTGATTAATTTGGTTTATTTTTATTCTGTCCTAGCTGAATCCTTCAAGGAATTTGCCGAATTGCTCAACGAAGTAGAAAATGAGAGGATGATGATGGTAGGTCTCTAACACTGGATCTTGAACTGATGTCTTGGCTGATATGGGAGATTTTTCTGTCCTCATTCATTGGATTAATAGTCTATTGTTTTAGTTTCTGTCTCATGGCTGTTTAGAACAATAAAAATATTTAGGAAATAGATCTGATTATTCTATTTCAAGATTTACCCTGGGAGTTTAGCATTAGGTAGAGAGAAATTAGTGTGGAAATTCCATTCCTGTTCATATCAGGGACAAGTGGTTTGAAAGACATTAAACCGAGCTATTGAACATGTAGAAAGAAATTGTGGCCCTTAATTCTTTAAATTATTCATTTATTTATCTGTTTCTCTGCTTTTAGAAAGCTTTATTTATATTTGACATATAATTGTTTTATTTAAATCTGTGTGAAGACTTTTCCTTATATTTAAATTCTATTTCTTAAAATAATTGACATTTTTTAGAGCACTTTTAGTTTTACAAAAACACTGATTGGAATGTATAGAGAGATTTCACATAATCCCTTTCTTCTGTTTTGATTACTGTAGCTTTGTAGTAAGACTTAATGTTACATATAAACTTCAGAATCAGTTTGTCAGTACCCACAAAATAAATTGCTGGGATTTTTATCAGGATTATATTCAATCTATAGAACAAGTTGGGATAAGCTGACATCCTAAGAATATTGTCTTCATATTTATGAACATGGGTTATCTCTCCATTTATTTAACCCTTCTTTGACTTCTTTCATCTGTTTTGTAGTTTCCTTACATAGATCTTGTACATATTTTGTTAGATATATTCCTAAGTATTTCATTTTTGTGAATTCTATTTTATCAGTTTTAAAAATAATCTTTTTGTGTGGTCCCCAGACAAGCAGCACCAGTGTCACCTGGGAAATTGTTAGAAATGCAGGTCTTTGGCCCCACCCCAGACCTGTTTGGACTAAATCTAGAAGTTAACCTAAATTGGTCAATATTTATTTTTACTAGGGTTGTGAGGGTAATGATGGAACTTTGTAGAGGGCGATGAGAATTCTATCTTCCCTTTCTTAATAGGATGACTTCCTGTGGGCAGTTCAGTTTTGTTAAGCCTATTCAATAGCCAGAGTTCTTTCATCTGTTATTACTCATCCTTTTCAACAGTGTGATACTGGCTTCCAAGAATACTGCTATCATATCAACTAGGCTCCTAGAGAAGTGGGATTGAAGGCAGGACTTGAAGGTAGGGGATGTAGAGACTTGGGTGCTACAATGGCAGTGCCACTAATTGTTAATTTCAAATTAATTATGGTATTTCATTTTCTCTCTTTTTCCGTATGTATAATGAGGAAAATAATTCCCACCTCCTAAGGTTGTTATAAGAACTCCAAATGATATAATGAATATGAAAATGTTCTATGAATAGCAAAAAACACTTATTCAGTGAGTGTTGTTTGTAGTTTACTTTTGTTACTCCCAAGATTCTGCTTATGGAAATTTGACTTGGGGATTTTCTTAGATTAAGAGACTTGCTTCTAAGAATATTAATGAGAGACCAATATGGGTAATTTCCCTGGAGTCTGGTAGATGGTCTCCATAGCTAATCTGTACTCTACTAAATGTTTTCTTCTGCTTGAAGAGTTTGTGGACTACTGCCAATGTTGATCTCAAAGGCATTCAACTGCATTTCATTCATATACCACTAGAAATCTTAACTGTACTTCTCTTTAGCTCTCGTTGTTTCTTGATCTCTTTTATTTATCCAATTACAAAGCTCTAAAATAATAAAGTAGGACTCATCTCTTAAGATAGTTTTTCTCACCCTTCTTGCTGGCTCTTTTCCACAGGATTGACTCATTTTCTTCTGTCTTTCATTATATCATGCCTTTTTTTTTAAATTTTAATTTTATTTATTTTTTTATTTTTTATAAACATATATTTTTATCCCCAGGGGTACAGGTCTGTGAATCACCAGGTTTACACACTTCACAGCACTCACCAAATCACATACCCTCCCCAATGTCCATAAACCCACCCCCTTCTCCCAAACCCCCTCCCCCCAGCAACCCACAGTTTGTTTTGTGAGATTAAGAGTCACTTATGGTTTGTCTCCCTCCCAATCCCATCTTGTTTCATTTATTCTTCTTCTACCCACTTAAGCCTCCATGTTGCATCACCACTTCCTCATATCAGGGAGATCATATGATAGTTGTCTTTCTCTGCTTGACTTATTTCGCTAAGCATGATACGCTCTAGCTCCATCCATGTTGTTGCAAATGGCAAGATTTCATTTCTTTTGATGGCTGCATAGTATTCCATTGTGTATATATACCACATCTTCTTGATCCATTCATCTGTTGATGGACATCTAGGTTCTTTCCATAGTTTGGCTATTGTGGACATTGCTGCTATAAACATTCGGGTGCATGTGCCCCTTTGGATCACTACATTTGTATCTTTAGGGTAAATACCCAATAGTGCAATTGCCGGGTCATAGGGCAGTTCTATTTTCAACATTTTGAGGAACCTCCATGCTGTTTTCCAGAGTGGCTGCACCAGCTTGCATTCCCACCAGTGTAGGAGGGTTCCCCTTTCTCCGCATCCTCGCCAGCATCTGTCATTTCCTGACTTGTTGATTTTAGCCATTCTGACTGGTGTGAGGTGATATCTCATTGTGGTTTTGATTTGTATTTCCCTGATGCCCAGTGATATGGAGCACTTTTTCATGTGTCTGTTCGCCATCTGGATGTCTTCTTTGCAGAAATGTCTGTTCATGTCCTCTGCCCACTTCTTGATTGGATTATTTGTTCTTTGGATGTTGAGTTTGCTAAGTTCTTTATAGATTCTGGACACTAGTCCTTTATCTGATATGTCGTTTGCAAATATCTTCTCCCATTCTGTCAGTTGTCTTTTGATTTTGTTAACTGTTTCCTTTGCTGTGCAAAAGCTTTTTATCTTGATGAAATCCCAATAGTTCATTTTTTCCCTTGCTTCCCTTGCCTTTTGCATTGTTCCAAGGAAGATGTTGCTGCGGCAGAGGTCGAAGAGGTTGCTGCCCGTATTCTCCTCAAGGATTTTGATGGATTCCTTTCGTACATTGAGGTCTTTCATCCATTTTGAGTCTATTTTTGTGTGTGGTGTAAGGAAATGGTCCAATTTCATTTTTCTGCATGTGGCTGTCCAGTTTCCCCAGCACCATTTATTGAAGAGGCTGTCTTTTTTCCATTGGACATTCTTTCCTGCTTTGTCGAAGATTAGTTGACCATAGATTTGAGGGTCTATTTCTGGGCTCTCTATTCTGTTCCATTGATCTATGTGTCTGTTTTTGTGCCAGTACCATGCTGTCTTGATGATGACAGCTTTGTAATAGAGCTTGAAGTCCGGAATTGTGATGCCACCAACGTTGGCTTTCTTTTTCAATATCCCTTTGGCTATTCGAGGTCTTTTCTGGTTCCATATAAATTTTAGATTTATTTGTTCCATTTCTTTGAAAAAGATGGATGGTACTTTGATAGGAATTGCATTAAATGTGTTGATTGCTTTAGGTAGCATAGACATTTTCACAATATTTATTCTTCCAATCCGGAGCATGGAACATTTTTCCATTTCATTGTGTCTTCCTCCATTTCTTTCATGAGTACTTTATAGTTTTCTGAGTATAGATTCTGTGCCCCTTTGGTTAGGTTTATTCCTAGGTATCTTATGGTTTGGGGTGCAATTGTAAATGGGATGGACTCCTTAATTTCTCTTTCTTCTGTCTTGTTGTTGGTGTAGAGAAATGCAACTGATTTCTGTGCATTGATTTTATATCCTGACACTTTACGGAACTCCTACACAAGTTCTAGAAGTTTTGGAGTGGAGTCTTTTGGGTTTTCCACATATAGTATCATATCATCTGCGAAGAGTGATAATTTGACTTCTTCTTTGTCGATTTGGATGCCTTTAATTTCCTTTTGTTGTCTGATTGCTGAGGCTAGTAACTCTAGTACTATGTTGAATAGCAGTGGTGATAATGGACATCCCTGCCGTGTTCCTGACCTTAGCGGAAAAGCTTTCAGTTTTGCTCCATTGAGAATGATATTTGCGGTGGGTTTTTCATAGATGGCTTTGATGATATTGAGGTATGTGCCCTCTATCCCTACACTTTGAAGAGTTTTGATCAGGAAGGGATGCTGTACTTTGTCAAATGCTTTTTCAGCATCTATTGAGAGTATCATATGGTTCTTGTTCTTTATTTTATTGATGTGTTGTATCACATTGACTGATTTGCGGATGTTGAACCAACCTTGCAGCCCTGGAATAAATCCCACTTGGTCGTGGTGAATAATCTTTTTAATGTACTCTAGAATCCTATTGGCTAGTATTTTGTTGAGTATTTTCGCATCTGTGTTCATCAAGGATATCGGTCTATAGCTCTCTTTTTTGGTGGGATCCTTGTCTGGTTTTGGGATCAAGGTGATGCTGGCCTCATAAAATGAGTTTGGAAGTTTTCCTTCCATTTCTATTTTTTGGAACAGTTTCAGGAGAATAGGAATTAGTTCTTCTTTAAATGTTTGGTAGAATTCCCCCGGGAAGCTGTCTGGCCCTGGGCTTTTGTTTGTTTGCAGATTTTTAATGACTGTTTCAATCTCCTTACTGGTTATGGGTCTGTTCAGGCTTTCTATTTCTTCCTGGTTCAGTTGTGGTAGTTTATATGTTTCTAGGAATGCATCCATTTCTTCCAGATTGTCAAATTTATTGCCGTAGAGTTGCTCATAGTATGTTCTTATAATAGTTTGTATTTCTTTGGTGTTAGTTGTGATCTCTCCTCTTTCATTCATGATTTTATTTATTTGGGTCCTTTCTCTTTTCTTTTTGATAAGTCGGGCCAGGGGTTTATCAATTTTATTAATTCTTTCAAAGAACCAGCTCCTAGTTTCGTTGATTTGTTCTATTGTTTTTTTGGTTTCTATTTCATTGATTTCTGCTCTGATCTTTATGATTTCTCTTCTCCTGCTGGGCTTAGGGTTTCTTTCTTGTTCTTTCTCCAGCTCCTTTAGGTGTAGGGTTAGGTTGTGTACCTGAGACCTTTCTTGTTTCTTGAGAAAGGCTTGTACCGCTATATATTTTCCTCTCAGGACCGCCTTTGTTGTGTCCCACAGATTTTGAACCGTTGTATTTTCATTATCATTTGTTTCCATGATTTTTTTCAATTCTTCTTTAATTTCCCGGTTGACCCATTCATTCTTTAGAAGGATACTGTTTAGTCTCCATGTATTTGGGTTCTTTCCAAACTTCCTTTTGTGGTTGAGTTCTAGCTTTAGAGCATTGTGGTCTGAAAATATGCAGGGAATGATCCCAATCTTTTGATACCGGTTGAGTCCTGATTTAGGACCGAGGATGTGATCTATTCTGGAGAATGTTCCATGTGCACTAGAGAAGAATGTGTATTCTGTTGCTTTGGGATGAAATATTCGGAATATATCTGTGATGTCCATCTGGTCCAGTGTGTCGTTTAAGGCCTTTATTTCCTTGCTGATCTTTTGCTTGGATGACCTGTCCATTTCAGTGAGGGGAGTGTTAAAGTCCCCTACTATTATTGTATTATTGTTGATGTGTTTCTTTGATTTTGTTATTAATTGCTTTATATAGTTGGCTGCTCCCACATTGGGGGCATAGATATTTAAAATTGTTAAATCTTCTTGTTGGACAGACCCTTTGAGTATGATATAGTGTCCTTCCTCATCTCTTATTATAATCTTTGGCTTAAAATCTAATTGATCTGATATAAGGATTGCCACTCCTGCTTTCTTCTGATGTCCATTAGCATGGTAAATTCTTTTCCACCCCCTCACTTTAAATCTGGAGGTGTCTTCGGGCTTAAAATGTGTTTCTTGGAGGCAACATATAGATGGGTTTTGTTTTTTTATCCATTCTGATACCCTGTGTCTTTTGACAGGGTCATTTAGCCCATTCACATTCAGGGTAACTATTGAGAGCTATGAATTTAGTGCCATTGTATTGCCTGTAAGGTGACTGTTACTGTATATGGTCTCTGTTCCTTTCTGATCTACCACTTGTAGGCTCTCTCTTTGCTTAGAGGACCCCTTTCAATATTTCCTGTAGAGCTGGTTTGGTATTTGCAAATTCTTTCAGTTGTTGTTTGTCCTGGAAGCTTTTAATCTCTCCTTCTCTTTTCAATGATAGCCTAGCTGGATATAGTATTCTGGGCTGCATGTTTTTCTCGTTTAGTGCTCTGAAAATATCATGCCAGCTCTTTCTGGCCTGCCAGGTCTCTGTGGATAAGTCAGCTGCCAATCTAATATTTTTACCATTGTATGTTACAGACTTCTTTTCCCGGGCTGCTTTCAGGATTTTCTCTTTGTCACTGAGACTTGTAAATTTTACTATTAGGTGACGGGGTGTGGGCCTATTCTTATTGATTTTGAGGGGCGTTCTCTGAACCTCCTGAATTTTGATGCTCGTTCCCTTTGCCATATTGGGGAAATTCTCCCCAATAATGACAAGACGTAAAAATTCAACACAAAAAAAAGAACAAGAGGCAGTACTGAAGGCTAGGGAACTAATCAATACAGACATCGGTAATATGTCAGATCTAGAGTTCAGAATGACAATTCTCAAGGTTCTAGCCGGGCTCGAAAAAGGCATGGAAGATATTAGAGAAACCCTCTCGAGAGATATAAAAGCCCTTTCTGGAGAAATAAAAGAACTAAAATCTAACCAAGTTGAAATCAAAAAAGCTATAATGAGGTGCAATCAAAAATGGAGGCTCTCACTGCTAGGATAAATGAGGCAGAAGAAAGAATTAGTGATATAGAAGACCAAATGACAGAGAATAAAGAAGCTGAGCAAAAGAGGGACAAACAGCTACTGGACCACGAGGGGAGAATTCGAGAGATAAGTGACACCATAAGACGAAACAACATTAGAATAATTGGGATTCCAGAAGAAGAAGAAAGAGAGAGGGGAGCAGAAGGTATATTGGAGAGAATTATATCATGCCTTTTTGTCCCCACAACTCTTCAATCATGTATTGAGTGTTGGCTCTCCATTTCCCATTTAATTCTAGGAATGCCGTAAAGGTTAGGCTCAATGAGGGCCTTTCACAACATGCCAGGAATTCATTGCTTGACTGCACCTCTCCCTTTTTCTAGAACTGTGGTAAAAAGACTTCTAATCCCACCATGGATAATCTGGGAGGTGTTAAACAGCTTTTTATCCTTTCTTTAAGAAGAGACCAAAAGAAGCTTAAGAATAGGAAGTAAGTTCACAGCTCTAGCCTGTAATAATTGCAAATGTCTAGTCATTCCTGTAAATGAACTTAAATTGTGGAAGCAATTATGGAGGAAAGAATTGAGGGGGGGCATTCCAACTATGATGTTCTTAAATAGTATCCTAGGGATATTGTATCACCTCAGAAGATGGCCTTGGAAAGTCTGGATAACAGACTTCCTGTTTGATTAACTTTTGGCTTGACTTTCTGACTCTGAAGGGAATCCTATTAGCAATGTGCAAGTTCTGTCTTTGAGGACTGTGGAGAATGACCTAAAGAGAACCATATTGTTTCAAGCAGTATATCCTCAAAGACTCCTTTTGGTAATTAGTTAACTATGAAAGATTTGTGAACAGTCCTAACGTGCTGGATTGAGTACCAACTCTAATCTGCTAAATGACTATCTAGTGTTAAATGGGATTCATGCAATAGTTACCTGATTAGCTAAACTTACTAATATGTTTAGAGTGTCGCTTATCATGCTGGGGGTTCTACCCTGAGATAGCAGGTAGGAGCTTTTCTGCTAGAGAGCTTATGGAATGGATTCAGTGATCAGAAAGGGGAATAAATATCATGTTTAATTAAAAGTTCTTTTTTGAATAGTTGCTAGACTTCTAAGGGATTTAAGGATAAAATAAAATGAAAAAAACAAAAACAAGCCAAGCTTCAGTGTGATGTTTTCCTATATCTCTAGCTCTGTGTTCTGGCATAAAGTATTATAATAACCAATGAGTGTCAAAGAGAGTAAATGCTCAGAGTATCTATTTGAGTTGTTGGAGACTGGGAGTAATATTATAATCAATGTGATCAAGGGAGTACTATGGTCTCCAATTTCAGTGAATCATGTACTAGTTTTCTAGACAGAGACAGGGCCAAACATTCAAAAAGCTTTAATGGCTTTATGGACCCCTCATAAGCAGTGGCTGGCACACCCGCTTATAGAAGAAAATTCTCTTTGAAGCATAAAAACTGGCAACTGTGCCATCCTTGGGCTGCCTGTGTATGCAAGGGCTCAGCTGAAAGTCCATATGTAAGTTTGAGAGATACTATTCTCCTGAGAAATGGTATGTTCACTTCGTAGTCAAAGCTAAACTTCCTCAGTGTGTCCCAGGTCATCACTTTTTGTGTCACCTTTGTGAAAGTGGAAAATGTTTTTCTAAGTATCTGTTGCTGCATAACAACCTATTCCAAAATATAGTGGCTTAAACAAACCATTTAATTTCATCTCATTATGTTGTGGGTCAGGAATTCAGGCAGGGGATAGCTGGGTAATTTTTCTGCTTCATGTGGTAGCATACACCTGGGAGGCTGGTTGAAGTGGAGAGTCCAAAGCAGCTTTGCTCACCTATCAGGTGTCTTAGTGGAATGGCTGGAAGGCTGGGCTCAGCTGGACTTTTGACTAGCAAGTGTGTATTTGGCCTCTCTAGGTTAGTAGTCTCAGGGGAGTCTAACTTCTTATAGAGTGACTCAGGGCTCCCCAGAGTGAGTGTTACAAGATAATCAGGTGGAAGTTGTTGGCCTTTTATGACCCTAGTCTGAGAAGTCACATAGTGTCACTTCTGCTATACTCCACTGGTTCAAAGAAGTAATAAACCCACTCATATTAAAGGTGGAGGGGACAGAGACCTCACCTCTCAACAGGGGAAGTGTCACAAATTCCGTGGCCATGTTTTAAAGCTTTTACAAAAGGAGAGAAGTAAAATGACTTTTCTGTACTGGATCTATGACACTAGTGACATAATTTGTTTCTAAGTACATACACAAAGTTGATATCATGTAACTCACAGTACATAGAACTGTAGATTGTGTTGGGTGAGAGAGATGGGTTAGTACTTTAAAATTTAAATTCTGTTAGCCAACAAATAGTACATCATTAGTTTCTGATGTCATGTTCAGTGATTCATTAGTTGTGTATAATACCCAATGCTCACCCTATCACATGCCTTCCTCAATTGGGTTAGTACTTTTAATAGATTAATTCTTAGTTTTGATCAAGGAGAATCACTGCTGTCCTTATTTTTGGTACTAGGGGTACTGGTAGAGCTTTGATTAGATGGGAGTTTGGCCATTTGGTTGAACTCTTTTCACTCCTGGACAAAAAACAGGAGACCCAAAGTACCTGCAGGACACAGATTAAAAATATGTACTAATGCCCCAACTTGCCATGCATTTTGGTAGTAGTTTATAAACTGCTTCTTAATCTGGAGAATATAGGACTGGTCAAAACTGGCTTTCTACTCTTTTTTTCTACTTTTTTTTTTTTTTATGAAGCTATATCTTGTCTTACTGAGACTTTGTCTCTTTTGACAAGAAAGGCACTACCTCATTTCCCTATCTTATATCAAAATTAATGGAATGGGTCCTAAAATCCAGCCCTTTAGATGTAGTCTCTTAGGTCCTCCATTAATATACAATTGATTTGTATATTGTTGCCTTGGACAGATGCAATCTTTGAAGAGGATTATATGAACACAAAGCTTTGTATATCTCTGCTTGCCTGCTGAGCAAGGGATATGGTTTGCAAATGGTGTTTTTATATCTCTAGAACCATATTAATGTCAATATTCTTCATTCTTGAACAGGCTGTTTTTATCCTCTTTGGAGCAAATATAGGTAGTTTGAAGGCCTGATCCGGTGCTCTCTGTGATGCTGTAAGATGCTCTTAAGTTCCGAAGAAAATGTTCTAATTTTATGACATACCCTGGCAGGACCAGAAACAATTTATCCTGGGATTTATCCTGATGCTATTATTGCTAACTCATTTACCTCCCGTAAAATGGTTTGTACTTGGTGCAATTGGTATTTTCATACATTTTCCATTCTCTTTCTCTTTTCCACATATACTTCAGGCCCCCTGTATCTGTTTCTGGACATGGCTATAGATATTTATCAATGATCAGACTACTAGTAAGTTACAGAGAAATGCCCCCAGTGTTGCTTCTCTCATTTCCTCTCAAAAAACATTTGATTTTAAGAGACCAATATGGGGAAAAAAGACAGTAACAACAATGAAAAAAAAAAAAAAACAAAAACAACGCCAGTTGGTTTGCATCTTGCAGGTTGATGTATTACATGCTAATGCCTTAGTAACAAGGAAACTTGAATCTGATCCTTTCTAATTTGAAAGTTGTTTTATGTGTTCTTTCTTCTTTCTAGGTACACAATGCTAGTGATTTGCTGATTAAACCCCTGGAAAATTTTCGGAAGGAGCAAATAGGCTTCACCAAGGTACATTTTCTCCAAATATATGAGACATTTTTTATAGCTGAGTAGTTTGGGCTACCACTCTTCACTCTTTAGGGATGAGGAGGGTTCATATATATAAGAAAATCTATTCAAAAAAGTGAAAAAAGCTGAAATTGGCACCTGGCTATTTTTTAAATTTATTTTTTATTGTGTTCTGTTAGTCACCATACAATACATCATTAGTTTTTGATAAAGTGTTTCCAACCAGCTGTACAACTATGAACAAGTCTCTTCTCTTTTTGGAGCTTCAGTTTCTCCATCTGTAAAACGAGGAGCTTGATAATAGGCATTATTTAAAGGGCTCTTACTATGTGCTTGCTAAACACTGGGCTACATGCTTTACAGTCATTCTCTAATCACTGCAATTGTGTGAAGTTCTGGTATTTTCCACAGTTTACAAATGAGGCAACTGAGGTTTGGGGAAGATTAAAAAAAACCTGACCAAAGTTATATAATTAGTGACAGTAGCCAGCATTTAGACATTAGGACTTTTTTAAAATCTTCAAATTCTACATTCTTTCCATTAAGTCATACTGTATATATATTTACTGTCCAATATGGTACCCATAGCTATATAAATAAAATAAAATTAATAACTCAGTTTCTCAATCATCCTAGTCACATTTCAAATGCTTGGTACCCACATGTGGCTAGTAGAGCTACGATGTCGGATTGCACAGATATAGAACATTTCCATCATTGTAGAAATTTCTACTGATCAGCACTGTGCCAGATAATTTCAGATTATTTTCAGCTTGACCACTCATGGATCTGATTCCCCAGTGTCTCATAAAAAGGTATGGAAAACTGTAAATTTATTCTTTTCAGCTAGGTATAGACCTATTTTGTGAACTTCAATATCTATGCAACCTAGATGGTCTTCCAGAACTAAATGTAGCATCTTGACTAAGCATCTTGTCCTAAAAAGGAGTGAGAACACACCATCTGGTTATTATTTGGAATATTTTGACAAGCAGTTTGTGTTTGACCATAGCAAGTTCAGAGAGGAAAATGGAAAGATGAGATTAGTGGATGTGATGTCACTGCTGGATGTCATCAGTCATCTTGACCTGGGCATTATTTGAGTGACATTCAGGCTAAATAAGTTAATCTGGATAGCCCAGCATTTCTAGATTCCACTTGATATATCTGGAATCTCATTAACATAAGTACTTAATTTGGAAAATATATATAATTGAAGGAGAGAAGAACCTTTAAAGTGACAAGTGTGGTATGAAAATAATTAAGTGATGTGACAGGTATTAAGTAACAATGAATAAAGAGTATGAAGAAGGATAGATAATGTGAAAATCCTCACACAGTGTACTTTCACTCCTGGATGAGATTTGGAAAAAGGAAAGAATATGCTGCCATGGTTGACCTTATGTCCTCTGAAAGAAAGAAAACAAATTTCTATTATTTCCTATGTCCCAGGCCTGTGCTGAGGATTTGACATATGTTGTCTTCCTTAATTCTTACAGCAAACCTATGAAGTAGGATGTATAATATCCATTATCTCAATGAAGAAACAGACTCAGTTTCAGCCTTTTTTTCTATTTCTTTACAGAGGGTCAATTTGCACACCTAAAAGGAGAGTGACCAACTCTCAGTGTGAGTGTTGTTTTCAAGAAACTATCTAGAATTATCCTGGTAGTAAAATTTAGGGTAATAGAAAGAGCAGTGAACTAAGGACTAGAAAATGCAGCTTCTGGTCTACGCCTGTGTGTTTTCAAATTATTGCCTATCAGTTCCAACACTTCTCAGTACCTATTCAGTGAACATGGATGGAATTCCTTTAAGCATCTCTCCTTTACAGTGATCAAGCTGCTAAACTTTCTCAGTAGAGGGTGCTGGAGGGATACTGTAGGAAGAAGGGGCTCTCCTGTAGTTTCCAACTGCTGCAAAGTGGGGGTCAGTAGAGGAGTGAGCTATCTGGTGTGGTCTCTGACCCAGCCACACATCTAGAGTACATAGTCGCTCCATGACTTTGAAGCCTCTGCCTGGCCTGGCAATAGATAACTTATCTGCACGTCTCTCAGTTTAGGTCTTTCCCTGAACACCTACCCACTCGTTCTGTCCCTCCACCCCCCAGCTTCCCTCTGTAGTTCCCACCCTTTCCCACCTGCTGAATGAAGGTTTTTAAGGGAGCTGCTGCTGCCTACTTCCTCCGCCAGCCCCCATACAATATGCTTGCTCCTTAGGAGGTTCCAATGAGGCAGGCTGGTCCTGCAAAGCTTGCTGGTAACCTAAAAGGTCCCCATTCTCTCTCTATTCCTATACCACTGGATGCTGATTGCTCCACACCTGCACTCTGGAGAGTTGCCTCCTACTTACGTAGCAACTCTAGACCACCAGGCCAAACCAATTTAAGCTAACTGCTCTGCTTAAATCACACTGTTTCCAATGAGTTTGTAGCCCTGTCCAAATTTGCCCTTCCTTGGGTGCCTTCCCTCAGCCTCAGAGTACTGTAAAGAATTTCCTTATATATTATAGTTAGTATTTTTTTTTAGTTTAGTAAGTTAGTAGCTTATTAATTTTGTATAGTGGTTTTTATCTTTTGATTAGGCCTAGACTGATACAACCAGCGCTGCTGCTAGTTGGCTCTGTGACTTAACTGGTAGTGAGTGGTATGTGCCCTTAAAAACATAGATGTATGTTCTCATTTGAACCTTGTAAAGAAGAACTTACTGTCCTTTTTTAACTGATGAGGACACTAAGATTTGGTGAGGTGTGGTGTCTAAAGTCATTCAATCAGGAAGTGGCAGAGCTTGGATTTGAATTCATTTCTCTTGGTTGTAAGTGTGTGTGTAGGGGGCCGGAAACACCTTGGAGCCCAGGTTGCAGGTCCAGATGGAGCCACTGCAGGTACATATCTTGGTAATACTCAATGGAAAACTTTAATGGTTAAAGGGTTCCTTGGGGATACCTGGCTGGCTCTGTTGGTAGAGCATGTGACCCTTGATTTTTGGGGTCATGATTTCAAGCCCCATGTTAGACATAGAGATTACTTTTTAAAAAAGTTTTTTAAAAAAGGGAGGGATTCCTTGTTACCCGTCCACTTAGCATGGCCTGCTAAGAGGGGCAATGCTAAGTTGATCTCTTTTGTTTTTAGAAGGCAACGTACACCACAACATATACCACAATTGGATGTGCTACTTCAATTTTCTACTTCAATTTTTAGAGGCAACATACACAACATATACCACAATTAGATGTGCTACTTCAATTTGACAAGTAATCCAAAAGCTCTGAGCCTAGAGGAAAAAGAAAACAAAAAAACCTTTGCAGCAGGGTCCAGTTTCGTCTGCCTGCATGTTCTGAGAAATAACTCCCAATTTTATATGCTTCAATTCAAGGAATCACCTTTTCTAATAAAGGCAGGCTTACATGTCCAGTATTTCATAATAAATAATTCAATTCTCAGGTAAATATTGTTAGCAGAAATTATTCAAATAATATGAAATGTAGGCCATTATTTTTCCCACAAGAATCCCAAGGGGGAAAAAGTCCTTATGAGAGATAACACTTCTCTCTTGGCCTCAGTTTTCTCATATGTACTACAAAAACAATGGATAAATAATTCTTATCTAATCTTCTGTGTGAGATTCTAAGGGTAATTAACTAAATGTGCATCTATTCAGTAGTAGAAATTGTCTAGTCAGAATTTACTGTGCTAATAATATAAAATATGTTTTTGAAGGCAGTGTGACAAATGTAAAATATCTTTAGTGTTTTTATTGATCACATGTCAAATGGTATTTTGGATATAGTGGGTAAAATGAGATACACCATTGAAATTAATTTCACCTGTTTCTATTTCCTTTTCTTAATATGATTACTATAAAGGTAAAAATTATAGATATGGCTTGCATTAAATTTCTATTTGGTAACACTGAACTAAACAAAGGAATTACAGTTGAATTATTTATTTAATAACTGAATGTTTGTACTTCTTGATTCCCTTTATCCATTTTACCCATCCCCCCACCCCGCTCCTCTCTGGCAACCTCCAGTTTGTTCTCTGTATTTAAAAGTCTCTTTTTTGGCTGGTTTGTTTTTTCATTTGATCATTTGTTTTGTTTTTTAGATCGCACATATTGGTGAAATCATATGGTATTTGTGTTTGTCTGACTTATTTCCCATAATACCCTCTACATCCATATATGTTGTCACAAATGGCAAGATCTCATTCTGTTTTTATTGCTGAGTAATATCACTATATTTACCCATTCATTTATCAATGAACACTTGGATTGCTTTCATATCTTGGTTATTGTAAATAATGCTGCTGTAAATATAGGGCTACATATATATTCTTGAATTAGTGCTCTTTTTTTCCTTTGAGTAAACACCCAGTGGTGGAGTAACTGAATCATATGGTATTTCTAATTTTGAATTTTTGACGAAACTCCATACTGTTTTTCACAGTGGCTGTATCAGCTTACATTCCCAGCGGCAGTGCAAGAGGGTTCCCTTTTCTTCCTCTGCATCCTTGCCAACACTTGTTGTTTCCTGTGTTGCTGATTTCAGCCATCTGACAGGTGTGAGGTAGTATCTCATCCTGGTTTTGATTTGCATTTCCCTGGTGATTAGTGAAGTTAAACATCTTTTCTTGTGACTGTTTGCCAACTAGATGTCTTCTTCGGAAAAATGACCCTTCAGATCTTCTATTTTTTATTTGGATATTTGCTTATTGATACTGAGTTGTATTGTACTTCTATATATATTTTGAATAATAACTCCTTATAGGTATACCATTTGCAAATATCTTCTCTCATTCACTAGGTTGCCTTTTCATTTTGTTGATAGTTTCCTTTGTTGTGCAAAAGCTATTTATTTTGGTGTCATCCAATATTTTATTTTTTTTTTTAGTGTTCAGTAATTTGTCATTTGTGCATAACACCCATTTCTCATCATAACATGGGTCCTCTTTAATGCTCATCACCCAATTACCCCATCCCCTCACCACCTCTTCTACAGCAACTGTCAACCTATTTCCTATGGTTAAGAGTCTCCCATGGTTTGTCTCCTTCTCTGATGACTTCCCATCAGTTTTCCCTCCCTTCCCCTATGATTCTCTGTACTATGTCTTACATTCCAAATATGAGTGAAACGATATCAAAATTGTCTTTCTCTTATTGACTTATTTTGCTCAGCATAATACCCTCTGGTTCCATCCATATCAATGTAAATGGTGATGGCTGAGTAATATTCCATTGTACATATATTCCACATCTTCTTTTTTTTTTTTCTTAAGTTCAATTAGCTAACATTAGTTTTTGGTGTAGTGTTCAATGATTCATTAGTTGTGTATAACACCCCGTGCTCATCAGATCACATGCCCTCCTTAGTGTCCATCACCCAGTTACCCCATCTCCCACCCCCTCCCTTCTGCAACCCTCTGTTTCCCAGAGTCCAGAGTCTCTCTTGGTTTATCTCCCTCTCTGATTTCTTCCTATTGAGGTTTCCCTCCTTTCCCTATGGTCTTCTGCCCTATTCCTTATATCCCACATGTTAGGGAAACCATATGATAATTTTCTTTTTCTGCTTGACTTATTTCACTTAGCATAATACCTCCAAGTTCCATCCATGTCGATGCAAATGGTGGGTATTCATCCTTTCTGGTGGCTGAGTAATATTCTTTTGTATTTATGAATCACATCTTCTTTATCCATTCCTCTTTTGAAGGTCATCTCAGCTCCTTCCATAGGTTAGCTATTGTGGACATTGTTGCTATGAACATTGAGGTGCCTGTGGTCCTTCTTTTTACTACATCTATATCTTTTTTTTTTTTTTTTTTTTTTTTTTTTTTTTTTAATTTATTTTTTATTTTCAGCATAACAGTATTCATTATTTTTCACCACACCCAGTGCTCCATGCAATTCGTGCCCTTTATAATACCCACCACCTAGTACCCCAAACTTACTACATCTATATCTTTGGGGTAGATACCTAGTAGTACAATTGCTGGGTTGTAGGGTAGCTCTATTTTCAACATTTGGGTAACCTCCATACTGTTTTCCAGAGTGGTTATACCAGCTTGCATTCCTACCAACGGTATAAGAGGGTTCCCCTTTCTCTACATCCTCACCAACTTTTGTTGTTTCCATTCTTGTTAATTTTAGGCATTCTGACTAGTATGAGGTGGTATTTTATTTTGGTTTTGATTTGTATTTCCCTGATGTCAAGTGATGTGGAAGATTTTTCAGGTGTCTATTGGCTACTTGTATGTTTTCTTTTGAAAAGTGTCTGTTCATGTCTTCTGCCCATTTTTTGACTGGATTATTTGTTTTTCTTGGGGATTAAGTTTGATAAGTTCTTTATAGACCTTATCCACCAGCCCTTTGTCTGTAGTGTCATTTGCAAGTAATCTTCTCCCTTTCTGTGGGTTGACTTTTAGTTTTGTTGACTGTTTCCTTTGCTGTGCAGAAGCTTTTTATCTTGATGAAGTCCCAGTAGTTCACTTTTGCTTTTGTTTCCCCACACAGAGAGCAGTCTCCCAGCCCTGCACGCATCCATGATGCCCTTCCTGGGGCAAGGTAAATTGTTGCTGGGTCTTTGCCCATTTCAGGGCCCCACATGGAAAGTGGTCACCCGATAGTGCTGCACACAGTTCAGGATTTATGGCAAACTGAGCCAACGGCCCCCTCTTGGGCTTGTTGACTGCAACCAGTTTCCCCATTCCAATGCTTAAGAACTCTGCGAACTCAGGGACCCCTGTTCTTTCTGTGACCCCTGGGTTCCTGAGACCACACTCACAGTGTCCCAGCTAGCATTCTGCCCTGCGTCACCACCTGAGCATCTTTAAGGAAGGGACATTTCTCACTGGAGCATACTTCCAAAGGTTTCAATTTGGCACTCTGGGGCTATATCAGTTTCCAGTAGCTGGCTTACAGAGGCTCCCTCCCCCCAACATTTATTTCCCCATATATCCCCTCAGGTTCACTTCTCTGTACCTCTTACATTGCAAAAGTGGTCACTTTTCTGTTTGTAGAATTCCAGCAATTCTTTTTTTACATCTTGGGCTGAATTCATGGGTATTCAGAATGGTTTGATAGTTATCTAGCTAAGTTCAAGGGACCAGATGAAAGGAGTTCCCCTATTCTTCTACCATCTTGCCTCCCTCCCCCAGTAGTTTAATTTTGGTTTTGTTTTCCTTGCCCAAGTTGATATATCTAGGAAAATGTTGGCTGATGTCAAAGAGTTTACTGTCTATACTGTCTCTAGGAGATTTTTGGTTTCAGGTCTCATATTTAGGTCCAAGTATTTACTTTTGGTAGAAAGCTTCTGCCATTTCATATGTTCTCTGGATTCAGAATCAACAGGAAGGCAGCGTTTGATGAAAATTCATATACACATAGATATAGAATTAATTAAATTAGCTAACATAAAATTATTCAAATAACACCTAGCATGTAATACATATTAGTGTTTTCTGTTGTTATCATCATCCTCATCATCCTCATCATTATCATTTTTATTGGCTGTAAAACAAAGAAAATAGAATACTCTCCATGAAATTGTCCAATTGGTGATGATCTTACGCTGATTAAAAATTCACAAGAAGAGAAATTAATGAGACAGGAAGAGAAAGATAGTGGCAATGAATGTTTCCCACATGATTACTGGTATATGGAGGGGTTTCATGTCACTAGATCTCCAGATTTGTGTCTCTGGCTCTGCAGGATGTGGGAGATGTCTTTTTGTCATAGGAATTTCAAAAAAAGGTCAGGGACAAATAACTGAGAGTGTTGGGAACTAAGAGGGGTCATATTTGGAATAAATTCATCTTGTTGTTCAAAGAGGATTAGGCTTTTCAAATGACACTGATGATAGTACCTACTGAAATAATAAATGTCTTGGGTGAAATTTGTGGAAAATTTTGGGACATGCATGGTGGTTATTGATGTATAATACTCAAATAATACTCTTCTCTGGCTCCTATAATAAATTTTGAGCTATTGGTTAGGAATTTTGCTAGGTAATGCAAGTTACTCTGTTCACAGAGTCCATTTGCAGACGAATGAACTCTGTTGTCAGTTCCACTTGGCTGACTGAGTCCCAGTGGACAGGCTCTTTCAATAATCAGAATCTCAAAAGGCCATTTTGTAACCGAGATATTTCACAAAGACAACAGTTTCTTTATCTGTTTAGCCTTTCTGTCATGCCTTGGATACCAGCTTTTGTTATATAATAACTAGTAAATGCCTCAGATGGTAGGCTTCCTAAGCATAGAATCATGGGCCAAATGATGTTACAGGTATCCTCTCCATCAGAGGACTTTTTCCCCAGGGGCAATTGTGCTGGTAGGGCTCCTAACTCCCTACTTTAGCCAGAGCGGTTTCTCTTGGATCTGTTTTATATAATGAACTTTTGGGACAATATTATTTTTAATAGGACTCTATTAGCTAAAAAATCTGCAAACCACCTCTTTATGCTAAAACTTGATTGGTCTCCCTTTTCCAATTAAATATAAGTCTGTATGTCTTCTAGTCTCTGTATGGTAGTTAGGATACTTAGGCAATTAGGTAGATGTTAGTGTATCATCTGCAATGTAATCAGACTAATTTTACAGCTCTTGAGTTTTGAGAAAAAAGTCTTTATTTTTTCTACTGTAAAAATTGAACTTAAAAGCAACACACACACAAAAATGTAAAATAAAATAATACAATAAGATCTATTAAAAACCTCAACAGTCTTCATTCTTTCCCCACTCCTCAAAGTCACACATTTTTAACCATTTGTATTCTTTTGGTGGTTACTTTCAGATAAAAAATGCTTTTATTGCTGTTTGCATTATCTACTTGAGAAATTATTTATTTTGTCCTGCTCCAACAGAGGAGATCACTGCTTACGTCTCTCTTTCCCTCCCCTTCTGTTGCTGGGTGGACAGGGGAGACCCCCCAGACCCTGACACCTCCTCCCAGCCTATCTCTGGGTTATTGCCAGAGGCTCTTTTTTTCATTACAAGAAAGAATTCAAGGATGGATCAGACACAGTGGGTGAGTGGTGCAAGTGGAAAAGTTTATTAAAGTGATAGTACACTGGAGATCTGAGAGCTGGTGAGCTCAAGGGAGAGCTGTGCTAACTTTGGGGTCTCTATCTTTTATTAACAGTTATTAACTAAGGGGTAAAATATTTGTTATTTGTGGAGGGGGTTTCTTTGGGAGCAGGGTTTCATGCCTTTTCTCCCTTACTTGGTCAGGCTCTCAAGCCTTCTTTGTCTAGGGCCCATCTGATGTGATCTGGCTTCCTTTGGCTTTGTGTTTGGAGTACTGCCAATACAGATTTCTAACTTTCTTGATAATGGGCCATGACTACCATTTTACTGGCCGCCAGACATCCTGTTAAAGCCCAACTGTCTATTCTAACACTTTAAATTTTTGTTAACTATAACATCCTTTTACTTCTTCTGTTTCTTATCTCTGTTACTTTAATTTTTTTTCTCTGTTACTTTAAATAATATACTTAACCCCTGTTTCTTACTTCATCAGCTTTTGACTGTAGCTTTGTAAGACGGAGATATTAACACTTCTGTCTTCCTTTACTACCTTTAAACCCTCAAATCCTGTCAGCCACACCTTCACTATTCACTCATGGGGTTGATCACATTACTATTCTATTCTGGAGCCTTAATAAAATCCTGTCAGTGGTTATTATTAAACTCATTTTATAGTGGGAAATGCAAGTGACAAATCCAGGATTTGAACTCAAGTTTCTCAGATGCAAGTCCATGAATTTTCACATTTCTTATATTGGATTAATATGAATATTAATTTCTGGTGGCTAGAATAGATCAAGGATGATCCCTTTCTTTACTCTTTTCTCCTAATTTCTTGTCTACTAGGCTTAGAGGTTTTTTGTCTACCTGCTCTAGATTCCTATTTGGTTAACTCCTTCTATTCCTCTCACCTCTCGAAAGTCCTGGCACATGAAAATCTTGTGAGTAATTTCCCATGTGTATATTTTAGCTATTACTTGATTAGCAGAACCCATCCCACCACTATTCCCCTTCTCACCACCTTTCAACTTCCCTGAACCTCCTGCACCAAGGTCAAAGAAGGACAAACCAACCTCAGTCCAGTTCTGTTCATAATGGGTCTTTCATCCTGCAGTGTAGAATGCTGGACTGCCCATTGGAGATGGCAGAAGAAAGACTTAGTCATCCACCATAGGCACATGACAGAGAAAGTATTTGTTCCCTTTGATTCATATTTTTTGGGGCTTGTCAGAATTGCCCACAGTATTATGTTTTCAGTTCTTTTTCAAGGATGCTCTTGCCAAAGAACAGTCACTGAATCAAGCCTTTGTGTATTCTCTGGTAAGAATAAGGGCCAAATGGCCCAAGACATCTGAATCTCTGGAGAGTTGGAGCTTGTGTGGAAGCTATGATATAGTATGTTCTCACCCAACAGTTGTCAGGCAAGTGGGCATTGACAATAATGTATGAGGTTGCCAGTCTTACTGTTTTTTGTTTTTTTTTTTTTTGTGAACAGAGATCATAGAAAGAACTTTAGGAAAAGGGCTTGTTCTGGAGATAGATAATGTTGAAAAAATAAAGAAGATGGAACAGAATGCACCCTGATAGGGTAGGTGAAGCCAAGGGTATTAATCTGCCTTGGATTACAAATGTGTGGGACAGAGCGAAGGGAAGCAGGAGAAAATAACCTTGAAAAGCTACAAACAGTTTTGAATTTCAGATCCCCTCATCCCTTGTTTGAGTTTCAATGGCCCCATAATGTATTAGCAAGGAGAGTCGAGTACTTAATGTGCTCAAGAGCTAAGCTGTTTGACAGTAGTCCGTAAGTGATTTTCAAGCCAACATCAAATACTTTATATGCTGTATAATAATAATTATCACATACTAGGTACTTGTTCTATATTATCTCAATTAAGCATCATTATCCACTTCCTACAGATGAGGAAGTCAAGACCCATAATGGCCAAATAACTTGTCCAAAGACAGAAAGTTATTAACAGACAAGTTTCAGCTAGATATTTGTAACTCCATAAATTATATTTTTCTATTTTATGTATTTTGAACCCAGCTTTGTGGGGTTGCTATGAAAAAATTTATAAAGATAGATTAATAATGCCTACTGACAATTTAATGGATAAATACATTTTGATAAAATCACAGTATTTTACACTAATAAGAATGAATGAACTAGGCCTGTTGTATAAAACAACATGGTTGAATTGACAGATATAAGGTCAAGGGGAATAAAAGCTAGTCACAAAAGATTGCCTACTGTATGTACATATTTTTATAAAGCTCAGAAACAGGCAAAAATACGTGATGGTGTTAGAAGCCAGGATACTGGTTACCTAAGAGTGAGGGTATAAGTGAGAAACTTAGGCCCAAGAGTAACTTTAAAGGTGGTGGTGATATTTTGGCTTTTTATATGAGTGCTGATTACATAGGTATATTTAGTTTGTGAATATTTATTGAGAATAGTGTATTTTTCAGATTGTATGTTACAATTTTTTTTACTAAGTTTTTCATTTTAATTCCAGTATAGTTAACATACAGTGTTGTATTAGTTTCAGGTGTACAATATAGTGACTCAGCAATTCTATTACAAGTGCACTCCTTACTTCCCATCACCTATTTAACACATCACTCCCTCCACTCTGATAACCATCAGTTTGTTCTTTATAATTGAGATTCTGTTTCTTGCTTTTTCATGTTCTCTTTTTCCATTTGTTTGTTTCTTTTGTTTCCTAAATTCCACATATGAGTGAGTGAAATCATATGGTATTTGTCTTTCTCTGACTGACTTACTTCATTTACCATTATATTCTCTAGCTCCATCATTGTTTTTGCAAATGGCAAGATTTCATTCCTCTTTATGGCTGAATAATATTCGTGTGTGTGTGTGTGTGTGTGTGTGTGTGTGTGTGTACACACCACAGCTTCTTTACCCATTCATCAGTTGATGGGCACTTGGGTTTTTTTCTATAATTTGTCTATTGTAGATAATGTTCCTATCAACATCAGGGTGCATATATCCCTTTGAATTAGTATTTTTGTATTCTTTGGGTAAATACCTAGTAGCACAATTGCTGGATCATAGTGTAGTTCTATTTTTAACTTTTTGAGGAACCTCCATTCTGTTTTCTAGAGTGGCTTTACCACTTTGGATTTCCACTAACAGTGCAAGAGTGTTGTTCCCCTTTGTTTCTCCGCATCCATGCCAACACCTGTTGTTTCTTGTGTTGTTCATTTTAGCCATTCTGGCAGATGTGAGGTGATACCTCATTGTGGTTTTTATTTGCATTTCCCTGATGATGATTTTGTATCCTGCAACTTTACTGAATTCATTTATTTTCGTATTTTTTGGTGGGATTTTCAGGGTTTTCTATATATAATATCATATCAGCAGCAAATAGCAACATTTTTACTTCTTCCTTATCAATTTGAATACCTCTTACTGCTTTTTACTGTCTAATTGCTGTGGCTAGGACTTCCAGTATTATGCTGAATGAAAGTGATGAGAATGGACATCCTTGTCTTGTTCTTGATCTTAGGGGAAAAGTGCTCAGGCTTTCCCAATTGAGTATGTTTGCTGTAGGGTTTTCATATAAGGCCTTCATTATTTTGAGGTTTGTTTTCTATAGAACTACTTTGTTGAAGTTTTTTTTTTTAAAGTCAAGAATGGATGTTGTATTTTGTCAAATGCTTTTTTATATCTATTGAAATAATTATATTTTTTGTGCTTTCTCTTATTTTTTTTTAAATTTTTTATTTTTTCTAAACATATATTTTTATCCCCAGGGGTACAGGTCTGTGAATCGCCAGGTTTACACACTTCACAGCACTCACAGAAGCACATACCCTCCCCAATGTCAATAACCCCACCCCCCTTCTCCCAACCCCCCTCCCCCCAGCAACCCTCAGTTTGTTTTGTGAGATTAAGAGTCACTTATGGTTTGTCTCCCTCCCATTCCCATCTTGTTTCATTTATTCTTCTCCTACCCACTTAAGCGCCCATGTTGCATCACCACTTCCTCATATCAGGGAGATCATATGATAGTTGTCTTTCTTCGCTTGACTTATTTCGCTATATGCTTTCTCTTATTGATGTGATATCACATTGATTGATTTGCAAATACTGAACCACCCTTGCATCCCAGAATTAAATCACATTGATTATGATGTATAATATTTTAAACTGTATTGTTGGACTTTGTTTACTAGTGTCTTGTTGAGGATTTTTGTTTATATGTTCAACAGAGATACTGGTTTGTAGTTCTCTTTGTTGTGGTGATTTCATCTCGTTTTGGTATCAGAGTATTGCTGGTCTCATAAGTGAATGTGGACATTTTCTTTCCTCTTCTATTTTTTTGGAAGTACCTGAGAAGAATAGGTATTAATTCTTCTTTAAGTGTTTGCTAGAATTCACCTGTGAACTTCTTTGGTCTTTGCCTTTTGTTTTTGATTACTGATTCAATTACATTGGTGGCAATCAGTCTGTTCAAATTTTCTATTTCTCTCTTCTTCAGTTTTGTTGGCTATATGTTTCCTGGAATTTATTTATTTCTTCTAGGTTGTCCAATTTGTTTGCATATAATTTCTCATAATATTCTCTTATAATTGTTTTATTTCTCTGGTAGTGGTAATTATTTCTTCTTTTTCATTTGTGATTTCATTTATTTGGGTCATTTCTTCTTATCTTTCTTTTTTCATGAGTCTGGGTAGAGGTTTATCAGTTTCTACTGATCTTTTCAAAGAACCAGCTCCTAGTTTCGTTGATTTCATCTTTTTTTTTTTTTTTTTTTTAGTTTCTATATAATTTATTTCTGTCCTAATCTTCATTATTTCCTTTATTATCTGGTTTGGGGTTTTGTTTGTTTTTCTTTTTGTAGCTCCTTTAGATATAAGGTTACATTGTTTATTTGAAAATTTTCTTATTCCTGAGATAGGTCCAGTATTGCTATAAACTTCTCTAGTTGTCCACATTGCACTGGAGACTCTGGAGGGCCACCAGAGGGCTATCATGTCCCATATGACTGTGGAGGAAATCTATCAGGACAGGCAGAAATTCTTAGAGCAAGTTTTCAAAATGGCCTCCTCAAACCTGGTCAACATGGGCATCAGTATGGTTAGCTATAACCTGAAGGACATTCGTGATGATCATGACAATTTGTACTCCTCAGGGAATGCCTGAACAGCTCATGTTAAATAAGATGCTTAGATTGGGGAAGTGGACGCCAAAAGAGGTGCTGGGATCTGGGAGGCCAAAGCCAAGCAGCAAAAGGTATCCACTTAGTACCAGAGAGATCAAGATGGCCAAGGCCTAGGGAAATTATGGGCTAAGGAAAGAATTATATGACATTGAGGTCAACACCTGCCAAGCACAAGCTGACCTGGCCTATCAGCTTTAGAACCTCCATCTTCCAAAGAAGTCATCAGAAGACTGTACAGCTGAACTTGACCAATCCAAAAAGACTGACTTACGGTTCCTCAGTGGATGGCCTGCCCAGATTGCCTTAAAGTGAAGCTCAAAGTCAATAAGTATCACCTGTATATCCAGTTTGCTTTCATTGTTTAGACTTCCCTCACTGTGGGCAGACAGCCAAGAGTTACCTAATACATGGGAGAATCCTGCCACAGGGAAGGCTGAGACTAAAATCACAAACAGCAAAGTGATTTGAACATACATACTCCATAGGGAGAAGAAAGCTTTAAAAAATGTAATGTCCTCAGTGAGATAAGAGAAGAATTTTTTTTTTTAGAATTTGTTTCTTTTTTCCATTTTATTTTATTTTATTTCTTCAGTGTTCCAGCATTCATTGTTTAAGCATCACACCCACTGCACCATGCAATACATGCCCTCCATACTATCCACCACCAGGCTCACCCAACTCCCCACGCCGTCCCCTCCAAAACCCTCAGTTTGTTTCTCAGAGTCTACAGTCTCTCATGCTTTGTCTCCTCCTCCAATTTCCCCCAACTCACTTCTCTGCTCTATCTCCCGATATTCTCCATGTTATTCCTTATGCTCCACAAGTAAGTGAAACCATATGATAATTCACTGTCTCTACTTGATTTACTTCACTCAGCATAATCTTCTCCAGTCCCATCCATGTTGATACAAAAGTTGGATATTCATTCTTTCTGATGGAAGCATAATACACCATTGTATATATGGACCATATCTTCTTTATCCATTTGTCCGTTGAACGACATCATGATTCTTTCCATAGTTTGGCAACTTGGCCATTGCTGCTATGAACATTGGGGTGCAGATGGCCCTTCTTTTCACTATAAGTATCTTTGGGATAAATACCTAGTAGTGCGATTGCAGGGTCCTATGGGAAGCTCTATTTTTACTTTCTTAAGGAATCTCCATGCTGTTTTCCAACATGGCTGCACCAACTTGCATTCCCACCAACAGCAGAAGAGGGTTCCCCTTTCTCCACATCCTCACCAACACATGTTGTTTACTGTCTTGTTAATTTTGTTTACTCTAACTGGTGTAAGGTGGTATCTCAGTGTGGTTTTGATTTGAATCTCCCCAATGGCTAATGAGGATAAACATTTTTTCATGTGTCTGTTAGCCATTTATATATATCTTCTTTGGAGAATTGTCTGTTCATGTCTTCTGCCCATTTTTTGATGTGATTATCTGTTTTGTGTGTGTTGAGTTTGAGGAATTCTTTATAGATCTTGTATATCAGCCCTTTGTCTGTAGTGTCGTTTGCGAATATCTTCTCCCATTCCATGCGTTCCCACTTTGTTTTTTTGACTGTTTCCTTTGCTGTGCAGAAGCTTTTGATCTTGATGAAGTCCCAAACGTTCATTTTTGCTTTTGTTTCCTTTGCCTTTGGAGACATATCTTGAAAGAAGTTGCTGTGGCCAATGTCGAAGAGGTTAATGCCTATGTTCTCCTCTAGGACTTTGACAGATCCCTGCCTCACGTCGAGGTCTTTTATCCATTTCAATTTTATCTTTGTGTATGGTGTAAGAGAATGGTCAAGTTTCATTTTTTTACATGTATCTGTCCAATTTTCCCAGCATAATTTATTGAAGAGACTGTCTTTTTTCCAAGGGGTATTTTTTTCCTGCCTTGTCGAAGATTATTTGACCACAGAGTTGCGGGTCCATATCTGGGCTCTCTACTCTGTTCCACTGGTCTGTGTGTCTTTTTTGTGCCAGTACCATGCTGTCTTGGTGATCACAGCTTTGTAGTAAAGCTTGAAATCAGGCAACATGATGCCCCCATTTTGTTTTTCCTTTTTCAACTTTTCCTTAGCAATGCAGGATCTCTTCTGGTTCCATACAAATTTTAGAATTGTTTGTTTCAGCTCTTTGAAAAATGCCGGTGGAATTTTGAATAGGATGGCACTGAAAGTATAGATTGCTCTGGGCAGTAAAGACATTTTAACAATGTTTATTCTTCTGATCTATGAGCATGGAATGCTTTTCCACCTTTTCGTGTCTCCTTTGAATTCTTTCATGAGTGTTCTGTATTTCCTCGAGTATAGCTCCTTTACCTCTTTAGTTTGGTTTATTCCAAATTATTGGATGGTTTTTGGTGCTATTGTAAATGGAATTGATTCTCTAATTTCTCTTTCTAGGGTTTTATTGTTAGTGTATAAGAAAGCAACTGATCTCTGTGCACTGATTTTGTATCCTGCCACATTACTGAATTGCTGTATGAGTTCTAGTAATTTTTGGGTTGAGTCTTTTGGTTTTCCATATAAAGTATCATGTCATCTGCAAAGAGAGAGAGAGTTTGACTTTTTCTTTGCCAATTTGAATACCTTTTATTTCTTTTTGTTGTCTTACTTCTGTTGCTAGGAGTTCTAGTACTCTGTTGAACAATAGTGGTGAGAGTGGGCATCCTTGTTGTGTTCCTGATCTCAAAGGGAAGGCTGTTCTTAAGGGTATTACGAATCTAGATTGAAATGGTCCATCAAATGCCCGACACAGTGGGTAACAACAACTACACTGTGAAATTTCACAACGAGAAGAACAAAGAAAGGATCTAAAAGCTTCTAGAGAGAAAGAACAGATCTCAAGGACACTATGAACAATGCTTTCAAAATTCTGATGGAAAATAAATTCTAACATAGTAATCTGTTTTAAACCTAATTGTCATTCAAGTAGAAAGATAGGGTCTGGAAGATTGGAGGTCAGATGGTGGCAAATAGGAGGACTCTAAGCTCATCTCTTCACTCAAACACAGCTAGATAACTCTCAAGTCATTCTAAGTACCCCAGAAATCTACCCGAAGACTGACAGAACAAACTTCACAATGAAAAGGAGAGAAGCAGCCATACTGAAGGAAGCAGAAAGTGTAGAGACCTGGTTTTGGGGGGGCAACAGATTGCAGGTGCTGCAGAGTAGAGGGAATCGTGGTTGTAGAGAAAGGCAAGATATAGAGGAGCACAGAGGGGAGTGCACAAGGAGGACAATTCCCCAAAGCTACTGGCTGGGAAAATAGGAGTGGCCTATTTTCTTTTCTTTTATTTTCTCTTTCTCTCTCTCTCTCTCTTTTAAGATTTCATTTATTTATTTGAGAGAGAGAGAGAGAGAGAGAGCATGAATGGGGTAGGGGAGGGAAGGAAAAATGGAGAGGGAGAAACAGACTCCTGTGCAGGGAGCCTGATGTAGAGCTCGATCCCAAGACCCCAAGATCATGACGAGCTGAAGGCAGATAGTTAACTTACTGATCCACCCAGATATCCCTAGAGGGGCTCATTTTCATGAGTTCTTGCAAGCAACAGGGCTTAAAGACTGGAATTTTAGAGGTTAGTGGGCTTGGCTGGGCTAGAGCCCTGAGAGCACTGCCCTATTCCAGGAGAGAAGGCAAGCAAAGAACTGTGGGGAAGACTGCATGGAAAGAGGGTTGTGAAGAATTCTTGGGGCACACAGGGAGTAGATTATTTGCTGTTCTTGGAGTGCATCCCTGAGAGGAAAAGTTCAGGGAGACCGCCTCTCCAGGGAGAAGGAATCCATCTGGTGTCATTTCCCTTCCCTGCCCCTCAGCATGAACAAACGCAGAGCTACCTGAGGGAAGCAGCTCAGAGGCTACCTAACTAGCTTACACCGAGTCCCATACCCCTGCACTCTGGTGTGATTGCCCTTCTTCAAGCTCCTCTCTGTCCCAGTGTAGCAGGCCCCTCTCCCAGAAGACCAGCACAGGGCCCTACCCACATTGCCTCTCTAAAGCCTGGAGTTTTATTTATTTATTTGTTTGTTTGTTTGTTTGTTTATTTTAGAAAGAGACTGTATGTGAGCAGCGGTGGAAGGAGGAGCAAAGGGAGAGGGAGTGAGAGAACCTTAACCAGGCTTTCTATCCAGCATGGAGCCTGACATGGGGCATGACATGAGGCTTGATCTCACAACCCTGAGATGACCTAAGCCAAAATCAAGAATCAGATGCTTAGGCACCCCTAAAGCCTGGAGTTTTAAAGTCAGGAGGCTTGGCTGTGGTAGAGTACAGAGGGCACTGTGCTGTTCCTAGAATGAAGACATGCTAACAATCCAGAGGCAGGCATAATGGAAACTTATCTGAAAACCACTCTGGACACACAGAGGGTGTTTACTTGAGATATTTTATTTTTATTTCATTTAAATGAACTGAGATATTTTCCCTGATTTAGGTCTTTATTTTTTTCTACTTTCTTCGTACAGTCTTTTTATATTTATGTATGTATGTATGTATTAAAAAAATTTATTGTGTTTTTAGTCACGATAAAATACATCATTAGTTTTGATGCAGTGTTCCAAGATTCATTGTTTATATACAGCACCCAGTGTTCCATGCAATCCATATCCTCCTTAATACCCACCACCAGACTCACCTACCTCCCTACCCCATATTTTTTAAAAAGATTTTATTCCTTCATTTGAGAAAGAGGGGTACAGATAGAGCACAAGCAGGGAGGGTGGCAGAGGGAGAGGGAGAAGCAGACTCCCTAGTGAGCTGGGAGCCCAACATGGGGCTCAATCCCGGGACGTGGAAATCATGACCTGAGATGAAGGAAGACAACCAATCATCTTAGCCACCCGGGTGACCCAAGTGGAGATTATTTTTAACATTTTGAGGAACCTCCATACTGTTTTCTAGAGTGGCTACGCCAGTTTGCTTTCCCATCAAAATTGTAAGAGGTTCCTCTTTCTCTGCATCCTAGCCAACACCTGTTTTTCCTGGTGTTGCAGATTGTAGCCATTTTGACATCTGTGAAGTGAAATGTCACTGTACTTTTATTTGTATTTCCCTGATTGTAAGTGATGAAAATTTTCCCATGTGTCTTTTGGCCATCTGTATGTCTTCTTTGGAGAAATGTCTGTTCATGTTTTCTGCCCACTTCTTAAGTGGATTGTTTGTTCTTAGGTGTTAAATTTTATAAGTATTTTATATATTTCAGGATTTTTTTTCACATATCAGTAGTGTCTTCCTTTTTGTTGCCTAGTAATATTGCATTGTGTGAATATATTCATTAACCGGTTAATGGGCATTTGTATTTTTCCCCCTTGGAGACATTATAAACACTGCTACTCCAAACATTTGAATATGGGTTTCTGTGTGTGTATGTTTTAATTTCTATTGGGTAAATGTTTAAAAGTGGAATTTTTCACTTTTAGAATTCCATTGATTATTATAGTTTTTATTTCTCTGTTGTTTGTGTATTCATTATTAGCCCATTTTATTTATCCCGTTGAGAATAGTTAAGGTCACTATTTTAGTTTTTTTTTTTCATGTTTTTATTTAAATTCCACTTATTTAACACAGTATAATGTTAGTTTCTGGTATAGAAATGATTCAACACTTCCATGATTCAACACTTCTACACAGTGCTCATCAAAGCAAATGCACTCCTTAATAACCCTCACTTATTTAACCCACCCTCCCCACCCTGTTCCCCTCTGGTAACCACAAGTTTGTTCTCTATAATGAAAAGTATGTTTGTTGCTTTGCATCCCTCTCTCTTTTTACCCCTTTGTTTATTTGTTTGTTTCTTAAACTCTACATATGAAAGAAATCATATGGTATTTGTCTTTCTAAGATGACTTATTTCACTTAACATAATAATTTAGAGCTCCATCCATGTTATTGCAAATGGCAAGATTTCATTCTTTTTTATGGCAGAATAATATCCCATGGTATACGTATACCACATATTTTTTATTCATTCACTAATCAATGGACACTTTGGCTGTTTCCATAATTTCACTATTGTAAGTAGTATTGCTATGAACATCAGGGTGCATGTACCCTTTGAATTAATATTTTTGCATTCTTCTGGATCATAGGGTATTTCTATTTTTAACTTTTTGATGAGCTTCCATACTGTTTTCCAGAGTGGCTGAACCACTTTGCATTCTCACCTGGAGTGTAATTTTCCCCTTTCTCCACATCCTTGTCTACACCTGTTGTTTCTTGTGTTGTTTATTTTAGCCATTCTAACATGTGTGAGGTGATATCTCATTGTAGTTTTGGTTTGTATTTCCCTGATGATCAGTGATGTTGAGCATCTTTTCACGTGTCTGTTAGCCATCTGGATGTCTTCTTTTGGAAATGTCTATTCATGTTTTCTACCCTTTTTTAGGTTGAGTTATTTATTTTTTGGTGATTTATAAGTTTTACATATTTTGGCTGCTAACCCTTTATCAGATATGCCATTTTCAAATATCTTCTCCCATTCCATAGGTTGCCTTTTAGTTTTAGTGTGCAGAAACTTTTTATTTTGATGAAGTTCCAATAGTTTATTTGTATCAGTTTTCCTTGTCTCAGGAGACATATTTAGTAAGAATTTGCTATGACCCATGTCAAAGATGTTACTGCCTGTGTTCTCTTCCAGGACTTTTATGGTTACAGGTCTCTCATCTATGTCTTTAATCCATTTTGAATTTATTTTTGTGTTTGGTGCAAAATGTTGGTTCAGGTTTTTTTGGGTTTTTAATGTTTTATGTTTTGTTTTTGTTTTTGTTTTGCTTGTTGTTCTACAGTTTTTTCAGCAACATTTTTGAAGAGACTGTCTTTTTTCTATTGGATATTATTTTCTGCTTCATTGGGGATTAACTGACCATATAGTGGTGGGTACATTTCTGGGTTTTCTATTCTGTTATATTGGTTTATGTGTCGTTTATAAGCCAGTTCCATACTGATTTGATTACTATAGCTTTGTAATATAACTTGAAGTCAGAAATTGTGATACATCCAACTTTGCCTTTCCTTTTCAAGGTTTGGCTATTCAGGGTCTTTTGTGGTTCCATACTAAGTTTAACATTGTTTGTTCTAGTTTTGTGAAAATGCTGTTGGTATTTTGATAAGGACTGCATTAAATATGTAGATTGCTTTGTGTAGTATAGACATTTAAAACATATTTGTTCTTCCAGTCCATGAGCATGAAATGTTTTTCAATTTCATTTTGTCATCTTCAGTTTCGTTCCTCACTGTTTTCAGAGTACAGGTCTTTCACCTCTTGGTTAGGTTTATTTCTAGGTATTTTATTGTTTTTGATTTAATTTAAGACGGCATTGTTTCTTCAGTTTCTCTTTCTACTGCTTAATTATTGGTATATAGAAATTCAATAGATTTCTGTTGTTGGTTTTTTTATCCTGTGACTTTACTGATTTTTTTTTTTATCAGTTCTAGCAGTTTTTTGATTGAGTCTTTTGGGTTTTCTATATAGAGTATCATGTCATCTATAAATAGGGACATTTTTACTTCTTTGCTGATCTGGAAGCTTTGTTGTTGTTTGATTGTTGTGACTAGGACATCTAGTTCTATGTGAAATAACAGTGGTGAGAGTAGACATCCCTATCTTGTTTGATTGGAGACCATGTTAGCTGTGGGAGCTTCACATATGGACTTTATTATGAATGAAGTTGTACTTTGTCAGATGCTTTTTCTGCATCTATTGAAATGATCATATCTTCTTATCCTTTCTTTTAGTAATGTAATTATCACATTGATTCATTTACAATTATTGTATCACACTTGCACCCCTGGAATGAATTCCACTTGATTGTTGTGAGTGATTCTTTTAATGTATTGTTTGATTCGGTTTGCTAGTATTTTATTCAGAATTATTGTATTTGTACTCACCGGAGATGCTGTCCTATAGTTTTCTTTTTTTGTGGAGTCTTTATCTGGTTTTGTTATCAGGGTAATGCTGGCCTCAAATATTGAATTTAAAAGTTTTCCTTCCTTTTCTATTGTTTGGAATAGTTTCAAAGAAACAGGTATTAATTTAGAAGTTTGCTAGAATTCACTTGTGAAGCCATCTGGCCTGGGACTTTTGTTTTTGGGGACTTTTTTGATTATTGATTCCATTTCTTTGCTTTATTGGTCTGTTCATGTTTTCTATTTCTTCCTGTTTCAGTTTTGGTAGTTTATATGTTTCTAGTAATTTATCCATTTATTCCAGGTTGTACCATTTGTTTGCACACGTTTTTTTTCAGTTTTTAAAAAAATTTTAATTTCTTTTCAGCGTAACAGTATTCATTGTTTTTGCACCACAACCAGTGATCCATGCAATCCGTGCCCTCCCTAATACCCACCACCGGGTTCCCCCAACCTCCCAACTCCTGCCCCTTCAAAACCCTCAGCTTGTTTTTCAGAGTCCATAGTCTCTCATGGTTCACCTCCCCTTCCAATTTCCCTCAACTCCCTTCTCCTCTCCATCTCCCCTTGTCCTCCATGTTATTTGTTATGCTCCACAAATAAGTTGCACACAATTTTTCATCATATTGTCTTAAAATTGTTTGCATTTCTGTGGTGTTGGTTGTTATTTATCTTCTCTCATTTGTGATTTTGTTTGAGTATTTTTTCTCTGATTAAACTGGTTCAAGATTTTCAAATTCTGTTGATCTTTCATGGATCCTGCTATTGGTTTCTTTGATCTTTTCTATTGCTTTTTTAGTTTGTATATCTTTATTTCTGCTCTAATTGTTATTATTTCCTTCTTTTCACCAGCTTGAAGTTTTGTGGGGTTTTTTTGTTCTTCTTCTAACTTCTTTAAGTATAAGACTAGATTGTTTATTTGAGATTTTGCCCGAGTCTTTGGATAGGCCTGTATTACTATAAACTTCCCTCTTATAATGCTTTTGCTGTATCCCAAATATTTTGGATCATTGTGTTTTCATTTTCATTTGTTTCTATGTACTTTTTGATTTCATTGACTTCTGGTTGACCCATTTATTGTTTAGTAGCATATTATTTGACCTCCATATATTTGTATTCTTTCCATCTTTTCTCTTGTGGCTGATTCCAAGTTTCATAGCAGTGTGATCAGAAAGGATGCATGGTAAGACTTTTATCTTTTTGAGTATTCTAAGCCTTGTTTAGCATCCTAATATGTGGTCTGTGCTGGAGAATATTCAGTGTGCACCTTGAGAAAAATGTGTATTGTCCTATTTTAGGATGAATGTCCTGAATATATTTGTTAACATCTATCTGTTTCAGTGTGATATTCAAAGCCACTCTTTCCTTATTGATTTTCTGTTTAGATGATCTGTCCATTGATGTGTGTATTGTTTTAAAGTCCTGTACTATTCTTTTATTACTATTGATTTTTTCTTTAAAGTTTTATTGATTACTTTATATATTTGAGTGTTCCCATGTTGAATAAATAAATATTTATAATTTTTATGTCTTCTTTTTGAATTGTCCCTTTATTATATAGTGTTCTTCTTTGTCTCTAATTACAGACTTTGTTGTAAAGTCCATTTCTTGTGATATAGGTATTGCCACTCCAGCTTTCTTTTAACAGCTATTATTATAAATATTTATCCATCCCCTCTCTTTTAATATGCAGGTATATTTAAGTTTGGAATGAGTCTCTTGTTGGCACTGTATGGATGGGTCCTTTTTTTTTTTTTTTTTCCGAATGTGTCACAGAATGTCTTTTGCCTGGAAAATTTAGTCCATTTATAGTGATAAATATGTATTTATTGCCATTTTGGTGTTCATTATATGGTTGTTTTTATAATTTTTCTCTGATCTTTTCTTGTCTTTTTCTCTTTAATGTTTTGCTGGTTTTATTTAGTGGTAAACTTTTCTCTTTATTCTTTGCATATCTATATGTTTTATTTAGTGGTAAAATTTTCTCTTTATTCTTTGCATATCTATATGTTGTTTTTGATTTGAAGTTACCATTCAGCTTATATATAACATATTCTGCATAGAGAAGTCTATATTGTTGATGGTCACATTAACATATGTTATATATATACACTAATGTATATAATATTTGATAACTTTATTATAACGAATAACATATATAACATATATGTAACATATATATCCAGTCAAAGAAATCAAGAGCTGGTTCTTTGAAATTATCAACAGAGTTGGTAAACTTCTAAACAGAGTCATCAGAAAAAAAATAGGACCAAATAAATGAAATCACAAATGAGAGAGGTAAAATTACAACCAACACACTTATAACAAGTAATTTAAAGGTAATATTGTGAAAACCTGTGTGCCAACAAATTAGACAACCTAGAAGAAATGGATAAATTTCTGGAAACATGTAACCTACCAAAACTGATACAGGAAGAAATAGAAAATTTCAATAGTCCAGGACCAGATGGCCTCACGAGCAAATTCTAGAGTTAATACCTATTCTGCTCAAAGTATTCCAAAAAATACAAGAAGAAGGAAAACTTTAAAATTCATTCTGTGATGTGAATATAACCCTGATACCAAAATCAGGTGAAGATACCACAAAAAGAAAAGAATTACCAGCCACTTTCTCTGATGAATATAGGTACAAAAATCCTCAACAAAATACGGGCAAGCCAAATCCAACAATGCATTAAAAACATCATTCACCACAATCAAGTGAGATTTATTCCTGGGATACAAGAGAGGTCCAATATTTGGAAATCAATGCATGTGATAAATCACATTAATGAATGAAAGCATAAAGTCCATATGATCATTTCCATAGATGCAGAAAAAAAGCATTTGATAAAATATAACATCCATTCATGATAAAAAGCCCTCATTATACCTCATCATCATAAAAGTATATATGAAAAACACAATTGACATCACACTTAATGGGCAAAACTGAGAACTTATCACCTAAGGTCAGGAACAAGACAAAGATGTCAATTCTCTTTTTTTAAGATTTTATTTATTTATTTGACAGAGAGAGAGAGAGATCACAAGCAGGCAGAGAAGCAGGCAGAGAGGGAGGGGGAAGCAGGCTCCCTTCTGAGCAGCGGGCCTGATGCAGGGCTCAATCCCAGGACCCTGAGATCATGACCTGACCCGAAGGCAGAGGCTTAACCCACTGAGCCACCCAGGTGCCCCAAAGATGTCAATTCTTATCACATTTATTCTACATAGTACTGGATGTCCTGGACACAGCAAACCGAAAGGAAAAAGAAATTAAAAGCATCCAAATGGGTAAGTAAGACATCAGACTTACACTATTTGCAGCTGACATGATACTAAGTGTAGAAAACCTGAAAGACTCCACCAAAAAACTATGAAAACTAATACATGAACTCAGTCAATTTGCAGGATACAAAATCAATGTACAGAAATCTGTTGCATTTGTATATGTTAATAATGAAGCAGCAGAAAGAGAAATTAAGGAACCAATCCCACTTACAATTGCACCATAAACAATAAGATACCTAAGATTAAATCTAACCAAAGAGGTAAAAAGCCTGTACTCTGAAAACTATGAAGCACTGGTGAAAGAAACTGAAGATGACACAAACAAATGGAAAAATATTCCATGCTCATGGATCAGAAGAATAAATATTGTTAAAGTGTTTATACTACCAAAAGGAATCTACATATTTAATGCAAACACTAGCAAAATACCACCAGCATTTTTCACAGAACTGGAGCAAGCAATCTTAAAATTTATATAGAACCACCAAACAGCCCAAATAGCTATGCAACCTTGAAAATGACACACAAAATTGAAGGTATCACAATTACAGAATAAAAGTTATAATACAAAGCGGTAGTATCCTAAACAGTGTGGTTCTGGCACACATATAGACACAAAGATCCATGGAACAGAAAAAAAAAAACCCAGAAATGAAGTCACAGTTATATGGTCAATTAATATTTGGCATAGCAGGAAAGAAAATGTAGTGGATAAATGACAGTCTCTTGAACAAATAGTGTTGGGAAAACTGGTGAGCTACATGCACAAGAATAAAACTGGACCACTTATACCATACAGAATAATAAATCAAAAATGGTTGATATTCAGGATCTATATAGAACTCTTCAAACTCACCACACACAAAACAGATAATCATATCAAAAAATGAGCAGAAGATATGAACAGACACTTCTCCAATGAAGACCTACAAATGGCTATCAGACACATGAAAAAATGGTCATCATCACTAGCCATCACGGAGATTCAAATTAAAACCACATTGAGATACCACCTTACACCAGTTAGAATGGCCAAAATTAGCAAGACAGGAAACAACATGTGTTAGAGGGGATGTGGAGAAAGGGGAACCCTCTTCCACTGTTGGTGGGAATGCAAGTTGGTGCAGCCTCTTTGGAGAACAGTGTGGAGATTCCTCAAGAAATTAAAAATAGAGCTTCCCTATGACCCTGAAACTGCACTACTGGGTATTTACCCCAAAGATACAGATGTAGTGAAAAGAAGGGCCTTCTGTACCCCAATGTTCATAGCAGCAATGGCTACGGTTGCCAAACTGTGGAAAGAACCAAGATGCCTTTCTACGGACGAATGGATAAGGAAGATGTGGTCCATATACACTATGGAGTATTATGCCTCCATCAGAAAGGATGAAGACTCAACTTTTGTAGCAACATGGACGTGACTGGCGGAGATTATGCTGAGTGAAATGAGTCAAGCAGAGAGTCAATTATCATATGGCTTCACTTATTTGTGGAGCATAACAAATATCATGGAAGGCAAGGGGAGTTAGGAGAAGGGAGTTGGGGGAAATTGGAAGGGGAGGTGAATCATGAGAGACTATGGACTCTGAAAAACAATTTGAGGGGTTTGAAGCGGCGGGGGGTGGGAGGTTGGAGGAACCAGGTGGTGGGTATTAGGGCACGGATTGCATGGAGCACTGGGTGTGGTGCAAAAACAATGAATACTGTTATGCTGAAAATAAATAAATAAATAAAGAGACAGTCAATGCCTTTCCAATTAAAAAAAAAAAATGGATTGAAGACCTAAATGTGAGACCTGAAATCATAACAATCCTAGAGGAGCACACAGCAGTAATGGGTCTGAAATCAGCCATAGCAACATTTTTCTTTCTTTCTTTCTTTCTTTCTTTCTTTCTTTCTTTCTTTCTTTTTTTTTAAGTTTTTATTTATTTAATTGACAGACAGAGATGACAAGTAGGCAGAGAAGCAGGCAGAAAGGAAGGAGAAAGCAGGCTCCCCGCTGAGCAGAGAGCCTGATATGGGGCTTGATCCCAGGACCCTGGGATCATGACCTGAGCCAAAGGCAGAGGATTTAACCCATTGAGCCACCCAGGCACCCCGCAACATTTTTCTAGATATGTGTCTTGAGGAAGGGAAATAAAAGGAAAAATAAAGTATTTGGGATTTCATCAAAAAAGCTTCTTCACACCAAAAGAAACAACCAACAAAACTAACAGGAATTCTACTAATTTGGAGAACATATTTGCAAATTCCTTCTCTGATAAAAGGTCAGTATCCAAAAATACATAAATAACTTATACAACTCAGCACCCCAAAACAAATAATCCAATTAAACAAATGGCCAGAAGACTTAGACATTTCTCCAGAGAAAATCTACAGGTGGCCAAGAGACATGTGAAAAGATGCTCACCAACATTAGTCATCAAGGAAATGCAAAATAAATGTATGATAAGATATCACCTTTTGGTTAGTATGACTAAAATAAAAAGCACAGGAAACCACATATGCTGGTGAGGATATGTAGAAAAATGAACCTTGTGGACTGTTGGTGGGAAGGCAAACTGGTTTAGCCACTGTGGAAAATAGTATGGAGGTTTCTCAAAAAATTAAACATAGAAATATTATATGATAAAATAATTTAACTACTGGGTCTTCACCCAAAGAAAACAAAAAACACTTCTTCAAATATACATATTTTCTGATGTTTATTGCAATACAATTTGCATTAGTCACCATAAGTTAGTATCCATTGACAGATGAATGCATAAAGATGTGTTATGTATATACAATGGAATATTACTCATCCCTAAAAAGAATGAACTTTTTCCATCAATGAGCCTAGAATATACTGTGATATGAAATTAGCCAGAGAAAGGCAAATACCATGTGATTTCACTTATATGTGAAACCTAAAAAATAATATAAACAAATAAAGAAACCAGAAACCAAACTACATGGTGAGCAAACTGTTCTAGATGGGAGGGGGTAGCAGGAGAGGTAAAATGGGTGATAGGGAATGTGATTGGCTTCCAGTTATAGAATGCAGTCATATGGATGAAGTGTACAGCATAGGAAATATAATCAATGGCTTTGTAATAATGTTGTATGGTGGCAGATACTAGCCACATTTGTGGTGAGCATAGCATAATATATAATAGATTCATTGAATCACTGAGTTCTACACCTGAAATTAATGTAACATTATGTTTCAACTGTACTTCAATATAAAAAAATTTAATATAAAAAATATTCAATATAAAAAATAGGGGAGCTAACATTTGTTCAGTACTTACTATGCATTGCAGTCTATATTGGCATTTAATTCTCACAATACCTGTGAAGACATTATTATCCCTATTTCACAGATGAATAATCCAGGGATCAGAGAGGGTAAGGACTTGTCCAACATTTCATAGGTACAAAATAGTAGAGCCAAGATTATACTCCAGTCTGCCTGGTCTCTCCAATTCCAAAGTCATTCTATTCATCTTGTATGTTTTGGATACAGTTTTGTTCTTTCCTTTTGGCTCTAGCTATTAATAAGGAAAGTTTAAAATTCAATGCCCTATACATAATATGTTTATTTAAAAAAATTTTAAAAATAAAAAATTAAAATTAAATCCAATGCCCTGTAACACAGGTAGTTGCAAATTCTTAACTGCTAATTTGCATTAACAAATTGGTTTGTCAATACATTAGATTCCAAGGGCTTTGATGATGATTTTTCTTTTAGTAAGAAATTCAGGAAGAATAGTAAGTAGCCAGGAATAAAGTGACTGAGTCAGTTGGGCTTCTTGTTAACTTGAAGCAAAAAATAATTCCTGGAGAAGCTAAATGGTGGAGTAGTAAGTGTACTCTAGGCTTCTCTCACCCCTTGAACACAGGTAGGTAAATATCAAATAATTCTGAATACCTCAGAAATCAATCTGAGGACTGACAGAATGAACTGCACAAACAGATGGAGAGAGGAGACCACATCGTGGAGGGTAGCCAGTGCAGAGATGTGGTTTGGAGAAGAAACAGATCTTGGATGCTGCAGAGGGGAAGGAGCCCTGATCATGGAGAGAAGCAAGGAGAGAGAGGAGTGCACAGGGGATCGCACAAGGAAAATATTTCCCCAAAACCATTAACTTGGAAAGAAAGCAGGGAAGATTTTCATGAGTTTTTCCAACTATTAGGCCTCAAAAACTGGGGTTTTGGAGGTCTGTGGTTTGGATGGTTTAAAGCCCTGAGGGCACTGCAGTGCTCCTGTAGGGAAGGCAGGCAGGTGACCTGGGGGCAAAGGGTACAAACTGTGGAGTACCCAAGACGGACTGGGAAAGACAGTTCCACCTTCCTGGTGTGCATCTGAGAGAGGTAGCATGGCAGGCACCATTTCCCTCTCCTGCCCCTTAGCATAGGCACAGAGACACCTGCTGAGGGTAGCTAACTAGGGCACTGCCTCTTTAGTGCTTTTGCTCCAAACCCATTTCTCCTGTACCCTGGTGTGATTGCCCTCTGGATCAAACCTGCATCAATTCCAGTGTGATGAGACCCTTTCACAGAAGGCCAGTGCACATCCCACCACATCAGTTCCCTAAAGTTTAGAGTTTTAAATATCAGATGGCCTGGCTGGCATAGAACCCAAAGTGCACTGTGCTGGTCCAGGTAGGCAAGCAACCCAAAAACAGTGGGAAAACAGCAATCTGAAAAACACGTACAGCACATGAATTGAAATCATTTGCAGTTTTGGGGGGGCTTCCCTTACAGCAGTGAGCCAGACTCCACTCTGCTGGGACAAAGGAGCTGGTTGGCAACATGTCCTTCTCCTGCCCTGCAGTATAAACTAATGTTAGTAAATAGCACAGTGACAATACAAGCTGCCTAACCTGATTACAACCCCTGCCCCCGCATTCTGCTGGTACTGCTTTTCATGGGCAAGGGAGCCTAAGAACCAGCACAGGGGACACCTTCCCCAGAAGACCAGTGCAAATCCCTGAACATATTATGTCTACTGACAGTAGAGTTCCTCAAAGTTTCAGTTCTAGTGGAAATACCATCAGGTCTTTTCTAATAAGCAGACCAGATCACATCTTGTTAAAACTTGCTACATTCTGGCCAAGGCCCAAACACAACCCACTGCAGACAAGGAGAAACTCTGTGGAAAATTGTCCTGAGGGATAGAGAAGCCATAACAGAGCAGCAGAGTGCATGTGACATACACCAGAGACACTTCTTGAAGCACCAGGCCCTGGACATTATATGACCTCTTCATCATAAAGCCATTACGCTCAGGAGCAGGAAACATAACAGCCATTCCTAACATATGGAAGAAACCTAGACAAAATGTAAATAGGGAGGGATTCATCCCAAAAGAAAGAATAAGCATAGGTCACAGCCAGGAAATCTAATTGAAACAGATATAAATAGTATGCCTGATTCAGAATTTAAAGCAACAATCATGAAGATACTAGCTGGTTTGAGAAAATCAAAGATGGCATCAGGTATTCTCTTACTGCAGCATTAAAAGAGTATAAAACCAAGATTTTAAAGTGAGTATATGTAATGACCACAAGGGTAGAAGAAGCAGAAGAACAAATAAGTGATATATAAAATAGAATATGGAAAATAATGAAACCGTTTAAAAGAGGGAAACAAAAATCTTGGATCATGAAACTAGATTTAGTGAACTCAGTGATTCAGTGAAACATAATAATATTCATATCATAGGAGTCCCAGAAGAAGAAAAGAGACAAAAAGGGATAGAAGATTAATAAAAAGAAATTCTAGCTGAAAACTTCCCTAATCTGGGAAAGGAAATAGACATTGAAATCCAGGAAGCACAGAGAACTCCTATTAAAATAAACAAAAACAGGCCACCAAAAATACTGTAGTTAAAATTGCAAAATATAGAGATAATGAGGAAAAAAAAAAAACCCTAAAAGCAGGAAGACAAAAGAAGTCCCTAACTTACAAGAGGATACAAATAAGGTTGGCAGCGGATTTTTCCATGGAAAGTTGGCAGGCCAGAAGATAGTGGCATGATATATTCAACATGTTGATTGGGAAGAATATGCTGCCAAGAGTATTCTATCCAAGGCTATCGTTCAGAATAGGAGAGATAATGTGTTTCCAGACAAATAAAAACTAAAGGAGTTCATGTCCACTAAACCAGCCCTGCAAGAAATATTAAAGGGGAGTCTTGAACTATAGACAGAGCACTGATATCCAAGATCTATAAAGAACTACTCAAACTCAACACTCAAAAAACAGATAGTCATGTCAATAAAATGGGCAGAAGGAATGAACAGACACTTCTCCAATGAAGACATACAAATGGCTATCAGACACATGAGAAAATGTTCATCATCACTAGCCATCAAATTAAAACCACATTGAGATACCACCTTACACCAGGTAGAAGGTTAAAAAGTAACAGGGCAGGAAACAACAAATTTTGGAGAGAATTTGGAGAGAGAGAGCCCTCTTCCACTGTTGGTGGGAATGCAAGTTGGTGCAGCCACTTTGGAAAACAGTGTGGAGATTCCTCAAAAAATTAAAAATGGAACCACCCTATGACCTGGCAATTGCACTACTGGGCATTTACCCCAAAGATACAGATGTGGTGAAAAGAAGAGCCATCTGCATCCCAATGTTCATAGCAGCAATGGCCACAATAGCCAAACTGTGGAAAGAGCCAAGATGCCCTTCATAAGATGAATGGATAAAGAAGATGTGGTCCATATATACAATGGGATATTACTCAGCCATCAGAAAGGACGAATACCCAACTTTTGAATCAATATGGGTGGGACTGGAGGAGATTATACTGAGTGAAATAAGTCAAGCAGAGAAAGTCAATTATCATATGGTTTCACATACTTGTGGAACATAAGGAATAACATGGAGGACATTAGTTGAAGGAAGGAAAAGTGAAGGGGGGAAATCAGAGGGGGAGATGAACCATGAGAGACTATGGACTCTGGGAAACAAACTGAGGGCTTCAGAGGGGAGGAGGGTGTGGGGATGGGTGAGCGTGGGGGTGGGTATTAAGGAGGGCATGTATTGTATGGAACAGTGGGTGTTAAACAATGAATCTTGGAACACTACATCAAAAACTAATGATGTATTGTATAGTGACTAACATAACACAATAAAAAAAAAGGGAGTCTTTGGTAAAATGACTAGAAAGGAACAGATACAATAGAAGGCAATAAGATGGTACTAAATTCATATCTATAAATAATTACTCTGAATGTAAAGGGACTAAATGCTCCAATCAAAAGCCATAGGGTATCAGAATGGATAAAAAAAAAAAAAAACAAGACCCATCTATATGCTGTCCAAAAGAGACCAATTTTCAATACCTGCAGATTAAAAGTGAGGACAAGGAGAAACATTTGTCATGCAAATGGATGTCAAAAGGAAGCCAGAGGAGCAGTACTTATATCAGACAAACCAGATTTTAATTCAAAAACTAGTAAGAGGCAAGGAAGCACATTATATCAACAAAGGGTCTGCCCAACAAGGGGATCTAATAATTATAACTATTTATGCCCCCAACATGGGAGCACCCAAATATGTAAAACAGTAACAAACATAAAGAAACCCAATCATAATGATACTATAATAGTAGGGAACTTTAACACCCCATGCTCATCAAGGAACAGATCATCTAAGCAGAACATCAAAAAAGATAAAATGGCTTTGAATGATACACTGGACCAGGTAGACTTAACAGATATATTCAGAACATTTCATCCTAAAGCAGTAGAATAAACATTCCTTTCAAGTGCCTATGGGCCGTTCACCAGAATGGATCACATACTAGGTCACCAATGGGGCCTCAACAAGTACAAAAAATCTGAGATCATACCATGCATATTTTCTGACCACAACACTATGAAACTTGAAGTTAACCACAAAAAAAAAAAAAAATTGGAAAGACCATAAATACATGGAGGTTAAATAATATGCTACTAAACATGGAATTTGTCAAACAGATAAAGAAGAAATTTTAAAAAATGCATGGAAACAAATGAGAATGAAAATAGCACTATCCAAAACCTGTGCGATTCATCAAAAGTGATCATAAGAGGGAAGTATGTAGCAATACAAGCCTACCTCAAGAAAAATCTCCAGTACACCAACCTAACCTTACACCTAAAAGAGCTAGAAAAAGAATAACAAATGAAGCCTAAAGTCAGCAGAAGAAGGCAAATAATAGAGACAATATAAATGATACAGAGAAAATCAACAGTATAACAGATCAATTAAACCAGAAGTTAGCTCTTTGGAAAAACTGATAAAAATGACAAAACCCTAGGTAGATTTATTAAGAAGAAAAGAGAGAGGACCCAAACAAATAAAATCATGAATGACAGAAGAGAGATCACAACCAACACCACAGAAATATAAACATGTATAAGAGGATATTATGAAAAATTGTGTGCCAATAAATTGACCAGCCTCAATGAAATAGGTAAATTCCTAGAAACGTATAAACTACAAACACTGCAACAAGAAGAAATAGAAAACTTGAACAGACCAATAACCAGAAAATAAACTATTAATCAAAAACCTCCCCAAAGACAAAAGTACAGGATCAGATGGCTTCTGAGGGGAATTCTGCCGAACATTTAAAGAAGAGTTTATACCTATTATTCTCTCAGTATTCCAAAAAACAGAAATGGAAGGAAAACTTTCAAACTGAATTTATGAGGCCAGCATTACCTTGACTCCAAAACCAGACAGACCCGACTGAAAAAGGGAACTACAGACCAATATCTCTGGTGAGCATGTATGCAAAAATTGTAAACAAAATACTAGCAAACTGTATTCAGCAGTCCATTAAAAGAATCATTTACCACCACCAAGAGGGATTTATATCTGGGGTGCAGGGATGCTTCAGTATTCACAAATTAACATGACACACCACATTAGTAAAAGAAAGGATAAGAACCATATGATCCTCTCAATAGATGCAGAAAAAGCATCTACTAAGTACAACATACATTCATGATAAAATCCTCAACAATATAGGGATAGAGGGAACATACCTCAACATGATGAAGGCCATATAAGAAAGAATACAGCTAATATCTTCAGTGGGAAAAACAGAACTTCTCTATGGCCTGGAACAAAATAGGGATGTCTACTATTACCACTGTAATTGCTAGAACAGATAGACGAATATAGTAAAGTCACAGGACACAAAATCAGTGTGTAGAAATAGGTGGCATTTCTATACAACAATAATGAAGCAGCAGGAATAGAAATCAAATAATTCCTCCCATTTTCAATTGCACACACACACACACACACGCACACACACACACTAAAAGATAGCCTGTAATAAACCTAACTAAAGAGGTAAAAGATCTGTACTCTCAAAAGTATAAAACACGAAACTAATTGAAGAGAAGACCAAGAAATGGAAATACATTCTATGCCCATGGATTGGAAGAACAAATATTGTTAAATATCTAGACTACTCAAAGTAATCTACACATTTAGTGCAGTCCAAAATAGTCAAAACAGCAACAGCATTTTTCACAGAGCTCGAGCAAACAGCCTAAAAATTTGTATGGAACCACAAGAGACCCTGAATCACCATAGCAATCTCGAAAATTAAAAGCAAAACCAGAGTCATTACAATTCCAGAATTCAAGTTGTACTACAAAGCTATAGTGATCAAGAGAGTATGGTCCTGGGGGAAAAAACAAAACAAAACAAAACAAACAAACAAACAAACAAAACCCAGTCACATAGATCAATGGAATTGAATAGAAAACCCAGAAATGTACCCACAAGTGTATGGTCAGCTGATCCTCCACAAAGAAGGAAAGCTTATCCCATGGAAAAATGGCAATGTCTTTAGCAAATGGTGTTGGGAAAAGTGGACAGCAACATGCAAAAGAATGAAACTGGACCACTTTCTTACACCATTCCGAAAAAGAAATTCAAAATGCATTATAAACCTAAAATGTGAGGGGCACCTGGGTGGCTCAGTGTGTTAAAGCCTCTGCCTTCTGCTCAGTTCATGATTCCAGGTTCCTGAGATCGAGCCCCGCATCGGGCTCTCTGCTCAGCGGGAAGTCTGCTTCCCCCCCACCCCCCCGCCTGCCTCTGCCTACTTGTGATCTGTCTGTCAAATAAATAAATAAAATCTTAAAAAAAAAAAAACAACTAAAATGTGAGACCTGAAATCATCAAAATCCTTGAAAGAATATAGGTAGTAGCATCTTGACATTGGCCATAGCAACTTCTTACTAGATATGTTTCCTGAAGCAAGGGAAACAAAAGCAAAAATAAGCTATTGCGATTTCATCAAGATAAAAATTTCTGTGCACTGAAGGAAACAACAAAACTAAAAGCCATCTTCGAAATGGAATAAGATATTTGCAAATGACATAACTGATGAAGGGGTCTTTCCCAAATCTATAAAGAACTTAAAAAAAAAACCCAAAATAAGTAATCCAGTTAAAAAGTGAACAGAAGTCATGAATAGACATTTTTCTAAGAAAGACATACAGATGCCTAACAAACACAGGAGAAGATGTCATCATCACTCATCATCATGAAAATAAAAATCAGAATTACCATGTGATATCACCATTCTCACACCTGTCAATGGCTAAAATTAGGAACACAGGAAACAACAGGCTTTGGTGAGGGTATGAAAAAAAAGTAACCTCTTACCCTGTTGGTGAGAATGCAAACTGGTGCACCACTCTTTCTTTTTATTTATTTAAATTCAACTAGACAACATATAGTACATCATTAGTTTTTGGCGTAGTGCTCAATTGATTGTGTATAACACCCAATGCTCATCACTCTTGAAAGCACTATGGAAGTTCCTAAAAAAGTTAAAAGTAGAACTACCCTACAATCCAGCAATTGCAGTCCTAGGTATATAGGATATAACAATACCGATTTGAAGGGATACATACACCCCAATGTTTATAGCAATATTATTAACAATAGCCAAATTATGGAGAGAGCCCAAATTTCCACTGACTAATAAATGGATAAAGAATATATTGTGTATATATAAAGTGGAATGTTACTGAGCTATATAAAAAAGAATGAAATTTTGCCTTTTGTGATGACATGCATAGAAATAGGGAGTATTATGATAAGGGAAATAAATCAGAGAAGGGCAAACACTATATGTGATATCTGCTAGTGGGAGAGCTAGAATTAGAACCCATATTCATTTTTTTTAAGATTTTATTTATTCATTTGACAGAGAGAAATCACAAGTAGATGGAGAGGCAGGCAGAGAGAGAGAGAGGGAAGCAGGCTCTCCGCCGAGCAGAGAGCCTGATGTGGGACTCGATCCCAAGACTCTGAGATCACGACCCGAGCCGAAGGCAGCGGCTCAACCCACTGAGCCACCCAGGTGCCCCTCATTTTTTAAAAAATATTTATTTTGTTATGTTACGCACCATACAATGCATCAGTTTTTGAGATAGTGTTTAAAAATTCATTGTGTACCTTAACACTCAGTGCTCAATGCTATACATGCCTTCCTTAGTACCCAGCACCAGGCTCACCCATCACCTACCCCTCCCCTCTAAAACCGTTAGTTGTTTCTCAGAGTCCATGGTCTCTCATGGTTCATCACCCCCTATGATTTCCCCCAATTTACTTTTCCTTTCCTTATTCTAATGTCCTCCATGTTATTCCTTATGTTCCACAAGTAAGTGAAACCATATGATAACTGACTTTCTCTGCTTGATTTATTTCACTCAGCATAATCTCCTCCAGTCCCGTCCATGTTGATACAAAAGTTGGGTATTCATCCTTTCTGATGAAGGTGCAATATTCCATTGTATATATGGACCATCTCTTCTTTATCCATTTGTCTCCTGAAGGGCATCTTGGCTCTTTCCACAGTTTGATGATTGTGGCCATTGCTGCTATGAAAATTGCGGTACAGATGGCCCTTCTTTTCACCACATCTGTATCTTTGGGGTAAATACCCAGTAGTGCAATTGCAGGGTCATAGGGTTTCTCTATTTTTAATTTCGTAAGGAATCTCCACACTGTTCTCCAAAGTGGCTGCACCAACTTGCATTCCCACCAACAGTGGAAGAGGGTTCCCTTTCTCCACATCCTCTACAACACTTATTGTTTACTGTCTTGTTAATTTTGGCCATTCTGTCTGGTGTGAGGTGGTATCTCACGGTGGTTTTGATTTGTATTTCCCTGATGGTGAGTGATGCTGAACACTTTTTCATGTGTCTGTTGGCCATCTGGATGTTTTCTTTGCTGAAATGTCTGTTCATGTATTCTGCCCACTTCTTTATTTTTTTAACTATAATTTTTTATTTTTTATAAATATATTTTTATCCCCAGGGGTACAGGTCTGTGAATCACCAGGTTTACACACTTCACAGCACTCACATACCATCCCCAATGTCCATAATCCCACCACCTTCTCCAAAACCCCCTCCCCCCAGCAACCCTCAGTTTGTTTTGTGAGATTAAGAGTCACTTATGGTTTGTCTCCCTCCCATTCCCATCTTGTTTCATTGATTCTTCTCCTACCCACTTAAGCCCCCATGTTGCATCACCACTTCCTCATATCAGGGAGATCATATGATAGTTGTCTTTCTCTGCTTGACTTATTTCACTAAGCATGATACGCTCTAGTTCCATCCATGTTGTCGCAAATGGCAAGATTTCATTTCTTTTGAAGGCTGCATAGTATTCCATTGTGTATATATACCACATCTTCTTGATCCATTCATCTGTTGATGGACATCTAGCTTCTATCCATAGTTTGGCTATTGTGGACATTGCTGCTATAAACGTTTGGGTGCACGTGCCCCTTTGGATCACTACGTTTGTATCTTTAGGATAAATACCCAGTAGTGCTATTGCTGGGTAATAGGGCAGTTCTATTTTCAACATTTTGAGGAACCTCCATGCTGTTTTCCAGAGTAGCTGCACCAGCTTGCATTCCCATCAACAGTGTAGGAGGGTTCCCCTTTCTCTGCATCCTCGCCAGCATCTGTCATTTCCTGACTTGTTGATTTTAGCCATTCTGACTGGTGTGAGGTGATACCTCACTGTGGTTTTGATTTGTATTTCCCTGATGCCCAGTGATATGGAGCACTTTTTCATGTGTCTGTTGGCCATCTGGATGTCTTCTTTGCAAAAATGTCTGTTCATGTCCTCTGCCCATTTCTTGATTGGATTATTTGTTCTTTGGGTGTTGAGTTTGCTAAGTTCTTTATAGATTTTGGACACTAGTCCTTTATCTGATATGTCGTTTGCAAATATCTTCTCCCATGCTGTCAGTTGTCTTTTGATTTTATTAACTGTTTCCTTTGCTGTGCAAAAGCTTTTGATCTTGATGAAATCCCAATAGTTCATTTTTGCCCTTGCTTCCCTTGCCTTTGGCGTTGTTCCTCGAAGATGTTGCTGCGGCTGAGGTCGAAGAGGTTGCTGCCTGTGTTCTCCTCAAGGATTTTGATGGATTCCTTTCTCACATTGAGGTCCTTCATCCATTTTGAGTCTATTTTCGTGTGTGGTGTAAGGAAATGGTCCAATTTCATTTTTCTGAATGTGGCTGTCTAATTTTCCCAACACCATTTACTGAAGAGGCTGTCTTTTTTCCATTGGACATTCTTTCCTGCTTTGTCGAAGATTAGTTGATCAGAGTTGAGGGTTTATTTCTGGGCTCTCTATAGTGTTCCATTGATCTATGTGTCTGTTTTTGTGCCAGTACCATGCTGTCTTGATGATGACAGCTTTGTAATAGAGCATGAAGTCCGGAATTGTGATGCCCCCAACGTTGGCTTTCTTTTGCAATACCCCTTTGGCTATTCGAGGTCTTTTCTGGTTCCATATAAAGTTTAGAATTATTTGTTCCATATCTTTGAAAAAGATGGGTGGTACTTTGATAGGAATTGCATTAAACGTGTATATTGCTTTAGGTAGCATAGACATTTTCACAATATTTATTCTTCCAATCCAGGAGCATGGACCATTTTTCCATTTCTTTGTGTCTTCCTCAATTTCTTTCATGAGTACTTTATAGTTTTCTGAGTATAGATTCTTAGCCTCTTTGGTTAGGTTTATTCCTATGTATCTTACGGTTTGGGGTGCAATTGTAAATTGGATGGACTCCTTAATTTCTCTTTCTTCTGTCTTGTTGGTGTAGAGAAATGCAATTGATTTCTGTGCATTGATTTTATATCCTGACACTTTACGGAACTCCTACACAAGTTCTAGCACTTTTGGAGTGGAGTCTTTTCTTCTAAGAGATCAAAATACTCCCAAAATCAAGTGAGTGGCTCTGTGCTATTCACCAATCTAATATATATATTTTCTTTTACTTTTAAAAATTTTTTAACTTCTTTTTACCCTCATTCCTCCCCCACAATTTGTGGTCTCTTCTGATTTGGTTAATGCACATTTTTCTTGCGTCTTTGCCACCCTTTTATTATTTCATTCTCTAAATCATATATTCATATGTGGATGAAATGACAAGGCAAAAAAACTCACCATAAAAAAAAGAAGAGGCAGTACTGGAGGCTAGAGACCTGATCAATACGGACCTTGATAATATGTTAGATTTAGAGTTCAGAATGATGAATCTCTAGGTGCTAGCTGGGCTCACAGAAGGCATGGAAGATATTAGAGAAACACTGTCTGGATTGTGGAAAAATAAAAGAACTAAAATCTAACCAAGCTGAAATGAAAAAAGCTATTAATGTGTTGCAATAAAGACTGTAGGCTCTTACTGCTAGGATAAATGAGGCAGAAGAGAGAATTAGTGATACAGAAGACCCAAAGACAAAGAATAAAGAAGCTGAACAAAAGAGAGACAAACAACTACTGGACTAGTAGGGGAGAATTTGAGTAATAAGTGATACCAATAGATGAAATAATATTAGAATAATTGGGATTCCAGAGGAAGAAAGAGAGGGGGGGGCAGAAGGTATATTGGAGTGAATTATTGTAGAGAATTTCCCTAAAATTGCAAAGGGAACTAGCATCAAAATCCAGGAGGCTCAGAGAGCCCCCCCTCAAAATCAATAAGAATATGTCCACACCCCATCGTCTAACAGTAAAACTTAGAAGTCTTAGTGACAAAGAGAAAATCCTGAATGCGGCCCAGGATATAAAGTCTGAAACATACAATGATAACAATATTAGATGGGCAGCAGACTTATCCACAGAGACCTGGCAGGCCAGAAAGAGCTGGCATGATATATTCAGAGCATTAAATGAGAAAACATGTAGCCAAGAATAGTATATCCAGCTAAGTGATCATTGAAAATAGAAAGAGAGATAAAATCCTTCCAGGACACACAAAAACTAAAAGAGTTTTTAAAGACAGAATCAGCTATACAGGAAGTATTGAAAGGCATCCACTAAGCAAAGAGAGAGCCTAAAAGTAGTAGACCAGAAAGGAACAGACTATATACAATAACAGTCACCTTACAGGCAACACAATGGCAGTAAATTCATATCTCTCAATATATACCCTGAATTTAAATGAGCTAAATGTCCCAATCAAAAGACACAGGGTATCAGAATGGAAAAACAAAACACAAATCCCATCAATGTGCTGCCCACAAGAAACTCATTTTAAACCCAAGGACACCTCCAGATTTAAAGTGAGGGGTTGGAAAACAATTTACCATGCTAATGGACATCAAAAGAAAGCTGCGGTGACCATCCTTATATCAGGTCAATTAAATTTTAAGGCAAAGTCTATAATAAGAGATGAGGAAGGACACTCTGTCATACTCAAAGTGTCTGTCCAACAAGATGATCTAACAATTTTACATATCTATGCCCCTAACATGTGAGCAGCTAACTACATAAACCAATTAATAAGAAAATCAAAGAAATACATTGAGAATAAACAATAATAGTGGGGGATTTTAACAGCTTCCTCACTGATATGGACAGATCATCCAAGCAAAAGATCAACAAGGAAATAAAGGCCTTAAATGACACACTGGACCAGATGAACATCACAGATATATTTAGACCATTCCATACCAAAGGAACAGAATACACATTCTTCTCTAGTGCACATGGAACATTCTCCAGGATAGATCACATTCTGGGTCACAAATCAGGTCTCAGCTGGTACCAAAGGATTGGGATCATTCCCTCCTTATTTAAGGACCACAATGCTCTGAATCTAGAACACAATCACAAGACAAAATTTGGAAAGGACCCAAATACATGGAAACTAAAGAGAATCCTATTAAAGAATGAATGAGTCAACTAGGAAATTAAAGAAGAATTTAAAAAAAATCACGGAAACAAATGATAAAACACAACTGTTCAAAATCTATGGGACACAGCAAATGCAGCCCTAAGAGGAAAATACATAGTGATCCAAGCATTTTTCAAGAAACAAGAAAGGTCTTGAGTACATGACATAACCCTGCACCTAAAGGAACTTGAGAACTAACAAGAAATAAAGTCTAAACCCAGCAGGAGAAGAGAAATAATAAAGATCAGAACAGAAATCAATGAAATAGAAACAAGCAAAAAAAAAAAAAAAAAAAAAAAAAGAAGAAGAAATCAAGAAAACTAGGAGGTGGTTCTTTGAAAGAATTAACAAGATTGATAAACCGCTGGCCAGACTTATCCAACAGAAAAGAGAAAGGACCCAAATAAATAAAATCATGAATGAAAGAGGAGAAATCATAATCAACACCAACGAAATAAAAATAGTTATAGGAACATGTTATGAGCAAATATACGCCAGCAAATATGACAATCTGGAAGAAATAAATGCATTCCTAGAGACATATAAACTACCAAAACTGAACCAGGAACAAATAGAAAATCTGAACAGTCCCATAAACAGTAAGAAGATGGAAGCAGTCATCAAACATCTCACAACAATGAGGAGCCCAGGGCCAGATGGCTTCCCAAGGGAATTCTACCAAACATTTAAAGAAGAATTAATTCCAATTCTCCTGAATTGTTCAAAAAAAAAATAGAAATGCAAGGAAACCTTCCAAACTCATTTTATGAGGCCAACATTTACCTTCAGGCAAAGACTCCATCAAAAAAGAGGATTACAGACCAATATGCCTGATGAACACAGATTTGAAAATTCTCACCAAAATACTAGCCAATATCATCCAACAGTACATTAAAAGAAATACTCACCATGACCAAGTGTGATTTATTCCAGGGCTGCAAGGTTGGTTCAACATCCACAAATTGATCAATGTGATACAATATATTAATAAAAGAAAGAACAAGAACCATATGATACTCTTAATAGATGCTGGGAAAGCATTTGTCAAAGTACAGCATCCTTTCTTGATCAAAACTCTTCAAAGCGCAGGGATAGAGGTTACATAAGCCAATATCATCAAAGCCATCTATGAAAAACCATCACAAATATCATTCTCAATGGAGAAAAACTGAGAGATTTTCCACTAAGGTCAGGAACATGGCAGGGATGTCCATTATCCCCACTGCTATTCAACATAGTGCTAGAAGTCCTAGCCTCAGCAATCAGACAACAAAAAGAAATTAAAGACATCCAAATCGGCAACAAAGAAATCAAACTCACACTCCTTGCAGATGATATGATTCTTTATGTGGAATACCCAAAAGACTCCACTTCAAAACTGCTAGAACTCATACAAGAATTCAGTACAGTGTCAGGATATAAAATCAATGCACAGAAACCAGTTGCATTTTTTTAAAATAAGGATTTTATTTAGTTATTTGACAGAGATTACAAGTAGGTAGAGAGGCAGGCTGACGTGGGGGGAGGGGAAGCGGGCTCACTGCTGAGCAGAGAGCCCCATGTGGGGCTCGATCCCAGGACCCTGGAATCATGAACTGAGCCGAAGGCAGAGGCTTTAACCCACTGAGCCACCCAGGAGCCCCTCAGTTTTTTTTTCTATACATCAAGAGAAAGGCAAAAGAAAGAGAAATTAAGGAGTCAATCTCATTTACAAATCCATCCAAAACCACAAGATACCTAGGGATAAACATAACCAAAGAGGCAAAGAATCTGTATTCAGAAAACTATAAAGTACTCATGAAAGAAATTAAGGAAAACACAAAGAAATGGAAAAATGATCTATGTTCACAGATTGGAAGAACAAGTACTATGAAAATGTCTATGCTACCTAAAGCAATCTACAGCTTTAATGTAATCCCTATCAATATACCATCCATTTTATTTCAAAGAAATGGAACAAATAATACTAAAATTATATGGAACCAGAAAAGACCTCGAATACCCAGAGGAATGTTGAAAAAGAAAGCCATGTTTGTGGCATCACAATTGCAGACTTCAAGCTCTATTAGAAAGCTGTCATCATCATGATAGTATGGCACTGGCACAGAAACTGACACATAGATCAGTGGAACAGAATAGAGAGCCCAGAAATAGATCTTCAACTCTATGGTCAACTAATCTTCAGCAAAGCAGGAAAGAATGTCCAATGGAATAAAGACTGTCTCATCATCAGTCGGTTTTGGGAAAATTGGACAGCCACATGTCAAAAAGTGAAACTGGACCATTTCCTTACACCACACACGAAAATAGACTCAAAATGGATGAAGGACCAAAATGTGAGAAAGGAATCCATCAAAATCCTTGAGGAGAATACATGCAGCAACCTCTACAACCTCAGCTGCAGCAACTTCTTCCTAGAAACATCACCAAGATCAAGGGAAACAAGGGCAAAAATGTACTATTGGGACTTCATCAAGGTCAAAAGCTTTTGCACAGTAAAGGAAGCATTCATCAAAATCAAAAGACAACCGACAGAATGGGGAAAGATATTTGCAAATGACATATCAGGTAAAGGGCTAGTATCCAAAATCTACAAAGAACTTACCAAACTCAACAACCAAAGAACAAATAATCCAGTCAAGAAATGGGCAGAGGACATGAACAGACATTTCTGCAAAGAAAACATCCCAATGGCCCACAGGCACATGAAAAAGTGTTCTGTATCACTTGGAATCAGGGAAATACAAATCAAAACCACAATGATATACTACCTCACACTAGTCACAATGCCTAAAATTAACAAGTCACAAAATGACAGATGCTGGCAAGATGTGGAGAAAGGGGAATGAAAGAAGAAAATGAAAGAAAATGGTATCAGGGGGGAGACAAACCATAAGAGACTCTTCATCTCACACAACAAACTGCGGGTTGCCGGGGGGAGGGGGTAAGGAGAGGGTGGTTGGTTTATGGATAGTTATGGACATATGATCTCGGGGTCCTGGGATCGAGTCCTGCATCGGGCTCTCTGCTCAACGGGAAGCCTGCTTCTTCCTTCCCCGCCCACCACGCCTCTCTCTCTCTCTGCCTGTCTTTCTGCCTACTTGTGATCTCTGTCTGTCAAATAAATAAATAAAGTATTTTTTAAAAACGAAACTCTTAATCTCACAAAACAAACTGAGGGTTGCCGGGGAGAGGGGGTTAGGGAGAGCGTGGTAGTGTTATGGACATTGGGAAGGTATGTGCTATGGTGAGTGCTATGAAGCGTGTAAACCTGGTGATTCACAGATCTGTACCCCTGGGCCTAATAATACTTTATATGTTAATAAAGAATAAAAATTTTTAAAAAGTCTCTTAAGGTTTGTCCTACTCCCCAGTCCCATCTTATTTCATTTTTTCCCTCCCTACCCTACATGACCCCCTGCACTGCCTCTCAAATTCCTCATATCAGAGAAATCTTATGATAATTGTTTTTCTCTGAAGGACTTACTTCACTTAGCATAATACCCTCTAGTTCCATCCATGTTATTGCAAATGGCAATATATATATATATATATATTTCTATTTCTATTTCTATTTCTATTTCTATTTCTATTAAAAAACCCTGAAATCTTGCCATTTGCAATAACATGGATGGAACTAGAGGATATATACATATATATATATATACATATATATATGTATATCTCACATCCTCTTTATCCATTCATCTGTTGATGGACATCTGGGCTCTTTCCATACTTTGGCTATTGTGGACATTGCTGCTATAAACATTGGAGTGCATGTGCCCCTTCGGATCACTACATTTTTATCTTTTGAGATTGCTAGGTCATAAGGTAGCTCTATTTTAAATTTTTGAAGAAACTCTATACTGTTTTCCAGAGTGGCTGCAGCAGCTTACATTCCCACGAACAGTGTAGAAGTGTTCCCCTTTCTCTGCATCCTTGCCAACATCTATCATTTCCCGACTTGTTAATTTTAGCCATTCTGACTGGTGTGAGGGGGTATCTCACTGTGGTTTTGATTTGTATTTCCCTGATGCTGAGGGTTGTGGAGCACTATTTCATGTGTCTCTTGTCTATTTGGATGTCTTCTTTGCAGAAATGGCTTTTGATGTCTTCTGCCCATTTCTTGTTTGGATTATTTATTCTCTGGGTGTTGAGTTTGATAAGTTCTTTATAGCTTTTGGATACTAGCCCTTTACTTGATATGTCATTTGCAAATATCTTCTTCCATTCTCTTGTTTTTCTTCTGTCTTCTGGTTTTGATTACTGCTTCCTTTACTGTGCAAAAGCTTTTGATCTTGATGAAGTGCCAATAGTACATTTTTGCCCTTGCTTCCCTTGGCTTTGGCGATGTTTCTAGGAAGAATTTGCTGTGGCTGAGGTTGTAGAGGTTGATGCCTGTATTCTCCTCAAGGATTTTGATGGATTCCTGTCTCATATGGGATTTTATTTCTCCAGAAATGGATTCTCTAGTATCTTCCATGCTTTTTTCAAGGCCTGCTAGCACCTAGATAATTGTCATTCTGGACTCTGGGTCTGATATCTTACTAATGTCTGTATAAATTATGTCCCTAGATGTTGGTACTGTCTCTCTCTCTCTCTCTCTTTTTTTTTTTTGAGGTGAGTTTTTCCACCATGTCATTTTATCCAGATAAGAATAGATGAATGAGAGAGTCAAAATACTCAAATGGTAGCAACAACTCCAGAAAAATATACAGTAACCAAATCAGAAGAGACCCAGAACTGGTGGGAGAAGAAGGAAGAAAAAAAATATATATATATACATACATATATGTGTATATAAAATATATATATATATGTGTGTGACACACTGTGATCACAATATATATATCCATGCATATATATGTATATGTATATATATATGGATATTAGATTGGTCAATCGAGCAGAGCCACACTTGATTTGGGGTCATATTTTGGTCTGTTATTAGAAACTGCCTCCCAAAATTTCAAAGCAAAAAATATATAAATATAAATAAGTGTAAAGGTGAGGAAGGAATAGAATATGACTGTAAAGATGAAAATTAAAAAAGATCCTAAAATAGAAATTGAGAAGATAAGTTGTTTGAAAAAGAAAAAGAAAGAAGAGGAATGAATATGATCAGGCTGGAGACTAGAATAATGCCATGCACTAGATTTAGGGTATATTCTGATCTATTTGACGAAAATGTATCCCAAAATTTCAAAGGAAGGAAAACCGATATGTATCCAAAAAATTAGGTTAAATAAAATGAAGCGATAAAATATGTCTATAACAATGAAAATTGAAAAAGAGTTCTAAAAATTTATTGATGAGATAAAGTAGTTAAGAAATGTTAAAATAGGGAAGAGGAATAATTTTTAAAAAATGAGAATAAGAAAAAAATAAAATAAAAATATTTATCTTTGAATGACTAAAGAATTATGGGAAGAAACACATGCATTCTATTTGGTGTATTTCCATAGCTCTGAGATTTTGCAGTTTTCATTGATTGGTGAGCTTGTTCTTCCCTGGATGTTCTTATTGATATTTTGGGGGAGGGGCTTGTTGCAGTGATTCTCAAATGTCTTTGTCCAAGGAGGAATTGCACCACCCTTGCCAAGGGCCAGACTAATCTGCTCAGTTTTGATCTCAGTAGCTTTTGTTCCTTGAACACTTTACACACAGCTTTGGAGTACAGAAATGAAGATGGTGGCCTCCCAATATCTGGCCCAGAGGAGCTGAGAGCTCAGGGTCCCAGTCCTCAATGTGTCCTCAGAGATCAGCAGTTAATCACTCCTGTCTCCCTTGTTTCCAGATGCATTCTGTGCTTACTCAGCTTGTGACTGTGCATTTCTGTCTCTGGCACATGGCTCCTTTTGGAGTCTCTGAACCCTGTAGATTCATACTTCATGCTCCCACGCCTTTCCTCTTAGAGGAGGAAGGAGGGGTGTCTTCCCGCCTCTGCCACTTGTGGGGTCCCTGTTCAAAGAGCATTGGTCCAACTGTGCCTCGCATCACAGTTTAAGGCAACCCAGAGCTGAGAACCAACTCTTTGGCTCTGTCTCTGTAGCTGGCTTCCCCATTCTAATACCTGGGAGCTCTGCCACATCCAGACAACCTGGTCTTTTGGAGACCCTGTGGGTCCTGAGATGACTCTGACCCTACAAGGCCTCCACCCCCCAGCTTAGCCTCTAGAGGGACGTCCCTTGGTGGAGCAGACTTCTTTTGATTTTGTGCTCTGGTGCTCTAGCACTTGCTGAGTTTACTCCTCCCCCCCGCAGTTTATCTTCCCATATATCACCTTGGATTCACTTCTCTGCACATCCTACCTTCCAGAAAGCGGTCAGTTTTCTATTCTTAGAATCACTTCTTCTCTTCAATATCCTGTTGGGTTTTTAGGTGTTCAGGATGGTTTGATAACTATCTAGCTGAACTCCTGGGACTCGATGATATTTAGGTGTCCTACTCCTCTACCATCTTGCTCCTCTAGCCTAGAAAATTTTCTATGTATAGTTGAGAGGTATGTGTTTCCTGCTTTTCTTAGGTGAGATGTTTAACATGTGTCTGTTAGGTATAGATAATTTATGGTATTGTTTGTTTTGTATTTCCTTATTGATCTTCTGTCTATATATTTTATCCATTATTGAAAGTGGGTATTGATGCCTTCATCTTATGTAAAATAACATAATTTTTCCTTCATTTTTTTGAGTTATCAATGAGTTTGTTTCAATTTAAATTAAAGTTAGTTAATATACAGTGTAATGTTAGTTTCACATGTATAATTTAGTGATTTAACAATACCATACATCAGCCAGTGCTCATCAGGAGAAGTGCATTTTTTATTTCTGATCACCTACCTTTATTGTATTATTATCAGTTAGGGCCTTTATATTTTTTATTATCCGTTTTATGTATTGGCATGTTCCCATATTAGATGTAGAAATATTTACAAATGTTACATATTCTTGTTGTGTTTTCTCACTTATGATTCTATAGTGTCCTTCATCTCTTGCTATACTCTGTTTTAAACTCTATCTTGTCCAATATAACTATTGCTGCTCTGGCTTTCTTTTGACATCCATTTGCATGATAGATGTTTCTCCATCCCTCACTTTCATTCTGTTGGTTTCTTTTGGTCCAAAATGAGTCTCTTGATTGGCAGCACATAGATGGGTCTATTTCTTTCAATTCATTCTGTCACCTTGTGTCTTTTGTTTGAGCATTTAATCCATTCACATTCAATGTACTTATTGATAGATAAGCATTTATCACGATTTTATTGTTTTTTACTTGTTTATGAAGATTTTCTGTAATCCTATCTTGTCTTTCCTTTAAGGTTTGCTGGTTTGCTTCAGTGACATATTTGGATTTCTTTCTCTTTACTCCTTGCATATTTATTAGTGGATTTTGATATATAGTTAACATTAAGTTTATATATAACCTCTTCTGTATATAGTAGTCTATAGTATATTGATGGCTGTTTAAATTTGAACCCATTCTTTTTTTTTCCAAAAAATTTATTTATTTATTTATTCATTTGAGAGAGAGTGAGAGGACAAGGAAGTAAAATATGGAAAAAAAAAAAAGCACAGGATTCCAAGCAGACTCTACACTGATCATGAGGGGTTTGATTCTACAACCCTGAGATCATGACCTGAGTTGAAACCAAGAGCTGGACAATTAACTGAAGCTCCCAGGCACCCCTTAATCCATTCTTTACTCCTTCCCACATTAGGTATGTGTTGTCTTATTTTATATACTTCTATTTTGTGATTTCCTTGACTGATTTTTACTTGCTTTTATGATTTTTATTTGCTTTTATGATTCCTACCTTTATGCCATCAGTTTGGGCCTCTCCTTTCCACTCAAAGAGTTCTGTTAATATTTCTTGCAGAGCTGATTTAGTGCATGAATTCCAGTTTTCGTTCATCTCAGAAAGGCTTTCTCTCTCCTGTTCTGAAAGATAGCCTTGCCTGATATAGTGTTTTTAGCTTCAGATTTTTCCCATTCAGCACTTTGAATATATCATTCCACTTCCTTCTGGCTTTCAAATTTTCTGCTAAAAAATCAGATGATAGCCTTATAGGATTTTCCTTGTAACTTACTTCTTTTGTCTTGCTGTTTTTAAATTTTTTTCTTTATCACTATACCTTGTCAATTTAATTACAATTAATCTGTTTTTGTTGATTTTGATGAAGGTTCTCTGTGTCTCCTAGATCTGGGTATCTGTTTCCTTCCCCAGTTTTGGGACGTTTTCAGCTATTATTTCTTCAAATAAATATTCTGCCCTCTTTTCTACATCTTCTTCTTCTGGAACTCCTGTGATACAAATGTTACTATATTCGATAGAGGCACTCGGTTCCTTAAGTCTATTTTCATTTTTTTTAAGTCTATTTTCATTTTTTTAAGTCTATTTTCATTTTATATAATTCTTTTTTCTCTCTTTTGTTCAGCTTAATTTCTTTCCATTACTTTGTCTTCTATGTCATCAATTCCTTCCTCAGCTTCTTCCAGCCTTCTGTACCTTCTATCAGTCATGGTTCTCATTTCATTTATTAAGTCATTTAACTCTCCTATGTTATTTCTTATCCAGGTTTTAAGGGTCTCACTCATGTCTTCCTCTCTTTTCTCAAGTACTGTTATTATTCTTATGATCTTTAAATTATCAGGCATGTGACTTATATCTGTTTCACTTAGCTCTCTGGCCATGGCCTGTCCTGTCCATTTATTTTGGATAAATTTCTCTGTCTTCTCATTTTGTCTATGTCTCTGTGCCTGTTTCTCTGTGTTAGGAAAATCAGCTACATCTTCTGTTTTTGAGGTTAATGGCCTTATGAAGAAGAGTTCTTATTTGTGTCTTGCCATGTCATGTCCCCTGTTCCCCAGGTTCTGGCACTTTCAGTAGTGTTCCCAGTGTGTGCTGCATGTGTTCTGTTTTGTCCTATCTGATTTATCCTTTAGGTTAGTTGTCTATCAGGGTTCTCTTTGCCTGTTATGGGCAGTGTTTAGTCCTTAGCCTCAGTGTGGTGCATTTTAACAAGATGTGCCCTGTTATGATTGTGAAATGACACCTATCCCACCTGCTTCCAGAACTGAGGCTCTGCAAAACTCTCATATTGAGATATATGGTATGAGCAGGGGTGTGGGCAACTCTTCCCAGGGAGGGTCCCCACCACACTGGGACTGAGTCAAGGATGACTGAAAAGGGTGGTTCCACTAGAGTGTGGGAGATGGAAGACTTGTAAGCATGTGAAGTAGGAAGGGTTGTTTTATACGCTGGTTTCTGCTTGTGGCCCTGTGTTTATGTGGAGGTGTTGGAGGATAGAATTGTCACTGGCCAGATTCTTTGTTCCCAGAGGTGTCTCTCCTTGAATTCTGTCTCTCTGGGACATGCTCTGAGATGAATGAGTAATCTCCCAACTCTATGCCCCTGGGTCTTCATATTGTTCCTTCCAGGCTGTTTGTCACCAGATTGTTTGCCTGTATTTTCTCCAAGAGCACTGCAATGCCTTTGGACTCTATCCCAGCGAAACCTGCTTACCTTTAAAACTCCAGGTTTTAACCCTGCTGGTTGTAAGAACTCAAGAAATTGGCCCCTTTTGTTTTCCAAGCCAATTGCTACAGGAATTCATTTTCCTTGTGAACTCCCCTGTATGCTAGTGTGTCTCTCACCCTTCCCTGTGACTGCAGCAGCCATGATCTGTTTCTCTCCCAAAGGACATCTCCATTCTTCCTACCTTCTTTCATGTGGCCTCTATTTTTTGCTGTGGAGTTTATTCTTCCTGTGTTTAGGTCAATTTCTTGGGTATTTAGGGTGGTTTGATAGTTATCTAGTTCTACAGGAAATTAACATTAATGAAATATATATATGAGCTATAAGTAATACTTAGATTGTCATAAAAATATAACTACTGACTATAAATTAAGAAAAATTGCATTAAAAGTATATTGGGTGTATCAGGAAACGGTTTTGGGTTGGGAGCAAAGGAGATGGTGGTGATGAGACTGAGGAAAGGGTTAAATCCTCATCTTTCTTTGGAAGTTAATAGATAATGCACAAAAGTTAAAAATTCATAATAGGAATATAAATTTATTTTGAGATATTAAAAATACGGGAGTAAATACTAGGTAATTAGCTTAGAGACAGAAAGAGGTTATTTCTAGAGAAGAGGAAATAGGAAAATGTGATTGGGGATAGCTGCTTGTCTTAGCCTACTGCATGGAACTAGATGATAATTTGAATTTTAAAAAAATAATAAAAGTCTTAAACATGAATGCTTCTTAAGTGATCACATGGGCATTATGAGTGTAATGCTGCAAGCAAATTTTTGGTTCTGTTTTCTCTATTCAGTCTCTCTTTACTTATAAATTTCTATTAAATAAGAAATTTTGTTAAATTTAAACCTAGCATTTAGAGTTGGTAGTTGACATACAATAAAGAAACTCAATTCCTGCTTGGGAAAGTTGTATTCTCAATGTATAGGGTTCCTTTCCTTCTTCATCTGTCTAACAATTGTCTTAATACAATTAGCTTGACGATGGACAGTGACTGTTGATCAGAGCCTCTGCTATATTTGACTTTGGAGTCAAATTATCCCTGAAATGAAAGTTCTTTTTAACTGATATTGGAATGTCCTGGAAATAGTAGGTTGATGTCACTGATTTTTGACATTAGTGGAATTAAATGTAAGTGAACTCCAGAAGAAATAGAAAATCTTAATAGACTTTTAGAAAGAAAAACTCTGGACTAACTGGACCCACTGGGAATTCTACCTAATGTTTAAAGAGTTAACACTTATCTTTTGCAAACCCTTCCAAAAACAGAAGAGGAGGAATTGCCTCACAACTCATTCTATAAGGCAAATATTATCCTGATACGGAAACAAATGCATAACAAGAAATCAAAACTACATGCTGGTGGGGTGCCTGGGTGGCTCAGTGGGTTAAGCCTCTGCCTTCAGCTCAGGTCATGATCTCAGGGTCCTGGGATTGAGCCCAACATTGGGCTCTCTGCTCTGCAGGGAGCCTGCTTCCCCCTCTCTCTCTGCATGCTTCTCTGCCTACTCGTGATATCTCTCTGTCAAATACATAAATAAAGTCTTTAAAAAAAACCTACATGCTGGTATGTCTCATGAATAGAGTTGTTCCCCCTTATCTATGAGAGATACATTCTAAGACCCCCCCAAATGGATGCTTCATATCACTGGGCATCAGGGAAATACAAATCAAAACCACAATGAGATATCACCTCACACCAGTCAGAATGGCTAAAATCAACAAGTCAGGAAATGACAGATGCTGGCGAGGATGCGGAGAAAGGGGAACCATCCTACACTGTTGGCGGGAATGTAAGCTGGTGCAGCCTCTCTGGAAAACAGCATGGAGGTTCCTCAAAATGTTGAAAATAGAACTGCCCTATGACCCAGCAATTGCACTATTGGGTATTTACCCTAAAGATACAAACGTAGTGATCCAAAGGGGCACGTGCACCCGAATGTTTATAGTAGCAATGTCCACAATAGCCAAACTATGGAAAGAACCTAGATGTCCATCAACAGATGAATGGATCATGAAGATGTGGTATATATACACAATGGAATACTATGCAGCCATCAAAAGAAATGAAATCTTGCCATTTGCGACAACATGGATGGAACTAGAGTGTATCATGCTTAGCGAAATAAGTCAAGCAGAGAAAGACAACTATCATATGATCTCCCTGATATGAGGAAGTGGGGATGCAACATGGGCGCTTAAGTGGGTAGAAGAAGAATCAATGAAACAAGATGGAATTGGGAGGGAGACAAACCATAAGTGACTCTTAATCTCACAAAACAAACTGAGGGTTGCTGGTGGGAGGGGGGTTGGGAGAAGTGGGTGGGATTATGGACATTGGGGAGGGTATGTGCTTTGGTGAGTGCTGTGAAGTGTGTAAACCTGGTGATTCACAGACCTGTACCCCTGGGGATAAAATATATGTTTATAAAAAATAAAAAATTAAAAAAAAATAAAATATAAAAAAAATTAAAACCAAAAAATATAAAGTTCTTGGAAGAAAATATAGCTATAAATCTTCATGACCTTTAATCAGGCAGCGTTTTCTGAGATATAACACCAAAAACACAAGAAATTGAAGAAAATAGGCTGATTGGACTTCACAAAATTAAACATGTTCATGCTTCAAAGGACACTACCAATAAAGTACCAAAATAATCCAAAGAATGGGAGAAAATACACCACAGGTGGCATCCAGAGTTATGTAATAAATTCTTATAACTTGAAAATATAAAGATACAAACCAAATTTACAAATGGGGAAAATAATTAAACATTTCTTCGAAGAGTATACATATGTGTGTATGTTTACAGGTATACACAAAGGGTCAATAAACACATGAAAAGGCATCATTAGACATTTTGAAGTCAAACTACAGTAAATGCAAGTTAACACCCACTAGGTTATTTGTAACCAAAAAGGCACATAAGAGTTGGTGAGGATGTGCAGAAATTGGAACTCTCATTCATTGCTGTTCACAATGTAAAATGATACACCTGCTTTGGAAAACCATTTGGCCGTTTTTTAGATAGTCAAACACAGAGTTGCTATATCACTCAGCAGTTCCACTATTTATGTATATATGCCCAAAAGAATTGAAAACATGACCACAGAAAATCTTGTACATGAATGTTCACAGCAGCGTTATTCATAATTGCTGAGGAAATGGAAATAACCCAAATGTTCATCAACTGATAAATTTATAAGGAATATATGGTATATCCATATAATCAAATATTATTCAGTCATAAAAAAGAATGAAGTACTGATACTTGGATGAATCTTGAAAACATGCTAAGTATAAGACGACACATACATGGTCACATACTGTATGGCTAGAATTATATGAAATCTCTATAATACACAAATCCATAGAGACAAAAATTAAAGTGTGGCTTCTTGAGGTGAGTTTTGGGAGAAGGGAGGAAATGACTACTAATAGGTATAGGGTTTATCTTAGGTGATGGAAATATTCTGGGATTAGACAGCAGTGATGGTTGCACAACTTTGTAAATACACTAAAACCCCCTGAATTATTCACTTTAAAAGGATGAATTTTATGATATGTTTATTGCATTTCATAGTTTTTATTTTAAAAAAGGAATTGGAGGAGGAAATGACCAACAGAACTTTATCTGTTCTTAGAAAAGTCACAGACATTTCTCAGGGTTTTGAAGATTAAGTGAAATAATGGATTAGAAGTACCTACTTCACTGCCTGACCTGATGTGGGCCTCAATTAATGATAGCTTCCTCTCAACTTCTTTATCTTTGGTAAAAAGCATTTTCTTTCCAGTTCAGAGGTCACTGATTTCTGTCCTGGCTTTCTGCCTGGGATCAGATTGCCTCTAGAAATAAATCATGGAGGATGTATTTTGTTTTTTGTTTTTTGTTTTCTTTCTTCTTTTTGGCTGTGTGTCTCTTGCAGTTACTGCCACACTGTAGGCGCTCAGTGAATTTGGATTTACTATGATACAGTAGTCTTTTTACATGAATTTCCTAGCATGGTGTTGAGAGGATTGCAGAGTGTCAGCATTACTGTGTAACAGATGAACATTTTTAATGCTCCTCTGGAGCTGTGTGACTTTTGGTTGTGCTGAGGCAGAGAACTTAATTAAATTTCATACTTAAGGAGAGTGATGACTGAGTTCTCCATCTTCCATAAAGCTTTTTGACTCTTGCTCTCTAACTACACTTTCCAGGATTGTTTCCTCATTTTATATATCATCTTTTAATAGGCAGTAGCAAAAACTTAAACAGTGTGAAAGAACTCATCTTTTTTAGAGGCGGTCCAAGGTTCCTATTGCCTTGGAAATGTTTTACTTAGTATTAGTCTGTCTAAATGCATTGTATCTTACTTTTATTTTTTTTTATTTTTTATTAAAAAAAATTTTTTTTTAAAGATTTTATTTATTTATTTGTCAGAGAGAGAGTGAGCGCGAGTGAACACGGGCAGACAGAGTGGCAGGCAGAGTCAGAGGGAGAAGCAGGCTCCCTGCGGAGCAAGGAGCCCGATGTGGGACTGGATCCCATGACGCCAGGATCATGATCTGAGCCGAAGGCAGCTGCTTAACCAACTGAGCCACCCAGGCGTCCCTGTATCTTACTTTTAAAGGCATATATTTAGTTTATCACTATGTTCCTTCTTTCTACTTTGAAAAAAATGAATGAGTAGTTAATGCATGTGAAAAAAAAAACAAAAATATTGGGAAGAAGGAAAAGTAACAAGTGTACAGGCCCATCTTAAGTGTCATTTTCTGAGCAGCAGCTCCCAGAGCTTTCAGCTCTACTAATAGGAATTGCCAGTTGTGTAGGTGGAATGGTTCAGGGTTATATTTGAGGAAACTGAAACTCCTGAGACCAATGCAAATGCAAATTCTCTCTTTCTTTGTTCTTTCCAGAGGCTAGAGAGATTGGAAAGCTGACACATGAAACCTGACACTGCATTCTTTATTCTCAGTTCTGAGTGGAGTGAATTAAAAACTGTAGATATCTTTTTTTTAAGGATTTTATTTATTTGACACAGAGAGAGATCTCATGTAGGCAGAAAGAGAAGGCAAACAGGCTCTCTGCTGAGCAGCCCTGCCGATGCAGGGCTCGATCCCAGGACCTGAGATCATGACCTGACTTCAAAGGCAGAGGCTTAACCCACTGAGCCACACAGGTGCCCCCCAAAATATATAGATATCTTAATGTGTGCTTTCTCTCACACATCTAGGAACGGAAAAAAAAATTTGAAAAGGATGGTGAGCGGTTTTATTCCTTGCTGGATCGGCACTTACATCTATCATCCAAAAAGAAAGAATCTCAGTTACAAGAGGTATGTTCAAAAAGCTTGTTCCCACCTTCCTTTGCTGGCTGTGCCTTGGTAACCTTGGGATCTTCCTATTAAAAAGTTTTCCTCCTGCCCTGCCTCAGCAGGGTTCCATTATAATATTAGTGCTTACAGTTAAAACTTTTGCCTGGGACTCAGGAGTTCTCAAAGCAGCTCCTCCAGTAACTTACCATGTGACATTCTTGTTATTGTTTGTTTTTTGGACCTTAGAATAAATAATTTAATACATAGTGTTTATGAAAGGAATAAAATGCAAGTATGAGAAAATAAAATTTCACCAAACAACACTCTTACAATACTATTGACTATATTCCTTATGCTATGCCTTTTATTCCTGTGACTTAGTCACTCCATAACTAGAAGTCTGTATTTTTCACTCCCCCTCACACATTTTGTCCACCCCCTTTCCTTTGGCAACCATCAGTTTTTTTCTCTGTATTTATAGGTCTCATTCTGCTTTTTGTTTGTTTATTCATTTGTATTGCTTCTTAAATTCCACATATCAGTAAAATTATGATTATGAATCTTTCCAGTTTGACTTATTTCACTTAACATAATACCTTCTAGAGCCATCCATATTTTCACAAACAGCAAGATCTCATCATTTTCTACATCTTCCCTATCCATTCATCTATCAATGAATATTTAGTTTTTTTCCATATCTTAGCTACTGTAAATGCTGCAATAAAGATAGGGGTGCATATACATTTTTGAATTAGTGTTTTTATCTTCTTTGTATAAATATCCAGTAGTAAAATATCTGGATCATATGGTAATGCTAATTTTAATTTTTTGAGGAGCCCCCATACTGTTTTCCACAGTGGCTGCCCCAGTTTGCATTCCTACCAACAGTTTCCTTTTTCTTCACATCTTCCCTGACACTTGTTATTTCTTGTCTTTCATGGTGTGACTACAGAACATTTTTTCCTTGGCCTCATGTTCCTGTCAAAGGAGGAGTGGTACTCAGTGATATCCAAAGCTCCTTTCAGTTCTATGTTTCTGATTCCAGTATCTACATGAGGATAAAGTTAAACTAATGCTGTATTTGAAAGATCAGGAGCAAATCTACATTTTTCCCGAGATATTCCAACATTAGCTTTTTTTAAAAAATTGGCTTTCAGTGACTTCAATTCAATTAAGCCACTATTCCAAGTGTGTGCTGGGTGCAACAGGACTACAAAGACAATGAGACATACTTCTTATCCTTCTGCAGCTTCTAATTGGAATGCTAAAATAAGAATACACATGATAGGGGCAGCTGGGTGGCTCAGTGGGTTAAAGCCTCTGCCTTCAGCTCCGGTCATGATCCTGGGGTCCTGGGATTGAGCCCCGCATCGGGTTCTCTGCTCAGCAGGGAGCCTGCTTCCCCCTCTCTCTCTGCCTGCCTCTCTGCCTACTTGTGATCTCTGTCTGTTAAATAAATAAATAAATAAATAAATAATCTTTAAAAAAAAAAAAAAAGAATACACGTGATACTTTAACAAGTAGAATTTTTACGGACTGTAACACAAATGTGCATGCGGTGTCCTTGTAGAGGTGGGAAGGTGTTGAAAGATAAAAAATACTTACATTTGGATGTGGTACCATAGTGGTGCCCATTCAACAAAAGGTAAAGCCTTTGACAGAAATGGAGAAATGGACCTCTCACATGGAGGGAAGTGGTCCCAAGAATAGAAAACATGGAGTATGTTTGGGATATGGTTTGACCAGAATTTTTATTGCTATTGGAGAGTAGTGAGAGACAAGATAGGATCAGGCAAGTTGAGGTCATATTATAGAGTAATAGGCTCAGGAGTTTGTATTGAATTATTTTCACCCTGGGAGGATCATTAAGAGCTTTTGGTAGTACAAGCAATATGAGTAGAATTCTCTTTTAAGAATCTTAAACTGTCTGAGGTTGTAAGATGAATTAGATCTGAGAGAGAGTAGAAGCAAGAAAACCAGGTCAGCAAACTATTGCTGTGATCTAGAGGAGAGAGCCTAAGTCACACAAGTGGCACTGGAGAAGGAAGGGAAGGAATTAACTGATTAAAACCGTTTTCAGTGGTAGCGTGCCTGGGTGGCTCAGTCAAACACTGGACTTTGATTTCAGCTCACATCATGGTCTTAGGGTCATGGGATTGAGCTCTGCACTGGGCAAGGAGCCTGTTTCAGAATTTCTCTCTTCCTCTCCCTCTGCTCCTCTCCCCACCCATGTGAGTTCTCTTTCTCTCTCTCTTTCTAAAATAAATAAAACATTAAAAAATAAAACTTTTTAATGGATAGATCTATGCGTTGAATAATAGGTCCAGTAAAAGTTGGAGATATTTTTGATTCAAGTATAAAAGGAGACACTCAATTGAGTAAAGTCTTTGACATGGCTATGAAAGTTCTTAGAAATCATCTTGTCCAAGGTTATACAGATTGTGACAAAGCTGAAGTTTATCTCCTGATATGTGCTTTGGTGACTCTCCATTAATTATATCATGTCAGGAGCCTCAGTGGTGAATAGAGTTAGTATTGAAAAGGTGAAGGACTACTTTTCTTCTATAAAGTGGAATAGTCTGAGGTCTTCTGTCATTTTCCTTCTGCAGTCTTTTGTTTTCTTCCTTTTGCATCTATTCTTGATTAGGTTCCTAAGCAGAAAGGAGTTAACATAATAGGCCTGAGTCTACTATGATTAGAAAAATCTGACTACAAGATTAGCTCTTGGCTTGTATCTGGGAACTTGGCTAGTGAACAGTTTCTTACACAGGATATAAAATTTTCCCTAAATGGTGAGAGTGACTCACTGTGCCTAGACTGCCTATACACACAATGTGGTTTATGTTGAACATCTTATTTTCTTCTGGGAGTCTGGAATTTTGGTATATGCTTAGCGGTGGGTGCCTCTGTACAACCCCCAACAAATACCTAGGGCACTGAGTCTAAAGAGCTTCCACAGTAGACAAAATTTCACATGTGTTGTTATAACTTGCTGCTGGAGACATTAATTGTGTCCTGTGTGACTGTTTTAAGGGAGAACCCTTGGAAGCTTTCACCTAGCTTCCTCTAGACTTCATCCCATATATTTTTTCCTTTGGTGATTTTGCTCTATATTCTTTCATTAAAGTAAATATTAGCCATGAGTATGACTATTAGCTGAGTCCTTTGAGTCCCTCTAGATAATTACCAAAGGTGGGGATTTGTAACCCTGGACACAGTCCAAACTTTATTCTTTTTGAGGATTTTGCAATGAAAGCTTTCTGGAATGTCCTAGAAGTTTCGTGTTTTATGTAGATGTTCCTGGTGACTTTCCTAAAGAGCAAGAATGTAGCCTTTGTACTTCTTCAACTAAAAATAATCTGGACCCAGTGTCACTTTTTTTAAAAATAAGAAACTTTATTTTTAGGGCAGTTTTAGGTTTACAGAAAAATTGAACATAAGTACAGAGTTCCTATATATCCCTAATTCCCAGCATGCAGTTTCCTCTACTAGTAACATTTGTATTAGTGAGATACATTGAAAAAATTGGTGAGCCAATGTATTGTATATTCTGTGGGTTTTGACAAATGTATAATGACATGAATTCACCATTATACTATCATGTAGAATAGTGTCACTGCCAGCAAAATCTGAGAGCACCACCTATTCATTCCTTCATAATCCTTCCCCAACCTGCAGACCCCTAGAAACTATTGGTCTTTTTATGGCCTCCATATTTTTGCCTTTTCAAGAATATTTTATTGTTGAAATTATACAGCATGTAGCATTTTCAGATTGGCTTCTTTCATCTGGCACTATGCATTTAAGTTTCTTCTGTGTCGTTTCATGACTTAATAGCTCACTTATTTTTAGTGCTGAATAATATTACATTGTGTGGATTTACCATGGCTTTTTTTAAAAAAAAGATTTTATTTATTTATTTGACAGAGATCACAAGTAGGCAGAGAGAGAGAGAGAGAGAGAGAGAGAGAGAGAAGAGGAAGCAGGCTCCCTGCTGAGCAGAGAGCCCGATGTGGGGCTCAATCCCAGGACCCTGGGAACATGACCTGAGCTGAAGGCAGAGGCTTTAATCCACTGAGCCACCCAGGTGCCCCTGCCATGGCTTTTTTTTTTTTTTTTCAATCTTTTCACCTATTGAAGGATATCTTGGCTTTCTCTCAACTTTGTCAATTTTTTTTAAAGATTGTTATTTGAAAGAGAGAGAGCACATATGAGAGAGAGTACAAATGGGTGTGGGGCAAAAGGAGAGGGAGAAGCAGGAGCCCCACCGAGCAGGGAGCCTGAATCAGGGCTTCATTCCTGGACTCTGGAATCAGGACTTGAGCTGAAGGCAGATGCTTAAGTGACTGAGCCACCCAGGTGTCCCTCAAATTTGTCAGTTATTAATGATGCTGCTATCAACATTTGTGAAGAGGTTTTTATGTACATAATTTTTCAAATAATTTTGGCAATTTTCCAAAACCACAATTGCTGAATTGCACGGTAAGAGTAAATTTAGTTTTGTAAGAAGCTGTTTAAATTTCTTTCAAATGACTGCCATTTTTTATTTCTATCATCAATGAGTGAGAGTTCTTGTTGCTCTTGTTCTCTTTGCCAGCATTTGGTGTTTGTGTTTTGGAATTTAGTCATTCTAATAGGTCTGCACTGTTACCTCTTTGCGATTATAATTTTCATTTCCTGGGCAATTTTCTTGGGTCCCTTCCCTCTTCAGGAGCTTTGTACTATTGCTTGACCCTATTTCTCAATACACTTTGCTTTGCTGCCCACCAAAAAAAAAAAAATCATTTCCCTAATGACATGATGCTGAACAATTTTCATATGCTTTTTTTGCCATGTATAGATCTCTTGGTGAAGTGTCTATTCAAATATTTTACCCTTTTTAATTGGACTGCTTTCTTACTATTGCATTTCAAGAGCTGGATGTCTATTTTATTTTTATTTCTATTTTTTATTTTCATGTGTGAGGGTGGAGGGGGCAGAGAGGCAGAGGAAAAGAGAGAAACAGACTCCCCACTGAGTGGGAAGCCCAATATGGGACTTGATCCCAGGACCCTAGGATCATGACATTAGCTGAAGGCAGTTGATTAACTGACTGAGCCACCCAGGTGGCTTTTCTTAAAAGACATTTATTTTTATTTTTTAATTTTAATAAATTTTTAATTTCCTTTTTTTTAAACAATATCCTACTACTGTCCACCTGTCACTGCCCCCCACCCCCCACCCCACCCCGGATAAGAGATATTTATTTCAACTTTCTAGGAGTAAAAATAAATTTTAACATGGGTTTTTGTTTAAAGTTTTTACTTAAATTCTAGTTAGTTAACATATATTGTAATACTGGTTTCAGGGGTAGAATTTAGTGGTTCTTCACACACACATACACACACATATATATACACACTCCCGCACATACAAATGTGGTATATATATATATATATATACACATATATATATGTGTATATATATATGTATATATATATACACACACAGACACACACACAGACCACATTTATTCATACATTCATCAATTGATGGGCATGTGGGCTTTTTCATAATTCAGCTATTGTTGATATTATTGCTTGTTTGCCTATTTTATATATCAGACCTTTATGAGATGAGTGTTTTGCAAAGATATTCTTCCAGTCTATGGCTTGTCTTTCATTCTCTTAACTGAGTGTTTCACAAAGTGGACATAGTTTTTCTTATTTTTAATGAAATCCAACTTACCAGTTATTTTTGGTGTATTATGCTTTTGATATTATATCTAAAAAATTGTCACCAGAATAGTAGAATGACCCTAAACTTGTCTCATCCCTTGAACACATCTAGATAGTTATCAAATTATTCTGAGCACCCAAGAAGTCAATTGGAATTCTGAGAGAACAAATCTTCAAGTACAAGTAGAAAAGTCACCAGTTTTTTAGAAGGTAGGAAGTATGGAAGTTGACCTGGGGGAGACATAGCTGTGGATGTGGCAGTACGGAGGAAGTGTGATTACAGAGCCTACCAAAAATTATTAGAAGCAATGGAGTGCAAAATGGTTGTGAACTTCTAAGTTCACTACCATGGAGGACATGCTTGGATTAAAGATATTCAGGTGGTGAAAGGCATCCCAGTTAGCATGGAAGATGTCAGGCTTTCACTATGTGCAGACATGATACTCTATGTAGAAAACCCAAAGGACTGTCAAAAGATTGCCAGAATGCATAAATGACCTGGTAATTTCACAAGATGTAAAATCAAGTGCAGAAATCTGTTGCATTTTTATACCCCAATAACAAAGCAGCAAGAAAAAGAAGTCAAGGAACCAATTTAATTTGTAATTGTACCAAAAACAATAAGATCCCTAGTATAAATCTATCTAAAGAAGTAAAAGATCTATAGTCTCAGTCAAAATACTACAAAATATAGCCTCATCAAAATATTACCATCATTTTCACCAGAGCTAGAACCAGCAATCCTAAAATTTGTATGCAACCACAAAAGACCCACAATAGCCAAAGCAATTCTGAAACACAAAAACAAAAGTGGAGACATCACAATTCTGGATTTCAAGCTATATTATAAAGTTGTAGTCATCAAGAAAGTATACTATTGGCACAAAATCAGACACATTATCAATGGTACAGAATAGAGAATCCAGAAATAAACCCAGATTTCTGTGGTCACCTAGTCTTTGGCAGAACAGGAAAGTCTATCCAGTGTAAAAAAAAGAAAGTCTCTTAAATAAGTTGTGTTGGGAAAACTGGACAGCAAGATGCAAAAAAATGAATGTGGACCACTTTCTTATAGGATATAATAAAAAAATTCAAAATGGTTGAAAGACCTACACCCTGAAGAGTTTTAATCAGGAAAAGATGCTGTATTTTGTCATGTGGTTTTTCTTTTTTCTTTTTCTAAATTTTTATTAACATATAATGTATTATTACCTCAGGAGTACAGTTCTGTGAATCGCCAGGTTTACACATTTCACAGCACTCACCATAGCACATACTGTCCCCAATGTCCATAACCCAGCCACCCTCTCCGTACTTCCCTACCCCCGGCAATCCTCAGGTTGTTTTGTGAGATTAAGAGTCTCTTATGGTTTGTTTCCCTCCCAATCACATCTGTTTCATTTATTCTTTTCCTACCCCCCAGGTCCCCCATGTAGCCTCTCAAATTCCTCATATCAGGGAGAACATATGATAATATTTTCCATTTCTTTATGTCTTTCTAAGTTTCTTTAGTGAGTACTTTATAGTTTTCTGAGTACAGATTCTTTGCCTCTTTGGTGAGGTTTATTCCTAGGTATCTTATGGTTCTGGGTGCAATTGTAAGTGGGATTGACTCCTTAATTTCTCTTTCTTCTTTCTATTGGTGTAGAGAAATGCAACTGATTTCTGAGCATTGATTTTATATCCTGACACTTTACTGAATTCCTGTATGAGTGCAGGAAGTTTTGGAGTGGAGTCTTTTGGGTTTTCCACATAAAGTATCATTTGCACAGGTTGGGAGGTTTCCACATAAAGTATCATTTGCAAAGATTGAGAATTTGACTCCTTCTTTGCTGATTTGGATGCCTTTAATTTCTTTTTGTTGTTATTGTCTGATTGCTGAGGCTAGTATTTCTAGTACTATGTTGAATAGCAGTGGTGATAATGGAAATCCCTGCCATGTTCCTGACCTTAGCAGAAAAGCTCTCAGTTTTTCTCCATTGAGAATGATATTTGCAGTGGATTTTTCATAGACGGCTTTGGTGATATTAAGCTACGTAGCCTCTATCGCTACACTTTGCAGAATTTAATCAGGAAAGGATGCTGTACTTTGTCAAATATTTCTTTCAGCATCTATTTAGAGTATCATATGGTTCTTGTTCTTTCTTTTATTTTTGTTAATTTATTTTATTTATTATTATTATTTTTTAATAATTTTTTATAAACATATATTTTTTTCCCCAGGGTTACAGGTCTGTGAATCAACAGGTTTACACACTTCACAGCACTCACCAAAGCACATACCCTCCCCAATGTCCATAATCCACCCACTTCTCCCAAACCCCCTCCCCCCAGCAACCCTCAGTTTGTTTTGTGAGATTAAGAGTCACTTATGGTTTGTCTCCCTCCCAATCCCATCTTGTTTCATTGATTCTTCTTCTACCCACTTAAGCCCCCATGTTGCATCACAACTTCCTCATATCAGGGAGATCATATGATAGTTGTCTTTCTCTGCTTGACTTATTTCGCTAAGCATGACACGCTCTAGTTCCATCCATGTTGTTGCAAATGGCAAGATTTCATTTCTTTTGATGGCTGCATAGTATTCCATTGTGTATATATACCACATCTTCATGATCCATTCATCTGTTGATGGACATCTAGGTTCTTTCCATAGTTTGGCTATTGTGGACATTGCTACTATAGCCATTCGGGTGCACGTGCCCCTTTGGATGACTACATTTGTATCTTTAGGGTAAATACCCAATAGTGCAATTTCTGGGTCATAGAGCAGTTCTATTTTCAACATTTTGAGGAACCTCCATGCTGTTTTCCAGAGTGGCTGCACCAGCTTGCATTCCCACCAACAGTGTAGGAGGGTTCCCCTTTCTCCGCATCCTTGCCAGCATCTGTCATTTCCTGACTTGTTGATTTTAGCCATTCTGACTGGTGTGAGGTGATATCTCATTGTGGTTTGATTTGTATTTCCCTGATGCCGAGTGATATGGAACACTTTTTCATGTGTCTGTTGGCCATCTGGATGTCTTCTTTGCAAAAATGTCTGTTCATGTCCTCTGCCCATTTCTTGATTGGATTATTTGTTCTTTGGGTGTTGAGTTTGCTAAGTTCTTTATAGATTTTGGACACTAGTCCTTTATCTGATATGTCGTTAGCAAATATGTTCTCCCATTCTGTCAGTTGTATTTTGATTTTATTAACTGTTTCCTTTGCTGTGCAAAAGCTTTTGATCTTGATGAAATCCCAATAGTTCATATTTGCCCTTGCTTCCCTTGCCTTTGGCGTTGTTCCTAGGAAGATGTTGCTGCGGCTGAGGTCGAAGAAGTTGCTGCCTGTATTCTCCTCAAGGATTTTGATGGATTCCTTTCGCACATTGAGGTCTTTCATCCATTTTGAGTCTATTTTCGTGTGTGGTGTAACGAAATGGTTCAATTTCATTTTTTTGCATGTGGATGTCCAATTTTCCCAGCACCATTTATTGAAGAGGCTGTCTTTTTTCCATTGGATGTTCCTTCCTGCTTTGTCGAAGATTAGTTGACCGTAGAGTTGAGGGTCTATTTCTGGGCTCTCTATTCTGTTCCATTGATCTATGTGTCTGTTTTTGTGCCAGTACCATGCTGTCTTGATGATGACAGCTTTGTAATAGAGCTTGAAGTACGGAATTGTGATGCCACCAATGTTTGCTTTCTTTTTCAATATCCCTTTGACTATTCGAGGTCTTTTCTGGTTCCATATAAATTTTAGAATTATTTGTTCCATTTCTTTGAAAAAGATGGGTGGTACTTTGATAGGAATTGCATTAAATGTGTAGATTGCTTTAGGTATCATAGACATTTTCACAATATTTATTCTTCCAATCCAGGAGCATGGAACATTTTTCCATTTCTTTGTGTCTTCCTCCATTTCTTTCATGAGTACTTTATAGTTTTCTGAGTATAGATTCTGTGCCCCTTTGGTTAGGTTTATTCCTAGGTATCTTATGGTTTTGGGTGCAATTGTAAATGGGATGGACTCCTTAATTTCTCCTTCTTCTGTCTTGCTGTTGGTGTAGAGAAATGCAACTGATTTCTGTGCATTGATTTTATATCCTGACACTTTACTGAATTCCTGTACAAGTACTAGCAGTTTTGGAGTGGAGTCTTTTGGGTTTTCCACATATAGTATCCTATCATCTGCGAAGAGTGACAATTTGACTTCTTCTTTGCTGATTTGGATGCCTTTAATTTCCTTTTGTTGTCTGATTGCTGAGGCTAGGACCTCTAGTACTATGTTGAATAGCAGTGGTGATTATGGACATCCCTGCCGTGTTCCTGACCTTAGCGCAAAAGCTTTCAGTTTTTCTCCATTGAGAATGATATTTCTGGTGGGTTTTTCATAGATTGCTTTGATGATATTGAGGTATGTGCCCTCCATCCCTACACTTTGAAGAGTTTTGATCAGGAAGGGATGCTGTACTTTGTCAAATGCTTTTTCAGCATCTATTGAGAGTATCATATGGTTCTTGTTCTTTCTTTTATTGATGTGTTGTATCACATTGACTGATTTGCGGATGTTGAACCAACCTTGCAGCCCTGGAATAAATCCCACTTGGTCGTGGTGAATAATCCTTTTAATGTACTGTTGAATCCTATTGGCTAGTATTTTGGTGAGTATTTTCGCATCTGTGTTCATCAAGGATATTGGTCTATAGCTCTCTTTTTTGATGGGATCCTTGTCTGGTTTTGGGATCAAGGTGATGCTGGCCTCATAAAATGAGTTTGGAAGTTTTCCTACCATTCCTATTTTTTGGAACAGTTTCAGGAGAATAGGAATTAGTTCTTCTTTAAATTTTTGGTAGAATTCCCCCCGGAAGCCGTATGGCCCTGGGCTTTTGTTTGTTTGCAGATTTTTAATGACTGTTTCAATCTCCTTACTGGTTATGGACTGTTCAGGCTTTCTATTTCTTCCTGGTTCAGTTGTGGTAGTTTATATGTTTCTAGGAATGCATCCATTTCTTCCAGATTTTCAAATTCATTGGCGTAGAGTTGCTCATAGTGTGTTCTTATAATAGTTTGTATTTCTTTGGTGTTAGTTGTGATCTCTCCTCTTTCATTCATGATTTTATTTATTTGGGTCCTTTCTCTTTTCTTTTTGAGAAGTCGTGCCAGGGGTTTATCAATTTTATTAATTCTTTCAAAGAACCAGATCCTAGTTTCGTTGATTTGTTCTATTGTTTTTTTTTTCTATTTCATTGATTTCTGCTCTGATCTTTATGATTTCTCTTCTCCTGCTAGGCTTAGGGTTTCTTTCTTGTTTTTTCTCCAGCTCCTTTAGGTGTAGGGTTAGGTTGTGTACATGAGACCTTTCTTGCTTCTTGAGAAAGGCTTGTACCGCTATATATTTTCCTCTCAGGACTGCCTTTGTTGTGTCCCACAGATTTTGAACCGTTGAGTTTTCATTATCATTTGTTTCCATGATTTTTTTCAATTCTTCTTTACTTTCCCGGTTGACCCATTCATTTTTTAGAAGGATGCTGTTTAGTCTCCATGTATTTGGGTTCTTTCCAAACTTACTTTTGTAGTTGAGTTCTAGCTTTAGAGCATTGTGGTCTGAAAATGTGCAGGAAATGATCCCAATCTTTTGATACCGGTTGAGTCCTGTTTTAGGACCAAGGATGTGATCTATTCTGGAGAATGTTCCATGTGCACTAGAGAAGAATGTGTATTCTGTTGCTTTGGGATGAAATGTTCTGAATATATCTGTGATGTCCATCTGGTCTAGTGTGTCGTTTAAGGCCTTTATTTCCTTGCTGATGTTTTGCTTGGATGATCTGTCCATTTCAGTGAGGGGAGTGTTAAAGTCCCCTACTATTATTGTATTATTGTTGATGTGTTTCTTTGATTTTTTTATTATTTGGTTTATATAGTTGGCTGCTCCCACGTTGGGGGCATAGATATTTAAAATTGTTAGATCTTCTTGTTGGGCAGACCCTTTGAGTATGATATAGTGTCCTTCCTTATCTCTTGTTATAGTCTTTGGCTTAAAATCTAATTGATCTGAATAAGGATTGCCACTCCTGCTTTCTTCTGATGTCCATTAGCATGGTAAATTCTTTTCCACCCCCTCACTTTAAATCTGGAGGTGTCTTCGGGCTTAAAATGAGTTTCTTGGAGGCAACATATAGATGGGTTTTGTTTTTTTTATCCATTCTGATACACTGTGTCTTTTGACAGGGGCATTTAGCCCATTAACATTCAGGGTAACTATTGAGAGATACGAATTTAGTGCCATTTTATTGCCTGTAAGGTGACTTTTACTGTATATGGTCTCTGTTCCTTTCTGATCTACCATTTGTAGGCTCTCTCTTTGCTTAGAGGACCGCTTTCAATATTTCCTGTAGAGCTGGTTTGGTGTTTGCAAATTCTTTCAGTTTTTGTTTGTCCTGGAAGCTTTTAATCTCTCCTTCTATTTTCAATGATAGTCTAGCTGTATATAGTATTCTTGGCTGCATGTTTTTCTCGTTTAGTGCTCTGAAAATATCATGCCTGCTCTTTCTGGCCTGCAAGGTCTCTGTGGATAAGTCAGCTGCCATTGTAATATTTTTACCATTGTATGTTAGAGACTTCTTTTCCCAGGCTGCTTTCAGGATTTTCTCTTTGTCACTGAGGCTTGTAAATTTTACTATTAGGTGACGGGGTGTGGGCCTATTCTTATTGATTTTGAGGGGCGTTCTCTGAACCTCCTGAATTTTGATGCTCGTTCCCTTTTCCATATTGGGGAAATTCTCCCCAATAATTCTCTCCAGTATACCTTCTGCTGCCCTCTCTCTTTCTTTTTCTTTTGGAATCCCAATTATTCTAATGTTGTTTCGTCTTATGGTGTCACTTATCTCTCGAATTCTCCCCTCATGGTCCAGTAGCTGTTTGTCCCTCTTTTGCTCATCTTCTTTATTCTCTGTCATTTGGTCTTCTATATCACGAATTCTTTCTTCTGCCTCATTTATCCTAGCAGTGAGAGCCTCCATTTTTGATTGCACCTCATTAATAGCTTTTTTGATTTCAACTTGGTTAGGTTTTAGTTCTTTTATTTCTGCAGAAAGGGCTTTTATATCTCTCGAGAGGGTTTCTCTAATATCTTCCATGCCTTTTTCCAGCCCGGCTAGAACCTTGAGAATTGTCATTCTGAACTCTAGATCTGACATATTACCAATGTCTGTATTGATTAGGTCCCTAGCTTTCGGTACTGCCTCTTGTTCTTTTTTTTGTGTTGCATTTTTCCGTCTTGTCATTTTGTCCAGATAAGAGTATATGAAGGCAAGGAAAATACTAAAAGGGTGGCAACAACCCCAGGAAAATATGCTTTAACCAAATTAGAAGAGATCCCAAATCGTGAGGGGGGAGAAAGGGGATAAAAAGACGTTCTAAAAGGAAGTAAGAAAAAAAAAAAGAAAAAAAGAAAAAAAAAAGAAAAGAAAAGAATTAAAAAAAAAGAAAACAAATAAGAAAAATATAAAATAGAAAAAATATATATATTAGATAAACTAGTTAAAGAACTTTAAAAAAGAAAAAGGTAAAAGTTAAAAAAAAAATTTTACCAGAAGGCGAGAAAAAAAAAACAAAAAATGAAGCAGAAAAAAATTAAATTATCTGTAAGACTAAAAAAAATCACAGGGAAAAAGCCATGAGTTCCGTGCTTTGCTTTCTCCTCCTCTCGAATTCTGCTGCTCTCCTTGGTATTGAAACCACACTCCTTGGTAGGTGAACTTGGTCTAGGCTGGATTTCTTGTTGATCTTCTGGGGGAGGGGCTTGTTGTAGTGATTCTCAAGTGTCTTTGCCCCAGGCGGAATTGTACCGCCCTTACCAGGGGCCAGCGTGAGTAATCCGCTCGGGTTTGCTTTCAGGAGGTTTTGTTCCCTGAGCGCTTTCCGTAGAGTTCCGGAGGACGGGAATACAAATGGCGGCCTTCTGGTCTCCAGCCAGGAGGAGCCGAGAGCCCAGGGCCCCACTCCTCAGTGCGCCCTCAGAGAACGGCGCCCAGGTACTCCCGTCTGCATGACCTCCGGCCGCGCTCCGAGCTCACTGTGCCTGCGACCGGTTCAACGTAACCCCGAGCTGCGAGCTTACTGTTGGCTCTGTCTCTGTAGGCGGCTTTCCAATTCCAGTACCCGCAAGCTCTGTGACACTCAGATACCCCCGATCCTTCTGTGACCCTGCGGGACCTGAGGCCATGCTGACACCCCGGCTTCGCCCCGGTTTAGCCTCTGGAGCGATGTCCCTCAGCAGAACAGACTTTTAAATTCCTGATTTTGTGCGCCGTTGCTCTGCCGCTTGCCGGGACCCGGCCCCTCCCCCCGGGGTCTATCTTCCCTTCGCTTTGGACTCACTTCTCCGCCGGTCCTACCTTTCAGAAAGTGGTTATTTTTCTGTTTCCAGAATTGCTGTTCTTCTTCTCTTCCATCTGCCAATGGATTTTCAGGTGTTTGCAATATTTAGATAAGCTATCTAGCTTTTCTCCGGCCAGCTGAAGTAGTCTCAGCCTGCTACTTTTCCACCATCTTGACTCCTCCTCCCTGTTCTTTCTTTTATTAATGCATTTTATCATATTGATTGATTTTCAGATGTTCAACCAACCTTGCAGTCCTGGGATAAATCCCACGTTGTCGTGGTGAATAATCCTTTAATATACTTTGGGAGTCTTTTGGTTAGTGTTTTAGTGAGAATTCTCGCATCTGTGTTCTCAAGGATATTGATCTGTAATTTTTTTTTTTTTTGGATGGGATCTTTTTCTGGTTTTGGGATGAAGGTAAATGTTGGTCTCAAAAAATGAGTTTGGAAGTTTTCCTTCCATTTCTAATTTTTGGAACAGTTTCAGGAGAATTGGAATTAATTATTCTTTAAATGTTTAGTAGAATTCCCCTGGGAAGCTGTCTGGCCCTGGACTCTGGTTTGTTCGGAGATTTTTGATGAGTGCTTCAATCTCCTTACTGGTTATGGGTCCGTTCAGGTTTTCTATCTTTTTGGTTCTGTTGTGGTAGTTTATATGCCTCTAGGAATGAATCCATTTCTTCCAGATAGTCAAATTTGCTGGCATATAGTTGCTCTTAATGTGTTCTTATTATTGTTTGCATTTCTTTGGTGTTGGTTTTGATCTCTCCTCTTTCATTCATGATTTTATTTATTTGGGTCCTTTCTCTTTTCTTTTTGAATCTGGCCAGGGGTTTATCAATCTTATTAATTCTTTCAAAGAGCTAGCTCCTAGTTTTGTTGCTTTGTTCTATTGGTTTTGTTTTGTTTTGATTTTTTTTCTGTTTTATTTTGCTTTGTTTTGTTTTTTGTTTCTATTCCATTGATTTCGGCTCTGATCTTTATTTTTTTCTCTTTTCTGCTAGGTTTAGGCTTTCTTTGTTGTTCTTTGTCCAGCTCCTTTAGGTGTTGGGTTAGGTTGTGTATATGAGACCTTTCTTGTTTGTTGAGAAAGGTTTTATCACTCTATATTTTCCTCTCAGGACTGCCTTTACTGTGTCCCACAAAATTTGAACCATTGTGTTTTCATTATCATTTGTTTCCATGACATTTTTCAATTTGTCTTTAATTTCCTGGTTGACCCATTCATTCTTAGAAGGATTCTGTTTAGTCTCCATGTATTTGGGTTCTTTCCAAATTTCCTCTTGTGATTGAGTTCTAACTTCAGAGCATTGTGGTCTGAAAATATGCAGGGAATGATCCCAATCTTTTGATATGGGTTGAGAACAGATATGTGACCCAGGATGTGATCTATTCTGGAGAATGTTCCATATGCACTAGAGAAGAATGAATATTCTATTCCTTTGGGATGGAATGTTCTGTATATATCTGTTATGTCCATCTGGTCCGGTGTGTCATTTAAGGCCTGTATTTCCTTGTTGCTCTTTTCCTTGGATGATCTTTCCATTTCAGTGAGTTTTTTTTAAAGTACCCTACATTATTGTATTATTGTCAATGTGTTTCTTTGATTTTGTTATTAATTGATTTATATAGTTGGTTGTTTCTGTGTTAGGAGCATAGTTAATTAAAATTGTTAGATCCTGTTGTTGGACAGACACTTTGAGTATGATATAGTGTCCTTCCTCATCTCTTATTATAGTCTTTGGCTTAAAATCTAATTGATCTGATATACGGATTGCCACCCCAGCTTTCTTTTGATGTCAATTAGCATGGTGAATTGTTTCCCACTCCTCACTTTAAATCTAGAGGTGTCTTTGGGTTTAAAATGAGTTTCTTGTAGACAGCATATTGATGGCTTTGGTTTTTTATCGATTCTTATACCCTGTGTCTTTTGCTTGGAGCATTTGGCCCATTTACATTCAGTGTAACTATTGAGAGATATGAATTTAGTGATATTGTATTGCCTATAAGGTGACTATTATTGTATATTGTCTGTTCCTTTCTGGTCTAATACTTTTACGCTCTCTCTTTTCATAGAGGACCCCTTTCAGTATTTCTTGCAGAGCTGGTTTGGTGTTTACGAACTCTATTTTAGTTTTTGTTCGTCTTAGAAGCTTTTTATCACTCCTTCTATTTTCAGTTATAACCTAGCTGGATATAGTATTCTTGGCTGTGTGTTTTTCTCATTTAATGCTCTGAATATATCATGCCAGTTCTTTCTGGCCTCCCAGGTCTTTGTGGATAAGTCTGCTGCCAATCTAATATTTTTACCACTGTATGTTACAGACTTCATATCCTGGGATGCTTTCAGGATTTTCTCTTTGTCACTAAGACTTGTCAATTTTACTATTAGATGATGGGGTGTGGACCTATTCTTATTGATTTTGAGGGAGACTCTATGAGTCTCCTGAATTTTGATGCTTGTTCCCTTTGCCATTTTAGGGAAATACTCTACAATAATTCACTCCAATATACCTCCTGCCCCTCTCTCTCTTTCTTCTTCTTTTGGAATCCCAATTGTTCTAATATATTTTTGTCTTATGGTATCACTTATTTCTCAAGTTCTCCCCTTAGGGTCCAGTAGTTGTTTGTCTCTCTTTTGTTCAGCTTCTTTATTCTTTGTCATTTGGTCTTCTATATCAATAATTCTCTCTTCTGCCACATTTATCCTAGCAATGAGATCCTCCATTTTTTAGTGCAACTCATAAATAGCTTTTTTAATTTCAACTTGGTTAGATTTTAGTTCTTTTATTTCTCCAGAAAGGGTTTTTATTTCTCCAGACAGGTTTCTCTAATATCTTCTGTCCCTTTTTCGAGGCACACAAGCACCTTGAGAATTGTCATTCTGAACTCTAGATCTGACATATTATCAATGTCCATATTGATTAGGTCCCAGGCCTTTGGTACTACTCCCTCTTATTCCTTTTTTTTTTTTTTTTTGTGGTGAGTTTTTCAGTCTTGTCATTTTATCCAGGTAAGAATGTATGAGAGAGAGAATAAAATAGTAAAAGGGTGGCAATGACCTCCACAAAATGTGCTTTATCTAAATCAGAAGAGACCCCAAATCCTGGGGTGCCGGGGAGAAGGGGTAAAAAGAAGTTCAGAAAAAAAAATTAAAAAAAGAAAATAAATAAATAAGAAATATATATATATATATTTTAGACTGGTGGATAGAACAGGGTCACCCACTTAATTTGGGGAGTATTTTGGTCTCTTAAAAGAAACTACCTCCCAAAATTTTAAAGAATGAAAAACATATATAATGGTAAACACGATGAAGGGATGCAATATGAGTATAAAGTTGAAAAACTTTTTAAAAAAGAATTCTAAAAAAGGAATTGATAAGTTGTGTGGTAAAATAAAGACAAAGAAAGGGGGTGCCTGGGTGGCTCAGTGGTTAAAGCCTCTGCCTTCGGCTCAGGTCATGATCCCAGGGTCCTGGGATCGAGCCTCATATCGGGCTCTCTGCTCAGCAGGGAGCCTGCCTCCTCCTCCTCTCTCTTTCTGCCTGCCTCTCTGCCTACTTGTGGTCTGTCTGCCAAATAAATAAATAAAAAAAAAAAAAAAAAGAAAAGAAAGTGGAGAGAATTTCCTCAGGCTGCAGACTTGAAGAAGGCCCTGTGTTAGATTTATGTTATATTTTGATCTATTAGAAGAAGTTGTTGTATCCCAAAATTTTCTAGAATAAAAAAACCCAGTGTGTATACAAAAAGGAAAGTTAGATAGTATGAAGGAAAAAATATGACTATAATAATGAAGTTTCAAAAAATAGTTTTGAAAGGTATTGTTAAGACAAACTAGTTAAAAATGTTAAAAGAGGAAAGGGTAAAAGTTAAAAAAATTTAGCAGAAGAAAAAAATAAAATAAAAAAAAATTAATTAACTTTGTACGACTAAAGAATCATGGGGTAAAGCCATGAATGCCATGCTTTGCTTTCTCCTCCTCTGGAATTCCACTGTTCTCCTTGGTAAATGAACTGGGTTGTGGCTGGATTTCCTGGTGATATTGTTGGGGAGGGGCCTGTTGCAGTGATTCTTAAATGCCTTTGCCCAAGATGAAATTGCACCGCCCTTACCAGGGGCCAGGCTAAGATATCCACTCGGGTTTGCTTTTGGGCGCTTTTGTTCCCTGAACACTTTCTGTAGAGTTCCAGAGGACAGGAATGAAAATGGCCCCCTCCCAGTCTCCAGCCTGGAGGAGCCGAGAGCTCGGGGTCCCACTCCTCAGTGTGCCTTCGGAGAAACATGCTCAATCACTCCCATCTCCCTGGCCTCTGGCTGCATTTTGAGCTCACCCAGCCTGTGACCAAGCATCTCTGTCTCTGGCACACAGCCCTGCCTGGAATCTCCAAACCCAGCAGATCCCTGTGTTCTTCCAGGGGTGTCTCCCCAGATCTTGTGGGGTCCCCACTTACAGAGCAGTGGCCTTTGCCACAGATCACAATTTAAGGTATCCCTGAGTTGAGAGCTCCCTCCTCAGCTCCTTCTCTGTAGCCAGCTTCCCTGGTCTAATACCTGTGAGCTCTGTGACACTCAGACACCCCCGATCCTTCTGTGACCCTGTGGGACCTGAGACCAGGCTGTCCCCATGTGGGCTTCACCCCGGTTTAGTCTCTGGAGCAATGTTCCTCAGTGGAGCAGACTTTTAAAAGTTCTGATTTTGTGCTCCATTGCTCTGCTGCTTGGGGGGAGTTGGCCACTCCCCCCACAGTCTATCTTCCTGTCGCTTTGGATTCACTTCTCCGCCAGTCCTACCTTTCAGAAAGTGATGGATTTTCTATTGCTAGAATTACTGCTCTTCTTCTCTTCGACCTCCTGTTGGATTTTTGGGTGTTTGGAATGGTTTGATAAGTTACCTAGCTGATCTGCTACCTAATGTCTCAGCTTGCTACTTCTCTGCCATCTTGACTCCTCCCCGCTCTTCTTCTCTTTATGTTGGTATGCATTTCTCACTTACATTGTTTTCACTATTTTTGAAGAAGTTCTTATTAATATTTCTTGGGTCACAATTTTACTAGCAACACATTCCTCCATATTTTGTTTGTTTGAGAAAATCCTTAATTCTTCTTCACTTTTGAAATATAATGTCACTGGATACAGAATTCTCAATTTGTGATTTTTCTTTCAATATCTAAAATATCTCACTCTACTCTCTTCTTTTTGCATGGTCTTTTGAGAGAAATTCTATTTTTATGCATCTTTAGATAAGGTGTTTCTTCTTCTTCAAGATTTTCTCTGTCTTTAAATTTGTGTTATTTGAATATGATATGACTACATGTATTTTTTTTTTTTTTTTGTATTTATACATCTGTTCTCTGAGCTTTCTCAATCTTTTGTTTGGTACTTGTCTAATTTTGGAAAATTTTCAGTCATCACTTTAAGTATTTCTTATATTCCATTTTTTCCTCCTTTATATATCTTATACCTTTTGTAATTGTCCAACATTTCATAAATATTTCTGTATTTTTGATTCTTTTTTCTCTTTGCATTTCAGTTTTTGAAGTTTCTATTAAACATACCTTCAGGTTCACTGATTTTTTTCTGTAGTATTTTTTAGGCTGTCGATAAGCCCATTCAAAGGCATTCTTCATTTCTGCTATTGTTTTTGATTACTAGCATTTCCTTTTGATTGATACTTCAAGTTTTCATATATCCACATATATTATTCACATGTTCTTGTGTGTTTTCCTCTTTTTCAATTAATGCCTTTGCTGTAATTTCTGGTGTAATAGTTCCACTATCCACTATCTTGACCTTATCTAAGTTTGGGTTTGATGTTTGTTCTTTTTTTCTAAAGATTTTATTCATTTATTTGACAGAGAGAGAGAGAGAGAGAGAGAGATCGATCACAAGTACGCAGAAAGCTAGGCAGAGAGAGAGACGGGAAGCAGACTGCCTGCCGAGCAGATAGCCCATGTGGGGCTTGATCCCAGGACCCTGAGATCAAGACCTGAGCTGAAGGCAGAGGCCCAACTCACTGAGCCACCCAGGTGCCCCTTGATGTTTGTTCTTCATCTTCAACTGGTTTTTGTTCTTGTTGTTGTTGCCCTTTTGAATGCCTTGTACTATTTTGTTGAAAGCCAGGCATGATGTTCCAGGTAAAAGGAATTGAAATAAATAGGCCTGTAGTATGAGGCTTTATGTTTACATTACTAGGAGTTAGGCTGGGCTTAGTTTGCTTTTCGACTATGCTTGTTTTTTTCTAACTATTGTTCTGAAGCCAAAATTTCCTCTGGTATTTTTTTTTTTTCTGTTTTCCCTGTTGTCTTTTGCTTTCTTTAGAGAGGTATTCTTTTTTTCTTTAAAAAAATAATTATTTATTTGAGAGAGAGAGAGAGGAAGAGGGAGTGAATTTGGGGGGCAGAGAGGAGTAGAGGGAGAGAATCTCAAGCAGACTCTCTGCTGAGCTTGGATTCGGATGTGGGGCTCAGTCTCATGATCCTGAGATCATGACCTGAGCTGAAAGCAAGCGTTAGGCACTTAACTGACTGAGCCACCCAAGCACCCTGAGAATTATTCTTAAATAACTGGTAGTCTAATTTCTGCTTCTGTGCTTCTGCTCTGGTAATCTCTGATTCTCTATTTTCAACTGTCTATCTAATATTGGAGGCAGCTGTTTTCCTTCTGACTTTACTTCTCTGTTGTTTCTAAGGGGAATTACTCATTTTCAGTTTGTTCATCATTTTTCTTGTGAGGATGGGTAAGGTAACTTTCAAGATCTTTAATTGTTGAACCAGAAATCAGAAGTTTCACAATGATCACTTTTTAATTCTTGGTTTACAATTCTCTGTCTGTAAAATAAATGAATAAGATCATTACTTGGTGGCTAAATTCTCCCCTAGCTCTAGCATTCTGTTGAGTCCATAAGCAGTGACTTGCAAAAGTGACTGTGCTGTTATGTGACATTTGCTACTCTTCTTTACAGGCAGACCTCCAGGTGGACAAGGAGAGGCAGAATTTCTTTGAGTCCTCCCTTGATTATGTATATCAAATCCAGGAAGTTCAGGAGTCCAAGAAGTTCAACATTGTGGAGCCAGTAAGTTCTATCTGTTGATGAATAGTCTAAAAATATTTACCAAATACCAGGTAAATATGGAGAACTTTGACCATAAAATTGAGATTTCAAAGATGCTGAAGGATATTTAATGCTTAATAATGAATGTCAAGAAAATAAACACAGTAGCTTGGGTTGCTCTTGCTCTCTTACTAACAGTATTTTCTCTCTCTTCTTTACCTCTACTCCCCTGCCTTTTTTTCCTCTCCCATTTTCTGTCCCCTCAGCTATGATTTTTCTTTCCTTCTCTTTTTTGTTTCCTTTCTCCTTTTCTCCCTTCTTTGATTTCTCTGACACCCTTTCTTTTTTTTTTCTCTTCCCTTCCTTGCTCTCATGCTTTCATAAAACTTTTAAAGTGCCTATAATATGCCCGTCAATTTGCTAGGAGCACATGTCCCTTGCACTTAATGACTTCCTATTGTACTATTTTTACTTTGATCTTCTTTATTTTCTAATTACATCTCCTTGACTATAAAAAGGGTGTGCTTTGATATGACAACTATGTTGAATTTTAATTCTTAGTAAAGAAAATCTAGAAAAAATTATAGGAAAAACAAAAATAAATTCCCATACAGAGATGATCACTGTTGATATTTTGGCATTTTCTTTCCAAAATTTCTGTATTTGTTATATTTCTCTCTCTATATATGTCTGTCTTTGTACTTTAGATGTGGATGTATGTACACATGTGTGCAGGTCTGTTTACACATGTATATATTTTTCACATGAACATGTATATGTATATACATGTATACATGTATATGAACATGTATATCTGTGTGCAACCAAGTGTTTATTTATTTATACAAAAAACAATTAGCTTCTGTTATATGTCAGGCACTGTGCTAAGCACTGGGTATCTTATAGTGAATAAGACAAACTCTGTTTCTGTCTTCATAAAGACTACACTCTTATTGGGTAGACAGAAGGGAAAGAAGAATATATATAAATATAACTAATTGTAAGTTATAATAGGGGCTAAAACAAATAACAAGAATGGGCAACTACTTTAGATTAAGTGGTCAAGGAGGAAGTCTGAAAGTATCACTTAAGATAAGTTCTAAAGAAAGAGAGGATGCAGCCACATGCATAATGGGGAAATAATATTAAAGATGCAGAAAAAAACACATGTGCATGATCCTTAAGTTAGGAAAGAATGGTGTACCTAAGGAATGAAAATGTTAGTGCCTTTAGATATAGGTAATAGAAAAGGAGACTGGCAGGAAATAATGTATGATAGGAAGGCATAGGACTTGTAATCATGGTAAGGAGTTTGGATAGTAGTCTAAGTGTAGTGGAAAACCATGGATATAAGTTTTTTAATCAGGATATGATATAAGCTGATTTTGTTGTGTGGAGAATGGCTTGGAAGAGATCAACAGTGGAAGCAAGGAATCCAATTAGGAGGCTACTACTGCAGTCTAGGCAAGAAAAGAGCTTGGTTTGGGTTAGGGTGCTGAAAGTGGAAACATAAAAGAATGGCTGGATTAGAGATATATTTTGGTGGTAAAACTGACAGAATTTGGATTGAGATGTGAGTGGAAAAGAAATCAAGGATGATTCTTTACTTTCTGGCTTGACTGAGTAAGTGGTAGTGTCATTTCCTGAGATGAGAAAGCTTGGAAGAGAAACAGAAAGATTGTGTATATGACAAGGTATGTAGTACACAAACCCAATTACATTTATATATAAATAAATGTATATATGTACATGTATATATATATGTACCTTTGTTGTGTTTTTGTGTATACATAGTTTGTGTTTATATGTATAATATATGCATGTGTATATGCATATTGTGTATCTGTGTGCATATTTACATATACCTATCCACTTATTTTCTAAATAGAATAGGGAAATTATTACTACTTCCTATTATTATACTTTATTATTGCCAGAAGTGAGCATTATTGTTTAAAGGTTTGTATTTCATAGATGAAATCATATTTTCATTGTTTTTCTGTGTATTTATTAATGAATTTGAATATTTGGAACATTAAAAAATTAGTTATTTTATGTCTAATTCTTAAACCCCTCTGAAATATTTTTAATTTGAAAATGGGTTCATACTATTTGAATCTTTTAGCATTAGGACATTCTTCATTAAGGTACATACTTTACTCATTTATTCACCTATTTTTTTTTTTGCCCAACAAATATTGATCAACTATTCTGTGCCAATTCTGAGGATATAGAGAGAAAATGCACAGTCTATTCCACATGGTCCAAACAATGAATGGTTTTATATGCTATCTGGAAAGGATTTGAATGAATACATTTGTTAGTAGTTCTTGTTTTCTGGAACTAAGTTCAACATAAATGTTTAATAAGAGAATAGCTATGTGTAGACCTGCTTGTGTTTTCATGATTACTTTTAACACTATACTTGGTATATGGAGTTTCTTTTCCAAGTTTCTTTTTCCTTTATTTAGTAATGAGAAGGTACTGATGATGAAGTTATTTTTACACATTTCCCCTAGGTTTTGGCCTTTCTTCATAGTCTCTTCATTTCCAACAACTTGACTGTGGCGCTCACGCAGGATTTCCTCCCATACAAACAGCAGCTCCAGCTCAGTTTGCAGAATGTGAGTTTGCATGTGGATTTCTTCACCTGTCCCTGCATTCCAGCTGGATCTCAGCTGCAATGACCTTGATCTTGAAATCCCAGCTTATTGCATTCTAGCCAATTTGTCAGGACATACTAATGTGGATCATAATTATTTTAGTATGCTTTCTCTTCCAGTTTCAACTCTTACCAGTCTTTGAGGCTTATTGTTGTTCAAACCTACCCTTCTGACACTTATATCTATCCAGTAAACATTAAATGTTGCTAATTTACTGCATCCCTCTCAGATCAGAACACAACTATGGGCTTGTTTAAGCACAGGTTTTATGCTACTTCCATGTTGGTCAGTCAAGGCACTTGTGAGTTTTATGACATGAATGCCCATTTTTCCCTCTCTTCCTTTTCTCACTAATCACTAGAATTAAATTATGTATAAAGGTTTTATTCACCTTCTTTCCCATGCTGGTTCTTATAGATGGCCATAGGCATAGCCTTCCCATCTTCGTAACATATATATTTTTTCTCATTTGTTTATTTAACCCACTATTCAGTGAATGGCTATGGATATAACATATACTCTGTGCCAGGCATGGACATACCATAATGAAGTATGTTAGGTTTTCTGTCCTCAGGGAACATACAGTCTCTTGCAGGAAAGATACATAAACACTGGAGCACACCATAATTCCTTGTGATAAGTGTTTGAATAGCATCAAGACCAGAAATTTTAAGGAAGCACAGAAAGTGGAACATTTGACAGCCTGACACAGTTAGAGAAGGCATCGCTGAGATAGTGACTTTGGACTAGTTGTTACATTACATGAAATTTGTAGAGTATTTTTATACGAAAAAGTTGCTAATAAGGTTGTTAGTGGAAAATAAACTTCACCTGGTTGTTTAGGAGGATCCTGACTTACAATTGTTTTGTTTCTTTCTTTGTGGGTACTCATCTTCACCAGAATGTGAGTCCCTGACTTCTATGGATTTTTAAAATCTTCCTATAACCAGGTTAATCATTTGAATCTTCCTCCAAATAGAACTTGAAAAGTATGAGTTTAATAACAATGTTTTGTATCTGTGTATATGATGAACTCATTCACAAGATAATCAATAGTGTGGGCCTAACAAGATAGCTAGCTCAGATCACCTTTGTGACTGATGTAACAATCTTGAGACTGGACATTAAGAACCTATCTCTAATGATTTTCATACTCACATTTCAAGCAGTGTTTTGCTATTGTGTTTTAGTTGTGCAGTTTTAAATAGATTTCTTCTTACCATTAGTTTTTGTTATTAACATCTTCAAAGATAGCACCTTGTCATGTATTTTATCCTAATAAGCCAGAATTTGATTCAGAGTCAAGTAGGCATTAACTTTACTTGAGGCAGAGCTTAGAAGTTGCCATGATAATATTACCTTTGAAAACTTTTACAATTTCCTATTTTGTAAAGCAGAGTTCAGTCTGGCGCTTAGAATTCTAAGAACCTTTATTTATTGGCTTATGTGATTCCCATTAGAATAAAGTCTCCCAGATGTATTTTTATGGTTATATTGCTATTTATGTTTCTGTTTCCCTTTTAGTCTTTGGCACTGTTAATCTCGTAAAGTTGTTTTCTAGTCACGATGCTATTCAACATTTTTGTTGTTGTTTTTGCTATGTTGTAGCATATTATGCAAACCAAGAAAACTCTGCACTGGATCTATAACCAATAAATGCTTTTTAATAACCATGGTGATAATGAGAGTAATTATGATGATAATGTCTTCACAGACAAGAAATCATTTCTCCAGTACCCGAGAAGAGATGGAAGAACTTAAGAAAAGGATGAAGGAAGCTCCCCAGACATGCAAACTTCCAGGACAGCCTACCATTGAAGGCTATCTCTATACACAAGAGAAATGTGTGTGGGAATACAGGGATACACACTGGGTTTCAGTAGGCTAGCACCTACTGCCACTTGGCATCTCCAAACTCCAGGCACCCATATTGTTCATAGACCCCTGACAGCTATACCTCTTTGGAGAACAGTCTGGGAACAGAGGGAAAAAAGGAAAAGGAAGGAGAAATTGGAGGGGTAGTAGTTAAGGATTTGTCTTCTGAAGACTTGGGGATGATAAGATCTAAGGTTTTTCTCTGTGATCCAAAGTGGGGATTGTTAATTGTTTAATCCTTCTGATGACTATGACTGGGGGGGAAAAGGAGGTAGGGGAAAGGAGGCAGAAAAGTAGTATTTATTATACCTACTATGTACCAGGCATGGTGTAAAGTGCATTAAATATACTATCTCATTTAATCTTTAAAACCACTTACCATACCATTTTACTTGAGGCCACTGAGGCTTATAGTGATCACTAGTTGAAAGCTACCCAATGATATGTTGGCAAATTGAACATAATTAAAAACCAACAACAGCAAAGTTACCCAACTATCAACTAGCAAGCCTGAGTAAACTCAGTTCTATGAAATGCCAAAACCTATCCTCCTATCACTATACCCTGTACCTTCCACTGCCTTAGGAATACATGATTGCTCTTAAAGCAGTAAACAACAACCATTGTGCTTTCAGTGGGCAGGACAGTTGTTCATTGCTAACCAAGGCCCATGGATTAACTTCTCCATTCACTGAATATTGCAGAGTATTTAAGCCTTCCTACTTCCTAAATTACTTTATGAAAACTTATGTGTGCTCTTTGATTTCCTTATGAACTATGACCCAATGGTTTCAAAGCCTGTGGTTTCAGCCCTGCCCAGACTTATTATACCTGAGAAGAAGAGGCAAAGGAGGCTATTTACATGTTACCAGTGACAAATCTACTGCAATTCACAAAGCATGGCATTCAGGCAGTGATAGTATCATCTTTCTTCTCTAAGAGAAATTAACTTCTGGTGGTTTTCAAACATATGTTCTTTAATCTCTTGGGTTTATCTCTACAACTGTGCATTGCAGAATTTCTCAGTCTCAGTGCAATTGACTTTTTGGGCTGGGTAGTTCTTTGTTCTGAGAGGGGGGTCATGTACATTATAAGATATTTAGGAGCGTCTGTGGCCTGTCCTTACTTTATTCTAATAGCATTCATAGGTATGACAACCTAAAGTGTCTCCAGACATTGCCAAATATCTCTTTGGCAAAATTGTCCTTGGTTGAAAACTACTGCTATATTATAAATGATGTGGGAATAATGATTTTCTAATCTTGGCTCTAATATCAACTAGCTACATGGTGCTTCTGTGCCCCAGTTTTCTAATGTGTCGAATGGATATGATGTTGCTATTCAGTTGAATGTTTACCGAACATCCTTTTTGCCAGGCGATATGTAGTGCATTGAGGATTTTAAAAAATATGAACCAATCTTATTTTTTTTGAAATCCAACATTATTTTTATTTTTATTTATTTTTAGTTTTTGTTATTCTTTTATTATGGTCTGTTAAAACCTTCAAGAAGTTCATAGTGTGATGAGGAAGACAGACAACTATATCAAGAATTATAAAGAAATGTGTTGAACACTGCATTTGGGGCATATATTGAAGGGCTTTTTTGAGGAAGCAATGTTTAAATTAGGAATTGAATTATGAGTGGAAGGTTGATAGACAAAAAAAGGGGGGAATTCCAGGTATATACCATTGCATGTTACTCAGGCCCAAAGGTATGAGGATGTAGTTAATTTTCAGGGTCATAGTTTGCAAAGAATAGCCCTGGTATACACTTTCCATCCTGATGTAATTATTAATAGTGACCCATTCACTCTTAAATATGTATTGAATTTGGACTAAAAATATTTGGTCACCTGTTTATTTGGTAACTGAAAGTAATTCAATGAGACAGGACCATAGAGGGTGGCAAATGACAAAGTAGGAAAGGTAAATGTCATATTAGGAAGGGTCTTGTGGGCCAACATGAGTTTAGAGACAGTGGGGAAGCCATGCAAGATTTATAAGAAAAATGATATAATAGACATCAGTATTTAAAAAATAATTCCTTTAGCTAAAGAATAGAGAATGGACTGGAAAGGAGTGATCAGAGATGGGAGCAATCAGAGAGAAGGTCACTGTCATAATTAATTAGTGAAATGTTCAATTTTTATTTTGTTTGAAGTAGATCATAAAACATTATAAGGAATTCAGCAATAGGGTCCTGAACTAATTCAGTTCTAGAAGGGATGGAGAGAGGAAACAGCTGAAGGAGAGACATGTGGGAAAAATAATGAGCAGTTCCCAGCCACCAGTCAAAAGAGACAAGTTACAGGGAAGAAGAAGCAGAAGATTACACATGTTTCCAACTCATACAATAGGATGAACAGCAGAAGCGTTTAGAAGAGACATGACAAAAAGAGTTATTTGGAGCAAGCTAGAGCAGATATGGAAAGCATTTGATGAGGATTAGGATCTCTGTATGTGCTGTGCATCAATAGCCCACAGGGTTGGAGTTCAGGGGAAGATTAGAGCTACATCCAAAGCCCTGTGATTATGAAGAGCACGCTATACCACTTCCATCTTAGGAGTGTATTGACCAGACAGCCAAATGGATATAGTCTGTCAGCTCACTTTTGCCTATCATTGTAGGGGCTTTGGGAATATCCTGGGTGAAATATTACTGCCAGTATGAGAAGGAGACCAAAATGCTCACCATGACACCTATGGAGCAGAAGCCAGGTGCTAAACAGGTCAGTTCTTTTGTGTGCCATATTTTTTGAAATGCATCTGTGACTGTATCTTAGAAAAGAGTATATCTTGACTTAGTTTCAAAGATTCAAGTCCAGCATGGTTATGTGAAGCCATGATTTTGTATGTTCCTCTTGACACAAATTTGCATTGGGCCAGCTACTACTCAGGTGAGTGAAATATGTCCGTTAATTATGTCAAGCCTTCTGAAAATGCCTGTGCTTTTTCAGATCATTTATTAAATTATTACAAGTTCTTGTCACATTGTACAAGAACATTAGCAAGAATATGGATGAATTGCAAGAGGATAGTGTTACTTGCCTTTAAGAAGTCACTACTTCTTATGATTCTTAGGATTCCTTTAAATAGCAAGTGTTTAAAATATTTTCTGAAATTCCTTGTTTTTTAGAGAAGTATGTCTGTTTCCTGAAGTTAGAATAATCTGTACCCCCTATTGTATATAATTTTCAGATATATTTAAGCAGGTAATGCTGCTTCTTCTGTCCTTCAAACCTTCCCCATCCCCTAAAATGTCAAGATGAGTTTAACACACTAAGAAGATAGTTACTTACCTGGAAGAACCTAATCTTATATATTACATACTATACTATACTTACTGTACTATGCTATAGTATATTATATATATGACAACACAGCCAAAAAACTTATTCTGTTATCTCACTTTTTGCCTATCTTTGGTAATTCTGTCTCTCAAGGATTTATTAAGATAAAATCTGATAGAATATTCATATTCTAAAAGTAGTTTAGTGTGTCCCTTTAAACTGTCTCTCAGACTGGGTTGTAAGGCATTATTTTTAAGGATTTCTATTCTTTATAAATTGTTTACAAAGTCAAACAAGGTTCATTTTGTTAGCACTGAACCTTGGTGGCGTGAAAAAACCCAATTTTGGTAGGCAGAAATTTGGAGAAAAACTGGGCCATTCTGTCTCCTTTGCTGGTGCTTTCCCTGGAAGATCTCTCTTGTGTGACTTGTTTACAGAAAATTAGAGAGGACTGAGATTTGGTGTCAGGCTATAGAAAATTGCCTTTTTTGTCTTGAACCCAGAATTTTGTCATTCAGTTTTGAATGGGTATTGGAGATGGAATGCACCTCTAATGAAGGATACCAAATAGGGTTTCCAGAACCCTCATCCATGCTTCTATATGGCCCAGTTACTCATTCTTGACTCCAAAACTCTTCTTAGTTTCCAGTCTGTTAATTGCCAAAGTACCTTCCAAGTAGTTTCATTAAATTTATCTTGGGCTCTATCACAGCATTTTTTCCATTTCTGTCGGTACTTAGCTGATGTATCTTATTGACTAGTGCTTATAAGCACTGTCCTGTAGTTTCTTCCTTTTATTTTCCTACACACATTTCTTTCCCAGTCCCAGACTTTAAAATAAGCTGATTAGGCCCTTTTCTGCTCAAGCACTTACTGAAAAGCTCAAGACAGAAGCAGTCATCCCACTTTCATATCCTCCTAGGAGATGAGCACAAGCTCTCCTTTTAGTTTTTCTTTCCTTCTTCCCTTTTCATTGAGTGGCTGCTTGTAAAATTGCAATAGTCAGCCTAAGCAGTTTTAATATGGGATTCCTTATGGAGTGGAAAGAAGAACTTGGTTCTCTATTTAGAAGGAGGGGAAGGTAAATTAGTAACGAATTTCCCTAAAATGAAGTTGGAAATGATTTCTTCTTGTCATTTCTTTCAGTTCCTATTCCTGGTTTGTGTTTTAGAAAGGTAAATAATACAAGGAAGTGAGACTATAATAACACCATGAAATCCACTATTTATTGACATCTACGTGTGCCTGGCACTGAGCTAGACACTTTTGGTCAAGCACTTCATTTACTTTCTCAGTATGCCTGTCAAGTATTAGTAGTTCAGTTTGAAGACGGATCCCTCTTTCTGATTATGGTACTTAACAGTGTTCCCTACTAGTTTAGCCTATCAACTTCCACTTTTGTTGTGCTGCTCATTTTATAGGTTATCTTCCCAAATTCTCTTTTATAGGATCCCCATCATTTCCCTGTCAGGCAGTTGTAGTAAGAGGAAGGAGTGCTATCTTTTGACTTTCAACAACTGGGTTTAAATCCTACCTCTGTGACCTTTTTGACCCCAAGTAAATTATGTAATATTGCTCAGTATCATTTTCCTCATCAGAAAAATGGCAAGAATGATACTGTAGTTCATAAAAATTTCTTGGGCACTAATCATTCCTAGATCCTAGAGATAAAAAGATAAATAAGATGCCCTTGAATTCTCAGTCAGTTGCATGAAAACGGGAAGCATTAATATAATGCGCAAAATACATAGTGAACAGTGTATGGGATTGGGGAAGAATTTTGGAGGAAATTAAAGCTGAACTGCAGTATGTAGAACAATTATGAGTTTAGCCAGACCAAGAATATAGATAAAGTCATTGCAGGTGGAGGAAACATTATTTGCAGTTATGGAGTCATGAGAGTTATGACATGTGTGAAATGAGAGCACTTCTGCATGGATGGGGCATAAAACAGATGGGGGTGGCTAGGGGTAACCTGGAGTAGTAGACAGGGCCTAGGCCCCTGAGCTATGATGCCTCTGAATCTGAGAGAGTTGAGAGTTTAAAGGGGGAGGGTGAGTATATGATGCTGTTAGTTGCTGTCATCCTGAAGGACTTGTAATTCTTGATACCCTCAGTGTTAGGGTAAATAAGGCAGATTGAAGGATGAATTTAGAGTTGAGTTTTTATAGTATAGGGGCAGTAAAAGGGTAGGCCTGAAAGGGAGTTGAGTGTACCAATAAGAAATAAGTATTACAAGCAATTAATGAATTGTCGAATATAACATCAAAAACTGATGATGTATTATATATTGCCTAACTGAACATAATAAATAATAAATAAAAAAGTATTGTTTGATCAGTTGGATCAACTGTATGGACCAGTTTGGGTGGCATAGTACCTAGACCCAGAACTGACACTTGGGAATTATTTCTGAATTTCTGGCATCAAAGTGGTTGGCATTTTTCCCATTTAATAGATTGTGAAGTTAAGGTTCAGAGAGGAAAGTCATTTGCTCTGGATTGTAAGCTAGTAAATGGAGTAACTGAGACAAAACCCCAAATTTTAAACTTCCTAATTTAATACTATTTCCACTATACTGACTTGGGTGACTTTAGGTAAGCCATTTTACCTCTCTGAGCTTTATTTACTTCTTTCTAAGGGTTGTTATGAAGAAAGTTGGTTTAAAGATACCTAGCATAATGTGTGTCAAATAGTAGGTAATTGTTAAGTGTTTCTTCTCTTTCCTATACCACATTGTCTCTGTTGAGATAATAGAGGGAAACCGAACAATGTTGGATTGGGAAATTTTAATCTGTGGACATAGCAGACTTCAATGGCCTTATTAAGTGACCATAAGACTAAGGTGGGCTACGCTGTTTTGCATATATGAAATACCAAATGGAACTTTGTAATATATAAATTTGCTCATTTTCTGTACTTCTGCCTATCTTTGGAGAGATTGCTTTTGTGATTTCTGTCTTCCTGAAGAGTCTGGAGGTGGGGAATGAAACTGTTTCTCTCCCTTCCTCCATCTGCCAGTTTAATGGAAGGAAGGCTGCATAAGGCCATTCCCAACCTGCAGGTTTTATGAAAATTTTATTCAGTACACTTAATGCCATTTGGTCAGCCCATTTGTCCTATATTCCCCTTATATTATGTATAATGAGCTTCCTATTTAATCTACCATGCTAAAAAAAAGAGTACTGACCTACCTGTAGCATTTTGTCCTGGTCTCAACCATTAATTACTGGAGCAAGAAGAAACCATCTGCTGTAAATACTGTTTGAAGGGACAAGGTTCTTGGTGAGGCTAAACATTGCTCCTGCTGCCCTGACTGATGCCTTCCAACTGACTGAGGCTACTGCAGGAGGCATAAGAAGCTTCTGTGCATTTTTTTTTCAAATTGGCTATTAATCCTTCTCTTATATCAGGGGCCTTTGGACTTAACCCTGAAGTACTGCGTGAGGAGGAAGACAGAGTCTATCGACAAAAGGTTCTGTTTTGATATAGAAACTAATGAAAGGTAAGCTGTGCTAGTATGAATGGGTAATGTCCTCATGTACCAAGTGCTAAGCCTGAGTAGAACTTTTATTTTCCTCTGTCATCTCTTGTGATGAAAATGAGCAAATCTATTTATGACATTATTGTCTTGGTTCTTCTGGCTGCTGTTCACAGGGGTCCCTGTTAGACCTGGCCCAGAACTGACTGGAAACTTCAGTCAGCTTTGCCTCACCTCCTCTAGGCAGAACAAATCACTCCTAGGATTTAATTTGCTATCAGATATGCAATGGTCAATATTCGGCAACACTATAAGGACAACATAACAAAACTCATTGTTTTTGTAGTATCAAGTTTAGATATTTAAATTCCAGTTAGTTAACATATAGTATGATATTATTTTCAGGAGTAGAATTTAGTGATTTATCACTTATATACATCCAGTTCTCATTATCACAAATGCCCTCCTTAATACCCATCACCCATTTAACCCCCCCCCCCCCAGCAAACTCCCCACCAGCAACCCCAGGTTGTTCTCTAGAGTTAAGAGTCTATTTCCTATTTTGCATCTCTTTTTCCTCCATGTTCATCTGTTTTGTTTCTTGAATTCCACATGAGTGAAATCATATGGTATTTGTCTTTCTTTGACTGACTTACTTCACTTAACATAATACTCTCTAGCTCGATCCACTTGGTTGCAAATGGCAAGATTTCTTTCTTTCTTTCTTTCTTTCTTTCTTTCTTTCTTTCTTTCTTTCTTTCTTTCTTTCCTTCCTTCCTTCCTTCCTTCCTTCCTTCCTTCCTTCCTTCCTTCCTTCCTTCTTTCTTTGATGGCTGGGTAATATTGCAGTGTGTGTGTGTGTGTGTGTGTGTGTGTGTGTGTGTGTGTACACCATATCTTCTTTATCCATCCATCAGTCAATAGATACTTGGGATCTTTCCATAGTTTGGTTATTGTTGATAATGCTGCTATAAATATTGGGGTGCATATATTACTTCAAATAAGTATTTTTGTATCTTTTGGGTAAATACCTAGTAATATAATTGCTAGATCATAGGATAGCTCTATTTTTAACTTTTTGAGGAAATTCCATATGGTTTTCCAGAGTGACTGCACTACATTACATTCCCACCAGCAGTGTAAGAAGGTTTCCCTTTTTCTGCATCCTTGGCAACACATGTTGTTTCCTGTATTGTTAATTTTAGCCATTATACAGGTGGGGGGTGGTATCTCATTATAGTTTTCATTTGTATTTCCCTGATGATGAGTGATGTTGAGCATCTTTTCATGTGTTAGCCATCTGGATGTCTTCTTTGGAAAAAATGTCTATTCGTGTCTTCTGCCCATTTCTTAACTGGATTATTTGTTTTTTGGTTGTTGAGTTTGAGGAGTTCTTTCTATATTTTGGATACTAACCCTTTATCAGACATGTCATTTGCAAGTATCTTCTCCCATTCAGCAAAATTCTTTTATCTCCTAATATATCATACAAGAACAAGTGAATTAGAACACCTTTTTAAGGGGAGATAGAAGGGATGGAGGGTGATAGTGATATTGGGGAGTCTTTTTCCCCCACTTGGTGCAAACATGATACAGACTTCTCCTACTTTTCAGGTAAACTGGAAATAGTTGGATTATCAACTTTCTGATTTCAGTTAAGGCTTTCAAACATTGTACTATGTTGTATTTGTTTCTCTCCAGTACCCCCTTTTTGTTTTCTGGATCTGGGCAGTTTTATCAGAGGTGCATTTAACCTTGAAATTTTAAAATTAGAACATTTGGAGTTACTTTGGAGGAAAGCATATTATGCAGGTGAGAGGTTGATCCAAAATTCAGTGAATAAATGTTACTATATATTATTTCTTTCTAGTATTTCTATATATTATGTTCTGCATAGTAGAAGAGAATTTTAAAAAATGGTCAGATTCCTAGAAAGGCACTTAAAGGTTGAATTATAATATCATATGAACAAAACTATCAATGAATGGAATTATAAAGATTATACTAAGAGATGAGGGCTTTGCTTTTTAGTCTGGTAATAAGTAAAAAGTCCTTTTCCCCATTTGAAATTTCTATTTGTCAATCCATATGATTTCTTTGTTAAAAATGGATTGTCCTGACCAAAGATGGTTGTGATAGTAAACATTGTTACTGGAAACCATGCAGCTGTCACTTATTTTTCTAACAGCTTCAGGCTGTTGAACTATACTTCTATATACTGCAGAAAATGACTGTTGAGTGTGGCTTTTTTTTCATGAACCTTTGTTGTCTTTCGCTATGTATCATCAAGATGCTTAAAAGAAATTAAAATTTTCTGTGTCCAGTTTCATTCTGATTCCCCTTCAGCTTAAATTTGCAAGCTGTATGCAAATAATATCCCCATAGACTCAAAGCAGTTACAGACAATTTGGCCCTGAGATTATGTGCTGGGAACAGTTTATCTTTATGATGATAATGATGATTATGTTATGTTAGTCCTCATACAGTACATCATTAGTTTTTGATGTAGTGTTCTATGATTCATTGTTTGCATATAACACCCAGTGCTCCATGCACTACATGCCCTCCTTAACACCCATCACTGGGCTCACACATTTCCCACCTCCCTCCCCTCTAAAGCCCTCAGTTTTGTTTCTCAGAGTCTGCAGTCTCTCTTGGTTCGCCAGTTTATCTTCATGTATCTTCTACCTAGTGGTATGCATGGCTCATGATAGGTACTAAATTTGGCGTGTGTTTATTTATTTTTTTAATATTTTTTCAGTGTTCCAAGATTCATTGTCATGCACCACACCCAGTGCTCCATGTATTTATTTTTAAATGCATTTTCCCACCCCATAACACTGGGGAATTCTGAGACTAGAACCCAAGAATTAAAGTTTTGCTGTGTCTATGATTTTAATTACCACATATTGGGCACATAAACAACATTCACTCATTTAATCCCCCTCCCCTATTTTACCGGTGAGGAGAATGAGACTTGAATATGTTAAGTAAGTTGCCCAAAGTCACACAGTGGCAAGGCTGAGCTCAAACACCCATTTATAGTTCATCAAGGTCCATGTTGTTGTTGTTGTTGTTTAATTTTGTTCCACTGTCTTATAAGGAGAATAAACATGCTGTGAAATGAAGGGTCAAAATATTAATGAATGAGTGCTGAGGTACCTCTGTGGACATGGAGTTTTCTGAGGGGTGTGGCATCTGCTTTCCTGGCTAGTAAATCTGATATAAGAAACAAAGTCAGCATTCCCAATAGGCATTAGGTACCTATACTCATGTCACTGAAGCACAAAGAACAAAGGACTTCCTGAGTCCCTTTTACTATTTCAGCAATAGAGGGCATTTTTTTTTAATTGGCTTTGCTGCCATGGTGCCTGGGTGGCTCAGTTGGTTAAGCCTCTGCCTTCATCTTGGGTCATGATCCCGGGGTCCTGGGATCGAGCCTCATATCGGGCTCCTCACTTAGCAGGAAGCCTGCTTCTCTTTCTCCCTCTGCCTGCCACTCTCCCTGCTTGTTTTTGCTCTCTCTCTCTGTGTCAAATAAAATAAATAAAATCTTTAAAAAAATAATTAGCTTTTCTGCCAATATTGAAATCACAGGTTTATAGCTCATAGAGCTTGAAGTGCAATGATAACAACAACAACATAACAACTGCTAACAATAGCCTCCGTACCAGGCACTATTCTCAGTCCTTGAAATGCATAATTTCCTTTAATCCTCACTAAAATTCCATGAGGCATGTGGTTTTATCCCATTTTCACAAAAGAAGACAAGGAGACAGAAATGAAGCAATTTAGGTAACATGGATAGCAAATGGTAGAGCCAGGATTCAAACCCAGGAATTCTAGTCTTCAAACCCATACTCTTAGCCATTGCATTGTACTGCATATATGCTATATAAGCCTTTTTGTTCTGGATGAGTGACTGGGACCTCAGGAAGTACAGGGGATTTGTCTAAGGTCATTAAGATAGTCAATGGAAGATCCTGGACTAGAAGTCAATGTTCTTTCTACTTTGTCATCCTGTTCTTATAAATATTATTCTGTTACTTTGACTTTCTGTGGCACCTAAGATTCCTCAGTGCTTCTTGGATAATCACTTATTCATTCTTTTAAGCGCTCTGTAAGGTTAAGAGGAGACATACACATTGGATTTTTCATTTCCCAGATAGGGAAGCTGAGTTCCAGAATGTTTTTGTTTTTAAAGATTTTATTTATTTATTTGACAGACAGAGATCACAAGTAGGCGGAGAGGCAGGCAGAGAGAGAGAGAAGGAAGCAGGCTCCCTGCTGAGCAGAGAGCCCAATGCGGGGCTCGATCCCAGAACCCTGGGATCATGACCTGAGCCGAAGGCAGAGGCTTTAACCCACTGAGCCACCCAGGCGCCCCCAGAATGGGTTTAGTGTCATATCTGGTCTGTACTGTCTGCTTTTATGTCTGTTGCCCATTTCCTTGTTCTTCCTCTGGCTTTAGGATTCAGGTGTGTAGATGTCTTTACAAGGATTTCTAGACTTTCTAGCCCCATGTGATATATCCAAAAGGTTGGTTATTGGTTAGAGAAAAGTAAACTTGAAAGAATCCAGTGCCCAAAGCCAAGTCCTGGTTTTCAGTTGATTTTGGCTTAAAGATCATTTGGAGTTTTTCTTTTTTAAGATGCACTTGAATGGAGTAAAAGATGGAAAGTCAAATAGGAATCCGATGGTTTCAAAACTGGATGGGACCTCCCAGCCCATCTGGTTCCACACCCTTATAATAAAGAAACTGAGGCCCATAGAGGCCCAGTTACTATTCCAGGCTCTCTGAACTCTTGTCATTGTTTGCACCATTCCATGAGTCAGAGAGGTCTTTTCTTAACAGAAGGAATAAGAGGGATGAGTTTCTCATAATGATGCAGATATACAGAGAATGCAAGGAGACTTTACATCTGCATAATATGATTAATCTGAAATTTTGAGCTTGGTCATGAAGGTTTAAAAAGACCATACAGATTATACCACCTTGGGGTATCTTTGGTTATACAGAGCTTACAATTAAATAGGAAAAAAAAAAAAAGGGGGTTGAGACCATTTTTGATACAGAAAAAGTGTTGTAGCATAGTGGTTAAGAAAGAAGATGGCTTAGCGAAATAAGTCAAGCAGAGAAAGACAACTAACCTATGGGATACTACAAAGGTGATCCTAAGGGGGAAATATATAGTCATTCAAGACTCACTCAAAAAAATAGAAAAATGCCAAATATACAAATTAATTTTACACCTTAAAGAACTGGAGAAAGAACAATAAATAAAGCCTAAGAATACAGTAGAGCAAATCAGCAAAACTAGAAGCTAGTTCTTTGAAAGAATTAATAAGATAGATAAACCACTGGCCAGGCTTACCCAAAAGAAAAGAGAAACTATCATATGATCTCCCTGATATGAGGAAGTGGTGATGCAACATGGAGGCTTAGGTGGGTAGGAGAAGAATCAATGAAACAAGATGGGATTGGGAGGGAGACAAACCATAAGTGACTCTTAATCTCACAAAACAAACTGAGGGTTGCTGGGGGGAGGGGGTTTGGGAGAAGGGGGGTGGGGTTATGGACATTGGGGAGGGTATGTGCTTCAGTGAGTGCTGTGAAGTGTGTAAACCTGGCGATTCACAGACCTGTACCCCTGGGGATAAAAATATATGTTTAGAAAAACTAAAAAAATAAGAAAAAAAAAAGAAAGAAGATGGCTGTTGGACCAGAATTCCTACATTTTATATCCTGGTTCTATACTTACCTACTGCATGAACTTAAGGAACACCTCAATGCCTCAGTTTCCCCTTCTGTAAAATAAGGATTCCTACATAGTATCTGCTTTATAGGTTCCTGGGTAGATTACATGAATTAATACCTATAAAGTACTTAGAAACTGGTACCAATCTTGTGAGAATTCAGTAACCATTATTATTAGTCATAGATTGCTTTAGTCAGCCAGAAGGCCTCCTCCCTGTGCTGAGCCAGCGTGCATGTTGTTGAATTCTTTCCAACTGGAAATACTCTTTAGACACCATAGATGGGGGAAGTAGGAAAGCCGTTTTTGTTCTGTTTTGGTTTTGGTGGATGGATGTGCCCATGCTGAATATGCTTACTCCTAGAGCCCAGATGAAACTGCTGGCTTCCCAAAGAGAAAAGTAGAGAGAGCCACAGTTTGTCTCAAGTACAATGGAGCTAATTTATTGTGTATTATGGTGAAGTGTCTTGGCATCTACCTTCCTATCTCCTTGCCTGACCCTGGCATGACGCTGCCAAGATACCATCTCTCCTAGGGTTCCCAAAGTTACTGTTCTCTAAATGTTCCATTGGTTTTTTGAGTAAAAGAGATTTTGAAAAATTGGAATTCTGTATGTGCCTGCTCAGTGTGATACCTCCCAGGGCTGAGAGGGACCCTAGATCACAACACTCCAATTTCTCAAGTGAGTTTTCTACTTTTAACTTGTCATTCTTCCCCCATTAGGCCAGGAACCATCACTTTGCAGGCCCTTTCAGAAGCTAACAGAAGGCTATGGATGGAAGCCATGGATGGAAAAGAACCTGTAAGTTGCCTCAGGATACTAGAGAAACCTCAGCACCATAGTACAGTGTGTGAGGGCCCTTAGTGGTTCACTGGGTCTAGGAAAATTAAATAGTCAGATTGTCAGATTCAAAATTTTAGAGCTAGAAGGAATTGTTGACTTGACATTTCTTGTTTAAAAAGTAAGCTATTTTGAGTTCCAGAGAGAGTGAAGGACTTATCTGGGATTTCTCAGAAAAGGCATAACAGTGGGGCGTAAAATTCAGGTTTCTGAGCTTCTTGCTTCAGTGTTACATTATGCAGCTGTGCCCACAAAATCTTTTTTTTAAAAGATTTTATTTATTTATTTGCCAGAGAGAGAGAAAGAACACAAGCAGGGGAGTGGCAGGCAGAGGTAGAGGAAGAAGAGGAAGAAGCAAGTTCCTCACTGAGCAAGGAGCCTAATGTGGGACTCGATCCCAGCATGCTGGGACCATGACCTGTGCTGAAGGCAGACGCTTAACTCACTGAGCCACTCAGGTATCCGACCCACAAATCTTCTTCTTAAGAAAGAAAATTAAGTGGATAACCCAAAAGACCCCACCCCCAAACTAGTAGAACTCATATAGCAATTCAGTAACGTGGCAGGATACAAAGTCAATGTACAGAAATCAGTGGCTTTCTTATACACTAACAATGAAAATACAGAAAGGGAAATTAGAGAATCGATTCCATTTACTATAGCACCAAGAATCATAAGATACCTGGGGAATAAACCTCACCAAAGAGCTAAAGGATCTGTACTCGAAGAACTACAGAACACTCATGAAAGAAATTGAAGAAGACACAAAAAGATGGAAGACCATTCCATGCTCTTGGATCTGAAGAATGAACATTGTTAAAATGTCTATACTGCCTAGAGCAATCTATACTTTTAATGCCATTCCGATCAAAATTCCACAGGTATTTTTCAAAGAGCTGGAGCAAATAATCTAAAAATTTGTATGGAATCAGAAGAGACCCTGAATCGCTAAGGAAATGTTGAAAAACAAAAATAAAACTGGGGGCATCACGTTACCTGATTTCAAGCTTTACTACAAAGCTGTGATCACCAAGACAGCATGGTACTGGCATAAAAACAGACACATAGACCAGTGGAACAGAGTAGAGAGCCCAGATATGGACCCGCAACTCTATGGTCAAATAATCTTCGACAAAGCAGGAAAAAATAAACAGTGGAAAAAAGACAGTCTCTTCAATAAATGGTGCTGGGAAAATTGGACAGGTATATGTAGAAGAATGAAACTCGACCATTCTCTTACACCATTCACAAAGATAAACTTGAAATGGATAAAAGACCTCAAGGTGAGACAGGAATCCATCAGAATCCTAGAGGAGAACATAGGCAGTAACTTCATCGATATCAGCCACAGCAATTTCTTTCAAGATATATCTCCAAAGGCAAAGGAAACAAAAGCGAAAATGAACTTTTATGACTTCATCAAGATCAAAAGCCTCTGCACAGCAAAGGAAACAGTCAACAAAACGAAGAGGCAACCCATGGAATGGGAGAAGGAATTTGCAAATGATAGTACAGACAAAAGGTTGATATCCAGGATCTGTAAAGAACTTCTCAAAAAACAGATAATCATATCAAAAAATGGGCAGAAGATATGAACAGACACTTCTCCAATGAAGACCTACAAATGGCTATCAGACACATGAAAAAAATATTCAGCATCACTAGCCCTCAGGGAGATTCAAATTAAAACCACATTGAGATATCACCTTACACCAGTTAGAATGGCCAAAATTAGCAAGACAGGGAACAACATGTGTTGGAGGGGATGTGGAGAAAGGGGAACCCTCTTACACTGTTGGTGGGAATGCAAGTTGGTGCAGCCACTTTGGAAAACAGTGTGGAGATTCCTTAAGAAATTAAAAATAGAATTTCCCTTTGACCCTGCAATTGCACTACTGGGTATTTGCCTTGAAGATACAGATGTAGTGAAAAGAAGGGCCATCTGGACCCCGATGTTTATAGCAGCAATGGCCACGGTTGTCAAATTGTGGAATGAACCAAGATGCCCTTCAACGGACAAATGGATAAGGAAAATGTGGTCCATATACACTATGGAGTATTATGCCTCCATCAGAAAGGATGAAGACTCAACTTTTGTAGCAACATGGACGTGACTGGCAGAGATTATGTTGAGTGAAATGAGTCAAGCAGAGAGTCAATTATCATATGCTTTCACTTATTTGTGGAGCATAACAAATAGCATGGAGGGCAAGGGGAGTTAGAGAAGAGAAGGGATTTGGGGTAAATTGGAAGGGGAGGTGAACCATGAGAGACTCTGAAAAACAATCTGAGGGGTTTGAAGCGGCGGGGGGTGGGAGGTTGGAGGAACCAGGTGGTGGGTATTATAGAGGGCACAGATTGCATGGAGCACTGGGTGTTGTGCAAAAACAATGAATTCTGTTATGCTGAAAAGAGATTAAAAAAAAAGAAAATTAAGCTTTTTCAGTTTATAAAACTAATATGTATTTATATAGAAAGATGGAAAATAATTGTCATAACTGAATAAGCATTTGTTAAGATTTTATTCAAAATTATTTTGCTGCCCCCATCTTACATTCCCAAATCAGCTTATTCTCTTGAACGGTACAGCTGGTGGGGAAGATGGTACTGTCATCCTATGTTTCAAGATGTACCAGTCTGTTTAGAACATTGTTACACAGGAGTACAAGCAATACCTTAAATGTTTTAGTGACTATCATAGAATAACCAATATGAGGAGTCAGAAACGAGTGAAAAGCACTTTTTCTCTTCAGTATCTTCCATGTAGTGGCATATGAACTAATATTACCTTCCTAGTGTTGGAATTCCAAAAGCCTGAATTTGGATCCTAGTTGTGCTGTTCAGCGGTTGTGTGACTTCAAGCAAGTCATTGTAGCTGAGATTCAGTTTTCTTCTCTTCAGTAAAATGGGTTTAATAATCTCTGTTCCACTTAACTCACAGAATTGCTTTGAAAAATCAAATGAATGGGATATCTGTCAACCGTAATGTGCTGTATTAGTTTTAGGTGCTTCTAACTGGACTAAAGAATGAGTGCAAGTCTACTGCGATTCAATAATATTTGAATATAGTCTAATATTCTTGTTTTATTCAAGGCAAAAATTTGTTAAGAGGGGAAACACACCACAGACTTTTCTTTCTGTGTCTCCTCAGTGCCCTGGAGACTAAAGAGGAGTGGTCAGATCTCAGACTGCATTTATAGCAACCAAGAAGTTAGCAGGAGGGAAGTGGTACTGTGAGGACTGGCATACAGAAAGTAGTCCATGACCTGTCTCTCCCTCCTTCCCAGAAACCTGGAGCTTAACTATTGCATGCCTCTGATGTTTCTCTAGGAAGATGGTAGGAGGCTCAGCAGGGCATTTTATTCTTGATTCCCTCTTTTAAATTTGTTCTCTCTTTAGGTTTTAGAGGTTGAAGGATACAGATGGGTTTTTGTGGAGAATGACAGCATATGGATTCACTAAATATTGATCCCTAACAACTTGACTTTGATAGTGTTTCTGCAAATAGCTTGTTAATGAAAGTGGCAGCTAGGGCTGGTCAGCACAGAAATCTCCCTCATTGAATTGTCCATGGGCATACACACACACATGCAGATGATTTTCTTTTAAAAGGACAGATTGCTGGGGCACCTGGGTAGCTCAGTGGGTTAAGCCTTTGGCTTTGGCTCAGGTCATGATCTCAGGGTCCAGGGATTGAGCACCACATTGTGTTCTCTGCTCAGCAGGGAGCCTGCTTCCCTTCTTCTCTCTCTCTGCCTGCCTCTCTGCCTAATTGTGATCTCTGTCTGTCAAATAAATAAATAAAATCTTTAAAAAAAATAAATAAAAGGAGAGATTGTTAAAGCCGACTAACAAATACCATAGAGAAGGCTTCCTTCCTGCAGTTTCACATTATTATTCTTGCTGATTTACTAAACACCCCAATTCACTAATCTTAGATGTGGTATACATGCCTTTGTTTAAAGTGTCAAAGAAGATCAGGACTTGAAGGGATATCTGTTCCAATCCTCATCATTTTAGAGATACGAGTCTTAAAGTATAGAGACAAAAAGGACATGCCCGAGATATCCTAATGAGATAGAGGTGGAACCAGGACTAGATTTTGTTGAGGATCTCCCCTTTGGTGTCTCATGTAGCTCTCAGTGTGTTCTTCAATATGACTCAGACAAATCTTGATCAGTGCAGGGGTGTCTTTCAGCTGTACACTTGCTTTTCTACAGAGAAACACCCATTACTTAGCCTTTGGAGTAGGAGGCTGTTACTGGAAGTATTTACATTTTACTGCCAATGCCCATTAGCCATGTATCTATTAGAAAACTGTTTCTTTTCTCACATGCTCTCTTGCTCCATCAGAAAAATTCTCCAAGCTTTACATAAGTAAATTTCTAAGATGGGTAGGCTACACCTTCAGCTGCAGTGAGCTACTTGGAATCTGCTTCAAAGATTGTTAATCCAAGTGTTTTCTGGGGACCTATGCAAAGATTCTGCTTAGCCCAGTTTTTCATCTTATTAAAGCTTCAGGGACACCAATGGTTTTGATGGACTACCTGAGAAAAGAGATTAGTATTATTTGCCACACTTATCTATAGTGATTGACAATAGCCTTGGCTTTTTCTTTCTCTTCTTTTGTAGATCTACCACAGCCCCATAACAAAACAGGAAGAAAGTGAGTCAAATTTATGGTCTATTGACATTACAAACTGCTTGCTGTCCTAATCAGTTAATGTTCTGTAATACTGACGCAAATGTGTTGATGACTCTGTGTGGAATAAAATTCATACCTATTTTTTAGTATGTCTACTTAGTGAAATAAGGAAGTCACTTCATCTTAGTTTATGGTATAGGTAGTAATAGTAATATAGAGAAGAACATTGTATCTTTCTTATTCTAAACATGATAGAAATTATGTGCATTTCTACCCTAACATTTCATGTCTGATGTTGCTCATGCCTAAAATAAACATAATGCAAAGAGATCAGTAACAGTGTTTTGTGGTAGAAGAGTAAAAAACTCTTTTAAGGGGAAAAATATTTCTATTTAAGGGTATTAGTGATGAAAAACCATACCCCTTAATCTCTCACTGCAGTCTCCTAGCATGATCAATAAATGTTTGGTAGGTAAAGCTTATTATAGCAGGATCTAACTCTGTTTTCCTTTGTTTCAAATAGTGGAACTGAATGAAGTGGGGTTCAAGTTTGTTAGGAAGTGCATCAATGTCATTGAGACCAAAGGTAAGAAATGAACCAGAGTATTGGTGGTGTTTGAATTTGGTCACTCTGAATTTATTCTAGGGAAATTTCTTAAAATTAGCAATGATGTTGTTTGTTGGTCAGGACTCATTTTAGCGATAAAGACTGTTTATAAACCTGGAACACTAGACCTAAATTTCTAAAATTCTAGCAAATTTCAAGCCAGTGGTATCCAAGTATATTGGGATAATTTGTGGTTTCCTGCATTTAAAGAGAAAGAGCTTAATTAATCAAATGGTACAAAGTTCTAAGTTATACAAGATAATTATGTCCTAGAGATATGGTGTACAGCATAAAGCTGTAGTTAACAATACTGTATTGTAGACTTTAAAATGTGCTAAGACGGTAGATCTTATGTTAAGAGCTCTTATCACAAAAAAATAATGAATAAGGAGGGCTACAGGAAAGCTTTAGAGGTGATGGGTATGTGATGGGTAGATTGTGGTGATGGTTTCACTTATCTCCAAACTCACCAAGTTGTATATATTAAATATGTACAGCCTATTGTATTTCAAAAAAATAAATAAAGAGAAAGAGCTTCCAACATCTTATAAGATACTCTAAAGTACTACTGAACACTCCTCAAGTAGTGTTCTTACCATTCCATCATAAATAAATAAGAGTTCAATTTCTACCACAGTACATATCAGTTTAGGGGTGCCTGGGTGGCTCAGTGGGTTAAGCCTCTGGCTTCAGCTCAGGTCATGATCTCAGGGTCCTGGGATTGAGCCCCAAATCAGGCTCTCTGATCAGCAGAGAATCTGCTTCCCCCTCTCTCTCAGGCTGCCTCTCTGCCTACTTGTGATCTCTCTCTCTTCCAAATAAATAAATAAAATCCTTAAAAAACTCTAACTCTCTAGTCTCTCTCTGAGAATTGTTAGAATGTAGGCAGGTAGTATATGAGCCAAGCCTCTCTGTTTAACATATGCCATAGTCCATCCCTTTCTTCCTTTATATCACTGCTCACAAGCAACTTGGAGATTGGTATTTCCTCCTTTTTCAATTAAAACCTAGCTCCCTTCCAAGATGGTGGCACTTTTCCCAGCCACCCGCTGCTACCCACCTAAGCATACTTTTCTTTTTACTATAGAGTATATTCTCTTCTGTTCATATTAATGAAATTTTGGTATAATCCAAATGAAAGTGTAGAGAGAATAATTTGGAGAGAGGTTTCAAAACTGTTCCCCTATTGCAGGGAAAGGCTGGAGAGCATGGAGAGGATAGGGAGACACTTTTCTGTTTGAACTGACTAGGATGTAAGTACCTACTTTCTTTACCCTGAGGGAAATGAAAGCTCTAGCTGTGAAACAAAACTGATCTCAATTTCTTTCCCTAGGGATCAAGACAGAGGGATTGTATCGTACTGTGGGCAGCAACATTCAGGTTCAGAAGCTGCTGAATGCCTTTTTTGGTAACAATTTTAATTTCATAATTCTTATTGGAAATTGTGTATTAAAAATAAATGTGACTAAAAGAGAAAGGAGACATTGCTAAAAAAGGTTATAGAATGTTTAAGAAATATTTTCAAAGGAAAAATATACACATATTTGCCTACCCTGGCTCAGAGACAATCTTGCATTGATACAACTAGCATTTCTTCTTTACCACATCATATTGACACCTGAGAACCTTTGCAGTCTGGCTTCTACCCCAACCTCTCCACTGGAACTACTTTTGCCAGGCATAGAAGATATCACAGCAGATATTCACAGCAGATAGTTCTCACAGTTTGTCTTGCTTAAAGTTTTGAAGATATTCACAGTGGACGGTTTTCACAATCTATCTGGCTTGATCTCCTTGTTGACTACTCCCTCCTTTTTGAAACTTTCTCCCTATGTGACTTCTGTGATTCAACATCTTGTGATTTTTCTAAAATCTTGTGTTAAAACTTTCAAGTGACTCTTCTGAGGTCCTTTTTCTTCTCATCTTTTAAATCGTGGCTGGGTATTTTCCAGCATTCCCTCTTTACCACCCTTTATTTCTTCCTCTACATGTATTCCCAATGAAGAAATATTAACCTGGTTATGCATGACATTTTTTCACTTTTTACATGTCAAGTAATTTTTAAAGTTTTTATTTAAATTATTTAAATTTCAGTTCATTAACATACAGTGTGATAGTAGTTTCACATGTATAATATAGTGATTCAATACTTCCATACAACATCAGTTGTTCATCAAATGCAATGCTTAATCCCCATCACCTATTTAACCTATCCCTACCCAACTTTCCTCTGATAGCTATCACTTTGTTCTCTACAGTTAAGTGTCTGTTCTTGGTTTACCTCTCTCTTTTTCCCCCCATGCTCACTTGTTTGGCTTCTTAAATTGCACAAATGAGTGAAGTCATATGGTGTTTGTCTTTCTCTGACTGACTTGGCTTAGTGTAGTACTCTCTAGCTCCAACCACGCCATTACAAATGGGAAGAGTTCATTCCTTTTGATGGCTGTGTAATATTCCATTGTGTATATACCACATCTTCTTTATCCATGCGTCAGTTGATGGACATTTGGGCTCTTTCCATATTTTGACGTATATTCAAGTGCTGCTATAAACACTGGGGTGCATTTATCCTTTGAATTAGTATTTTTATATTCTTTGAGTGAATACCCAGTAGCACAATTCCTAGATTATAGGGTAGTTCTGTTTTCAACTTTTTTGAGGAACCTCCGTATAGTTTTCCAGAGTGGTTGCACCACTTTGCCTTCCCACCAACACTGTAAGAGGGTTCCCCATTTCCACATCCTCGTCAACACCTGTTGTTTCTTGTGTTGTAATTTTAGCCATTCCAACTAGTATGAAGTGGTATCTCATAATAGTTCTGATTTGTATTTCCCTGATGACTAGTGATATTGAGCATTTTTTCATGTGTCTTTTGGCCATCTATTTGTCTTCCTGGGAAAAAAATGTCTAGCCATGTGTTCCCATTTTTTTTAAATGTTCAGTTTTATAAGTTCTTTATAAATTTTGGATACTAACCCTTTATCAATGTGTCATTTGCAAATATCTTCTCCCATTCCGTAGGCTGTCTGTTAGTTTTATTGATCGTTTCCTTTGCTGTGCAGAAGCTTTTTATTTTGATGAAGTCCCAGTAGTTTATTTTTGCTTTTAATATTTTGCATGTAGATTACCAGTTTTCCCAATATCATTTTTTGAAGACAGTCTTTTTCCATTTATATTCTTTCCTGCTTTATTGAAGATTAACTAACCATACAATTGTGGGTACATTTCCAAGTTTTCCATTCTGTTCCATTGATCTATGTGTCCTTTTCTGTGCCAGTACTATGCTGTCTTGATCACTACAGCTTTGTAATATAATTTGAAGTCCAGAATTGTGATGAATTCAGCTTTGCTTTTCAAGATTGCTTTGGCCATTTGGGGTCATTTGTGGTCCCATACAAATTTTAAGATTGTTTGTTCTAGCTGTGTGAAAAATGATGTTGTTAATTTGATAGGGGCTGCTTTGGATACTATAGTCATTTTCATAATATTTCCTCTTCCAATCCATGAGCATGGGATCTTTTCCCATTTCTTTGTGTCATTTTCAATGTCTTTCATCAGTGTTTTATAGTTTTCAGAGTACGTATCATTTATCTTTTCAGTTAGGCTTCTTCCTAGGTATGTTATGCTTTTTGGTAGAATTGTAAATGGGATCGAGTCCTTGAATTCTCTTCCTCCTGCTTCCCTATTGGTATATAGAAACACAGCAGATTTCTCTACATTGGTTTTGTATCCTACAACTTTACTGAATTCATTTATTGTTTTTAGCAAATTTTTGGTGTAGTCTTTCAGGGTTTCTAAATATAGCATCATGTCATTGGCAGGTAGTGAACATTTGACTTCTTCCTTGCCAATTTGGATGCTTTTTAAATTTTTTTTTTCTTGTCTGATTGCTGTGGCTAAGATTTCCAGTACTATGTTAAGTGTCAGTGGTGAGAGTGGGCATCCCCTGTTGTTTCTCACTATAGAAGAAAAGCTCTCGGGTTTTCCTTACTGAGAATTATATTAGCTGTGGGTTTTTCATATATGGCCTTTACATTGCTTAGGTATTTCCTCTAATCCTACCTTTTTTAGGATTGTTATCATGAGTGGATATTGTACTTTGTCAAATGCATTTTCTTCATCTACTGAAAGGATCATATGGTTCTTTCCTTTGTCTTATTAATCTGGTTTGTCACATTGATTAATCTGCAAATTTTGAAGCACTTGCACCCCAGGAATAAATTCCACTTGATCATGCCAAATGATTCTTTTAATGTACTGTTAAGGATTCAATTTGATAGTATCTTGTTGAGAATTTTTACATCCATGTTCATCAAGGATATTTACCTGTAGTTCTCTTTTTAAGTGGAATCTTTATCTGCTTTTGGTATCAGGAAAATGCTGGCCTCAAGGATGAATTTGGAAGTCTTCTTCCTCTTCTAGTTTTTGGAATAGTTTGAGAAGAATAGGTATTAACTCTTCTTTAAATGTTTGCTGGAATTTCCTTGTGAAGCTATCTGGCTCTGGACTTCTGTTTGTTGGGAGATTTTTTTATTGCTGATTCAATTTTTTAGTGGTTTTCAGTCTGTTCAAGTTTTCTATTTCTTTCTGTTTCAGTTCTGGTAATTTATATGTTTCTGGAAATTTATCTACTTCTTCAAGGTTGTCCAATTTGTTGGCATTTTTTTTCATAATATTCTCTTATAATTATCTTTCTGTGGTATTGGTTGTTATTTATTCTTTCTCATTTGTGATTTTATTTATTTCGGTCATTCTTCTCTTCTTTTTAATAAGCCTGGCTAGGAGTTTATCAACTTCATTAATTTTTTTCAAAGAACCAGCTACTGGTTTCATTGTTCTGTTCTATTGGTTTGTTTTGTTTCTGCATCATTTCTTCTGCACTAATTTTTTTATTTTCCTTCTTCTACTGGCTTTAGGCTTCATTTATGCCTTTTTCTAGCTCCTTTAGGTGTAAGGTTAGTTTGTATGTTTGAGATTTTTCTTGCTTCTTGAAGTAGGTCTACATTGGTATATACTGCCCTCTTAAGAGTATGTCTAGCAATTTTTATAGGATTCTGAAAATCATGGGTATTACATGTCTATTTTGTTGACTTCTATTAAAGAGTATTGAAATTTGTTTTTTAGGTAGTTATTTGTAGATCAGCTATCCATTTGATGCTTCTTTTTAAGCTTGTCAGGACCAAAATAAGGTATCTTTTACTGGCTAGGTTAGCCCTACTACTGAAGTCTGTCTTCTTTTGTCTCTTCATTCTTATTGTTTGGAACTTAAACATCTGCCAGCTCTGCATCACTTCTTGGAATTATTCAGCTTAAAATTCCTTGATCTGTCCATTGGCTAACCTTGTAGACTTTTTTTTTAAAGATTATTTATTTATTTGAGGGGGAGAGAGAGAGAGAGAGAGAATTCACAAGCCAGGGGAGCAACAGAGAGGGAGGCAGAGGGAGAGGGAATGAATCTCAAGCAGACTCCATACTGAGTGCAAAGCCCAATGCAGGGCTTGATCCCATGACCCTGAGATCATGACCTGAGTCAAAATGAAGAGTTGGATGCTTAACTGACTGAGCCACCTAGGTGCCCCTAGCCTCATAGAGTTTTATCTTGGCCACTCATAGCTTAGTATTCAATGGACAGACTCAAGGAGATCCACGGAATTTTTTGTTGTTGTTGTTCTTTCTCTGTATAGCTCCCTCTTTTCTGGCATAATGCCCTGCAAATTCTAGCTTCCACAGCCTCTCTGAACTCCAGGCTTTTTCTCTTCCACCTGAGCAAGACTTCCATGCTCAGCTTTGAGTTCTTATTCCTGATGCTACTATTCAGAAAGTGCTTTTAGGTAGCAAGGTGTGACAATGGTAGGACTTATTTTATTTGTTTCCCCTTTTTTCAGAGTCATAGTCCTATGCTGTCCATTGTTCAGTGACTACAAATAGCTCTTTCTTACTTACATTTTGTCCAGTGTTCTTATTGTCACAACAGGAGAGCAAGTCTAGTGCCAGTTATTCCAACATGGCCTGGCATAAAGTCCTTCTGCAGGGTTTTACTAGCACTTCTATGCTAACAGCACCCAAAAATCTCTAGTCTAGACATCATTTCCTGAGTTCTAAACTCAGTGTCTCCAGTTTCTCACTGAACCTGTGCTTACTAAACATAGAGTGATCATATCTGTATAGCATAGTCTGTTAAATCATCATGGCATGGCAGAGATGTTAATCTCCAAAGGCTGAAGGAATCAGAATTGGAATTGTCTTTGTCATAGTCTCTGTCTGTATATACATGTTTCACAGATACATATATTTGACATGTCCAGAACTAAACTTAATTGTTTTTAATCTTTCTGCAAACCTGTTGTTCTTCCTTTTGTGAATGGTAGTGAACTGATAATCTCAGTTTTCATAAAGCATCAGAAAACAAACTCAGTGTGGAGAGCTGCAGTTTGAATAAAGCACATATATTTGGTCTCTTCTGTGATGCATAGCTTAATTTTCATAACCCTGTAGGCCTGACAACATAACCCTGTTAGTACATGAGGATGCAACAACATGTAGTAATAGCAGAATGTAGAGTTTTTGTATTATAGAGTACATTATTATTGCCTCAGCATTGCTTGCTTTTATCACTTTATATTCTTGACTTAAAAATTCACATTGTCCTATTCCTGGCCTTTTACAGCACATTTTATAAGCTATAGGACACTTTTTTTGGGAAAGGGCTTAGAGCATGGCCCAGAATATTTAGTTTCTGAAAAATTATTGGACTCATTAACTGTTTAGTTAATTTTGTTCTTCTACCTAATATATAATAAGCTGAAACATGTGCCATGCTCGGCATCCTACTGATTCTCTTACAGGCTTCAATAGGACTGAAATGGTTCCTTCAAATCATACATGGCAATATGATTTGATTCATGTATCATAGAAAGTGGCAGGGTTGGCATATTGCATCTATTCAACATCCAGCTCCAAATATTACTTACATGAATATCTGAAAAGTAGCCCAAGAATTTCTGGATATAAATATTTATACATACAATATAAAACAGTGCCTGTTTTACATATTTCTGCATAAAAGTAGTAATCCCTGATTCTTTCCCCAATTCCAATTCTAGATTTGATGATCCTTATTCATTTAGCAAATGAATCTACTAAGGGTCAGGCATTTTGCTCAAGGGTATAGATTAGAGTGAACATACCACTAGCATTTCCTACCTTTGTGGAGTTTACATTCTGTAGGATAGACTGACTTTCTGCTAACTTACAATTTATCTTTGTGTGGAGTGATCTCCCTTCTAAGCTTCTTTTATATTCTATCTTCCGGGGATTCTCATGGGATCCTCAAAGTTGTCTTGCTTCTTTTCACCCTTCCCTGATCTATTCTCACACCATTAGGGGCTGACTGCTTTGGCTTTGTATAGACTCATCATGATTTATTCTGGGAGAAAGAACATTCCTCTCCTTTTACTAGCACAGCATGTTTTCCTCTCTTTTTTCCTTAAGTCTTGTGCTCTATGCCCATCAAAAGTACACTTCTAGTATTGTTTTTTTAACTTCAACAACCTTTAGACTACTTTCTTTATAGTGATTCCTACAACACATGACTGTGGGCTTTTTTCTGTTGTTTACTAAAGACTTCCATTTTTTCCCCACCTGAAAATCTGTCTTTTTGGCAAATAAAATGCAACACAGACTGCTAAGTCAGTGGGAGGGGGAAACACATCCACAATAAATAATTATTTTTCATTCAGTCCACCATTGGGTTAGTCACATTTCTCCCCCACCCAAGATTGTTGCATTATGCTTTATGTTAACATATCCTACAAACTGATGGGAAGCATCTTCACTCATGCTTAATTCATCATAAACCACTAAAGTCACAGAGAAGCTAATCTGATTACCTCAGAAACAGCTTGGTACTGCATCTAAGTGTTCTGCTTCTCCACCTCTTATCAAGTCATTGTCATCTTATTAATGATAATGCCTCTTATAATAATTACATATATTTATATTATAATGTTAATAATTATAATCATGCTCGTGACAATACCAGTGTACCTAGCACATTGCAGGTACTCAGTAACTGTTCCTTCACTGGAACTCTAAAATCTTGTGCTCTAGAGAGTATTTCACAATGACTGAAACAGAGGGGTGAGATAGAGCAGGGAGACTAAATGTATTGACATGTGTCCTTTATGAAGTTGATTCTAGCTAGGAAGCCATCCACAGAAAATCATTATTTACTGAACTAAACAGAGGAGAAACGAATATAGTGAGTAAAGTAACAAACCATTGGTAAGATGTTACTTATTTAGGTTTTAAAATTTCTCCTTTTATCTTTACACTATTAACAGAAAATACATTTAATTTTCAGAAACCAAATGGAGCACCTAATGTAATCATATGTAGACAGTTAGAGTAGAGATGAGAATAGACTTTTAAAAAAAATCCCTCATACTTAAGTGTTCAGCATCTGAAGAATTAAGTTTAGTATTAAACTCACATATATCGGGGCCCTGGGTGGCTCAGTGGATTAAAGCCTCTGCCTTCAGCTCAGGTCATGATCCCAGGGTCCTGGGATCGAGCCCCGCATCGGGCTCTCTGCTCAGCAGGGAGCCTGCTTCCTCCTCTCTCTCTCTCTCTCTCTCTCTCTCTGCTTGCCTCTCTGTCTAATTGTGATCTCTGTCTGTCAAATAAATAAATAAATCTTTAAAAAAAACACATATATCTAGACAAATAGATAATAAATATGTATCAAAAAGAAGCAACTTCAAATATGAGTTCTTTGAGTAACAGTGAAATAATACCCCTAGCAAGTAAAACAAAACCATATCACACTCCACTTTAGGAGCTGTAAAACTTGAACTCTATGCATTTATCTGTAAAGCAATTCTGTAGGTTAATCACTTTTTTTATACTCAAGTATAGTGGGGAACTTTACTTTTCAATACATATCAAAGCATTTTTATTCCCAAGGTCAGGTGTGTGTATATGTGCACACGTGCATGTATTTAAAAACTTATATAGTTTCAGCACATTAATCACAATTATACTTGGTAACCTAGATAGGTACTTTGAGTATTCTCAGATCATGTGTGCTACACATGTAGCACAGTACTACAAGAGGCTGGAATAATTGGTAAATAGTAATTTAATGTTGTCCTTTTTAAAATTATTTATTTGCCTCCAGTTTTGAAGCTAGAAATAAAGTTTGTGGTCTGAATATTTGTTCTTTATCGATTGTTTTCTTAAAAACTAAAAAAACAGATACCAAATTCATCTTTAGTTCCCAACGAACGTATTGCCCTTTTCTAGCATTCTTGTCAATGTGTAAAAAGGGGGATAGAAATATTTGTGTCAGAAGTATCTTAACTTACAAAAAAAGTTAAATTGTTGACATGTAAATCTGGTAGCCTCCTTACTGCACCTGCTCCCTGCTGCTGGGTTTCTAATCTGGATAGTCTATCTGCTATCTCACTATGAATAAGGAACCGGGGAACATTTTGCATTAATGTCCTATCGCTACTGTAACAAATCAGTGTTAGGGAGTTAAAATCAAGGTTATTGGTGGGGTTGCATTCACGCTGGAGGATCTAAAGGAGAATCTGTTCCTTTGCCTTTTGCAGCTTCTAGGAGATGGCAGTTTTCCTTGTTTCCTATATGCCAGGCACTGTATCAGGTGGTAGGTGTATATTAGTAAAAAAACAGACAAAAATCTCATTCCTCATGAAGCATAGAGTCTAGCAGCTGCCATATAGTTCATGGATATAGTCCTCCATTTTCCCCTCAGAATAAACTCTGGAATATCCCAGATCCAGGGTTCTGTTGATATCCACCTGACAGTATAGGCAATTGGAAAATAGAAATCACAGTGTTTCCTTATGAAGAACCATTCTGCTTCTTGAACCAGTCTTTGTACCATTTATCTGAAGCATATAAGAAGAATATATTAACTTTGGGATAATGTAGATATATTCTTTTTTCTGATAGAGAGTATATATGCTTCATTTCCTCTGTCTGAACTCCACTGATTCTCATTTTGTTCCTAATCTTATTGCTTATCTTCTGCCTCCTCCTGTCTTGGCTTGTGAACCCCTTTCTACTTTCCTTAGACCAGTCTTACAGTTAATGACATTTCTTTTTTTTTTTTAAGATTTTATTTATTATTTATTTGACAGAGAGAGATCACAAGTAGGCAGAGAGGCAGGCAGAGAGAGAGGAGGAAGCAGGCTCCCTGCTGAGCAGAGAGCCCGATGCGGGACTCGATCCCAAGACCCTGAGATCATGACCTGAGCCGAAGGCAGCGGCTTAACCCACTGAGCCACCCAGGCACCCAGTTAATGACATTTCATCCATTGATTCATCCAGTGTTGATTGAATGTCTACTATATTATAGACATTAGTGTTTATGGCTGGTCTTTACCTCTCTATCTTTTTCTTTTTCTCTTGTTCTTCACATATCCCTTGCCTTCTATTTTGATATATTGAGACTATCAATTTACTTTCATAATATGTCTCCCATTAGCTCACACTGGAGACCCTTTCAAATACAAATAACCAGTCAAGTCAATCAGAAATGAAAGACTAGTCTTCTCTAGATCAAACCTAGTTGTCATCTGGGAAAATTTCATTTATAGAATTCTCAGGTAGGTAGTACATGCTGTAGCATTCCTCAATCTATTTTTTTTTCACAAGATTTTTTTCTCTTGGATCTCTAGCAATCTAATATCCAGCACAATGACTGACATAAATATTTGTAGAATGAATGAGTGCTGTAAAGATAATCCCAAAAGTCCAAAACATATGACACAGTGTTAGCCACAGCAAAATCGAGCTATAGTTCCATATTCATATATTTATCATGTACTTTTTTTGATGCACAAATTCTCATATAGTTTTAATCATGGTACAAATAATTAATTGCCAGTTACATTTAGCAATCGTTCACATACTTTTTCAAATAAAAACAAACATTAGAAATTAGCAAAATTGTAGAATAAGAATGCTCAGCAAGTACCATTGTAGTGAGTATACATTCTAAATTGATTTTACAGATTGATCAGTCTATACTTGCACTCACAATTTTACATTCCATGATAGGTACATGTACTGCTAAAACATAAACTGTGGCATATTAAAAATTTTAAGAGCTAATTTTCACAAAAATCCTTTTAAATTGGGCAACATTCTGTCTAACAGTTAGAAAAGAGCTGCAAGGATCTGTAGAAAATGACAGGTTTTTTTTTCCTTTAAAACATTTTTATTGTCATAGAGTATATACAACATAAAATTGCCATTTTAGCCATTTTTAAGCATACAGTTTTGTGGCATTAATTACATTCACAGTGTTGAGCAAACATCGCCACTATTTATTTACAAAACTTTTTCATTATCACAAACAGAAACTGTATAGCAATTAAGCAATAACTCCTCACAACCCGCCTCCAACGTTTTTTTTTATTATGTTATGTTAGTCACCATACAGTACATCATTAGTTTTTGATGTAGTGTTCCAGGATTCATTATTTTCATATAACACTCAATGCTCATTAGAGCACATGCCCTCCTTAATACCTGTCACCAGGCTACCCCATCCTCCCAACCCCCCACTCCTCTGAAACCCTCACACTGTAGTCTCTCATGGTTTATCTCCTCCTCTGATTCCCCCGTTCAGTTCTCCCTTCTTTTCCCTAATATCCTCCATGCTATTCTTTATGTTCCACATATGAGTGAAGCCACATCTATAAAAAAACTTCTCAAACTCAACACCCCAAAAAACAAATAATCCAGTCAAAAAGTGGGCAGAAGACATGAACAGACACTTCTCTAAAAAGACATACAAATGACTAACAGACACATGAAAAAAATGTTCAACATCTTTAGCCATCAGGGAAATGCAAATCAGAACCACACTGAGATACCACCTTACATCAGTTAGAATGGCAAAAATTAACAAGGCTGGAAGCAACAAATGTTGATGAGGATGTGGAGAAAGAGGGTTCCTCTTACACTGTTGGTGGGAATGCAAGCTAGTACAGCCATTTTGGAAAACAATATGGAGGTTCCTCAGAAAGTTAAAAATAGAGCTACCCTATGACCCAGCAATTGCACTACTGGGTATTTACCCCAATGATAGAGATACAGGGAAAAGAAGGGGCACATGCACCTCAATGCTTATAGCAGCAATGTCCACAATAGCCAAATTGTGGAAGGAGCTGAGATAACCTTCAACAGAGGAATGGATAAAGAAGATGTGTTTCATAGATAAAGAGTTTCCAAGACCAGCAAGGCTTAAAAGACTATGCAACCACCAAGCTGACACTGCAGGAAATATGAAGGGGGATTCTATAAAAGAGGAAAAATCCTAAGAATAGCATTGAACAGAAATATAGAAACAATCTACAGAAAGAAAGACTTCAAAGGTAACACGATGTCAATAAAAACCTATCAATAATCACTCTCAATGTGAATGGCCTAAATGCTCCCATAGAACAGCACAGGGTTGCAGATTGGATAAAATGACAGGACCCATCCGTATGTTGTCTACAAGAGACCTATTTGGAAACTAAAGATACACCCAGACTGAAAGTGAAGGGATGGAGAAGCATTTTTCATGCCAATGGGCCTCAAAAGAAGGCTGGGGTAGCGATTCTCATATCAGATAAATTAGACTTTAAACTAAAGACTATAGTCAGAGATACAGAAGGACACTACATAATCCTTAAAGGGACTATCCACCAAGATTATCTAACAATTGTAAATATCTATGCCCCAATATGGGAGCGGCCAATTACATAAGAAAACTGTTAATCAAGATGAAAAATCATATTGATATGAATACACTAATAGTAGGAGATCTTAGCACGTCTCTCTCAGAAATAGACAGATCATCAAAGCAGAAAATCAATAAAGAGGGGCGCCTGGGTGGCTCAGTGGGTTAAAGCCTCTGCCTTCGGCTCAGGTCATGATCCCAGAGTCCTGGGATCGAGCCCCACGTCGGGCTCTCTGCTCAGCAGGGAGCCTGCTTCTCTCTCTCTCTCTCTCTGCCTGCCTCTCTGCCTACTTGTGATCTCTGTCTGTCAAATAAATAAATAAAATCTTAAAAAAAAAAGAAAAAAAAAGAAAATCAATAAAGAAACAAGAGCATTAATGGCACATTGGACCAGATGGACCTCAGATATATACAGAACATTCGACCCTAAAACAACAGAATACTCATTCTTCTCAAGTACACATGGAACCTTCTCAAGAATAGATCACATACTGGGTCACAAATCAGGACTCAACCCATACCAAAAGACTGAGATGATTCCCTACATATTCTCAGATCACAATGCTTTGAAACTGGAGCTCAATGACAAGGAAAAGTTCCGAAGGAACTCAAACGCCTGGAAGCTAAAGACCACCTTGCTTAAGAATGATTGGATTGGGGCACCTGTGTGGCTCAGTGGGTTAAGCCTCTGCCTTTGGCTCAGGTCATGATCCCGGGCTCCTGGGATCGAACCCCACATCGGGCTCTCTGCTCAGCAGGGAGCCTACTTCCTCCTCCCCCCACCCTCTGCCTACTACTGATTTCTCTCTCTCTCTCTCTGTCAAATAAATAAATAAAAATCTTAAAAAAAAAAGAATGCTTGGATCAACCAGGAGATCAAAGAAGAACTGAAACAATTCATGGAAACCAATGAGAATGAAGACACTTCGGTCCAAAACCTATGGGATACAGCAAAGGCGGTCCTAAGGGGGAAATATATAGCCATCGAAGCCTCCCTCAAAAAATTGAAAAATCCAGGGGCGCCTGGGTGGCTCAGTGGTTTAAAGCCCCTGCCTTCAGCTCAGGTCATGATCTCAGGGTCCTGGGATCGAGCCCCACATTGGGCTCTCTGCTCAGAGGGGAGCCTGCTTCCTCCTCTCTCTCTGCCTGCCTCTCTGCCTATTTGTGATCTCTGTCTGTCACATAAATAAATAAAATCTTTAAAAAAAAATTGAAAAATCCAGAACACAGCAGCTGTCTCTACACCTTAAAGAACTGGAGAATCAACAACAAATCAAACCAGCTCCACACATAAGAAGGGAAATAATCAAGATTAGAGCTGAGATCATTGAGGTAGAAACCAGAGATACAATAGAACATATCAATGAAACTAGAAGCTGGCTTTTTGAAACAATCAATAAGATAGATAAACCACTGGCTGCACTAATCCAAAAGAAAAGAAAGCCCAAATTAATAAAATTATGAATGAAAAGGGAGAGATCACAGCACCAAGGAAGTAGAAACAATCATCAGAAGTTATTATCAACAGTTATATGCCCATTAGCTTAGCAACCTAGATGAAATGGATGCATTCTTGGAAAACTATAAACTCCCAAAATTGAACCAGGAAGAAATCAACAACCTGAATAGACATATCTAGTAACGAGATTGAAGCGGTGATCAAAAACCTCCCAAAAAACAAGAGCCCAGGACCTGACGGATTCCCTGGGGAATTCTACCAAACTTTCAAAGAAGAAATAACACCTTTTCTCCTGCAGCTGTTTCATAAAATTGAAGCAGAAGGAAAACTTCCAGACTCTTTCTATGAAGCCAGCATTACCCTGATCCCCAAATCAGGCAAAGACCCTACCAAAAAGGAGAATTTCAGACCAATATCCCTGATGAATACGGATGCTAAGATTCTCAGCAAGATCCTAGCAAACAGGATCCAACAGCACATTAAAAAGATATGAACAGACACTTCTCCAATGAAGACTTACAAATGGCTATCAGACACATGAAAAAATGTTCATCATCACTGGCCCTCAGGGAGATTCAAATTAAAACCACATTGAGATATCCCCTTACACCAGTTAGAATGGCCAAAATTAGCAAGACAGGGAACAACATGTGTTGGAGGGGATGTGGAGAAAGGGGAACCCTCTTCCACTGTTGGTGGGAATGCAAGTTGGTGCAGCCTCTTTGGAGAACAGTGTGGAGATTCCTCAAGAAATTAAAAACAGAACTTCCCTATGACCCTGCTATTGCACTACTGGGTATTTACCCCAAATATACAGATGTAGTGAAAAGAAGGGCCATCTGTCCCCAATGTTTATAGTAGCAATGGCCATGGTCGCCAAACTGTGGAAAGAACCAAGATGCCCTTCAACAGACGAATGGATAAGGAAGATGTGGTCCATATACACTATGGAGTATTATGCCTCCATCAGAAAGGACGAATACCCAACTTTTGTAGCAACATGGATGGGACTGGAAGAGATTTTGCTGAGTGAAATAAGTCAAGCAGAGAGAGTCAAATATCATATCGTTTCACTTATTTGTGGAGCAAAGCAAATAGCATGGAGGACATGGGGAGATAGAGAGAAGGGAGTTGGGGGAAATTGGAAGGGGAGGTGAACTATGAGAGACTATGGACTCTGAAAAACAATCTGAGGGGTTTGAAGGGGCGGGGGGTGGGAGGTCGGGGTACCAGGTGGTGGGTATTATAGAGGGCACAGATTGCATGGAGCGCTGGGTGTGGTACAAAAATAATAAATACTGTTATGCTGAAAATAAATAAAAAATAAATTTAATAAAAAAAGATTATCCACCATGACCAGGTGGGATTCATCCCTGGGCTACAAGGATGGTTCAACATTCGCAAATCAATCAATGTGATAGAACAAATTAATAGGAGAAAAGAGAAGAGCCACATGGTCCTCTCAATCGATGCAGAAAAAGCATTTGACAAAATCCAGCATCCATTCCTGATTAAAACACTTCAAAGTATAGGGATAGAGGGAACATTCCTGAGCTTCATAAAATCTATCTATGAAAGACCCACAGCAAATATCATCCTCAATGGGAAAAAGCTTGCAGCCTTCCCATTGAGATCAGGAACAAGACAAGGATGCCCACTCGCACCACTCTTGTTCAACATAGTATTAGAACTCCTAGCAACAGCAATCAGACAACAAAGAGTAATAAAAGGTATCCAGATTGGCAAAGAAGAAGTCAAACTCTCTCTCTTCACAGATGACATGATTCTTTACGTGGAAAACCCAAAAGACTCCACCCCCAAACTACTAGAACTCATACAGCAATTCAGCAACGTGGAGGATACGATGTCAATGTACAGAAATCAGTGGCTTTGTTATACACTAACAATGAACATACAGAAAGGGAAATTAGAGAATCAATGTGTTTCATAGATACAATGGAATCGTACCCAGCCAACAGGAAAGATGAATACCCACCACTTGTATCAACAGGGATGTAACTGGAGGGGAATACGCTAAGTGAATTAAGTCAAGCAGAGAAAATGAAAGACTTTTATAGACAGATGGGAGCAGTAACAGGAAGTTATATTAGGGGGAAAGGAGGTTGTTTATTGCAAGGTTATTTTCCTTTAGAGAATGACATGGGTCTATCAGACATATAATCTAACTAGAGCTGATCAAGTGATTTCTGATGGACTGGTTTAAAATTCCTTTTCTGGGAAAAGCAAAATAATAATTCTCAGTTTGAGCAGTGTGGGGCTTACCATAAGTGACTTTATTTTGGGCCTTTTGTCATTTTTTTAAAGAAGTCCACCTATTTTTAACAGACCTTCAGCCTAACTGAAAGATGTGATCAAAATTTAAAGCACTAGTGCTACTTCCAGCTTCTGCACTGAAGTGCTCACAGGTTTTTCACTTTATGTTTTTGTTTTTTTCTTTTTAGAATCTGTGTGGTATTCATATGTCATGACATCAGGTTCACATTCTTTAAGTTGGTCATTCTCTTCACTCTTTTTCTGACATTCTAATCTCAGGGAGTTTATTTTCTTGGTGATTAGCAGCTATGAGTTTGCATTTAGATTTTGAGAAATACAATGTATGAGGGAGACTGCTATGGTTATTACAAGGAAGATAATTCCCCATGTCTGGCGTGTACATTGGAGCCATGGTTCCCAATACCCAAACCAATCAGAGTCAAAGAAAGTCAAAGAAAGACCCCATTGAAGTTGCCTTCTTAACCCAAGTGAGTTGTTCAGTAATCTTATGTAGCTAAGTCTCAACTTCCCTAGAAGTGTCAATCCACGTGCTGCATTTGGTATGAACCATAGCACAAACACCCGCCTACTCGAAAGATAATCAAAGCCTACCCTATTATCAAGAACAATTTTATCCAGAGTCTAGGACAGTTATTTGTTGGACAGTTATTGCTCAAGTAATAGATTCAGGTATAGTCACCAGAGATAAGAAGCATTACTTTCCTGTGTATTAACAGAAAAAGAAAGTAGTGAAAGGCAAAAGGAATAAAGGCTTCCTATTGGAGATGTAGATCCTGATCTACAACCTTTGGAGAGCTCTTCACTTCAAGATGCCATCTATTTCTGGGGAGGAACCTCCCTAGTCAATAGTAATTTTAGATCTCCAGCCAGTGTGCAGCTCCAAGAGTCGAGGAGCTTTCATAAATTGGGAGGTTCAAGTTCCAGAAGTGTGACTCCTGTCTGGGTGGTGATGGGTCCATAGTATAATCCCTTTCAAGGAGGATCAAGAACAGTTTTTATTCTTAATGATTCTAAACTAGAAGAATGGGAGAAAAATTGAAAATGTTATTTTGGAAAAATTATAGATTGAAACCTGGATAATTGAGGAAAGTAGCAAATTTAAAATCTACTCCAGTGTAGAGTTATAACAAAATCTCAATGACAATAAATAGGACTAGAATTAGATATTGCAGAGTTGTGTTATAATTTTCTTGAGTAACACTCATTTTTTTATACAATCACTCTCACTTCTATCAAAGATAATCCCAGTGAGATTAATTTGTTTTCACAATAAGTCTAGTCTCATTACACTGGCTTGATTATTTATATGAGTGTAGCAAAAGAATCATTGACCATATTGGCTCTTTTTAGATCTGCTTTACTGGAATTTTTCATAAGTAATCTTAGAGCAGACTTTTAAAACCCTCTCAAGGCTAAGAAACCAATCCAAAGACTTACCACCAGACTTCTGGAATACATTTAGATTTGTATGAATTCCTCTCTTCATGAGAGGAATATTCTGAAGTCCCTAGTCCTGCCAGGAAGTAACTTCCTTTACTCACTGGTTAGGCTGCCAGGAATCCTATAAGTAAGGTACCAGGCTTATGGCTGGTGATGATGAGCATTTTTTTCATGTGTCTGATAGCCATTTGTATGTCTTCATTGGAGAAGTGTCTGTTCATATCTTCTGCCCATTTTTATTTATTTATTTTTAAAATTTTATTTATTTATTTGACAGAGATTACAATTAGGCAGAGAGGCAGTCAGAGAGAGGAGGAAGCAGGCTCCCTGCTGAGCAGAGAGCCCTATTCGGGGCTTGATCCCAGGACCCTGGGATCATGACCTGAGCTGAAGGCAGAGTCTTTAACCCACTGAGCCACCCAGGCGCCCCTGCCCATTTTTATATGATTATCTGTTTTGTATGTGTTGAGTTTGAGGAGTTCTTTATAGATCCTTTTCCAAGGGACTGTATTGAGTCCATAACGTCAACCTTAGTTCCTTAAAGCTGTCTCTTCGTATTTGATTCTATACATATTCTCAAATACAACATTCCAGTGAAAGCATTGGTAACATAATCATTGTTTCCAGTTATGTCTAAGGAGAACAAATTCTTACTGAACTTATTCAAATAACTATATTGCCTTGAAAATAAGAAAACTCAGTAACTTTCCAAATTCTAGAGAAGCCAGGTAGAGAGAATCAGTAAATAGTTACATTCTGTTTAAAAAGTTATACTTTATAAAACTCCTATAATTCATAGATAGCTTAAGAGAAAAAGATTTCATTAAATCTGGATAAAAGAAAACATGAAGGAACCAGTAATGTTTCAAACAAAAAGCTTTAAAAAATACAGTTGTCCTCATTAATTCATTCATCCTCATGTTATTGTTGTTTTACTTAAGTCCAGTTTTTCCATTAGTTCTAGACATTCCTGCTCAGTTCAGGTTTATAATGGTAACATTACCATATTCTAGCGTATTTTTCAGATTTTTTTCATGAATGTTTTCAATGAGGAAGTGCATTTGCAAAGACATCAGAGTAAATAACTGCCTGTAAATGGCAGAAGACAAATGTCTGTGGTTAAGGAGCTAATGATAGCTCAGTATAATAGAATTGTCAACAAAATTTGGCTATATCTGTGACATATAACATTTTATGGTAATTACTAGAATTATGACTGATGGAATTATACCAAGATGTATCACATTTTTAGGAATTTCACCTGATTTCTAGATCACTTATATTGATAACATGCATCCATACAATATCACCTAAGAAAGTTTATCATCATTTATCTAACAATATCCTCCATGTAATTTAACAACCAAATAAGCCTAACATTTCTCTTTTACAAGGTGAGAGACAAATCCTTCAAGATTTTTCAAGGTCCCTGTGAGAAATTTCAAAGTTAGTTTGAGGTAAAAAAAAGATGCCATTTAGAATTTGATTTTGAGAAAGTTTCAAAGTTTTGAGCATTTGATTAAAAGGTGTCAAAGATCATTTTGAAATAATATTTTATATATTTAAGCAAAGTGACATAGAAGATGGTAAAGGCAAACTCAGAAGGTTACATAGTTCTTTTTTAAAAAAAGTTTTTATTTATTTATTTGACAGAGAGACAGTGAGACAGGGAACACAAGCAGGGAGAGTGGGAGAGGGAGAAGCAGGCTTTCCTGTGGAGGAGGGAGCCTGATGACATGGGGCTCATCCCCAGAGCCAAGGATCATGACCTGAGCCAAAGGCAGATGCTTAAGGACTAAGCCACCCAAGTGCCCCGAAGGTTACATAGTTCTGAACAAAATTTAGTTCTGTTAATATTGAGAAGACTAGGTTTTCTTAATCTTAAAGACCTGATCAAGACAGTGTGAAGTATAGTAAGTTATTTTGGTCAGACACAAAATCTTTGTGTTCCTTGTAGATTATTTTATTAAAAGGCAAAGAAAAACCTTTCATCAGTTCTTATCAAGAGCAGACCAATAATCTAGGAAATTTTTTTTTCCTTTTAGAATATGAAAGAAAATTTTTAGCTTTAGTTTTACATAAGTATACTATTGATATAATAGCTTGTTTTTAAAACCCTTATTATTTCTAGTAGTTTTAACTACATATATTAATTAGAATTCTTAACCCTTAGAATCCTTGATTTCTAGTAAATATCAAGAAGTAAATGATAGTAGACTGGAACATTTATAAGTACATTTAATAATTTCTAGAAGTATATTCTCCCTCATAGTGAATTTTCCAGAGTGGCACAAAATATATTTAATTATAGGCTCACATATCTGTTCCTCTATAAAGGGAAGCCAAAGGTAGATAAACCTATGTTTAATAATTGATGTTTCAGTGTTTTTTCTTATTTGGAAATGATCTAGATATTCAGTGAATATCCATCATTTAACTTACCTCAGTATAACTTTTATGTTTTATTTTACCAAAAAGATTTAGGAAACACACATCTATAACATACATATATAGACATTCATAAATGTACAATCACAAAAGGAGATCTTTCATCTTTCATTTTAGCCTAGGGGTGGAGGCCTAAAAACTTTCTATCAGGCTCTGAATATAAACTTCCAATTTAACCAACTTCTGAACTTAAAATTACCTTAAAAAAAAATCATTTCAGGGACACTGGGTGGCTCAGTGAGTTAAAGTCTCTGCTTTCGGCTCAGGTCATGATCCCAGGGTCCTGGGATCGAGCCCCACATTGGGTTCTCTGCTCAGCAGGGAGCCTACTCCCCCCCCCCAACCCCGCCTGCTTCTCTGACTACTTACCATTTCTGCCTGTCAAATAAGTAAATAAGAATCTTAAAAAAAATCATTTCAGTATCTTGTCAGGATTCAACTGGGATGAATAGTAAATATTCTTGGCAATACTGAACAACCCTTTGGATGTAAGAATTGTCCCAAAAGAGAAGATGCTACCTCCTAAGATACAGAACTGAAAGAAAGTAATAGCTAAAAAAAAAAAAAAAAAGAAAGAAAGATGTAATCAATTCCCCTGAGAGTAGGCAATAGTTGGTAGGACCCTAGATGCAAATCAAACGTGACCTGCATTTCTGTTCAGCCATAGCTAGCTGTAATTGAGGTAGAGACCACATTTCTGTCTGGCCACATTTGGGAGACTCCCCAACCTGACAACTGTCAAGCCAAACTCTTAGGACACAAAACAAGACAAAGAAGGCAATGGCTGTCCATGGTAAAGATCAACAATCCATGACAAAAGTATCTGAAAGCAAAGTCATGAATCACAGTTCAAAATTTAATTTTTTCCCCCAAATTTAATTCTTATAAAAGTTTAATTCTGGAAATCTGAATTTGAGAAGGAAGGGATACTGTAAATGTTTACCTTTCTCTCTGGACCAGGCACTACAGAGATCTGTGAGAGCTGACTTTGGTAAGAGTTCTCCCCATTTGCTGGCTTCTGCCCATTTTTCTGGGATCACTCTGTAGACTCTAGATGTGAGTGGGGTGTCCCAGTTGGTATTATCATAGTCAACAGATACTATAGGAGAGGAAAGATAATTTTCCCTCTACTTTTATGGTGACTGTTTGACTGGAGGCCCATTTATCTCTAGAAGATTTCCTATTTAGGATACGCATACTTAAGTTAAAAGTTCTTCGTTGTAGTCATTGCAATGCAAGATTATTTTAGTAAGGTTAATGTGCTTGTTCATCCTTAAAATAAAATTTTATCCATCTGAGGCCTCACACTGGAGCCAGTCCAGCTTAAGTCAGTCTCAGTCTGATCCCACCCAGTCTGGCTTCTAAATCAGTCTCTGATGCTGGACCCAGTCTGGTTTCCACATCAGACTCAGTCCAGAAAAATATATGCTCAAATAAATTCTGAAAACTTATAATGCAAAGGCTGCAGAGCCAGGATCCAAAAAGGACTTACCCACAAACTCCAGAGGCAGCAAGAAAACAGCAAGCTCAGGGGACTCAACTGGTACCCTTGTGTGGCTGCTTGTTGTTCCTGGACAACAAGCAAGCCTTTGGGAGTCAGTTTCTCCTTCAGATCCTATTTGTGACATCAGAACTATTACAAGATAAAGTGAGGCAAATTAAAAACTTTAACCGTATTTGAGCAAAAATCAATTCAAATCAGACATCATGCAGTCTAGCAGATAGAAAGGAGCTCAGAAGAGCTGTACAAAATGAAATACTTTTATGGGCAGAAAGGAGCAGGAACAAGGACGTTATACTACCAAAACAGCACGCTGGTTATTGCAAGCTTATTTCCTTTATAAAGGATGGCAGCAGTTTATTAAGGAGATTACCTAACTAGTGCTGTAAGAGTGATTCCTGATTATTTAAAAATTCCATTTTTCTTGAGAGCCAAAAGCGTAATTAAGTTTCACTTTGGTAACATGGACTTAACATAAGTGATTCCATTCTGGGCCTGTTGTCCTAATTTTTAATAACTCAAATTTCTATAGAATACAGAGAAGAGAACTAATAAATCATGACTAAAAGCATGAAACCCATAAATAATGGACAAATTTAACAATAAGGATTTCTATTGCTCAGAATTAAAGTAATAAATGTTTTACTCTTCTGAACTATTTTCATATCATGAACACATTTTTTTGTTGTACTTATCACCTATCATGTTGTATTGAAATTATTTTTTGATGCATATCTGTCCCAGGAGAATTTGTTTCTCAAAAAATAGAAACCATTCTATAAATGATTGTACTTCATACCATTGAATAAAATTCCTACTATATATAGTTTTATAAAATACAGTTTCTGTGAATCTCTACAGATAGCATCAGTACCACCATGTTATCTAAACTGACATGTAATGAATATTTGGAAATAACAGGGGCACCTGGAAGGTTCAGTCAGTTCAGCATTTGTCTTCAACTCAGGTCATGATCCCAGGCTCTTGGGATCAAGCCCACATCAGGCTCCCTGCTCAGCAGGGAGCATGCTTCTCCTTTTCCTGCTGCCTTGTGCTCTCTCTCTATGTCTGTCAAATAAATAAATAAAATCTTTAAATTATATATTTGGAAATAACGGATAGTAATTAACAAGTTAGTAATATTTTCACATGGGAAGCCAGAATTCTCAAAGATGCCTAAATCCCCATCAGAGGCTATCCCTCATTTAAAGTATGTAGATTAGAATTGGCAAAAGGAAATAACAGTTTTTCTTTTCTCTGTTGGAAGGTATTTTTCATTTTTTCTTCATACTTCCCTCATCTGTCCCTCACTGTTGTTCCTTTGCTGACTGATGGTCATATCTAGCCTTTCTATAGGCTGTTCTTACCTGGCTAGTTAGTTCAGTTTTGATTATTCTTCCCACCCAATTCATCTTAATTCTTTTAAAGAGCATATTGTGGTCTCCCTCTAGTGGGGAAACTGTCATCTCAGAAAAAGAAAAAAAAATATGTACATTCTAAAGCCAAGCAGTTTGGCCATAGTTCCATATTTGTCCACCTTGTCAATTTTTATTCACCTATTAGAATTCTGTTCTGTACCCATGGAAGCCAAACCACATCTTACTCAAAACAATTAATCACTTTCTTTTCTCTACTAGGTCTGTACTTTACACAATTTCTATTATTGTGTATTTTCTACTGTGATGTAATTACTTTGAGACTTATCTGTCCTGTTTCACTGTGTCTTAAGGAGAGGGACTACTGCTTAATCTTGGTTTAGCATAATGTATATATGCATATCAAGAATTTCTAGAATCTTAATTCAGTGGGATATGACTGTGGGCCTTTGAAATCTTTCACTTCCATCTGGAGTTCCTGGGGATATCTGGAATTTGTGACAGACACTCTTACCACAAATTTCTTGAATATTTAGAAATGATATGTAAGCAGAAGGGTCTACAAACTTCTTGGACAGGACCTCTATTTTCAACATTAACCTCAGTCCTTTCAATGACCCCTTAGACCAGTCTATTATCTGTTGCATGGTCCCAGCTGGATGCTTTATCTCTGGGTACTTTTTGGATATCAACTATTCACAACTCTTAGATTTCAAAAAGGCCAGAGATGATTCTACTATTTCTCTTCTCTGTTCCTTTTGAGTCCCTCTACTTCTCCCATTCTTTTCTCTTCCTCTCCCCCTCTTTTTTTCTCTTCTCTCCTGACTTCTCTTTATCTATTTTAACTTTTTCCAATAGGAGCCCTTCTGTTTACGAAGCCTCCATTTTCCAAGCAATCAGTTTCCCTAGGGCCCTTCATGTCTCTCAGAGTTGTCAAATTAGGACCTGCTTATCGCCCTTGACCCGCAAGGACGACAAGAAGCCCCAGTTCGGATGCATCTTCTCTCTCTTTATTTCCACAAGTCTACACACTTATATACGCTTACATGACCAATCAGCGAGCAGGGTACAGGAGGGAGCGAATCAGGCTGTGCACCTAAACGAACAACTTTGCTAGCAACCAATGCTGTTTACTTCCTCTTTGGGCGTTCCGCTTAGTCTCACGAGGCAATCCTAACCTGGCAACTAGCCAGGCGCCATCTTTTAATGGAGGAGGCCGCCCTGGCCAGGGGCCTGCCTCCGACATCTGCCCCTTTTTTCTTTTATGGCAGGGATCGTGCCTGTCTTAGGTTGTCAGTGGCTGGGAATATCCTTACCCGTCATCAGACGGCAGATATCAATGATCTGCGTCCTGTCTTAGGTTGGTATATTTCCCCCACCAATCTTACCCGTCGTTGACTACCGATCCAGCATACTTAGCCACACTTGGGGGGATGTTCCAGCCTCGATGGCTAACAAGGCCTGCACCATGGCTTGCTGTTGCCTATGTTGCTGTCGCTTCCAAATTTGCAGTTTCCTTACTAGCAGAATCAAGCCCACTACGAGGATTATCATCAGACCAATTATGCTAGCCCATTGTTTTGTAAAGGTTAACACATCTTGCAATGTTTTGATTATCTCTGGGAGGGTTGCAAGCTCACCTCTGGTGTTATTTATCCTTGTTATGCCTAGTAGCAGGTGCTGAGTATAGTTTTGGAATTTTGTGGACTAATTTCCCCGCAAGTATTGGGAGACCTGTCAGGAGACATTCTGTAAGTCATTCATATTAGAGACAGCTTGCACCACATATCTACTATCTGATAAAAGGTTGAAGGGTTCTTGATGAAACATTTGAAATGCTTTTATCACTGTGAGCAGCTTGGTTTCTTGGGGAGAGAAGCTTTGAAATAGGAAGGTCCAACTCTCTTCTTTGGTAACTATAGCTCCTACAGGTGTCCTGGCTTCCTGCAGTAATAGCAAACTCCAGGAGTATCCCTATGTTTATATTGTTGAGCTCCCTGTAATCCTTATAAACCTTGAGTGATAGCTGCAGCCATAACCTGCCCTTGAATAACACTGTCGTTGATATCCCTGCAAACTTTAATATATGTACTCAAGTCTTTGCTTTTCCAAGGTCTGATGGCTTCTTTACACCATTTATTTAGCCTGCTCATAAGCCAGCTGTTTTATCAATGGCATGGCTGTCTCTACCTCCCAAATATTCGACCAGCTGTTTGCATCAGCCTCCCTACAAAATCAGCATATGCTTCATTTGGTCCTTGTATTACCTTAGACAGCTGACCGTGTAAATCCCCACTGCCCTGAATTGTCTTCCATACTTTAGTGGCTGCCGCGGCTATTTGCAGATACACCGCAGGGTTGTATTGTATTTGGGCCTGCTTTCCCATGTATGGTCCTATTCCCATTAACATTTTTAGGTCCCACTGAGGATTTCCAGCCGCTGCATTATGGCAGGCAGTGTCCTCCAAAGAACTAAGGGCTTGGGGGAAGAATCCATACGGGCTGAATGTCTTTCAGCTGCTGCTTGACCGTTTTTATCCTAGCAGTTTTCGTTTTTAACGGCGTGCCATTGGCCTTTAGAAGGTCCTTTAGGGAACCCTCTAACCTCGACTTTGACAGTCCAGATCCCATAATTAGAATCCCAACCTAATTGCTGTTCCACGTATACTCGCCGCTAAATCCCGGCTCTAAGGCTGCCCTCCTTCTTATTGCGGACTTGTACAAGTTAATCCCGGCTCTAAGGCCGCCCCACTTCTTATTGCGGTCTTGTACAAGTTTCCCACCACCTTTGTCGTGGTTTTACCCCGCTTACCTGCGGACTTCTCCCTTGCAAGGATTTTCTATTTTTACTCCCCGCTTTACCACGGAATTCCCACTTTTGAACATGGCTAATGTCCCCGCTTACCTGCGGACCTTTACTCCCTGCTTTCCTGGGGATTACCTTGCAAGATTCCTTTATTTAGTTCCCGGGTGCCGGCACCATTTATTGCCCTTGACCCGCAAGGACGACAAGAAGCCCCAGTTTGGATGCATCTTCTCTCTCTTTATTTCCGCAAGTCTACACACTTATATATGCTTACCTAACCAATCAGCGAGCAGGGTACAGGAGGGAGCGAATCAGGCTGTGCACCTAAACGAACAACTTCGCTAGCAACCAATGCTGTTTACTTCCTCTTTGGGCGTTCCGCTTAGTCTCACGAGGCAATCCTAACCTGGCAACTAGCCAGGTGCCATCTTTTAATGGCAGAGGCCGCCCTGGCCAGGGGCCTGCCTCCGACATCTGCTCAGTGTATATTGATTATTTACGCACACGTAGGCAACCCCCCTAGTGAAGAAACTGTCACCCTAGAGAAAGAAGATACAGGGATTTTTACTATGTCAGTCCTAAGATTTTATCAAACTGTAATTACTTCACTCTGGTGCCCATTGTGCAGCCACTCTCCTATATCTGTATATATTCACCAGCATTCTGGGAGATCATCCCACTCTTGAGCCCAAATGCTCAGTTAGTTAATTGCCTCCTTCAGAGACTAATAACCTGCCTTACTGACTCCATCCAGCCTCTGCCCAATGTTCTACATATGGTATCTGTGTACCACATGGATAAATACTGAGAATTGACCTCTAAAAAAATGGAAAAATGAAAAGTGACCCTAAGATAAATATGGAGGAAGGTTGCCAAATGTGACAAGCAAAACTACAGGATGCCCTGTAGAACTTTAATTTTAGGTAAACAGATTTGGGACACACTTATATAAAATAAGACAAAACAAAAAAGCCCTAACTATTGTTTATATGAAATTGAAATAAAACTGGGTATCCTATATATTTTTTTTATTTTTCTTAAATTTTATTTTTTATAAACATATATTTTTATCCCCAGGGGTACAGGTCTGTGAATCACCAGGTTTACACACTTCACAGCACTCACCAAAGCACATACCCTCCCCAATGTCCATAATCCGAACCCCCTTCTCCCAAACCCCCTCCCCCCAGCAACCCTCAGTTTGTTTTGTGAGATTAAGAGTCACATATGGTTTGTCTCCCTCCCAATCCCATCTTGTTTCATTTATTCTTCTCCTACCCACTTAAGCCCCCATGTTGTATCACCACTTCCTCCTATCAGGGAGATCATATGATAGTTGTCTTTCTCTGCTTGACTTATTTCACTAAGCATGATACGCTCTAGTTCCATCCATGTTGTTGCAAATGGCAAGATTTCATTTCTTTTGATGGCTGCATAGTATTCCATTGTGTATATATACCACATCTTTTTGATCCATTCATCTGTGGATGGACATCTAGGTTCTTTCCATAGTTTGGCTATTGTGGACATTGCTGCTATAAACATACGGGTGCACGTGCCCCTTTGGATCACTTCCTTTGTATCTTTAGGGTAAATACCCAATAGTGCAATTGCTGGGTCATAGAGCAGTTCTATTTTCAACATTTTGAGGAACCTCTATGCTGTTTTCCAGAGTGGCTGCACCAGCTTGCATTCCCACCAACAGTGTAGGAGGGTTCCCCTTTATCCGCATCCTCGCCAGCATCTGTCATTTCCTGACTTGTTGATTTTAGCCATTCTGACTGGTGTGAGGTGATATCTCATTGTGGTTTTGATTTGTATTTCCCTGATGCCGAGTGATATGGAGCACTTTTTCATGTGTCTGTTGGCCATCTGGATGTCTTCTTTGCAGAAATGTCTGTTCATGTCCTCTGCCCATTCCTTGATTGGATTATTTGTTCTTTGGGTGTTGAGTTTGCTAAGTTCTTTATAGATTCTGGACACTAGTCCTTTATCTGATATGTCGTTTGCAAATATCTTCTCCCATTCTGTCAGTTGTCTTTTGATTTTGTTCACTGTTTCCTTTGTTGTGCAAAAGCTTTTGATCTTCATGAAATCCCAATAGTTCATTTTTGCCCTTGCCTCCCTTGCCTTTGGCGTTGTTCCTAGGAAGATGTTGCTGCGGCTGAGGTTGAAGAGGTTGCTGCCTGTGTTCTCCTCAAGGATTTTGATGGATTCCTTTAGCACATTGAGGTCTTTCATCCATTTTGAGTCTATTTTCGTGTGTGGTATAAGGAAATGATCCAATTTCATTTTTCTGCATGTGGCTGTCCAATTTTCCCAGCACCATTTATTGAAGAGGCTTTTTTCCATTGGACATTCTTTCCTGCTTTGTCCAAGATTACTTGACCTTAGAGTTGAGGGTCTATTTCTGGGCTCTCTATTCTGTTCCATTGATCTATGTGTCTGTTTTTGTGCCAGTAACATGCTGTCTTGATGATGACAGCTTTGCAATAGAGCTTGATGTCCGGAATTGTGATGACACCAACTTTGGCTTTCTTTTTCAATATCCCTTTGGCTATTCGAGGTCTTTTCTGGTTCCATATAAATTTTAGAATTATTTGTTTCATATCTTTGAAAAAGATGGATGGTTCTTTGATAGGAATTGCATTAAATGTGTAGATTGCTTTAGGTAGCATAGACATTTTCACAATATTTATTCTTCCAATCCAGGAGCATGGAACATTTTTCCATTTCTTTGTGTCTTCCTCCATTTCTTTCATGAGTACTTTATAGTTTTCTGAGTATAGATTCTGTGCCCCTTTGGTTAGGTTTATTCCTAGGTATCTTATGGTTTTGGGTGCAATTGTAAATGGGATGGACTCCTTAATTTCTCTTTCTTCTGTCTTGCTGTTGGTGTAGAAAAATGCAACTGATTTCTGTGCATTGATTTTATATCCTGATACTTTACTGAATTCCTGTATAAGTTCTAGAAGTTTTGGAGTGGAGTCTTTTGGTTTTCCACATATAGTATTATATCATCTGCGAAGAGTGATAATTTGACTTCTTCTTTGCCGATTTGGATGCCTTAAATTTCCTTTTGTTGTCTGATTGCTGAGGCTAGGACCTCTAGTACTATGTTGAATAGCGGTGGTGATAATGGACATCCCTGCCGTGTTCCTGACCTTAGCGGAAAAGCTTTCAGTTTTTCTCCATTGAGAATGATATTTGCAGTGGGTTTTTCATAGATGGCTTTGATGATATTGAGGTATGTGCCCTCTGTCCCTACACTTTGAAGAGTTTTGATTAGGAAGGGATGCTGTAATCTGTCAAATGCTTTTTCAGCATCTATTGAGAGTATCATATGGTTCTTGTTCTTTCTTTTATTGATGTGCTGTATCACATTGACTGATTTGCGGATGTTGAACCAACCTTGCAGCCCTGGAATAAATCCCACTTGGTCGTGGTGAATAATCCTTTTAATGTACTGTTGAATCCTATTGGCTAGTATTTTGGTGAGTATTTTCGCATCTGTGTTCATCAAGGATATTGGTCTATAGCTCTCTTTTTTGATGGGATCCTTGTCTGGTTTTGGGATCAAGGTGATGCTGGCCTCATAAAATGAGTTTGGAAGTTTTCCTTCCATTTCTATTTTTTTGGAACAGTTTCAGGAGAATAGGAATTAGTTCTTCTTTAAATGTTTGGTTGAATGCCCCCTGGAAGCCATCTGGCCCTGGGCTTTTGTTTGTTTGGAGATTTTTAATGACTGTTTCAATCTCCTTACTGGTTATGGATTGTTCAGGCTTTATATTTCTTCCTGGTTCAGTTGTGGTAGTTTATATGTTTCTAGGAATGCATCCATTTCTTCCAGATTTTCAAATTTATTGGAGTAGAGTTGCTCCTAGTATATTCCTATAATAGTTTGTATTTCTTTGGTGTTAGTTGTGATCTCTCCTCTTTCATTCATGATTTTATTTATTTGGGTCCTTTCTCTTTTCTTTTTGATAAGTCGGGCCAGAGGTTTATCAATTTTATTAATTTTTCAAGGAACCAGCTCCTAGTTTCGTTGATTTGTTCTATTGTTTTTTTTTTTTGGTTTCTATTTCATTGATTTCTGCTCTGATCTTTATGATTTCTTTTCTCCTGCTGGGCTTAGGGTTGCTTTCTTGTTCTTTCTCCAGCTCCTTTAGCTGTAGGGTTAGGTTGTGTACCTAAGACCTTTCTTGTTTCTTGAGAAAGTCTTGTACTGCTATATATTTTCCTCTCAGGACTGCCTTTGTTGTGTCCCACAGATTTTGAACCGTTGTGTTTTCATTATCATTTGTTTCCATGATTTTTTGCAATTCTTCTTTAATTTCCCTGTTGACCCATTCATTCTTTAGAAGGATGCTGTTTAGTCTCCATGTATTTGGGTTCTTTCCAAACTTCCTTTTGTGGTTGAGTTCTAGCTTTAGAGCATTGTGGTCTGAAAATGTGCAGGTAATGATCCCAATCTTTTGATACCAGTTGAGTCCTGATTTAGGACCAAGGATGTGATCTATTCTGGAGAATGTTCCATGTGCACTAGAGAAGAATGTGTATTCTGTTGCTTAGAGATGAAATGTTCTGAATATATCTGTGATGTCCATCTGGTCCAGAGTGTCATTTAAGGCCTTTATTTCCTTGCTGATCTTTTGCTTGGATGATCTGTCCATTACATTGAGGGGAGTGTTAAAGTCCCCTACTATTATTGTATTATTGTTGATGTGTTTCTTTGATTTTGAAATTAATTGGTTTATATAGTTGGCTGCTCCCACGTTGGGGGCATAGATATTTAAAATTTTTAAATCTTCTTGTTGGACAGACCCTTTGAGTATGATATAGTGTCCTTCCTCATCTCTTATTATAGTCTTTGGCTTAAAATCTAATTGATCTGATATAAGGATTGCCACTCTTGCTTTCTTCTGATGTCCATTATCATGGTAAATTCTTTTCCACCCCCTCACTTTAAATCTTGAGGTGTCTTCGGGCTTAAAATGAGTTTCTTGGAGGCATCATATAGATGGGTTTTGTTTTTTTATCCATTCTGACACCCTGTGTCTTTTGACAGGGGCATTTAGCCCATTAACATTCAGGGTAACTATTGAGAGATATGAATTTAGTGCCATTGTATTGCCTGTAAGGTGACTGTTACTGTATATGGTCTCTGTTCCTTTCTGATCTACCATTTGTAGGCTCTCTCTTTGCTTAGAGGACCCCTTTCAATATAGAGCTGGTTTGGTGTTTGCAAATTCTTTCAGTTTTTGTTTGTCCTGGAAGCTTTTAATCTCTCCTTCTATTTTCAATGATAACCTAGCTGGATATAGTATTCTTGGCTGCATGTTTTTCTCGTTTAGTGCTCTGAAAATATCATGCCAGCTCTTTCTGGCCTGCAAGGTCTCTGTGGATAAGTCAGCTGCCAATCTAATATTTTTACCATTGTATGTTACAGACTTCTTTTCCCGGGCTGCTTTCAGGATTTTCTCTTTGTCACTGAGCCTTGTAAATTTTACTATTTGTTGACGGGGTGTGGGCCTATTCTTATTGATTTTGAGGGGCGTTCTCTGAACCTCCTGAATTTTGATGCTCGTTCCCTTTGCCATATTGGGGAATTCTCCCCAATAATTCTCTCCAGTATACCTTCTGCTCCCCTCTCTCTTTCTTCTTCTTCTGGAATCCCAATTATTCTAATGTTGTTTCGTCTTATGGTGTCACTTATCTCTCGAATTCTCCCCTCATGGTCCAGTAGCTGTTTGTCCCTCTTTTGCTCATCTATCTTCTTTATTCTCTGTCATTTGGTCTTCTATATCACGAATTCTTTCTTCTGCCTCATTTATCCTAGCAGTGAGAGCCTCCATTTTTGATTGCACCTCATTAATAGCTTTTTTGATTTCAACTTGGTCAGATTTTAGTTCTTTTATTTCTGCAGTAAGGGCTTTTATATCTCTCGAGAGGTTTTCTCTAATATCTTCCATGCCTTTTTCGAGCCTGGCTTGAACCTTTGGAATTGTCATTCTGAACTCTAGATCTGACATATTACCAATGTCTGTATTGATTAGGTCCCTAGACTTCAGTACTGCCTCTTGTTCTTTTTTTTTGTGTTGCATTTTTCCGTCTTGTCATTTTGTCCAGATAAGAGTATATGAAGGCAAGGAAAATACTAAAAGGGTGGCAACAACCCCAGGAAAATATGCTTTAACCAAATTAGAAGAGATCCCAAATCGTGAGGGGGGAGAAAGGGGATAAAAGGAGGTTCAAATAGGAAGAAAGAAAAAAAAAAAGAAAAAAGAAAAAAAAAAAGGAAAGAATTAGAAAAAAGAAAACAAATAAGAAAAATATAAAAACTAAAAAATATATATATTGGATAAGCTAGATTAAAAAACGTTAAAAAAGAAAAAGGTATAAGTTAAAAATAAATTTACCAGAAGGCGAGAAAAAAAACAAAAAATGAAAAGAAAAAAATTAAAGTAACTGCAAGACTAAAAAAAAATCACAGGGAAAAAGCCATGAGTTCTGTGCTTTGCTTTCTCCTCCTCTCGAATTCTGCTGCTCTCCTTGGTATTGAAACCATACTTCGTGGTATGTGAACTTGGTTTTGGCTGTATTTCTTTTTGATCTTCTGGGGGAGGGGCCTGTTGTAGTGATTCTCAAGTGTCTTTGCCCCAGGCGGAATTGCACCGCCCTTACCAGGGGCTGAGGTGAGTAATCCGATTGGGTTTGCTTTCAGGAGCTTTTGTTCCCTGAGCACTTTCCCTAGAGTTCCGGAGGACGGGAATACAAATGGTGGCCTCCTGGTCCCAGGGCCCCACTCCTCAGTGTGCCCTCAGAGAACAGCGCCCAGTTACTCCCGTCTGCCTGACCTCCAGCCTGGGACTGGTTCAAGGTAACACCGAGCTGTGAACTTACTGTTGGCTCTGTCTCTGTACCCAGCTTTCCCGTTCTAATACCCATAAGCTCTGCGACACTCAGACACCCCTGATCCTTCTGTGACCCTGCGCGACCTGAGGCCACGCAGACCCCGCGTGGGTTTCGCCCCGGTTTAGCCTCTGGAGCGATGTCCCTCAGCGGAACAGACTTTTAAAAGTCCTGATTTTGTGCGCCGTTGCTCTGCCGCTTGCCGGGAGCCGGCCCCTCCCCCTGGGGTCTATTTTCCCGTCGCTTTGGATTCACTTCTCCGCCGGTCCTACCTTTCAGAAAGTGGTTGTTTTTCTGTTTCCAGAATTGCTGTTTTTCTTCTCTTCGATCTGCTGATGGATTTTCAGGTGTTTTCAATCTTTAGATAAGCTATCTAGCTGATCTCCGGCTAGCTGAAGCAGTCTCAGCCTGCTACTTCTTCGCCATCTTCGGGTATCCTATATTTTGTCTGGCAACCTAAATATGGGGTCAGGTGCTACAGGAACTAATAAGTCATGTTAATATTGTATTCCTTAGCATAAGAAAAATGACTAATGAAAGAATATTTTAAAATAAGTTTTATTAATTAGGTTTACATTTTATTGACTGATGATTCCATGAGGCCACTATTCCATTAATCCATGGATCAAGCAAATCCAAGTTTGTTGCACTATTGTAAGGAAGGCTACAACGATTAAAATGCTTAGTTTCTTAATCTTAGTATCTTCGCAGAAGACAACATCAAAGAAAGGAATGCATATTATGAGATTCTTGGAATCTGTTTTGAGGCAGGTCTCAGGCCTCAGGTCCCGCAGGGTCACAGAAGGATCGGGGGTGTCTGAGTGTCGCAGAGCTTATGGGTATTCATGCCTATGTAATTCATATTGGGCAAAGTTCAGAACACACAGATGCCATGCATCCCAAGTTGCCAGAATTGTGGCTGTGCACTATGCACCTGGCAGCCACTGGATTGTGGGGGATCTGGCCTATGACTAGGGGCTCAGTGCAAACTTTGCTAATACTGCCGGTCTGAGTCCTTCTGCTTTCAGGCTCCCTCAGAGCCAGCTTGCCTGGGTATCACTAACATCAGAGAGAGAAAGCAAAACTCCCAACAGGCAAAGAATCAGTTCAAATGTCTGGACTAAAAGGAAAAGTGACTTAGACATAATAGCAGGACACAGGCAGAACACATAGGAAAATCCCATGAAGTGCCAGGTTCTGGTGAACAGGGGAACTGTACTGCAGAGCAGAAGACATAGCTGACTTTCCTAACAAAAAGAAACAAACAAAAAAGAATAGATAAAATGAAGAGACAGAGAATTGTATCCCAATGAAAGAACAGGACAAACTCACAGCAGGAGATCAAAGAAAAGGAGAAATAAGTAATGTGCCCAGTAGAGAATTTAAAGACATGACCATAAGATACTCACTGAACTTGAGAAAAGCATGGAGGACAGTACCGAAAAACAGGATGAGGAGCTAAAAAAAAAATCATAAATGAAGAACTCAATAGATGAAATTAATATACAATAGATGGAAGAGATAGCAGGCTACAGGAATCAGAAGAACATATCCGTGACCTGGAGGATAGAGTAATGGAAAGTAGTCAGTCTCAGCTAATCAGAAGATAGATACATACTGCATAGTGAGAATAGACTTAGAGAAATCAGTGACAAAATCAAGCATAATAACATTTGCATTATAGGGATCCCAGAAAGAAAAGAGAAAGAAGGGGGGCAGAAAATGTATTTGAAGAGATAATAACAAAATTCCTTACTCTAGGGAGGAAAACAGAGACCTAGGTTCAGGAGGCACAGAGATCCCTCAAAATATTCAACCCAAGGAGGTCCACACCAAGATACAGTAATTATGATGGCAAAAATAGTACAAAGGAAGGATTTTAAAGGTTATAAGAGAAAACAATATGGTTACATAGAAAGAAAATCACATAACACCTTTAGCTTATTTTTCAGCAGAAACTTTGCAAGCCAGAAGAGAGGGACATGGTGTATATAACGTGCTAAAAGGGAAAACTCTGTAGCCAAGAATAAATACTCTATCCATCAAGGCTATCATTCAGAATAGAGGAGAGATAAAGTGTTCCCCAAACAAAAGTTAAAATAATTCATGAGCGCTAAAACATCTCTGTAGGATACTGTCTTAGTATCCTTTCAGAAGAGGAAAATCAAAGGGAGTGCATACGTACTAGGTTTTTCAAATCTGGTTTGAGGTAGGTTTTTCATTATTGGTGCTTGCATGATTGAGTTTGGGCAAAGTTCCATGTGCACAGATGCAGAATGTTAAGGGGGAATCTGATAGTGGAAAACAAAATCCATAAGTAAGAGTAAGAAAAATAAGCACAAATGCAGAAAAAATAAGTATATCTGTAAAAATCAGTCAAGTAAAGCACAAAAAAGGATTCAGAATATGAACCAAATATAGGAAATGTGGAGGCAAGAGGAGTAAATAATGAATTTAAAATTAATATAGAGGGACGCCTGGATGGCTCAGTGGGTTAAGCCGCTGCCTTCGGCTCAGGTCATGATCCCAGCATCCTGGGATCGAGTCCCACATCGGGCTCCTTGCTTGGCAGGGAGCCTGCTTCTCCCTCTGCCTCTGTCTGCCATTCTGTCCACCTGTGCTCGCTCTCTCTCCCTCTCTCTCTGACAAATAAATAAAATATAAAAAAAAATAAAATTAATATAGACTACAATATGCAAAAGATGTTACTTATACAATGAATGGTAACCACAAAGGAAAAAATAGGAATGGATATGCAAAAAATAGAGTAAGGAAGTCAAGTATATCACTAAGAAAACCAGCAAACTATGAAAGAGAGAGAAAGAAGAATGGATATGAAAGACAAAAACATGAAATAAGTAACAAAATGGCAATAAATATATATCTATCAATACTTGCTTTGAATGTAAATGGACCAAATTTTCCAATCAAAAGATATAGGGAGACAGAGTGCATGAAAAAGCAAGACACATGCATATGTTGCTTATACGAGGCTCATTTCAGACCCAAAGACACTTGTGGTTTGAAAGTGAGGGGATGGGGAAATATACATCATACAAATGAATATCAAAAGAAAGCCAGACTAGCAATATCATTATTGGACAAAATGTGTCTTAAAATGAAGGCATATTTTATACGCCTTATTATATAATAATAAATGGAATGATCTAATATTTTCAAGAGCACATGGAACATTCTCCAGAATAGATCACATATTAGCTCACAAAACCAGCCTCAACAAATTAAAAAAGACCAAAGTCATACCATGCATCTTTTCTGACCACAATGATAAGAACTAAAAATCAACCAACCATGAAAAAAAAATCTGGAAAGACCACAAGCTCATTGATGTTAAACAGCATGTCACTAAACAATGAATGGGTCAACCAAGAAATCAAAGAAGAAATCAAAAAGTGCATGGAAACAAATAAAAATGAAAACACAATGGTCCAAATCCTTATGGATGCAACAAAACTGGTTTTAAGAGAGAAATTTCTGGCAATACAAGCCTAACTCAAGAAGCAAGAAAATACCAAAGCCTTCACCTTATACCTAAAGGAACAAAACAACAACAAATAACCATAACCTAAACAGCAGAAAGCAGGAAATAATAAAGACTAGAGTAGAAATAAGTGATATAGAATCTAAAAAATAGTAGAACAGATCAATGAAATCAGGAGCTGTTCAACAAAATTAATAAACCAACAGCCAGATTCATTTAAGGAGAGAGAGAGAGAAAGGACTCAAATAAACAAAATCACCAATGAAAGAGGAGAAATAACACCACAGATGTACAAACAATTATAAGAGAATATTAGGAAAAACTATATGGTAAAGATTAGACAACATATAACCCATCAAAACTGTACCAGGACAAAATACAAAATTTGAACATATTGATTACTGGCAAAAACATTGACTCAGTAATCAAAAAACTCCTAACAAATAAAATTTCAGGACCAGCTGGCTACACAGGCAAATTCTTACCTATTCTCAAATCATTCCAGAAAAAAAAATCCAAATTTATTCTATGAAATGAGTATAACTCCAATATCAATCAAAACCAGAGGTAGACACCATAAAAGAAAGGAGAACTATAGGCCAGTATCTCTGATGAATATAGATGCAGAAATCCTCAACAAAATACTAGCAAACTAAATCCAACAGTACATTAAAAAAAAATCATTAAACACAGCGGATTTTATTCCTGGGGCACAAGGTTGTTCAATATTCACAAATCAATCAACATGATATATCACATCATTAGGTGAAAGGATAAGAACCATAAGGTCATTTAAGTAGATGCAGAGAGAGCATTTGACAAAATACAGATCTGTTTATGATAAAACTCCTCAACCAAGTAGCTGAAGATAAAATGTACCTCAGTGTAGTAAAGGATGTATATGAAAAAACTCACAGGTAATATCACACTCAATGGGGGAAAAACTGAGAATTTTCCCCCTGAGGTCAGGAAGAAGACATGGTTGTCCACTGTCACCACTGTTATTTTACATAGTACTGGAAGTCCTAACCATGGCAATCAGATGTCACAAAGAAATGAAAGTATCCCAATCCATAAGGAAGAAGTAAAACTTTCACTATCTATAGAAGACAAGATACTAGATGAAAACACAAAAGACTCCACCCAAAATCTAGTAGAACTGATAGGTTGAGTTCATAAAATTCACGGGATACAAAATCAATATACAGAAGTATATTGCATTTCCATACACCAATACTGATGCAGCAGAAAGAGAAATTAAATAATTCCATTACATTTGCACAAAATTAATAAGATACCAAGGAATAAATCTAACCAAAGAGATGCAAGAGCTGTATCCTGAAAACTATAAAACACTGATGAAAGAAATTGAAGAGGACACCAAAAATGGAAAGATACTGCATACTTCCAGATCAGAAGAACAAATATTGTTAACATGTATATACTACCTAAAGCATTCTATACATTTAATGTGATCCCTATCAAATTTCCAACAGCATTTTTCACAGAGTAGACCAAATCATCCTAAAATTTCTCTGGGAGCACAAAAGAACCTGAATAGCCAAAACAATCTTGAAAAAGAAATATAAAGCTGGCATAATTCCAGACATCAGATTATGTTACAACCCTGTAGTAATAAAAAATACATAGTACTGGTATGAAAATAGACACATAGATCAATAGAAGAGAACAGAAATGAACACTCAATTATATGGTCAGTTAATATTAGACAAAGCAGGAAAGAATATCCATTGGGAAAAAGACAGTGTCTTCAATAAATGGTTTTGGGAAAATGGACAGCAACATGGAAAGAATGAAACCAGACCACTCTTGCACCATACACAAAAATAAATTCAAAATGTATTACCTAAATATGAGACCTGAAGCCATGAAAATCCTAGAGGAGAACACAGGCAGTAACCTGCTTGTTGATTATTTCTCCTCCCTCACTTATGATTTTATTTATTTGGGCCCTTTCTCTATTATTTTTGGTAAGTCTGGGTAGAGGTTTATCAATTTTGTTTATCTTTAAAAAAAAACCCAGCTCCTGCATTTATCTGTTCTATTGTTTTTGGTTTTGTTGTTATTGTTGTTCTTGTTACTGTTTTTCAGTTTCTGTATCATTTGTTTCTGCTCTAATCTTTATTATTTCTTTCCTTCCACTGGATTTAGGCTTCATTTGTTTTTCTTTTTCTAGCTTCTTTAGGTGTAAGATGGGTTGAGATTTTCCTTGCTTCTTGAGGTTGCCTGTATTGGTTTACTTTTCCATTTGAGGACTACTTTTGTTGCATCCCAAAGGTTTTTGGAGAGTTGTGTTTTCATTTTCATTTGTTTCCATGTATTTTCTTATTTCTCCTTAAATTCTCTTTCTTTCTTTCTTTCTTTCTTTCTTTCTTTCTTTCTTTCTTTCTTTCTTTCTTTCTTTCGAGAGCACTTGCTCACAAGCTGGGGTGGTGGGACTGGGAGGGGTAGAAGGAGAAAGAGAGAGAATCTTAAGCAGTCTCCATGCCCAGTGCCAAGCACAAGGTAGGGCTGAATCTCATAACCCTGAGATCATGACCTGAGCCAAAATCAAGAGTAAGAAGCTTAAGCAACTGAGCCACCCAGCACTCCTGTATTTTCTTCTTTCTTTTTTGATTTCTTGGTTGACCCATTCATTATTTAGTAGCATGTTGTTTAACCTCCACATATTTGTGGTGTTTCCAAAATTTTCTTGTGGTTGACGTCTAGTTTCATAGTGTTGGGATCAGAAAAGGGGTATGGTATGATTTCTGTCATTTTATATTTGTCAAGACTTGTTTCATGACATAATATGTGATCTATTGTGGACAGTGTTCTTTTTGTAAGATTTCATTTATTTATTTGACAGAGATCACAAGTAGGCAGAAAGGCAGGCAGAGAGAGAGAGAGAGGAGGAAGCAGGCTCCCTGATGAGCAGAGAGCCGTTGTGGGACTTGATCCCAGGACCCTGGGATCATGACCTGAGCTGAAGGCAGAGGCTTTAATCCACTGAGCCACGCAGGCACCCATGTGGACAGTGTTCTATGTGCACTTGAAAAGAATGTGTATTCTGCTGTTTTAGGATAGAATGTTCTTAATATATCTGTTAAGTCCATGTGGTGCAGTGTGTCATACAAAGCCATTGTTTCCTTGTTGATTTTCTACTTAGATGATCTGTCCATTGCTGTGAGGTGAGGGGATCTATTATTATTGTATTATTATCAATGAGTTTCTTTATGTTTGTTATTGTTTTACATGTTTGTGAGGTCAATTGTTGGGGTCATAAATATTTTACAGTTGTTATATTTTGGTGGAATATCCCTGCTATGATTTTATAGTACACTATCTTACTACAATCTTTGTTTTATTATTTTTTATTTTTTTAAGGAGCTTATTTATTTATTTGACAGAGAGATACAGAGACACCACAAGTAGGCAGTAGGCATAGCGGGAGGAAGAGAGAGAGGGAGAAGCAGACTCTCTGCTGAACCGGCAGCCCAATGTGGAGCTTGATCCTGGGTTCTGGGATCATAGCCTGAGCTGAAGGCAGCCGCTTAACTGACTGAGCCACCCAGGTGCCCCTAGAGTCATTGTTTTAAAATCTGCTTTGTCTGATTGAGTATTGCTACTCTGGCTTAATTTTGGCATTCTTTTGCATTTGGCATTTTCAATCTGCAGGTATCTTTAGAGATAAATTGAGTCTCTTGTAGTCAGCATATAGATAGCTCTTGTTTCTCATCTGTTCTGATACCCGTGTATTTTGACTGTCCGTTAACTTTCAAAGTAATTCTGGATAGATATGTGTTTTTTTTTTTTTTGCCATTTTATTACTTGTTTTGTCATTACGTCTAGAGATTTCTCTGATATTTGCTTGTCTTTGTCATTTTTGGTCTTTTCTTTGCACTCAAAGAATCCCCTTTAATATTTCTTGCAGGACTGGTTTGGTGGTCAGGAACTCATTTAGTTTTTATTGTTTTGTTTTGTTTTACTTGGAGAACTGTTTATTGCTCCTTCTGTTCTAAATATAGCCTTGCTGGATGGACTATTCATGGCTGCAGATTTTTCCATTCAGTTTATATATATCATGCCCCTTTCTTCTGGCTTGCCAAATTTCTGTTGAGAGAGCTGCAGCTAACCTTATTGGTCTACCCTTGTGTATTAGGGACTTCTTTTGCCTTGCTGCGTTTTCTATTTTTTTCTTCATCACTGTATTTTCCAAATTTAATTACAATATATCTTGGTATTGGCTTTTGTGGATATTAATGAAAGTTATCTGTGCCTCCTAGATCTGGATGTCCATTTCCCCAGATTAGGGAAGTTTTTTGGCTGTGATTTCCTCAAATTTTCTGCCCCTTTTTCTATCTCTTCTTCTTCTGGGACTGCTAAAATACAAATGTTATTACATTTGATGGAGTCACCAAGTTTCCTAAGTCTATTCTTGTGTTCCATAATTCCTCTTTCTCTCTTTTGTTCAGCTTCATTATTTTCCATTATTCTGGACTGTATATCACTTACTTGTTCTGCTTCTTCCAGCATTTTGTTCATTGCATCATCTGTTTCCAATTTCAGTTACTGCATTTTTTATTTCTCATTCTTCCTTAGCTCTTTTATCTTTGTGGTAAAGGTCTCCCTGAAATCTTCTATTCTTTTCTCAAGCCCAGTGAGTAACCTTATGATTGTTCCTTTAAATTCTCCATCAGATGTGTTACTTATGTCTGTTCCACTTAGATCTCTGTCCTCAACCATATTTTGTTTCATTTGGAATAGATCACTCTGGCCTTGCATTTTGTCTCTCTGCCTTCCTCTGTGTGTTAGCAAAGCCTGTTATGTTTCCTGGTCCTACCAGAAATGATTTTATGAAGAAGTCATATAGTGTCCATGGTGTGAAGTGCAGACACTTAACAGAGTGTCTCTGGTATGTGCTTTATGTGATCTTCTGTTGTGTTTTACCTGCTCTGTCCTTTAGGCCAGTCATCTGCAGAGGCTCTTCTGGCCTGCAGTAGGCCAGTGTTTGGTTTTAATATGGCCAGTGTTAAGTAGGTATGTTCCGGTCAGCTTGTGTCATAAAATCTGACACCACTTCTACTGGAACTGAAGCTCTGCTTTACTCTCTGGTTCAGAGTCATTCTGTGGGCAGGGTTTTGTACTGATATTTTGGGGGTGGTACCTCATAGTGTTCGAACTGAAGGAAGCATGACTGAGAAGGGAAGTTTCACTGGAGCAAAGGGGAATGATGTTTGATGTAAGCTACTTAGGCAGCTAGTGTTGGTCTGTACTGCTTCCAACAGGTGGCTCTGTGTTTATGCTGAGTTTAAGGGAAGGGAAATGATGCTGACATTTCCCTGCCTCAGAATAGGCATCTGTGTGAATACTGCCTATCAGAGATGTGCTCAGAATAATCTTCCTGTTTGCCCAGAATTCTTTAGATCACTGTTTCTTTGCTGTCTGCCCCCAGATTGTTTGCCTGCCTTCACTCCAGGAGCAATGCAGTACCCTCCAGACTTAGACCAGCCAAAACCACTGTCCTTTAAAACTCTAGGCTTTAAGCCCCACTGGTTGCAAGAACTCAGAAAATTCATCTCCTCTCACTGTTCAAGCCAGTGACTTTGGGGAAATGTTCTACCTGTGCATTCCCATGGGCTCCCCTCTCACTTGCTCTGCTCTGTGACCATGGCTCCCTCCCTTCTACAGTACCTGTCATCCCTATTCTCCCTAAGCCTTGTTTCTGTGCTTCCTACCTTCTTTGGTGTGCCCTCTTTTCTGCCTTAAGCTGTGGAGTTTGTTCTGTCAGTCTTCAGGTCAAGTTCTGGGTCATTTAGGATGATTTGATAATTATCTAGTTGTATTAGTGGGTAGATAGGAGCCTAGGGTCCTCCTACTCTGTTGCCATTTTACTCTATCTCCGGGTACATTTTAAATTAATGTGCCTTTGCTGTGTCTCAAGCAGAGTTATTTAGTGTGCTGTCTTTTTAAAGGTGTGGTCTGGTTTTCTGTAGCCCTCTGGCTCTTTGAGTTAAGGGCCACTAATTTCTAACATGCCAGCACTCAACCCCACTATCAAAGCCACACATTTTGGGGACTTATCTTCCCAATGTGGGTCCCCAGACCTGGGGATGCCTGAAGTGTTTGACACCCTCTCTTCTCTGTGCTTTTCATACCCTTCCTGTTTGTGGTTAATCATACTGGGAATTTGGTTCCCAACCTTTTCTACAGCCCTCCTCCCCTTTTTGGTGTGGCCTTCTCTTTACAACTATCTGTGGAAAATCTTTTCTGCTCGTCTTCAGGTTATTTTCAGAGTTAGGTGAAATGTAGCTCCTGTCTCAGTGACTGTGTGGGATGAAGTGAACTCAGGATTCTCCTACTCTACCACATAACATGCACTCTTGTTTTCTTCTTCTTTTTTAATTTGTAAGTATTTTCTTTGTAGCTACCAGAGGTTTTTGTAAAGCATCTTAAAGTTTTAAAAGTTTATTTCAAGCTAAAAATAAAATTCAATCCATGAAGAACTTTATGCTTCTGCTTCTGTGCCCCACAGTTTGCTATTGATATGACTGATATCTTTTTATATTGTATATCCATTAATAATTTTTAATTGAAGTGATTCTTAAATTTTTTGTCTTTTAACTTTTATACTAAAAAGTTAGATACCACCAATAAAGTATTATGGAATTCTTTTTTTCTTTCTTGAGGCTGAGAAGTATCTTTTTAATATTTTATTTTATTTTATTTTATTTTATTTTATTTTTTTAAAGGTTTTATTTATTTACTTGACAGAGATCACAAGTAGGCAGAGAGGCAGGCAGAGAGAGAGGAGGAAGCAGCCTCCCTGCTGAGCAGAGAGCCCGATGTGGGGCTTGATCCCAGGACCCTGGGATCATGACCTGAGCCAAAGGCAGAGGCTTTAACCCACTGAGCCACCCAGGCACCCCTAATTTTTATTTTAATACTGATTCTATAACATGTGGCACAATATTGGTTTCAGTAGTAGAATTCAGTGATTCATCACTTACATAACTACACCCAGTGGTCATCATGAGTGCCCTCTTTAATACCCATCACCCATCTAGTTCTTCTTTTACCCATGTCCCTCCATCAACCCTCGGTTTATTCTGTATTATTAAGAGTCTCTTAGGGTTTGTTTCCCTCTCTTTTTTTTCTTTTCCCACCTTTCCATATGTTCATCTGTTTTGTTTCTTAAAGTCCACATATGGCATTAATCTTTCTCTGACTGATTTATTTTGCATAGCATAATATACTCTAGGTCCAGCCACATCATTTCAAATTGCAAGATTTCATTTTTTTATGACCTAATATTCCTGTGTGTGTGTGTGTGTGTTTGTGTGTATGTACCACTTCTTCTTTATCCATTTATCGATTGATGGACATTGGGCTCTATATATAGTTTGGCTACTGTTAATAATGCTACTATAAATATTGTGGTGCATGTACCCCTTCAAATTATACTTTTGTGTCCTTGGTTAAATACCTAGTAGTACAATTGATTGATTGTAGGGTAGTTCTACTTATAACTTTTTAAGGAATCTCCATATTGTTCTCCAGAGTAGCTGCACAGTGTGCATTCCCACCAACAGTGTAAGAAGGTTCCCTTTTCTCTGAGTCCTTGTCAACACATGCTATTTCTTGTATTGTTGATTTTAGCCATTCTGACAGGTGTGAGGGGATATCTCATCATGGTTTTGATTTGCATTTCCCTTATGATGAATGATGTTGGGCATCTTTTCATGTCTTATCCATCTAGATGTCTTCTTGGAAAAAGTGTCTATTTGTGTCTTCTGCCTATTTTTTAACTGGATTATTTGTTTTTTGGGTGTTTAGTTTGATAAGTTATTTAGAGATTTTAGATACTAACCCATTATCAGATATGTCACTTGCAAATATCTTCTCCCATTCCATAGGCTGCTTTATAGTTTTGTTGATTATTTCCTTCACTGTGCAAAAGCTTTTTATCTTGATGATGTCCCAATAGTTCGTTTTTGCTTTTGTTTCCCTTGCCTCTGGCAGTGCGTCTAAGAAGTTGCTACAGCTGAGGTCAAAGAAATTGCTGCCTGTGTCATCCTCTAGGATTCTGATGGATTCCTATCTCATATTTAGGTCTTTCATTCATTTTGAGTTTATTTTTGTGTGTAGTGTAAGAAAGTGGTCCAGTTGCATTGTTCTTTGTGTCACTGTCCAGTTTTCCCAACACTGTTTGATGAAGAGTCTATCTTTTTTTATTGGATAGTCTTTCCTGCTTTGTCAAAGATTAATTGACCATATAGTTTTGGGTCCATTTCTGGGTTTTCCATTCTGTTCCATTTATCTGTGTCTATTTATATGCCAGTATTATTCTGTCTTGATGTGTACAACTTCATAATATAGCTTGAAATTCAGAATTGTGATATCTCCAGCTTCTTTTCTTTTTAAGATCACTTTGGCTAATTGGGGTCTTTTGTAGCTCCATAAAAATTTTAGGATGGTTTACTCTAACTCTGTGAATAATGCTGTTATTTTGATAGGGATTTCATTAAATGTATAGATCACTTTATGTAATTTAGATTTTTAACAATATTTTCTTTTCTAGTACATGTAACATTTTTCCCTTTCTTTATTTTATATTCAATTTCTTTCATCAGTATTTTACAGTTTTCTAGAGTACAGGTCTTTTACCTCTTAGATTAAGTTTATTCCTAGGTATCTTATGGGTTTGGGTGTAATTGTAAATGGGATTAATTTATTGGTTTCTTTTTCAGTTGCTTCATTATTGGTGTATAGAAATACAACAAATTTCTGTACATATATATATTTTTTTATCCTGCATCCTCACTGAATTCATGTATCAATTCTAGCAATTTTTGGTGGAGTCTTTCAAGTCTTTGGTATAGAGTATCATGCCATCTACAAATAGTAAACCTTTTTTTTTGTTGTTGTTGTTGCCAATTTTAATGCCTTTTATTTCTTTTTATTGTCTGAATGCTGAGACCAAGACTTCCAGAACTGTGTTTAATAGAAATGGTGAGAGTAGACCTTCTTGTCTTATTCCTGACTGTTGAAGAAATGCTCTCAATTTTCCCCATTTAGGATGATTTTAGCTGTGGGTTTTTTTTTTTTTTTTTTTTTTTTTGTAGATGGCCTTCATGATGTTGAAGTACATTCCATCTATCCCTACATTGTTGAGAGTTTTTATCAAGATTGGGTGCTGTATTTTGTCAAATGCTTTTTCTGCCTCTACTGAATGGTTCAAATTGTTCTCATCTGCTATTTTATTAATGTGGTATAATATGTTGGATTGATTTACAAATATTGAACCAGCCTTGCAACTCAAGAATAAATCCCACTTAATTGTGGTGAATAATTATTTTAATGTACTGTTAGATTTGATTTGCCAGTGTCTTGTTGAGAATTTTTTTACATCCATATTCGTAGGAGATATTGGCCTGTTAGTTCTTTTCAGATGGGTCTTTGTTTTTGAAATCAAGGTAATGATGACTTCATAGAATGAGGCTGGAAATTTTCCTTCCATTTCTATTTTTTGGAATAGTTTAAGAAGAATAGTTGTAGTTTGAGAAAAATAGGTGTTAATTCTTCATTAAATTTCTAGTGGAATTTCCCTGGGAAAGCATGTGGCCCTAGACTTTTGTTTGTTGTTAGATTTTTTATTACTGATTCGATTTCTTTGTTGGTTGTGGGTCTGTTAATGGTTTCTATTTCTTCCTGTTTCAATTTTGGTAGGTTGTATGTTTCTAGGAATTTGTTCATTCCTTCCAGAGTACCCATTTTGTTGGCATATAATTTTTTCATAATGGTCTATTATAATTGTTGTATTTGTAGGGTGTTTGTTGTGATCTCTCCTCTGTCTTTCATGATTTTGTTTGGGTCCTTTCTCTTTTGTTTTCGATAAATCTGGCTATAGGTTTATCAAGCTTGTTACTCTTTCAAAGAACGAGCCCTCAGTTTTGTTTATCTATTGTACTGTGAGTTTTTTTTTTTAGCATGTTTGTTAACATATTTGTTAACATTTATTTCTGCTTTAATATTTACTACTTCCCTTTTTCTTCTGCTTTTAAGTTTTATTTGCTATTCCTTTTCTAGCTTCTTTAGATGTAAGATTAGGATGTGTATTTGAGACTTCCCTTGGCTCTTGAGGTAGGCCTGTATTACAATATACTTCCTCTTAGGACTGCCTTTGCTGTATCACAGAGGTTTTGGACTGTCATATTCTTATTTTCATTTGGTTCCATGTACTTTTTTATTTTGTCTTTAATTTCATGATTAACCCCTGATTCATTAGTACAAAGTTTTCTAAATTCCATGTATTTATAGTCTCTTCATATTTTCTTTTCTTTTAGTTGACTTCAGGTTTCATAGCACTTTGGCCTAAAAATATTCATGCTATGATCTCAACTTTTTTGTGCTTGTTGATGGTTGTTTTGTGACTCAGCATGTGATCTATTCTGGAGAATGTTCCATGTGCACTCGAAAACAATATGTGTTTTGCTTTCTGATGACGTGCTCTGAATATATTCCTCAACTCCATCTGGTCCAGTGTATATCATTCAAAGCCATTCTTTCCTTATTGATTGTCTGCTTTGATGATCTGCTTTTCATTGCTGTAAGTGGGGTGTCAAAGTCTCCTACTCTTATTGTATTATTATCAAGGAGTTTCTTTGTGTTTTTATTAATTGATTTATATATTTATATGCTTCCTTGTTGGAGGCATAAGTATTTACAATTGTTAGATCTTCTGGATGGATAGACCCCTTAATTATGAGATAATTCCCTTCTTCATTTGTTGTTAGCCTTTATATTTAAAAGTGCAGAAATTTGTTTTAAAATCTAGTATGTCTGATATAAATATGGTTATCCTGGTTTTCTTTTGACATCCATTAACATGATAAATGGTTCTCCATCTTCTCACTTTCAATCTGCACGTGTCTTTAGGTCTAAAATCTGTCTCCAGTAGGCAGCTTATAGATGGATCTTGTTTAATTTTTTTTTATCCATTTTTGAATCCCTATTTCTTTTGATTGGAGCATTTAGTCCATTTACATTGAGTTATTATTGTAAACTATGAATTTAGTACCATTGTGTTACCTGTAAAGTTCGTGTTTATGGTGATCTCCTTTGTTCCCTTATAGTCTTTGTTGCTTTTGGGTCCCCCCCCCTTAAGGAATACCTCTTAATATTTCTTTCAAGACGGGTTAAGTGGTCACAACAAATTCCTTTAGTTTTTGTTTTGTTTTGTCTGAGAAACTCTTTATCTCTCATTCTATTCTAAATGACAACCTTGCTGGATGAAGTCTTCTTGACTAAAGGTTTTTCTCAATCAGCACCTTGAATATATCCTGCCATTCTCTTCTGGCCTGCCAAGTCTCTGTGGAGAGATCTGCTGCAAACCTGATCTGTCTTTCCCTATAGGATAAGGACTTTTTCCCCCTTGTTGCATTCAGGATTCCTTCCTTTTCTGTGCATTTTGCAAATTTGACTATTATATAACTTGGCAATGGCTCACCTTTTTTTTAATTTAATGGAATTCTTTGTGCTTCTTGGATTCTGATTTTTTTTCCTTCTCCAGGTTAGGGAAGTTTTCAGCTATAATTTGCTTTAAAAAACCTTCTGGCCCTTTATGTCTCTCTTCTTCTTCTGAAATTCCAGAATTCACTGGAATGTTATTCCATTTTAATAAGTTGCTAAGTTGGGGTGCCTGGGTGTCTCAGTCATTAAGCGGCTGCCTTTAGCTCAGGTCATGATCCCAGGGTCCTGGGATCGAGTCCCGCATCAGGCTCCTTGCTCAGTGGGAATCCTGCTTCTCCATATCCCACTTCCCCTGCTTGTGTTCCCTCTCTTGCTGTGTCTATCTCTGTCAAATAAATAAAATCTTCAAAAAAAAGTTGCTAAGTTCCCTAAGTCTACCTTCATGATCTTTGTTTCCCTCTTCTTTTAAGTTTCATCTTTTTTCATAATTTTATCTTTCATGTCATTGATTCATTCTTCTGCTTTGTCCAGCCTCATTGTTCTGACATCCATTCAGCTGCATCTAGGTTATATCCTTTTTAATTTCAGCCTGACTAAATTTAACTCCTTTTTTCATGCCCAGGTAATATCCTTATAATTATTATTTTAAATTATAGTTCAGACATCTTACTTATATCTGTATTGATTAAAGCTATGACCATCATTCTTCCTGTTCTTTCTTTTGGAGTGAATTCCTCCATCTTGTCATGTTGGAAGTAAAAAAAAAGTGAATTAAAATTAAAACTAAAAAATAAATAAATAGGGGTTCCTGTTTGGCACAGTTAAGTGCTCTTTGTTAGAACAGTCTATCTCTTCTTCATTTTTGCACAGTTTTATGGGGTAAAATATTCTTCTTTGGCAGTATTTTTTTTTCTTTTAGCACTTTCAATATATTATTATACTCCTTTTATGGCCCACAAGGTTTCTGCTGAGAAATCTGCCCATAGTCTTATGAAGGCTAATTTGTATGTGAAAATTTGTTTTTTTCCTCCTGCTTCCAAAAATATCTCTTTAACATTTACCAATTTAATTTTAATGAGTTTCATTTTGGTCTTGTTGTGTTTATCTTTTGGGGGGGGGATTTTGGACCCCGTGAATTTGGATGTCTGTTTTCCTCCTTGTATTTGGGACTTCTTTGGACATTTTTTCTTAAAATGTTTATTTTTGAAAATGTTTTACTTATTTATTTGACAGACACAGAGAGAGAAAGATCACAAGTAGATAGAGTGGCATGCAGAGGGAGAGGGAAAAGCAGGCTTTCCACTGAGGAGAGATCCCAATGTAGGGCTCAATCCCAGGACCCTGGGATAGTGTGACCTGAGCCAAAGACAGACACTTAACCAACTGAGCCACCCAGGCATCCCTAGACATTATTTCTTTAAATAGATTTCCTGTTCCTTTCTTTCTGTCTCCTCCTTTTGGTACAGCTTGTGTATATTGGTTCACTTGATGGGAGTTCTATAAGTCCTTTAGGCTTTTTTTTTTCCTTTATGCCCCCTCACTGGATAATTTCAAATGACTTGTTTTCAGGATCACTGCTTCTTTTCTTTTTCTTGATCTGATTTGCTTTTGAGGCTCTCTATTGAGGTTTTCATTTCACTCATTGTTTTCTAACCTCCAAAATTTCTGTTTGGTTCTTTGTCTATGGTTTCTCTTTTTTCCCCATGATTTCCTTTAATTGTCTACATTTGTTTTCTTATAACTGACTGAGTTTCTTTAAGGTGATTATTTTGAATTATTATTTTTTTTGCATATATCTCCATTTCAGAGATCCATAGATCTCCATGTTTTTTAGGGTAGCTTACCAGTACTTCCTTTAGTTGCATCATAGTTCTTCATTCTTAATGTTCCTTGTGGTGTTGGTTTAGTTTCTGCACATTTCAAACAACAGCTACCTTCCTAGTCTTTTTGGATTGGTTTTGACTGAAAAAGACCACCAATCAGTGTGCTAGAGACTCTAGGAGCTTCTCAAAGTTTTTCTGTGGATGTATGTTCCTCACTCCTTTCGCTCTGTCCTGGGAGAAAAGCCTCAGTACTGTGTACCTTCACCCAGTCTTGCAAATCCATGTCCCTGTATTAAGCAACCCATCTCTTACCTTTGTTCTTAGCTGCCCCCAGGTGTCCCAATTATGGAATTTCCTTCATGGCTATAAGTAAAGTAATGCACTTGCTCCTGTGCAGGATGGGGTAAACCCTCACACAGAAGACCTGTTACTATTAGGCTTTCCCCATTGTGTTGTTCTAAAAACTGTATAGTGTTATAACAGGTACAAATGTTAGTACCTATGGATTTTAGGGTCTCTTTTTACAAAACATCATTTTATTTCCATTGCAGTTTGATGGAGAATGGGTTTCAACATGAAACAGCAGACTCATACCTATTAAGAGACAGGAAAGACATTATATATGTAGCTGTCCTTTTGGGCACGTTAACAAACTATGGTCTACTGCCTGTTCTTATAAATGAAATTTTACTGAAGTAAAGGTTCACCAATTATTTCACTTATTGTTCATAGCTGCTTTTGCTGTACAATGGCAGCTTTGAATAGTTGCAATAGAAACTATATTGGCTGGCAAAATCTAAAGTAATTACTATCAGGTCCTTTACTGAAAAAGTTTGCTAACCCCTGCCCTCAAACTGGTGCTTGAATCCAGAAGCCACAGCTACACTGTGGGCTACTTGCCATCATTCTTTCACTCAGGTGGTTTAGTGGTCTTACATTGCTGTCTTTAATCCATTTTCTTATTTAGATATAATTCATGTGTTTTCAATTCCTCTGTTACATTACATATATGATGTTTACCTTATTAGTTCTACCAGTGTGAAGTCTTAAATAAGACTTATTAGAATAATAGTAGAATAGACTTATAAGATTAATTTTTTGAATTTTAAGTAATTTTAGTAAGTCTATTAATAATAAATAGATTTATTGGAGTAATATTAGAATTCAAATTTCTTATCATAAAATTATTTCTTATCATATTAATTATGATAAATTAATTAAATCTTATCATAAAATTGTTATTTCTTATCATATCAATTATTTCTTATCATAAAATTTTATTCACAAATATATAGCCATGCTTCTATACAGACTTATCTCTTCATTTTCCTCAATTTGCAGTTTCACATTCAAAAGGTGGTTTAGATAAAATGGCCTTAAAAAGCTCTATTTTGAAGCCATTCTTTCATCATTTTAGAATCCACTTACTATGACTTAATTATCATTGCTAATCCATTTTAAAAATCAGTCCCTGACAAGTCCAAGGGTAGTCATCAATCTACTGACTTTTCATCTCCTTTAGTCTTAAGTAAAAAAATGCCAATGTAAATTCTCAGATAGTCTTTTGTAAGTTCTTTATTCTTTTCTATAAATCTCCCTGCTACACATTAAGTTGTTATTGTCTCCTTCACCACTACTAAGCAAGTCTTTGCTGTTGTACTTTATTACTAAAATAGTGATTGGTTAGATTTTTGCTATAATTTATTATTTTATTCTATTGTAGCCCACTCTACCCTACAATTTGTACCTTCTCTTCAGGATAAATGTAGAGAATGACTTAAATGTTTCAAAGTGATTTAATGCATTCCTTTTAATTATTGACACAAAATTCACCTAAGTAAAATAAGCCATTTTAAAATAAATGGTTTGGGGGCACCTGGGTGGCTCAGTGGGTTAAGCTTCTGCCTTCAGCTCAGGTCATGATCTCAGGTTTCTGGGATCTAGCCCTGCATTGGGCTCTCTGCTCAGTGGGGAGCCTGCTTCCCCCTATCTGAGCCTGCCTCTCTGCCAGCCTCTCTGTCTAGCCATACCTGCGATCATGCTATCAAATAAATAAATAATATCTTAAAAATTAAAGTAAATGGTTTTGTGGCATTTAGTGAATTTTCGGTGTTGGATAACCTGCCTTTATCTGGTTCCAAAACATTTTTAATACTCTAAAAGGAAACCCAATTCCCATTAAGCACTAGTTCCACATTCCCCCCTTCCCTCTGCCCTAGTACCTAAAAATCTGATTTTTTTCTATGTAGATGTGCTTATTCTAGATATTCCATATTCAGATATTATATGTAGATGGGATTTTATGATATGTAATCTTTTGTCTGGCTTCTTGGCATAATATTTTTGAGTTTCATCTATGTTGTGGCATATGTGAATATTTCATGTTTTTTATGGCTAAATGATATTCTATTGATGGATATTTGGGATATTTTTGCCTTTTTGCTATTATAACATTGATGGTATAAACATGCATGTTCATGTACTTAAGTACCTGTTTACAATTTTTTTGTTATATAACTAGGAATAGAATTTCTTGATTGCTTGGTAATTCTGTAACTTTTTGAAGAAAGCTGAGCTGTTTCCTGTAGCAGCCAGACAGTTTTACATTCCCACTAACAACGTGCAAGTGTTCCAATTTTCCACATCCTTGCCAACACTTGTAATTCTCTGCTTTTTTAAATTATAGCCATCACCTTGTTTCTGAAATGACATCTCATTGTCATTTTAATTTGCATTTCTCTAATGATTAATGATTTGTGCATTTTTTCATATGCTTGGTAGCCATTTGCATGTCTTTTTTAGTGATGTATTCTTGTATACATTTCCACTTTTCTATCTCAATTTTAGGGAACAGATTGCATATAAATACAGTTTTTATTAAAAAACAAACAAACAGGATTGCTGGAGGGGAGAGAGGTGGAATGGATAGGGTGGCTGGGTGATGGACATTGGGGAGGGTATGTGCTATGGTGAGTGCCATGAATTGTGTAAGACTGATGAATCATAGACCTGTACCCCTGAAACAAATAATACATTATATGTTAATAAAAATCATGCTGGTTGTAAATTTTGAGCTTTAAGGTCAGTGACATCTTAACTTGTCATGAACAATATACCTGGAGGTTATTTTAATGCATGTTGGCTCAAACTTTGGTATAACTTATTATAAATTGGTTTCTCCCACATTCATTAGAGCCTGACACTCAAAGATGTAATAATTATTTTGATTCTTTCCCAGAAATGGTCAGTATATGTGGTGATTTTTTTATTTGGTACAGTTAATTATTTCTGTGGTATGGGTTTTAAGACTGAAGCCAGAGAAGCAAGGAATTATTTACTGAAGTGAGTCCAGAAGAGTCTTAAGCATATAAGTCTCAACTGTGGCTTTGTTATTTTTCATTATAATATTCCTGAATTTGGGAATTCTTTTAAGGGCCACATTATGGTTTTCATGGGCCCTAGGCACTTCTGCTTTCATGGGAAATTCTTCCATAAGAAATATTAAAAATTCCTTTTTTTAAAGATTTTATGTATTTATTTGACAGAGATCACAAGTAGGCAGAGAGGCAGGCAGAGAGAGGAGGGAAGCAGGCTCCACGCTGAACAGAGAGCCGGATGCGGGGCTTGATCCTAGGACCCTGAGATCATGACCTGAGCTGAAGGCAGAGGCTGAACCCACTGAGCCACCCAGGTGCCCCTTAAAAAATCTTTTTATAAACGATTTTATTTATTGACTTGAGAGAGAAAGTACGAATGGAGGTGGAGTAGAGGGAGAGGGAGAAGCAGACTCCCCACTGAGCGGGAAGCCAGACTACAGCATGGGGCCCAATGCCAGGACCCTGGGATCATGACCTGAGCCAAAAGCCCATGCCTAACCAACAGAGCCATGGAGGTACTCCTAAAAGTTCTATTTTATGATGTTTTGTTATAAAGGCATTTATAGAGACTGAATTATATTAATATTTTCTTTTTATTTTAAAAAAGTTATTTTTTGAACCTCTGAAAGTATCATGGGCCCTTGGGATTGTGCTTATTACTCTGCACAGTAGATGTCTGTCCTGGATATTTGGACAAATTCCCTTATGATATCATATAGCTCTTTGTGATTTTATTGTCATTGGCATATGAGTTCTTAATAGTTATAGTGATTACTTCCTAATAAAAATGTGCTCCTTACACCTACTTTGAAATATCTGTCTTCGATAACTCAGATCATGTTAAACTTGTCATTTTTCTTCAATTGTATCATGGACTCAAAATCACTTTGCAATTTCAGCTGGTTCCATTTTATTTTTTATTTTCTCCTCATACCCTGCTTGGTAACATTTGAAGTCTCAGGTGTTGGAAAGCCTTTATCAGATAAGGCCTTTTGCTTGGCATAGCAGGTTTTGGCTCAGTATGTTTCAGAATGAAACATATTCAGAATGAAACATTCATTCAGAATGAAACAAACATTCAGTATGTTTGATCTCCACTTGTAGCATTGAGGAGACAACTTAGGTAGACTGGAAAAGAAAAATTCACACAAGCGAGGCTTCCTGGGGGAATTCTACCAAACATTTAAAGAACTAATTCTATTCTCCTGAAACTGTTCCAAAAAAATAGAAATGGAAGGAAAACTTCCAAACTTATTTTATGAAGCCAGCATCACCTTGATCCCAAAGCCAGACAAGGATCCCATCAAAAATGAGAACTACAGACCAATATCCTTGATGAACACAGATGCGAAAATACTCACCAAAATGCTAGCCAATAGGATCCAACAGTACATTAAAAGGATTATTCACCATGACCAAGTGGGATTTATTCCAGGGCTGCAAGGTTGGTTCAACATCCACAAATCAATCAATGTGATACAACACATTAATAAAAGAAAGAACAAGAAACATATGATACTCTCAATAGATGCTGAAAAAGCATTTGACAAAGTACAGCCATCCCTTTTTGATCAAAACTCTTCAAAGTGTAGGGATAGAGGGCACATACCTCAATATTATCAAAGCCATCTATGAAAAACCCACTACAAATATCATTCTCAATGGGGAAAAACTGAAAGCTTTTCCGCTAAGATCAGGAACACGGGAGGGATGTCCATTATCACCACTGCTGTGCAACATAGTACTAGAAGTCCTAGCTTCATGAATCAGACAACAAAAGGAAATTAAAGGCATCCAAATTGGCAAAGAAGTCAAACTATCACTCTTCACAGATGATATGATACTATATGTGGAAAACCCAAAAGACTCCACTCCAAAACTGCGAGAACTTGTGTAGGAATTCAGTAAAGTGTCAGGATATAAAATCAATGCACAGAAATCAGTTGCATTTCTCTACACCACCAACAAGACAGAAGAAAGAGAAATTAGGGAGTCAATCCCATTTACAGTTGCACCCAAAACTATAAGATACCTAGGAATAAACCTAACCAAAGAGGCTAAGAATCTATACTCAGAAAACTATAAAGTACTCATGAAAGAAATTGAGGAAGACACAAAGAAATGGAAAAATATTCCATGCTTCTGGATTGGAAGAATAAATATTGTGAAAATGTCTATGCTACCTAAAGCAATCTACACATTTAATGAAATTCCTATCAAAATACCATCCATTTTTTTTCAAAGAAATGGAACAAATAATTCTAAAATTTATATGAACCAGAAAAGACCTTGAATAGCCAAAGGAGTATTGAAAAGGAAAGCCAAAGTTGGTGTCATCACAATTCCGGACTTCAAGCTCTATTACAAAGCTGTCATCATCAAGACAGCATGTTACTGGCACAAAAACAGACACATAGATCAATGGAACAGAATAGAGAGCCCAGAAATAGACCCTCAACTCTATGGTCAAGTAATCTTCGACAAAGCAGGAAAGAATGTCCAATGGAAAAAAAACAGCCTCTTCAATAAATGGTGCTGGGAAAATTGGACAGCCACATGCAGAAAAATGAAATTGGACCATTTCCTTACACCACACACGAAAATAGACTCAAAATGGATGAAGGACCTCAATGTGCGAAAGGAATCCATCAAAATCCTTGAGGAGAACACAGGCAACCTCTTTGACCTCAGCCGCAGCAACATCTTCCTAGGAACATCGCCAAAGGCAAGGGAAGCAAGGGCAAAAATGAACTATTGGGATTTCATCAAGATCAAAAGCTTTTGCACAGCAAAGGAAACAGTTAACAAAACCAAAAGACAACTGACAGAATGGGAGAAGATATTTGCAAATGACATATCAGATAAAGGGCTAGTGTTGAAAATCTGTAAAAAAACTTAGCAAACTCAATACCCAAAGAACAAATAATCCAATCAAGAAATGGGTAGAGGACATGAACAGACATTTCTGCAAAGAAGACATCCAGATGGCCAAGAGACACATGAAAAAGTGCTCCATATTACTCGGCATCAAGGAAATACAAATCAAAACCACAATGAGATATCACCTCACACCAGTCAGAATGGCTAAAATCAACAAGTCAGGAAATGACAGATGCTCGCGAGGTTGCGGAGAAAGGGGAACCCTCCTACACTGTTGGTGGGATCCGAAGGGGCATGTGCACCTGACTGTTTATAGCAGCAATGTCTACAATAGCCAAACTATGGAAAGAACCTAGATATCCATCAACAGATGAATGGCTAAAGAAGATGTGGTATATATACACAATGGAATACTATGCAGCCTTCAAAAGAAATGAAATCTTGCCATTTGTGACAACGTGGATGGAACTAGAGGGTGTCATCCTTAGCGAAATAAGTCAAACAGAGAAAGACAACTATCATATCTCCCTGATATGAGGAAGTGGAGATGCAACATGGGGGGTTAAGGGGATAGGAGAAGAATAAATGAAACAAGATGGGATTGGGAGGGAGAGAAACCGTAAGTGACTCTTATTCTCACAAAACAAACTGAGGGTTGCTGGGGGAAGGGGGGTTGGGAGAAGGTGGTGGGGTTATGGACATTGGGGAGGGTATGTGCTATGGTGAGTGCTGTGAAGTGTGTAAACCTGGCGATTCACAGACCTCTACCCCTGGGGATAAAAATATATGTTTATAAAAAATAAAAAAAATTAAAAAAAAAGATCAGTAGGATTTGAATAGGCTCAATATGGGAGGAATGTTTCAAGCAGAAAAGATAGTGAGCAAGGTTTTAACAGCAGGAATAATACTCTTTGAAGGCCAGTGACAAGTAAGCACATCACAGCATAAAACTTGATAATTTCTAAAAGCAAAAAGCAAAAAACAAAACAAAAAAACCTTGATAATTCCTTAATATCCATCCAATGTCCCATCTCCTCCCAGAAGCCTTCCTTGTTGATATCTTTCAAGATACTCTGTCCTTCCTATGTTTCTTATTGTCTCCAAAAATAGCTTGATACTGAACTATATTCAATCTGGAGAACAGTATTGTGCCTTTTTAATAATATGATGCTGTGTAACCATTGCTTTTCTTGTTCCAAGATCAAGACTGGCATTCTTTCCTATTGACCTTGAATTCATTTGGTGAAGAGTTATGAAATGAACTGTATATTGAGTTCCATGAGGACAGAAATTTTATTTTATTTAATGCTATGTTCTCAGAACCTTGAAATGTTTGGCACAGAAAAATTACTTCTGAAACATGTGTTGAATAAAAAAAATGAATGATGTTATTCCTTTCAGAGGGCATAGTTCTGCATGGTTTCTAGTGAGATATGGGGTTATTCTGAAGGCAATTTTAGATAACACAGTGGAAGGTGGATACTCAAAGCTCTGGGTGCTTTGTGACTGATTAACTTAGAGTTTCATACCAGTTCCCATTTTATTTCTTACTTTAGTATGATTTTACTTTTGAGATCCTGTTTCCTTTTTTATTTTTTCATATACAACAGGCATATATCAGATTCTGTGTAATATGCTATTTATTACCTCACCCAATTTCATGTGTTGAATGTGTTTTATAAACCTTAATATTTAAATGTGAATTTTTGGTTACTTAGTTGAAACTTGTTTGTGTGACTCTGCAAACTTTTTTTTCCACATTTGATGCTTATATCTGTGCTGTCATTACCTCATTGTTTTAGTTCATTACTCTCTATTACTGTCACTTATTATGGTACAGTGGCCATAGTCATTGTCAGTTGAATTACAGAAAAACTAAAAAGAAAATTGCATCTGCTGAGTCCCAGTAGTCTGGTTATATGCCGGAGATAGGGTATGATTCCAAAAAGTACTTTCTTGTTTACTCTAAGAACCCTAGGGTCTTCAAGAATCCTCTTTGAGATTATGGACATTGGGGAGGGTATGTGCTTTGGTGAGTGCTGTGAAGTGTGTAAACCTGGTGATTCACAGACCTGTACCCCTGGGGATAAAAATATATGTTTATAAAAAATAAAAAAAATTATATACCAAAAAAAAAAAAAAGAATCCTCTTTGAGAGCCCACATTTCCTTACCAAAATAAGTGGTTTTCAAGTCTAAATCCAGAATAAAGGAACTCACAGAGAAGACTTATTCTATAATGGTTAACATAGAAGGTAAGAGACCACAAATCATGTTCATCTATTAATCTGAGCAATTGAAATTAGACATGACAAAAAGGTCCTTGTAGGATAATATATACCAAGAACAGTGCTTGATGCTTATTGACATTTTTAAAGCTATGTAATTTCCATTTGACAATGTATTATTGGTGAAATAAATCTGATCATAGATTTTTATCAAAGAAAAAGAAGCATAGGCACAATTCAAGTACTGAACATAATCCATCATAAGAAGCAAAAATTTTTCACACACATAGAACATCCCAGATATCCTAAATATTGTTATAAATAATTCCTATTCACTTTTGTTAACATCTCAGAAGTTAAATCAAACAAAAGCAGGGAATAGGGATGTGTATAAAGTAAAACTTTATGTTTGATGAATCCTACTGAGAGTGGTTGCCAGGTCCAGATTTTCACAAAATTTTACCATGCCATAATTGTTCTCCAGTTTTATATTTTTTCACTGCCAATTATCAAGCAGAGAATGGGTAATTTATCTCAAGATTTTATATCATAAATTTCTAAAATAATGATTCTGTTTACCAATAAAATATCCATCCTTACTCAAATTAAAACTATCTGGAAAAAATGTTTCATTCCTCTTAACTACTAATCACATACTTATCCCTATCACACTGTAATACTTTATCTTCATGTATGTTCTTAAAACTTTGAATAATCCTTTAACATCTATATTTGTATAACACCTATGTCATCATACTCTTATAAGAATTCCCCAGGGTATTATGTCTTAGAATATTGTTGTTTGTGTCCTAAGTCTTGTGTCAGTACCATCTAAAACATGGAATAGGCACCGTTATAATTCATTCAGCTGAATAGATGTTTCATAAGTTTTAGGAAACCATGTAGGAATATTTGAAGCAGGGGACAATGTCAGGACTAAAGGGCTGTTTGCCAGGGGTCCAGTTGTAGGTATCATCTCAAAGACTGTTCAGATCCATAGGCAACTCTCTTCATTTGTAACTCTGACAAGCTGGGCCCTTGACTCCAATTCCTTTTCTCTTAGCAACACCATGCTTTCTGCTATTAAATCATACCTATCTTCAATTTCTCTCCCTCTTTTGACTTTGCTTTTCCTGGTCAGAATGCACTTCTGGATTCTTTTAGGGCCTCTCTTGCCCATAAGTCTCAACCATTGACCCTCTTTATGAATAGCTGTACCCACACTGGAAAGAGCCAGTCCCAGCAACCATAAATATATTTCATTGATTCCAAGAACCATGCATTTTTCACATTTTAGCATTTATTAAGTTGAGATTTATTTCATAAGTGATGGTATGTTATAGTATAATTGACAGTTCTTTTTTCTCTTAATAATACAAAAGTAATGGTAGAAATTTTATTTAAAGTTATCTTAGATTTGAAGTAGCAGTAATTTAAGAAAGTATACAAAGTCATACTGGTAACTTCCACACACAGAAATTTTGTTTACATGTAGTCCCTTGTTTCTGCCCTGATCTTACCACATTGCTTTATCTTGGCCTATTAAAGCAACATGACAGAGATTCTTCATGCTGCCCTTATGAGTGTTTCCTGTTATATTGGCCTATTGTAAGTCCTTCTGTTGAGTGTGTATTGAATAAATTCTATGTGTCAAACATGGTGATAAATGCTAAGGATAGAAATATGAGCAAAACCAGGCACAGTCTTTGCTTTTTTTCAAATTCTGATCATTGGTCAGATCATGCAATTGTTCCTCTGGTATCTAGGTTCCTCAGTCTTTTTCTCTTCCATAAGGAAGGAAATATTCTGGGTGATTATTTTGTATGTCCAACAAACTTGTAAAGATATGGCAGCAGTGTGGGATGACTGTTTCAAGCTCATCCATCTCTTTCATGGCCTCATCAGTTACTGCTGAGGCTTTCTTCCTAGTGTGTGGATCTAATATGTTGTATCTGTCATTGTCAAACTTCTAAAGGATCTATACCAAGTTCAGTGGAATTGCCTCAGAGTTTAGTTTTTCTCTTTACAATAGTAATTATTTAGCTCAAGTTCCCACTGAGAATGTGTCAGCTGGCACTTGCTAGGTCTAAAGGTAAGCTGTTATTTCTTATCTTGAGTAAAATTATCTTCAGAATGTTGGTGTTTGGATAGAGATTTCTGAGTGCCCTAACTGTTTTCTTAGTGTTCTCTGGTTAAATCTGTAATCACTTCCTCTTGGGACAGCAAGTAGCCAACATGCACTCTCTTGGTGGGGCCTTGCCCATGGTGAGGTTTTGTACTTTTTTCTTTTTTTAAATTGAAATACAGTTGACATATAACAGTGCATAAGTTTAAGGTATACAATGGTTGGTTTCATACATTTATATATTGTTGCATTATTACTATAGTAGCATTAGCTAACACCTTTATCATGTCACACATTTATCATTTCTTTTCTGTTAACAAGAGTTAAGAATTTGTCTCAGCAGCTTTAGAGTTTATAACATAGTATTGTTGACTATACTCACTTGGTGTGCATAAAGCTCCAAAACTTATTTACCTACTAATTGTAATATTTTACCCTTAAGCAACACTTCCCCAAATCCCCCAACCCAAGCCCCTGGTAAACTACCATTCTCTTTATGTTTATGAGTTCAGTTTTTTAAGAATCCTGTTAGGATGGCTTTTATCATAAACATGAGATAACAAAAGTTGGTAAAGATGTGGAGAAAAAGGGAAACCTTGTGCACTATTGGAAAGTAAATCAGTGCAACTACTGTGGAAAACAGTATGAAGGTGTCTCAAAAAATTAAAAATGGAAATATCTATGATCCATTACCTCACTTAATGGGTATTTACCCCCTCAAAATGAAAACACCAGTAGAAAAGATAAATGCATCCCTATATTTATTGCAGCATTATTTATAATAGTCAAGATACAAAATTAGCCCATCATTGATAGGTAAATAAATAAAGGAGTTGTGGCATATACATACAACGGAATATTACTCAGCCATAAAAATGAGACTTTACCATTTGTGACAGCATGGATGGATCTAGAAGATGTTATGCTAAGTGAAATAAACCAACAGAGAAACACAAATATGATACAATTCCATTTATATTTGGAATCTAAAAAGCGAACAAAAGAGCAAAGAAACAAATCAAAAAGCAGAAACAAACCTATAAATAGAGAGGAAAAAAGGTGGTTTCTAGAGCAGAAAGGTGTGGGGAGATAGACAAAAAGTGGTGAAGAGGAGTGGGAGATATGGGCCTCCAGTTACAGAATAAATAAGTCATGAGGATAAAAATTAGAGCATAGGGAATGTAGTCAGTGATATTATTTTGTTTTTTAAAAAAGATTTTATTTATTTATTTGAGATAGAGCATGAGCAAGAGAGGAAGAGAGACAGAGTCCCTACTGATTCCAGACCCCAATACAGGACTTGGCACAGGGCTTGATCCCAGGACCCCAAAATCATGACTTGAGCTAAAGTCAGACGCTTAACTAACTGAGCCTCCCAGGCATTCCTGTAGTCAGTGGTATTATAATAGCATTGTATACTGACAAATGTTAGCTATACTTGTAGATATAGCATAATGTATAAACCTGTTGAATCCCTATGTTGTACACCTGAAACTAATGTAACATTAGGTGTCAACGATGCTTCAATTAAACAACAACAAAAGAAAGAACTGGATAGTAGAGAAAATGGTGACTGCTATTGCTTCCTGGGTTGGAAACTGGACAATTAGGAACCAAGGGTAGAAGGAGACTTTCTTTACTATAGTGTACCCTTTATACTTTCAAAATGCTGTTCCAAATATATACATAACCTGTATGAAATTAAATGAAAAGAAATTTAACATGTCTTTTGTGGATGAATATTGACAACAGACCACAATATTATGAGCAGCAGCCGTGACTTTGTCACCAATGAAACAAAGGTATGCTCATATCACATTACAGTTATGGCAGATAACTGGGTATAAATATTCTTTACACTCATTGTTACTTCAAAATTAGATAGGCAATTAGACCTAGCCCTAGATCTTGTTATTTAATGCATTAGTAAATGTATTTAATACTATAAAACAAATTCATTAACATTTTTATATCAATATCATATCAACATCATTGGTTTCTTTTGTAATTCTATATCATTGTTTTCAATATCATTGGTTTCAATATCATTGAATGACATTGAATCATTGGTTTCTTTTGTAATTCTATATCGTTCAATATCATTGGATTCAATATCATTGGTTTCTTTTGTAATTCTATGATTTTACCTTGTACATTTATTTTTTTTTTTTAATTTCATTTAGGCACTGCTGAAAATTTAAAAAAATATTTTTTTCCATTCAAAATCACATGACCTTTATTTTGTTAATTTAAGTTCAATTAGCCAACATACAGTATATCATTAGTCTCAGATGTAACACTCAAATGACCTTTAAATTCTATTCATGAATCTCAGCAAAGAAAAGCTCTATTCTAGGGTATATTCTTAAAACAGGAATTGTTTTATTGCAGGGTATGGGGATCTTAAATAGATTTCCCATGTTGTTGTACCAGTTTATACACCTACCAGCAGTGTTTTAGTTCCCATTGATCCATACTTTTTTTGTCAGCCCTTGGTATTAATAGGTTTCTTAATTTCACCAATATGGATAGTATGAAATATTACTTCATTATACTTATATTTGGCAATCTTTAGAAACTGTGGAAATTAATATTTGTTTTTTTCTTGACTAAAAGCATTTCTTTACATATATTATATATAATATATATTTATATATTATATATTTTTTCTTTTTCTTGTCTAAAAGCATATCTTTATATATAATATATAAATATATTTCTTCATTATATATATATATATAGCATATATACTATATGTGTATTATATATAAATATGGGACATTAATCCGTTGTCAGTTATATTGTTGCAAATATCTTGCTCCATTCTCTGGCTTATCTTTTTTCTTTTTATATTGTGAACATATTCTGTAATTTTTTTATAATGTATTATTAGCCCCAGGGGTACAGGTTTTTGTTTTGTTTTGTTTTGTTTGTTTTTTGTTTTATAATGTATAGAAAAAAAAATGAAAAGAAAAACAACTTCAGTTTTTTTCTGGATTCCACATGTAAGTGATATCATAAAATATTTGTCCTTCTCTGTCTGATTTACCGCACTTAGAGTAAGGCCTTCAAGGTCCATCCATGTTGTCACAAATTCACAAGTGGCAGGATTTCCTTCTTTCTCATAGCTGAATAATATTTTCTATATATTCATCCGTTGAAGAACACTTAACAAGACTGTTTCCAAGTATTGGTTGTTGTAAATAGTGCTACAGTGTACACGGGGGTTGCAGATATTTCTTCAAGATACTGATTTCAGTTTTTTTGGATATATATCCTGGAGTGAGATTGCTATTCCTATCTTTTTGATACTAGTCATTCTAACAGATATAATTTGACATCTTATTGTGTTTTTAATTTGAATTTCTGTGATTATTAGTGATATTGAGCATCTTATCCTGTGTGTTGGTCATTGATATATCTTCTTTGGGAAAATGTCTATTCAGATCCTCGGCCCATTTGTTATTGTGATTGTTTTGGTTTTTGGTGTTGAGTTGCATACACTCTTTATATATCTTGAATATTATCATATATAGCATATGCAAATATTCTCTTCCTCTCAGGAAGTTACATTATCATTTTCTTGATGTTTTCCCTCACTATGCAAAAGTTGTGGTTGTTTTTTTTTTTAATTTTTTTTTTGCAGTCCCAATAATTTATTTTAGCTTTTATTTACCTCAGCTGAGAAGACCTATCTAGAAAATGTTGCTAAGGCTAATGTCAAAAAGATTACTGCCTGTATATTCTGCTAGTTTTATGGTTGCACTCTCATGTTTAGGTCTTTAGTGCATTTTGAGTTTATTTTTGTGTGTGGTGTAAGATAGTGGTCCAGTTTCATTCTTTTGCATGTAGCTATCTAGTTTTCTCAGCACTTATTTATTGAAGAGCATTTATTAAAGAGATCGTCTTTTTATCATTGTATATTCTAGCCACTTTTTTCATAGATTACTTGACTGTGTAAGTGTGGGTTTATTTCCAGGTTCTCTGTTATGTTCCATTGATGTATGTCTGCTTTTGTGCCAATAACATTACTATTTTTATTACTGTAGCTTTGTAGTATATCTTGAAATCTGGGGTTGTAATACCTCCAGCATTGTACTTTTCTCAATATTGCTTTGGCTATTTGGGTTCTTTTGTAGTTCTACTCATATTTTAGTATTTTTTGTTATATTTCTGTGAAAAATGTCACTGGTGTTTTAATAAAGATTGCATTGAGATTTTTATCTGTCATTTTGTTGATGTGGTATACCACATTGATTTGCACATATTGACTATGTTACATAATAAATGTAACAGAGGGTTAATAGATATTAACCCCTCTTTTTAAAAAAGATTTAAGCAATTTCTCCACCCATCGTGGGGCTCAAACCCACATCTCTGAGATCAAAAGTCACGCACTGCACTGGATGAGCCAGCCAGGCACTCTGTAACTCTTCCTTAACTATTTGGTAGTATTCACACGCCATCTTCTCCTGGACTTTTGTTTGTTGGTAGTTTTTTGTTTACTGATTCAATTTTGTTACTAGTAATTGGTAACAAAATGTCTATTTCCTCCTAAATCAATTATGTAAGATTAGATATTCTAGAAATATGTTCCTTAGATATTCTAGAAATATGTTCAACTGTTGGTTGTCAAATAACTGTTCAGTTATTTGACATATATTTGAATATAATTTCTTTTTTAAAAGATTTTATTTATTTGACAAAGAGAGAGAGAGACTGCGAGAGAGGGAACACAAGCACAGGGAGTGGGAGAGGGAGAAGCAGGCTTCCTGCAGAGCAGGGAGCCGATGCTGGGCAGGATCCCATGACTCTGAGATCATGACCTGCGCCTTGACATATAATTTCTTATAGTACTTTGTTATAATCATTTGTATTTCATAGTATTGGTTGTTTTTTCTTTCATATTTCATTTATTTGAGCTTTCTCTCCTTTCTTCTTGATGAGTCTGTATAAATGTTTATTGATGTGGTTTCCCTTTTCAAGGAATCAGCTTTTGGTTTCATTGATCTTTTCTATTGTTTCATTAGTCTCATTTCATTTATTTCCACTCTGATCTTTATTTCCTACCATCTACTAACTTTGGGGTTTGGTTTATTTTTCTATTTCTAGTTCCTTTAGTGGTAATGTTAGAGTGTTATTTGTGATTTTTCTTGTTCCTTGAGATAGTCCTGTATTGATATAAATTATCCTCTTATGGCTGCTTTTGCTGTATCCCAAAGATTTTGGACCAGTGTGTTTTTATTTTCATTTGTCTCCATATACATGTATTTTTTAATTTCTTCTTTGATTTCTTTATTGAACTGTTGGTTGTTTAGTAGCATGTAGTTTAGCCTCACATGTTTTTGTTTTGTCCAGTTTTTATTCTTAAAATTGTTTTTTTTAAAGATTTTATTTATTTATTTGACAGGCAGAGATCACAAGCAGGCAGAGAGGCAGATAGAGAGAGAGGGGCAGGCAGGCTTCCCGCTGAGCAGAGAGCCTGATGCGGGGCTCGATCCCAGGACTCCAGGATCATGACCTAGGCTGAAGGCAGAGGCTTTAACCCACTGAGCCACCCAGGCGCCCCTTAAAATTGTTTTTTAAAAAGTTTTTGTTTTAATCCAAGTTAGCTATCATAGTGTTATTATTAGTTTCAGGTTTACAATATAGTTTACTATTATTAGTTTCAGGTTTACAATATACTTCAACATTTACCTATGTCACCTGGCACTCATCAAGTACACTCCTTAATCCCCATCACCTATTTAACCCAACCCCCACCCACTCCCTTCTGGTAACCATCAATTGGTTCTCTATATTTAACAGTGTGTTTCTTGGTTTATCTCTCTCTCTCTCTCCCCCTTTACTCATTTGTTTTGCTTATTAAATTTGACATACAAGTGAAATAATGTGGTATTTCTTTTTCCCACTGACTTATGTCATTTAACATTATACACTCTAGCTCCACCCATATCATTTCAAAGAGCAAGTTTTCATTCTTTTTTTTTTATATATATTTTATTTATTTATTCGACAGAGAGAGACCACAACTAGGCAGAGAGGCAGGCAGAGAGGGGGAAAGCAGGCTCCCCACTAAGCAGGGAGCCCGACGCGGGGCTGGATCGCAGGACCCCGGGATCATGACCTGAGCCGAAGGCAGAGGCTCAACCCACTGAGCCACCCAGGTGCCCCAAGTTTTCATTCTTTTTTATGGCAGGATAATATTCCATTTTGTATATATACCACATCTTCTTTATCCATTTATCCATCAGTAGATAATTGGGCAGATTCCATCATTTCGCTATTGTAATTAATGCTGCTACATAGGGGTGCATGTATCTTTTTGAAAGTAGTGTTATTTTGGGGGGAATAGATACCTCATAGTGCAATTACTGGATCATACCTAGTCCTATTTTTAATTTTTTGAGGGACCTCCATACTGTTTTCAAACACCGGTTTGCATTCCCACCTAAAAGGCAAGAGTTCCTTTTTCACCATATCCTTGCCAATACCTGTTGCTTCTTGGTTGTTCTCCTTCTCCTTCTTCTTCTTCGTCATTCTGACATATGTGAAGTAATATCTCATTGTACTTTTGATTTAGATTTCCCTGGTGATGAATGATGTTGAACATCTTTCTGTTCGTCATCTATGTCTTTGTTGGAGAAATGTCTCTTCATATCTTCTACCTATCTCTAATTGGATTATTTATTTTTTCCATATTCAAATTTATAAGTTCTGCATATATTTTGGATAATAATTCTTTATCAGGTATGTCATTAACAAATATCTTCTTTGAGTCTGTAAGTTGCTTTTAAGGTGATTTTTTTGTGGCTGTGCAAAAGCTTTTTATTTTATTGTAATCTGAATAGTTCATTTTTTATTTTATTTCCCTTGTCTCAGGAGACTATTTAGGAAAAATACTAATACAGAGAGATTACTGGCATGCTCTCTTCTAATATTTTTATGGTTTCAGTCTCATATCTGGGTGTTTCATCCACTTTGAATTTATTTTTGTGTATACTAAAGAAAGTGGTCCAGTTTCATTCTTTTTCATATAGCTGTCCAGCTCTACCAATAAAATTTGTGAAACAGACTGTCTTTTGCCCATTACATATTATTTCCTCCTTCATTGAAGATTAATTGACCATATAATTGTGGGTTTGTTCTTGGGTTATCTCTTCTGTTACACTGATCTGTGTGTCTATGTTTGTGCCAATACCATAATTTTTTTATTAGTACAGCTTTATAATATAACTTGAAGTCTGGAATTGTGATGCCTCCAGCTTTGCCATTATTTTTCAAGATTGTTTTCACTAGCAGAAGTCTTTTCTGGTTCCATATAAATTTTAGGATTTTTGTACTGGCTCTGGGAACAGTGCTGTTGGCATTTTGATAGGGATTGCTTTGAATGTGTAGATTGCTTTGGGTAATATATATTATATTATATATATAATATCATATATTATAGATATAATATGTAGGTATATATAAATATAAAATATAGAATATATTTTAACAATATCTTCTAATCTATGAACATGGAATGTCTTTCCATTTCCTTGTGTCATCTTCAGTTTCTTTCACCAGCACTTTATAGTTTTCAGAGGACAGGTCTTTCACCTCTTTGGTTAGGTTTATTCCTAGGTATCTTATTATTTTTGGTGCAATTGTAAATGAGATTTTTCTCTTAATTTCTCTTTCTGCTTCTTCATCATTAGTATATAGAAATGCTATACATTTCTTCACAGTGATTTTTCATCTTATGACTTTACTGAATTCATTTACCATTTCTAGTAGTTTTTTGGTGAGTCTTTAAGGTTTTCTATCTCGAGTATCTTGTTATCTGCAATGACATGATGAAAGTTTTACATCTTCCTTACTAGTTTGGATGCATTTTGTTTCTTTGTGTTGTGTGATTGCTGTTGCTAGGACTTCCAGTACTGTGTTGAATATAAGTGGTGAGAGTGGACCTCCTTGTCTTCTTTCTGAGCTTAGAGGGAATAGCTCTTAGTTTTTCTCCATTGAGTGTGGCGTTTTTGCATCTATTGAAATGATTATATGTTTTTATACTTTTTCTTATTGGTGTGATGCATCATGTTGATTGATTTGCAAATATTGAATCACGCTTGCATCCTGGGAATAAATCCCACTTGATCACTGTGAATGATTTTTTTTTAATATATTGTTGGATTCTTTTTGATAGTATCTTGTTGAGGAATTTTCCATCTATGTTCATCAAGGATATTGGCCTATAGTTCTCTGTGGGTTGGTTTTTTTTTTTTTTTGTCTTTATTCAGGTTTTTGTATCAGGGTAATGCTGGCCTCATAGAATGAATTTGGAAGTTTTTTTTTTTTTCCTCTTCTATATTTTGGAATAGTTTGAGAAGAATAGGTATATCTGTGGTAGAATTCAATTATAATGTCATCTGGTCCTGGACTTTGTCAGGTGTTTGTTTTTTGTTTTTTGTTTGTTTGTTTGTTTTTGATTACTGATTTGATCTCCTTGCTGGTATCCATCTATTCAATTTTCTATTTCTTCTTGCTTCACTTTTGGTGGGTTAAATGTTTCTAGGAATTTATCCATTTCCTCTATGTTTTTCAATTTGTTGGAAAAGAGTTTTTCATAATAGTTTCTTACAATTGTTTGTATTTCTGTGGTTTTGGTTATTTCTCCTCTTTCATGTGTAATTTTATTTATTTTGGTCCTCTCTCTCTCTCTCTTTCTTTTTTTGATGAGTTTAGCCAGAGGCTTATGAATTTTATTTATCTTTTCACAGACTCAGCTCCTGATTCATTGATAAGTTCTTTTTTTATAAGTTTCTATATCTATATCATTTATTTCCTCTATAATCTTTATAGTTTCTTTCTTTCTGCTGGTTTGGGGTTTAGTTTTTCTTTTCCTAGCTCCTTTAGGTGTAACGTGGTTGTTTATTTGAAATTTATTTTGTCTCTTGATGTAGACCTGTATTGTTTTTGCTGCATCCTAAAGGTTTTGGACAATTGTCCTTGCAATTTCATTTTTTCCATGTATTTTCTAATTTCTTCTTTGATTTCCTGGTTGAACCATTCATTTTTTAGTAGCATATTGTTTACCTTCTATGTATTTTTGGTCTTTCCTAAATTTTTTGTTGACTTCTAGTTTCATAATGTTGTGCTCAGGAAAGGTACATTGCAGTCATTTTGTATTTGTTGAGGCCTGTTTTATGTCATCTATTCTGGAGAATGTTTCTTTTTTTTTTTTAATTTACTTGTCAGAGAGAGAGATAGAGACAGCATGAGCGAGCACAGGCAGACAGAGTGGCAGGCAGAGGCAGAGGGAGAAGCAGGCCTCCTGCCAAGGACACTGGGATCATGACCTGAGCTGAAAGCAGCTGCTTATCCAACTGAGCTACCCAGGAGAATGTTTCATGTGCACTTGAAAAGAATGTGTATTTTGCTGTTTTAGGATGGAATGTTTTGAATATATCTGTTAAGTCTATCTGGTCCAGTGTGTCATTCAAAGCCACTATTTCCTTCCTAAAGTCAAACAGAGTTTGGCTGATCTACCCATTGGTGTAATTGGGTTTTAAATTCCCCTGCAATTATTGTATTATTATTTATAAGTTCTTTTAGGTTTTTCATTATCTGTTTTATGTATGTGGGTTATCCTATATTGTTTGCATAAACACTTAACAATGGTTATATCTTATCATTGAATTTCCCCCTTTATTATTATATAATTTCCTTCTTTGTCTGTTTTTATAGATTTTATTTTTAAGTCTATTTTGTCTGATAGAAGTATTACTACTCTGTCTTTCATAGTTTCTTGGTTTTCTTGGATTTCTTTCTCTTTGTTTTTTATATATCTACTGATGGTTTTTGATTCATAGTTACCATTAGGTTTGTATATAACATCTTCTGTCTATAGCAGTTTATTTAGTTGATGGTCACTTACATTTGAAACCTCTCTTTTCTCATCTGTACCCCATTTTAGGTACATTTTGTTATATTTTACAACCTTTTATTTTGTGACTCCCTTTACTTTTTTTTTATAGGATTACTTATTTTTACTGCTTTTGTGTTTCCTTCTTTTCATACTCTCACTTTTGATCATTACTTTCCACTCAAAGTGTCCCTTACCTGAATGTTTATAGCAGCAATGTCCACAATAGCCAAACTATGGAAAGAACCTAGATGTCCATCAACAGATGAATGGATCAAGAAGATGTGGTATATATACACAATGGAATACTATGCAGCCATCAAAAGAAATGAAATCTTGCCATTTGCGACAACATGGATGGAACTAGAGCGTATCATGCTTAGCGAAATAAGTCAAGCAGAGTAAGGTTGGTTTAGTAGTCAAAAACGTCTGTAGTTCTTTTTTATCTAAGAAACTCTCTCTCTCCTTCCACTTTGAATGATAGCCTTGCTGGATATTCTTGGCTGTAGTTTTTTCCCTTTTAACACGTTGACTATATCTTGCCACTCTCTTCTTGCTTGTAAGGTTTCTGTTGAAAAATCTGTTCATGGCCCTATGCATTTACCTTTTTATGTGACTATCTTCTTTTCTCTTGCTGATTTTAATTTTCTTTTTCTTCATCACTACTTTTTCCATTTTAATTACTATGTGTATTGGTGGATCTCTGTGCCTTCTGAATATGGATATCCTTTTCCTTCCCAAGATTAGGGACATTTACAGATATAATTTTTTAAAAGTTAATGTACTGGCCCTTTTTCTCTGTCTTTTCCTTCTAGGATGCCTATAGTGTGAATGTTATCCTTGCTAGAGTGACCAGTTTCCCTATGTGTATTCTCACCTTGCATAATTATTTTTCTCTCATTCATTCATCTTTATTTACTTTACATTACTGTGTCTTCTAGGTCCTTAATTCATTCCTCTGCAGCCTGCTATTTATTCTATCAATTGTATTCCTAGTTTCATTTATTGTTTTCTTCATCTCTGTTTTTTTCCCCTATATTAAGGATATCACTGATGTCCTCCTCTCTTTTCTCAAGTCAAGTGAGTATCTTTATGATCATTATTTCAAATTCTCTATGAGGCATGTTACTTAGATCCTTTTTGCTTTCGTCTCTTACAGTGGTTTTGCCCTGTTCCTTCATTTATAATATATCCTTCTGTCTCTTCATTTTGCCTACCTTTCTGTGTCAGTTTCTGTGTTTTAGAAAAGTCAGCTATAATTATTGTTCTAGAAAGTAGTGTTCAGAGTGTGTACTTTGTACTAGGTGGCACTTGTCTTCCACCATAGGAGATACTCAGCCACTGTGAAGCCTGGAACTGGCAAAGGCCACTGCACAAAACTTAAGTGGACTGATGTGAGCACTGTGCCAAAAACTGTTCACACTGGCCCTCCTCCACTGGGGATGCACATCTGCTACAGAGACTGGGGCTCACTGCTCCATACCTCATGGTGGACAGCAAGTGCAGTTTTAACAAGTTTTGCACATCCTCTCTGAGAGGTTGACTGATAAAGGGTTTGCAAGGTTTGCATGTGTCTTCTAGGCGAGGGGATCTGTAGCACTGGGACTGAGGGAAGTCTGGCTGGGGACATGTGCTCTGGTGTAAGCATGTTAGGTAGTGAGTGCTGGTGCTGCAATACTTCCCACACATGGCTGTGCATCTGTGAATTTGGACTGGGGAGCTAAATGTCACCTGCCAGCTCCTTTGTTCCTGGAGAAGTCCCTCAAGTGAACTCTGAGATTAGTAACTAATTCTCCCTCCTGTAAGCCCCAGTTACCTTTCAAACTGCTGCTTCCAATCTGTACCCCCATGAGCTGTTTGATGTGCTGTCTCTAAGGAAAGGGGCTCAGTTTCCTATTGCCTTCTTAGAGCCTGCTGATTTTTGTAGTTCCAGGTTTTAAGTCCTACTGGCCATAAGCACTTGCAAAATTCTACCCCTCTGATTTTCAAAGCCAAATTCTCTGGGGATGTCTTTTCCTTTGTAGGCTCCACAGTGTGCTAGTCTGTTTCTTGCTCCCCCCTGAGCCTGCAGCTCCCTCCTTCCAGCATTCAGACCCATAGGTTTTATGTTCCCACCAAAACCTTGCTTTTCTTATCTGCTTCAATGTGTCTTCTTCTCTACATTTAGTTATGGAGTTATTCTGCCAGTCTCTGGGTCTTTTTCTGGGTTGTTTTCTCTGTGCAATTGTTACCTAGTTGTATCCTTGGGAGAGGTGAGTTTAGAGTCCTCCTTCTCCTCTGGAAGTCCATATTGTTGACTACTTTTATACCCTGTATTTTTGCTTTATAAAGTTGGTTGCCATGTTATTTGATGTGCAGATATCCATCTGCTTTACTTTCATTTTCACTATGGCTTTTAGCATTAAAAAGTATTCTTTGTCTCATTTCCTACTTTTGGGCTTGGAATCTACTTTGTCTGATACTGATTACATTTTCCTGGTAGATCATTTTTTTTTAAGATTTTACTTATTTATCAGAGAGAGAGAGAGGGAGAGTGAGCGGGCACAGGCAGAGAGAATGGCAGGCAGAGGCAGAGGGAGAAGCAGGCTCCCTGCTGAGCAAGGAGCCCGATGTGGGACTCGATCCCAGGATGCTGGAATCATGACTGAGCAGAGGGAGCTGCTTAACCAACTGAGCCACCCAGGCGTCCCTAGATCTTTGCCCATTTCTAAATTTTTATCTTTTGCTTCACTTCCCTTTGGCTGATGTCTTTCCATTATGTTTTGCCCTTTCATTTCCTAGGAACAGTACCATTCCATGACTTCTTTTTATTTTTTTTTAATTTTTTATTTTTTATAAACATATATTTTTATCCCGAGGGGTACAAGTCTGTGAATCACCAGGTTTACACACTTCACAGCACTCACCAAAGCACATACCCTCCCCAGTATGCATAAACCCACCCCCTCCCCCCAGCAACCCTCAGTTTGTTTTGTGAGACTAAGAGTCATTTATGGTTTGTCTCCCTCCCAATTCCATCTTGTTTCATTGATTCTTCTTCTACCCACTTAAGCCCCCATGTTGCATCCCCACTTCCTCACATCAGGGAGATCATATGATAGTTGTCTTTCTCTGCTTGACTGATTTCACTAAGCATGATACGCTCTAGTTCCATCCATGTTGTCGCAAATGGCAAGATTTCATTTCTTTTGATGGCTGCATTGTATTCCATTGTGTATATATACCACATCTTCTTCATCCATTCATCTGCTAATGGACATCTAGGTTCTTTCCATAGTTTGGCTATTGTGGACATTGCTGCTATAAACATTCGGGTGCACGTGCCCCTTTGGATCACTACGTTTGTATCTTTAGGGTAAATACCCAATAGTGCAATTTCTGGGTCATAGGGCAGTTCTATTTTCAACATTTTGAGGAACCTCCATGCTGTTTTCCAGAGTGGCTGCACCAGCTTGCATTCCCACTAACAGTGTAGTAGGGTTCCCCTTTCTCCGCATCCTCGCCAGCATCTGTCATTTCCTGACTTGATGATTTTAGCCATTCTGACTGGTGTGAGGTGATATCTCATTGTGGTTTTGATTTGTATTTCCCTGATGCCGAGTGATATGGAGCACTTTTTCATGTGTCTGTTGGCCATCTGGATGTCTTCTTTGCAGAAATGTCTGTTCATGTCCTCTGCCCATTTCTTGATTGGATTATTTGTTCTTTGGGTGTTGAGTTTGCTAAGTTCTTTATAAATTTTGGACACTAGTCCTTTATCTGATATGTCGTTTGCAAATATCTTCTCCCATTCTGTCAGTTGTCTTTTGATTTTGTGTACTGTTTCCTTTGCTGTGCAAAAGCTTTTGATCTTGATGAAATCCCAATAGTTCATTTTTGCCCTTGCTTCCCTTGCCTTTGGCGTTGTTCCTAGGAAGATGTTGCTGCGGCTGAGGTCGAAGAGGTTGCTGCTTGTGTTCTCCTCAATGATTTTGATGGATTTCTTTAGCACATTGAGGTCCTTCATCCATTTTGAGTCTATTTTCGTGTGTGGTGTAAGGAAATGGTCCAATTTCATTTTTCTGCATGTGGCTGTCCAATTTTCCCAGCACCATTTATTGAAGAGGCTGTCTTTTTTCCATTGGACATTGTTTCCTGCTTTGTTGAAGATTACTTGACCATAGAGTTGAGGGTCTATTTCTGGGCTCTCTATTCTGATCCATTGATCTATGTGTCTGTTTTTGTGCTAGTACCATGCTGTCTTGATGATGACAGCTTTGTAATAGAGCATGAAGTCCGGAATTGTGATGCCACCAACTTTGGCTTTCTTTTTCAATATCCCTTTGGCTATTAGAGATCTTTTCTGGTTCCATATAAATTTTAGATTTATTTGTTCCATTTCTTTGAAAAAGATGGATGGTACTTTGATAGGAATTGCATTAAATGTGTAGATTGCTTTAGGTAGCATAGACATTTTCACAATATTTATTCTTCCAATCCAGGAGCATGGAACATTTTTCCATTTCTTTGTGTCTTCCTCAATTTCTTTCATGAGTACTTTATAGTTTTCTGAGTATAGATTCTGTGCCTCTTTGGTTAGGTTTATTCCTATGTATCTTATGGTTTTGGGAGCAAATGTAAATGGGATGGACTCCTTAATTTCTCTTTCTTCTGTCTTGTTGTTGGTGTAGAGAAATGCCACTGATTTCTGTGCATTGATTTTATATCCTGACACTTTACTGAATTCCTGGACAAGTTATAGCAGTTTTGGAGTGGAGTCTTTTGGGTTTTCCACATATAGTATCATATCATCTACGAAGACTGATAATTTGACTTCTTCTTTGCCGATTTGGATGCGTTTAATTTCCTTTTGTTTTCTGATTGCTGAGGCTAGGACCTCTAGTACTATGTTGAATAGCGGTGGTGATAATGGACATCCCTCCCGTGTTCCTGGCCTTAGTGGAAAAGCTTTCAGTTTTTCTCTGTTGAGAATGATATTTGCGGTGGGTTTTTCATAGATGGCTTTGATGATATTGAGGTATGTGCCCTCTATCCCTACACTTTGAAGAGTTTTGATCAGGAAGGGATGGCTGTACTTTGTCAAATGCTTTTTCAGCATCTATTGAGAGTATCATATGGTTCTTGTTCTTTCGTTTTATGATGTGTTGTATCACATTGACTGATTTGCAGATGTTGAACCAACCTTGCAGCCCTGGAAAAAATTCCACTTGGTTGTGGTGAATAATCCTTTTAATGTACTGTTGAGTCCTATTGGCTAGTATTTTGGTGAGAATTTTAGCATCTGTGTTCATCAAGGATATTGGTCTATAGCTCTCTTTTTTGATGGGATCCTTGTCTCATTTAGGGATCAAGGTGATGCTGGCCTCATAAAATGAGTTTGGAAGTTTCCTTCCATTGCTATTTTTTGGAACAGTTTCAGGAGAATAGGAATTAGTTCTTCTTTAAATGTTTGGTAGAATTCCCCCGGGAAGCCGTCTGCCCCTGCGCTTTTGTTTGTTTGGAGATTTTTAATGACTGTTTCAATCTCCTTACTGGTTATGGGTCTGTTCAGGCTTTCTATTTCTTCCTGGTTCACTTGTGGTAGTTTATATGTTCCTAAAAATGCATCCATTTCTTCCAGATTGTCAAATTTGTGGTGTAGAGTTGCTCATAGTATTTTCTTATAATTGTTTGTATTTCTTTGGTGTTAGTTGTGATCTCTCCTCTTTCATTCATGATTTTATTTATTTGGGTCCTTTCTCTTTTCTTTTTGATAAGTCGGGCCAGGGGTTTATCAATTTTATTAATTCTTTCAACGAACCAGCTCCTAGTTTCGTTGATTTGTTCTATTGTTTTTTTTGGTTTCTATTTCATTGGTTTCTGCTCTGATCTTTATGATTTCTCTTCTCCTGCTGGGCTTAGGGTTTCTTTCTTGTTCTTTCTCCAGCTCCTTTAGGTGTATGGTTAGGTTGTTTACCTAAAACCTTTCTTGTTTTTGAGAAAGGCTTGTACCGCTATATGTTTTCCTCTCAGGACTGCCTTTGTTGTGTCCCACAGATTTTGAACTGTTGTATTTTCATTATCATTTGTTTCCATGATTTTTTTCAATTCTTCTTTAATTTCCTGGTTGACCCATTCATTCTTTAGAAGGGTGCTGTTCAGTCTCCATGTATTTGGGTTCTTTCCAAACTTCCTTTTGTGGTTGAGTTCTAGCTTTAGAGCATTGTGGTCTGAAAATATGCAGGGAATGATCCCAATCTTTTGATACCGGTTGAGTCCTGATTTAGGACCGAGGATGTGATCTATTCTGGAGAATGTTCCATGTGCACTAGAGAAGAATGTGTATTCTGTTGCATTGGGATGAAATGTTCTGAATATATTTGTGCTGTCCATGTGGTCCAGTGTGTCGTTTAATGCCTTTATTTCCTTGCTGATCTTTTGCTTGGATGATCTGTCCATTTCAGTGAGGGGAGTGTTAAAGTCTCCTACTATTATTGTATTATTGTTGATGTGTTTCTTTGATTTTGTTATTAATTGGTTTATATAGTTGGCTGCTCCCATGTTGGGGGCATAGATATTTAAAATTATTAGATTTTCTTGTTGGACAGACCCTTTGAGTATGATATAGTGTCCTTCCTCATCTCTCATTATAGTCTTTGGCTTAAAATCTAATGGATCTGATATAAGGATTGCCACTCCTGCTTTCTTCTGATGTCCATTAGCATGGTAAATTCTTTTCCACCCCCTCACTTTAAATCTGGAGGTGTCTTCGGGCTTAAAATGAGTTTCTTGGAGGCAACATATAGATGGGTTTTCTTTTTTTATCCATTCTGATACACTGTGTCTTTTGACAAGGGCATTTAGCATTCAGGGTAACTATTGAGAGCTATGAATTTAGTGCCATTGTATTGCCTGTAAGGTGACTGTTACTGTATATGGTCTCTGTTCATTTCTGATCTACCACTTGTAGGCTCTCTCTTTGCTTAGAGGACCCCTTTCAATATTTCCTGTAGAGCTGGTTTGGTGTTTGCAAATTCTTTCAGTTTTTGTTTGTCCTGGAAGCTTTTAATCTCTCCTTCTATTTTCAATGATAGCCTAGCTGGATATAGTATTCTTGGCTGCATGTTTTTCTCGTTTAGTGCTCTGAAAATATCATGCCAGCTCTTTCTGGCCTGCCAGGTCTCTGTGGATAAGTCAGCTGCCAATCTAATATTTTTACCATTGTATGTTACAGACTTCTTTTCCCGGGCTGCTTTCAGGATTTTCTCTTTGTCACATAGCCTTGTAAATTTTACTATCAGGTGATGGGGTGTGGGCCTATTCTTATTGATTTTGAGGGGCGTTCTCTGAACCTCCTGAATTTTGATGCTCTTTCCCTTTGCCATATTGGGGAATTCTCCCCAATAATTCTCTCCAGTGTACCTTCTGCTCCCCTCTCTCTTTCTTCTTCTTCTGGAATCCCAATTATTCTAATGTTGTTTCGTCTTATGGTGTCACTTATCTCTCGAATTTTCCCCTTGTGGTCCAGTAGCTGTTTGTCCCTCTTTTGCTCAGCTTCTTTATTCTCTGTCATTTGGTCTTCTATATCACTAATTCTTTCTTCTGCCTCATTTATCCTAGCAGTGAGAGCCTCCATTTTTGATTGCACCTCATTAATAGCTTTTTTGATTTCAACTTGGTTGGATTTTAGTTCTTTTATTTCTCCAGAAAGGGCTTTTATTATATCTCCCGAGAGGGTTTCTCTAATATCTTCCATTCCTTTTTCAAGCCCGGCTAGAACCTTGAGAATTGTCATTCTGAACTCTAGATCTGACATATTACCAATGTCTGTATTGATTAGGCCCCTAGCCTTCGGTACTGCCTCTTGTTCTTTTTTTTTTTTTTGTGGTGAATTTTTCTGCCTTGTCATTTTGTCCAGATAAGCGTATATGAAGGAGCAAGTAAAATACTAAAAGGGTGGCAACAACCCCAGGAAAATATGCTTTAACCAAATCAGAAGAGATCCCAAATCATGACGGTGGAGAAACGGGATACAAAGAGGTTCAAAAAGGAAGAAAGAAAAAATAAAGAAAAGAAAAGAATTAAAAAAAGAAAATGAATAAAGAATAATATAAAAAAGAAAATATGTATATATTAGATAAACTAGTTAAAAAACGTTAAAAAAGAAAAAGGTTAAAGTTAAAAAACAATTTTACCAGAAGGCGAGAAAAAGAAAAGGAAAAAGACAAATTTAAATTAACTTCAAGACTAAACAAAATCAGAGGGAGAAAGTCATGAGTTCCGTGCTTTGCTTTCTCCTCCTCTGGAATTCTGCTGCTCTCCTTGGTATTGAAACCGCAATCCTTGGTAGGTGATCTTGGTCTTCGCTGGATTTCTTGCTGATCTTCTGGGGGAAAGGCCTGGTGTAGTGATTCTCAAGTGTCTTTGCCCCAGGCGGAATTGCACGGCCCTTATCAGGGGCCGGGCTGAGTAATTGGCTCGGGTTTGCTTTCTGGAGCTTTTGTTCCCTGAGCACTTTCCGTAGAGTTCCAGAGGACGGGAGTACAAATGTCGGCCTCCTGGTCTCCGGCCGGAGGAGCCAATAGCTGGGGTCCCCACTCCTCATTGCGCCCTCAGAGAACAGCATCCAGTAACTCCAGTCTGCCTGACCTCCGGCCGCGCTCGAGCTCACCGAGCCTGTTGCTGGTTCAAGGTAACACCGAGCTGTGAGCTTACTGTCGGCTCTGTCTCTGTAGCCGGTATTCCCGTTCCAATACCCGCAAGCTCTGCGACACTCAGACATCCCCGATCATTCTTTGACCCTGTGGGACCTGAGCCCACGCTGACCCCGCGTGGGCTTCGCCCCGATTTAGCCTCTGGAGCGATGTCCCTCAGTGGAACAGACTTTTAAAAGTCCTGATTTTGTGCTCCATTGCTCTGCTGCTTGCCGGGAGCCAGCCCCTCCCCCGGGGTCTGTCTTCCTGTCGCTTTGGATTCACGTCTCCTCCAGTCCTACCTTTCAGAAAGTGGTTGTTTTTCTGTTTCCAGAATTGCTGTTCTTCTTCTCTTCGATCTGCCGATGGATTTTCAGGTGTTTGCAATCTTTAGATAAGCTATCTAGCTGATCTCTTGCTAGCTGAAGTAGTCTCAGCCTGCTACTTTTCCGCCATCTTGACTCCTCCTCTTTCCATGAGTTCTTTTTTTTTTTTTTTTTTTTTTTTTTTTTTTTTTTTTAGTTGTAATAGTTACTAAGTTTACTGTTGTAGTTTATATTTTTAAAAGGTCTCTTCTTTCTTTTTTTTTTGAAGAACACTTAGAACACTCTTCCACAAGTGCTCTGATTAGCTCTATTTTTCAGTATTTTTATACTTCGTTTAGACTTTGTCTTTCTGGTGCTGGTTTTAGATTAATTTTAGTCTTCCAGACCTCTTATTTTCTTATGAATGAAATTTTGCTGGCATTTTGCTTGCTCTCTGCAAATGTTTGTGGAGATGGAATATTAGTGATATCTCCCTGGGATTTAGTGTTTCTATTTCTAATTTCAAGTGATTTGGAATTTGGTTATTCTCTATGTTTCTGTTATGTGGAGGACATGGCTTTGTGTAACCCTGTTTTTCTCTTCGTTCTATGTTTTCTGGAGGATGTGTAGGGTTATTTAGGCTTAGATGGCTAACCACATTATCTTGACATATGCATCACATATGGTTATAAATACTTTATAAATATTTTAATTGGTACATAAAATTACAGTAAATGAAAGAACAAATGTTTATCTGATAACTTCCTTATTATTGATCATTTCACTTTTTTCCTTTTTTGTGATGACGTATTTATAGATGAGTCTATTCTGATATATACTTTGGGTAAATTTGCTGACATAGAATTATTGCTTCAGGGTTATAAATGTTATTAGTAATCTTGATGTAATTTGAATCCAGGGAAAACCAATAGTTCACAGATGAATTTACTTTAAGCTGCTAATGTAGTCTCTACCCTTTTATAAGGTCACATCCCTCTTTCCTATGTATATAACAGGATCTGGTTCTGAAATGGCTGGGATCCACCAGCATAGCTATTTCTGGTGAAAAGTGAGAATTTGACTTCTTCTTTGCTGATTTGGATGTCATTTATTTCTCTTGATTTTCTGATTGCTGAAGCTAGGACTTCTAGTAGTATGTTGAACAACAATGGTGAGAGCAGACATCCCTGTTGTGCTCCTGACTTTAGGGAAAAACCTCTCCGTTTTTCTCCATTAAGAATGATATTCACTGTGGGTTTTTCCTATATGGTTTTTATGATATTGAGGTATGTTCCTTCTGTCCCTACACTGCAGATTTTTTATCAAGAAAGGATGCTATATTTTGTCAATGCTTTTTTCTGCATCTATTGAGAGAATTTTATGGTTCTTATCCTTTTATTAAAAAGAAGCATGAAGGGGCATCTTGGTGGCTCAGTCATTAGGCATCTACCTTCAGCTCAGGTGATGACCCCAGGGTCCTGGGATGAAGCCCCACATCAGGCTCCTTCTCTCTCTCCTCTCTCCCTCTGCTGTTCCCCCTGCTTGTGCTCTCTTGAAACCTGAAAATAAGAAGGAAAGAAAGAAAGAGAGAGAGAAGGAAAGAAAGAAAAAAAGAGCCCAGAAACATGAGTGAATTGTTCTTAGATCTTCACTGTGAGAACCTCATAGGGCTCCTGGAGGCAAAATTCACAGAAGTGTGCAGGTACCCCAGGACCGGTTCCCCTTAGAATTCTTAACTCTCAAACTTATCCACTGAGCCTCTAGCAAATCAACTGTAGGTTAGGTTTTTCTAACCTTGTACTGTTCCTATAGAGTTTTCTGCTCCATGGCTTCTCCTCTAGTAAGTTTCTATTTTCTGGCTCTCCCAGTCTCTCTCTACAGTTTTGAGGACAGTAGTTTGTTATGTGACCTCAGATCGCTGATGGACCTAAGAGGAGTTGATTTTTGGTTTATTATACTTTTTTCCTTGTGTGGTTGGAAGACATGACTTCCAAATGTCTTACATGCCTGAGTGGAATGCAAGGGAATTTTTAAGACATCAAAGACATGGTTGTTGTACAAAGTTTCCATCTCTTGAAAACTGGGTAGAGTGACTATCTTTTAATATAATGTATTTTATTTTTCTTCTTTAAAGATTTTATTTACTTTAGAGAGAGAAGGTGGGGGAGGAGCAGAGAGAGAGAGAGAAAGAGTCTCAAGCAGACTCTGAGGCACTGAACACAGAGCCCATCCCAGCTCTCTATCCCACCATCCTGAAATCATGACCCAAGCAGAAACCAAGAGTCTGATGCTTAACCAACTGTGCCACCTGGACACCCCACTTCCTTTTTCTTTTTTTTTTTTTTAAAGATTTTGTTTATTTATTTATGAGAGAGAGAGAGCATGAGAGGGGAGAAGGTCAGAGGGAGAAGCAGACTCCCCATGTTGCTGGGAGCCCGATGTGGGACTTGATCCTGGGATCATGACCTGAGCCAAAGGCAGTTGCTTAACCAACTGAGCCACCCAGGCAAGGGGTAAAAAGTAAGAACTTTTGGAATATTAACTTTTTAATTTTTTTCCTCAAATAGATCCTAAATGCCCAGGAGACGTTGATTTTCATAGTAGTGACTGGGACATTAAGACAATCACCAGCTCTTTGAAATTCTACCTCAGGTATGTCTGATACAATTTGGGAATTTGTTTTTCATAGTTGGTGAAATTTGTCTAGGTGGAGATTGGAGCTTATGTGGTTGGATAGCTCAGGAGCTCAGGAAGTTAGATAGGTTTGGTATAAAAAAAAAGAGTGAAAAGAATTTCCATCAAAAAAGAACGTGTATTAGAAAACCTTTAATTTGGGAATTTAGGCAAATTAAGCATCAAAATAATAGAATTATTATTGAAAAATGGCTTTTCCTTAAAATAATGGAAGTTTTGCCATTGTGCGTAGAGTGATGTCACAATGTGCTCATGAATAATATCAGTATTTATGACAATTCAAAGTTGTTAACATGCTTGGTTGAATAATAACTATTTTGAAACATTAAATTGCGTTTGGACAAACATATTTGTGTTTCTGTGTTATGTGTCATGTTTTATGCATTCATCCATATAATAGAAATAAAAAGCAAGAAAATACAGTTACACATATGTTAGAACTGAGTGAATTGAGAGCAATAAGAAAACAAAATTTACCTTATCAGCAAAATTTTGTGGTACATAATGGTGATGAATAGAACTTTTAGTTCACTGGCATAAATTTATATCATGTAAAAATATTTGGGGCATATATTTTTTGGGGGGGACATATACTCATTCATTTCTTTCTATTCTTTATGTCCAATTGTATGTATCATACATTATTTACTAATCGTCTTTTTTTTCAATTATTGTACTCTTTAGGTACTTGGATAGACACTTGAATATCATTAATCCAAAATAAATTGGGTCCCAGATATTGCTGTTAAATGATGTTTTGCTGTATTATCATCTTAGAACTTTATATAAACTTGAGTGCTCTTTCCAGGAGTATTTCTCTGGCATCTGCCAAAGAAGAAATGTACTGTTGTTAGAAGGTGTTCTAGGTTTACATTGACAATATCGTTTTTTGTTTTGTTTTGTTTTGCTTTACAATAATCCTGTAAGGTATGTGGTATCATAACTAATTTTACAGATGAGGAAATTGAAAGGCACCACTTTCCAGTTAAGTATTATCCATGCTCACAGCTCACATTATTTCAACCTAAGTATCCCTGACATATAGGTCACTGGTATTGGAGCATCTTCTTCCCATTTTCCATCCTCAGGGGCTATAGCATTCTTGAAGTTGCCTGGGTCATATTAGTGAAGACAGAGAGCAATCTACTCTGCATACTTTTAGAAGACTGGTGATGATAATAATGAGAGTAAATGATTCTATGTCTGTAGCTTTTTTCAAAGGAGTCAATTTTTTCCAAAATTTTATATAAGTTAAGTAACTCCCCACATTAAATCTTTCCCAACTCATCCCATAATAAGCAGTGTGGTCCCTTTTAAAGATGGTAAGATCAAGCCTGAAAGCCTGAATGAGCAATACCTCCAATAAGAGATTTGTCCTTAACACTTAATGTATGGGCCTTTAATATGCATTAACCAGTTAACACCCTTTAGGTTTCTCAAATAATTCAGTATTTTCAGAAAGGGGACTCTTCATCTGTGTTATACATACATAACTTATTCCTTATCTCCAACATTACCAGGAAAGTACCCTAAAAACTAAAACTATCCTTTCCTTTTTTAATTTATTTTTCCAGTGTTCTAAGATTCATTAAAACTATCCTTTCTTTCGCTAATATCTTTATTCTCTCTTATTCAACTCTTTCCTCTCAGCATATAAATATACTCCTATAAAACATATCTCTTTGACCTTGTGTGTTTTTTCATAAATGAATAAATTCATTCTGCCATTTATTAAACCATTCAATAAACATTTCTTGAGTATCTAGTCTATGCCTAGCATGATACTAGGCATTAGGCATGCAATTGTGAATAGATGTGGTCTCTAAATTTTAAAAAAGTCATAGTCCAGTTAGGAAAGCAGTAAAAAACAAATAATCATATCAACATGATATAATCATATAATCAATAATCATACAAATATAACAAACCATAATAAGTGCTCTGAAGAAAAGGTGCAAGGTGTTATGAAGGCATGTAATAGGAATACCTGATTTATTCTGGTGGTTTTTTGAACCGAGGTTTGAATTATAACTTACAGTCAGCTGAGAAGAGGCAGTTCCAGACAGAGATATACACAAAGGCCTTGAAGCACAAGAGAGAATGATCCTTTCAAGAAACTATGTGTACCAGTATAGAGAGGGAGGGAGAGATACTAGGAGCCAGATCATGCAAGGTCATATGGGACATAAGAATTGGGGTCTGGATTTATTTTAATAGGAATGGGAATAAATTGAGAGATTTTAAGCAGTAGGTTATATGATGAGATTTGCATTTTGAAAAAAACATATAAAGATCAGATTAGAGGGAATCAAAATAGGTAGAGATAGAAACCAGTTAGTAGGCTATTGCTGTGCTCTATGAAAGGGATGATGCCTCTGCTTGAACTAGCAGTGTAGATTGGTAGAAATAAGCATATTCAAGAAATTTAGGGAGTAAACTTAGATATGAGAATAGGAGAGATGGAGATAAAAGCATGACTTCTAAGTTTATGGCCCATATAATCAAATGGTAGCCATATATTTGCTGATTTGAGAAACACAAGAAAAAGACTAGATTCAGGGGAGATGACAAGATGGACTTTAGATATGTCAAATGTGGGTGTCTAACGACATCAGGTCAAGATATTAAGTGAGCAATTGAATATATGGGAATGAACTCAGAAGAATTCTGAGCTTGAGTTAAAACCGTGAATCATCAACAATGTATATGATAATTGGGAGGCAGGAGCTTGGATGAGATTTCCTAATAAGAGGGATAATTCATGCCTTCCTATCCAAGCATCAGTACATGAAGTAATCTACATACAGTGTCTCTATTTCTTTTTTTTAAGACTTTAAAAATTTATTTATTTGTTAGATAGCATATAAATTGGGAGTGCAGGCAGAAGGAGAAGCAGGCTCCTCGCTGTGCTAAGAGCCCAATGCTGGACTTGATCCCAGGACACTGGGATCCTGACCTGAGCCAAAAGCAGACACTAAACCACCTGAGCCATCCAGGTGTCCCAGTGTCTCTACTTCTTAACCTCCCAGTTTTCTCCTTAACCCATTGCAGTCACCGTCCCAACACCTCTGCTCCACTGCAAATGCTCTTGCCAAGGTCACGAGTGATTCCCTCAGTGCTAAACACAATGTACAATTGTCAGTCCTTACTTGATTTCTTTGCAACATTTGAAGCTGTTAATGAAGCCTCCTTGATACTTTCTCCCCTTTTGGATTCTACTGTATCACTTGTTTTTGGCTTTCCTCATACCTTTTTTGACCATTTTTAGAAGTTCCCTTTATGGACTTTCTACCTGATATTTTCCAGGATTCTCCTCTCTTTTTACTATAATTGAGGGTTGGAAAATTCAAATATCCACAGAAATGAATGAAGCAGACTACTTTCCTATTAAAACATTACATATTGAACCTGTATTTGCATAGTGATCCCTTTGTTTATATATAATCAGCCATAATATTTATTTCCACAAATAACCATATGGGCTCAATATAACCAGGTCTTTCCATTTTTCAATAGAGGCAGAAAATGCAGATTTTATGTGAGGTATCTCAGTTTTTTTTTATATTTTGACACCCAATACAACTTGTCTTTTTAATACACTATTCTGAACAAATAATAATTGGAAGGCCTCTTGGCTATGAGTTGGTCATCTCTCCTTGAGCAGTGGTATCTGTTCTTGTGGTTTTAACTGCTCACCTATGTTCATGGTTTTAAACACTCACCTAGGTTTATGATTTTCATATTTACTTCTCAGATCTAGAAGGGCATTCCATCCATCTGCCTAATAGACATGTGCCTTTGACTACTCCAAAAGTCCCTCTGGCTTAACGTCTCTACTTCCTTCTGAATCCATTTCTATTCTATCCAGTCTCACAAACCAGATGACTCTCTGCCTTACCAATACACCCAATCATTGAAGAAGCTCTGTCTTTAATGTCTTTTAAATAATTCTCCTTATCATTTCTTTTTTTCTTTGATGCCACTATTTTTGTTTAGGTCTTTATTACCTCTCAACTGGATTACTATGATAATAGTAATGTCAGACCATATAACATAGTGATTAAGAGCATAGGCTCAAGAAAGACTGCCTAGTTCTGCCACTTACTGGCTTTGCGTGGTCTTGGATGACTTATTTAACTTTTCTGAACTTCAGTTTCCCCATTTATAAAATGGATATAATAACAATATCTACCTTACAGTGTTGTCATGAGGATTAAATTAGTAAATATATGCAAATCATTTAGAACAGTGAAGCATTTACTAATATTATTATCATCACACTGGTCCTTTTACATTGTTAATTCTGTATATGGCACTGTTCTCAACTAGACTATTAGCTCTTGGAGGTTTGGGGGTCTTTCTTACTCATCTTTGGATCCTAATATCTGGCACAATGTCAGGTATCTGTAGGTGCTCAGCCTATGTATGTATGTATGTATGTGTATATATATATATATATATATATATACACACACATATATATATATGTATATATATATTTAACTAAATAAAGAAATCTGTTGGACCTCAGTTTTCTCCTCCATTAAGCTGAGATTTGAATAACTGCTGCATGTCACAGGATCATTGGAAGGATCAGATGGGAAGATAGATATGAAAGTACTTTGAAAACTAAGGAACTATCAAACTGCAAGGACTTTATAGCAGCATTCAGACTGGATCCACTTTGGAATTTTTCAGGGCTGGTTTATGACTCCTTTCACCTTTGGAAACTAATTAGGGACCCTGCAGGACTAATTGGCTTATACTTTTGCAGGTCTTCTATTGATTTACCAGTAAGTGGCATTTCTCTGACAAAGTTTCAGGTGAAGAGAGAAATACATGTAATCTCACTAAGCTATAGGGATTAGGAACTTTAAGCCTTGCTGCCCACAGAACTGAAAATCCAAGGCTTCCCCAAAGGAACTTACAGTCTTCATTAATTTCAGGAATCTTTCTGAACCTGTCATGACCTATAGACTTCACAAAGAGCTGGTCTCTGCTGCCAGTAAGTATTTATGTTGCTAGTTAATTGTGTTGTTTTGGCTTCTTAATAATGTTCATTAGTAGGGGCGCCTGGGTGGCTCAGTGGGTTAAGCCACTGCCTTCGGCTCAGGTCATGATCTCAGAGTCCTGGGATCGAGTCCCGCATCGGGCTCTCTGCTCAGCGGAGAGCCTGCTTCCCTCTCTCTCTCTCTGCCTGCCTCTCCATCTACTTGTGATTTCTCTCTGTCAAATAAATAAATAAAATCTTTAAAAAAAATAATGTTCATTAGCAATAAACCTAGAAAACTGTTTGAGAAAAAGTGAGGGGAAAAATATCCATAGATTTTTGTGCACTACCAAATGAGAGTATTCTTGCTTGCTGTCTAACTCAAGTGTTATATTATTTTTCATAAATAAGTAGAAGTTGAGTAGGTTGGATAAAACTGGCTAACATGAGGGATGTTACGGGTGTGAGGGCTTTACTGACTGCATATGCCTCTTCTGCCAGAACAAGAGCATTAATTCACATAACTGGGGCAGCAGAATGGTTTCATTATAGTTGCTGTTTTAGATTTTTTTCATAGCTTTGCCTTTTTGAATGTTTTTCATTTGTGCTATGAATTATTACTCCTAATGTGTTAATGCTAGAATCATATTTTCTAGATAAAACTGAGGGTGCAGTGGAACATTGCATGGGAAATAAAGCATATAGAATCACCCCAAAAGTCAGCAGCTGAAGAAGTATTAAAAGTTTTGGCTGAGGCCACTGTATGGGTATCCCTCCCTATCTTTACATGGCCCTTCTATTCTGTGCTCTCTGTGGTGTACAGGAAAAATACTGATAAGACTTGACCTCATAATGAATTTTTGTTGAGGCAATGGACCTTTGATCTGACCTGAGACCTCTAAACTGTCTCAGGGATTTTCACATAAACCCAAAGGTAGCAGTACCCCTCCCAGCACCACAAAAAGATGGATGGGCAAGGGTTTCCAGCGTAAGTTTACATGTGAAAGGGTAGAACAACCTGCTGTACCTAGAACTTTGACTTCCTCAGAGATAGTCTTGTGTTCTCATCTTTCTATTCTCTCTCTCTCTCTCTCAAAACTCCCAGACCTATTTCTTTGTTATTATCTCTCTGTCTTTTATCTCTCTTTTGGTGTCTTTGTCTTTCTCCCTCTCTCTCTCTGTCTCAATGTCTTTTTTTCCTTGGTGTCTCTTTGCCATTGTTTCATTGTACCTGCTTCTCTCTTTCTCTTTTCATCTCTCTGTTTCTGATTGTGTGTGTGTGTGTGTGTGTGTGTGCGCGCGCGCGCGCGCACGCACGGGTGCCTATATGAGAGTTTGCTTGATCCACTTGCCTAAAAGGCAAAACTGTCTCTCTCTGTTCTCTCTCAGAGTCTGACAACCTGGATTACCGGCTGGGAGCTATTCATTCCCTGGTATATAAGCTACCTGAAAAGAATCGAGAGATGCTGGAACTTCTTATAAGACACTTGGTCAAGTAAGTAACTTCTGAGTTTTCAGGAAGAGTTTCTATTTGAGGATTGGCCCACAGGGTACGCAGAGAAACTGTTTGTTATCTCCTTAAATCCCAGCCACCAACTGTTTAATCCTGGACAGGCTGAGTGCTCTATAAAGAAGGTGATTTTGCCTTGGCCCTTGTATATAAATCCTCCCAGTGTCATCATCCATCTCAATTGAAGGGTATTACCAGATAAAGTGGGCTGAACATGGGCTTTGTAGTGAGATAAATTTGGTTTTAAATTCCAGCTGTATCACTTATTTAACTGTATAATCTTACATAACCTCTTAGATATCATCTAACCTCTTAGATATAATCTTAGATAATCTCTCTTAGCCTGTTTAGTCATCTGTAAAATGAAAATAGTATTGCCCAACATGCAGGACTGTTCTATGTATTTGAATGAACACAGATAAAGTGCATAGCACATAAGAGATTCTCAAGAAATGGGAGTTATTATGATTGTGGCCAACTTTTTGCTTGGGTATGGCAGACAGGAAAGACATATTGTAGAGAGTAGGCCTAGTGATGAGCTCCGAGATGGTGTGTTTATGTGGCATGGGTCGTACTTTTTGGCCAGAGGATTCAGTGTTGTGGATAAAGATGAATTTACTTGACTCATAAGAGCCAGTTGCTCTTATGAAGAAGTATGGTACAGCAGAAAGCACTCGGACTATGGACAGGTCAGTAAATCTGGGTTCTGGTGTCAGTTCTGTTACTAGCTTTCTTGATAATCATGGACAGGTCACCCTCAAGGCTTCTCCTGGTATATTAAAAAGTACAGAAATGAGACAACAAGCTTAGAGAAATTGCAATGGATTTTACATGTGTCTATTTTTCAAAATAAAGCTATCATCACACTCACAAAAATGCAGTAATCATACATTTTTAACCTCATTTGGAGAAGATCTCAAATACCTAAACCTGAAACCCTTAGTGAAGGTGAGGCTCCAGGCTAAATGGCCCTCTTGGTCACCCCCTGTGATAAATTCTGCATCTCTGGATCTCAGGTTTCCCTGTGATATAATGAGATATTACCAAGATTCAGTGCAACTCTGACATTCTGGTTTTTTTTTTTTATATTTCTATAACAAATTAGCATTATAGACACTAATGTAGATAAAAAGGCAGAATTAGCAAGAGGATACCTTTTATATTTATTGCCAATATTTGTAATTTGGGCTAATTGAGAGGCAATTTCTTCCCAAAATGTTGTTTGTGATAATCTTAGTGAAAGTACAAAAAACAACACATAAATCATTTGCATATTAATTTGAAGTTACCCTGGGGGAAAGAGAAATTGGGTTCAAGTTCCACATTATATCTAATTTTCTGTGTGAACGAAAGAAAGTTCCTCCCACTCTCTGGGCTTCCTTTTATTCATCTATAATATGAGAGGACTGAACTAGCTAATCTGAAATAGTTATTCCTGCTCTGATTTTCTAAGATTCTTAGTATGTGACAAGGACTTAGCTAAGGATTATCCTGCTAGCAGTTAGTGAGGAGCACCTACTTCCATTCACCCAATGTCTGGCTACTACCTTACCTCAACGATCTTGATCTTCAAAAAGCCTAGAACAAAAGAGACAAGAGACACAAACATACAAGACACAGAAATAGAAAACAAATACCCTTAAGTATATGAAAAACTGCTCATTTTCTCAAAGGAGAAAAATGCAAATTAAACCTGCACTGAGATACCACTTATTCTTGAAACCTAATACATGATCTATTGATGAGACTTTGGGGCAAATAGGTATTCAACTATATTGCTGACATTAATGCAATATATAACTAGAGGAGGCAAATTTGACAAGATCTAACAAATCTGCATATTCACTTACCCTATGCCTAGAAATTCTACTTTTAGACATATACTCTGAAGACACACCTCCACAAGTACCAAACAACATATACACAAGGTTCAACACTGTGGCATAATTTTTTAATAGCAAAATATTGGAAATAGCAGAAGCACCCAACAATAGGGGACTATTTGAATAAATAATGGTATATTCAAACAATGTAGTCATTGTATGTAATCATAAAATACAGTCAAAAAAGTATTAAGAAAATATCTACAAACTTTATTTTGTAGTGATTTAGAATGCATTGCAAATGTCAGGGTGTATAACAGAGAACAACAGCAAAAACAAAAACAAACCCAAAGTTTAAAACAAGATATATGAGTATGCTACCCTTTCTATAAGAAAAAAAAGAGGGAAATAAGAATATATAAGAATATTAAACACATGTTTTCTTACTTTTGTCAAATTAAGCAGTAAGACAAAAAGCGAATGACTCAAAAAGTTAAGCCACAAGACCCACTAATTCTATTCTTAGGTATATAATAAGGAAAAATGAGAACATATTTTCATGCAAAAACATATACACAAATATACACAGTAAAATTATTCGTAGTTACCCAAAAGTGGAAATAACCCAAATGACCACCAAGTGATAAATTTAAAAAAGGTGGTATAAATATACAATGAGATATTATTCAGTGATAAAAAGAAATGAAGCACTAGGGCACGTGGGTGGCTCAGTCATTTAAGCATCTGCCTTTGGCTCAGGTCATGATCCCAGTATCCTGGAGTCCAGCAGCAAATCTGGCTCACTACTCAGTGGGGAGTCTATGTCTCCCTCTCCCTCTGCCCTTCCCCTCCACACTCATGCTCGCTCCCTCTGCCCTTACTCTTTTTTTTGCATTTATTTTTTTTAATTGTGTTATGTTAGTCACCATACAGTTTGTCACTAGGTTTTTTTTTAATATAATTTTTTATTTTTTATAAACATATATTTTTATCCCCAGGGGTACAGGTCTGTGAATCACCAGGTTTACACACTTCACAGCACTCACCAAAGCACATACCCTCCCCAATGTCCATAATCCCACCCCCTTCTCCCAAACACCCTCTCCCCAGCAACCCTCAGTTTGTTTTGTGAGATTAAGGGTCACTTATGGTTACACTGTTGGTGGGAATGCAAGCTGGTGCAGCCACTCTGGAAAACAGCATGGAGGTTCCTCAAAATGTTGAAAATAGAACTGCCCTATGACCCAGCAATTTCACTATTGGGTATTTACCCTAAAGATACAAACGTAGTGATCCAAAGGGGCACGTGCACCCGAATGTTTATAGCAGCAATGTCCACAATAGCCAAACTATGGAAAGAACCTAGATGTCCATCAACAGATGAATGGGTCACTAGGTTTTGATGTAGTGTTCCATGGTTCATTGTTTGCATATAACACCCAGTACTTCATGCAATCCATGCCCTCCTTAATATCCATTACCAGGCTCACCCATTTCCCCTACCCCATCTCTTCTGAAACCCTCTGTTTGTTTCCCAGAGTCCATAGTCTCTCATAGTTCATCTCTCACTCCAATTTCTTTCCCTTCTTTTTCCCTTCCTTCTAATGTCTTCCATGCTATTCCTTATGTTCCACAGATACGTGAAACCATGTGATAATTGACTTTCTCTGTTTCACCTATTTCACTCATCATCTCTTCCAGTCCTATCCATGTTGATGCAAAAGTTGGGTATTTTATCCTTTCTGATGGCTGAGTAATAGTCCATTGTGTATATGGACCACATCACGTTTATCCATTTGTCTCTTGAAGATCATCTTGGATCTTTCCATTTTTTCATGCCCTTCCTCTTATGTTCTCTCACTGGTATTCTCTCTCTCAAATAAATAGATAAAATCTTAAAAAAAAAAAAAAAAAGAAATGAAGCACCGATTCATGCTACAACAAGGATGAACTTTGAAAATATTATGCTAAGTAAAAGAATCTAGACACAAAATACCACATATTATATGGGTCCATTTATATAAAATGTTCAGAACAGACAAATCTACAAAGACCAAAAGTAGATTAGTGGTTGCCTAAGACTGGGATATGGGGACATGGGAGTGAATGGGTAGTGATTACTATGGGGTTTCTTTCTGGAGTGGTGAAAATACTCTGAAATTAGATAGTGATGATGGTTACACAACTCTGTGAATATACTAAAAACAATTGGGAAAAAGCATTAAAAGGGTGAACTGTATGGTATATGTAATATATTTCAATAAAGCTCTTATAAAAACAAACTAATAAGTGCAGCAAAAGAAACCATCAACAAAACAAAAAGGGAAACTATCAAATGGAAGAAGATGAAGTTAATATCCAAAACACATAAATCATACAACTCAACAACAAAAATTCCCAAACCATCTGATTTAAAACTGTGTAAAAGATATGAATAGATCTTTTTCCAAAGAAGACATACAGATGGCCAACAGACACATGAAAAGATGCTCAATATCACTTAGTTTCAGGGAAAGACCAATCAAAACCATAATCAGGTATCACTTGGCAGAATGTCTCATATCAAAAAGACAAGAAATAACAAGTGTTGGTGAGGATATGGAGAAAAAGAAACCCTCATGCACTGTTGGCAGGAATGTAAATTGGTGCAACCACTGTGGAAAACAGTATGGAGTTTCCTCAAAAAGTTAAAAAAATAGAATTACCATATTATCCAGTAATTCCATTACTGGATTTACCCAAGCAATACGAAAACATTTTGACTCAAAAAGATATATACACCCCTGTGTTTACTGAAGCATTATTTACAATAGGCAAGGTAATGAAGCAATCCAAGTGCCCCCTCCATAGATGAATAAAGAAGATATGAGATATTTTATATAAATACTACATATATTATATGTATAATGGATGTTGTATATGTGCATACACACACATACACACACACACAAAATGGACTATTACTCGGTCATAAAGAACACAGTCTTGCCATTTGCAACAACATGGATGGAGATAGTATTATGCTAGGTGAAATAAGACAGAGAAAGACAAATAATGTGGAATATAAAAACAAAACAAACAAAACAGACTTTTAAATATGGAGCACAAACTGGTATTCGTAAGAGAGGAGGTGGGTGGGGGAATGGATGAAGGAGATTAAGAGGTACAAATATCCAAAAGGTAAAAAAAACACCCTAATGAAAATGATTACTAAAGGGAGTAGGTGGTGAATAGGGTAGAAGTGATAAAGGTGAGAGCCACATTCCTCTAAATCCACCTCCTTGTATGGTTTCGACTTTTGAACCATACTAATATTTTATATATCCAAAAAGTAAAATGCAACCAAGGATTATAAACCCTGAGATTGAAGATTAAAAAGTAAATGAGGGACACCTGGGTAGTTTAGTCATTTAAGCCTTTGCCTTTGGTTGAAGTCATTGATCTCCAGGTCCTGGGATAAGGCCCCTCAATGGGATTCCTCCCTGCTCAGGGGGAGTCAGCTTCTCCCTCTCCTCTACCCCTCCCCCTGCTCATGTGCAAACATGCTCTCTCTCTCAAATAAATAAATAATAAATAAATATTTTAAAAAGCAAATGAGTCTGAATGTTTATCAAATTGATAACATAACCACATAAAGAAAATAGTTATTTCAACTAATTTACTGTGTAGTCCTCTGACTCATCCTTAATGAGATAATATTTAAAAACAGGAAAAGCTACAAAAAAGTAGTAAGCATCACCCAGTAGGTTTAGTAATAGTAATAATATTGTAATTAAATTTTAAACTATTTTATACTTATGTATCACAAGGATAAAGAAAAAAGTTAAAAAGTGAGTATATTAATATTATCACAAGAGAAGATTTATGCTGTAAGAAAAAGAGATAAGGATATAAAATGTAAGATATTAAAAATCTATAATGATGGGGCGCCTGGGTGGCTCAGTGGCTAAAGCCTCTGCCTTTGGCTCAGGTCATGAACTCAGGGTCCTGGGATCAAGCCCCACACTGAGCACCACATCAGGCTCTCTGCTCAGTGTGGAGCCTGCTTCCCCCTCTCTCTCTGCCTGCCTCTCTGCCTACTTGTGATCTCTGTCTGTCAAATAAATAAATAGATAAAATCTATAATGGTAAAGCCGAATTAAGAAAGCCAGTATGAACTAGTGATTTATTTTTAATTTTTTTCCTTTTGTTAAGATTTTATTTATTTTATTTGACAGAGACAGTGAGAGAGTGAAAACAAGCAGAGGAAGTGGGAGAAGCAGGTTCCCCACTGACCAGGGAGCATGATGTGGTGCTCAGTGTGGGGTTTGATCCCAGGACCCTGGGATCACGACCTGAGTCAAAGGCAGACGCTTAACAACTGAACCACCCAGGAGCCCCTTAACTCATGATTTAAAAAAGAAAATGATGGATCTAGAGTGTATTATTTTAATATAATTAAGTCAATCAGGGAAAGACAAATACTGTATGATTTCACTCATATGTGGAATTTAAGAAACAAAACTGATGAACATAGGGGAAGGGAAAGAAAAATAAATAAGGTAAAAATAGAGAGGTAGGCAAACCATAAGAGACCCTTAACTATAGAGAACAAACTGAGGGATGCTGGAGGGGAGGTGGTTGGGAGGATGGAGTAATTGGGTGGTAGGCATTGAGGGCATTTGATGTAATGAACACTGGGTGATATATGTATAAATGTTATATGTTATAAATTACTAAATTCTACCCTGAAACTAATATATATTAACTAATTGGAATTTAAATAGGATAAAACAAAAAACAACCCCAGCAAAACAACAAAACTTCTACTCATTGAACCAGTCTTGAAGTGATTCTACCCCTCCATAAAAGCAATGAGCATACATAATGCCCAGATCTTTGTTTCTAAACAACATTCATTTCCTAGAGAAATGGCGGACTACTGGTCTAAGGCAAGGAAAATACAAGGTGAGTCTAGGATAAAGTATACCTTTGTAAACAAATGAGAGCTTAAGTACTGATACAGTCGTGTCACAAGGACACAGCAACCTGTTTGAAAAGGCTGACATTGATTACGTCTGGAGTCAACATAAACATCAAAAACAAAAGTGCTATATTTGAGTATAACTTTTTGAATAAATATTTATTGGAGATGAGTACAATAAGGAAAGCTCTTCCTTACAGAAGAATGCCAGCTAATAGATGTGGGAGGAATAATAGAATTAGATAAACCAGTAGTTTATAATCTCAGTACCCTGTTTCAGGCATACATCAAAACCATTGGGTAAAAGATTGCTCAGGAACAACATACTCACATAATTCCCTTGTATCACCCACAGATTACTTACTAATTACAAATGAAAAATGTATCTTTATAATCAAGCTATCTTGCAAACATCATCTTAGTTAATTGAGCAAAGTTAGCATCACTAATAATAGTACAAATTGACCTTATGTACCTCTTGATAGGATACAGGAAGAAGTACACAATATAACTTAAATAATTTTGCCAAAAAGGTTTAACCTGAATCAAATTAAATCATTCCAATTTACAAAAAGTAGAGGGTATAGGAAAAATACAGACTCCTTGATATTCTATTAAGAAACTAGCCTGGACTTTTCACTGTCCGGGAAACAGAGGTAGGTGTACTGTTCTATATCAAGAGATTAAAGAAACATAAACAAATGTAGTGCATGAACTCTGGATCTAGGTTTGAAAAAACCCAAGTATAAAATAATTTTTCGCATGACATTTGAGAAAATCTGAAGGTGGACCACTAATTGGATAATATGACACTGTAAATTTTCTTGGGTATTAAAATATTTTGTGATTTTTGTAGAACAGTGTGCTCTTTCTTTCTTTTTTTCTTTTTAAGTTTTTATTTAACTTCTAGATAGTTAATAGTGTAATCTTAGTTTCAGTGCTAGAACGAAATGATTCATCTCTTCCATACAATGACCAGTGCTCATCACAAGAGGTCTCCCCCACTTCCCCTAGAGTAACCCTCAGCTTGTTCTCTTCAGTGATGAGTCTGTTTCCTGGGTGCCTGGGTGGCTCAGTGGGTTAAGTTGCTGCCTTCAGCTCAGGTCATGATCTCAGGGCCTTGGGATCGAGTCCCACATCGGGCTCTCTGCTCAGCAGGGGGCCTGCTTCCCTCTCTGTCTCTCTCTCTCTCTCTGCCTGCCTCTCCGTCTGCTTGTGAGCTCTTTCTGTCAAATAAATAAATAAAATCTTTAAAAAAAAAAGTCTGTTTCCTAATTTGCTTCTCTTTTTTTCCCCTATGTTCATTTGTTTTGTTTCTTAAATTCCACATATTAAAGGGATCATACAGTATTTGTCTTACTCTATTTCCTTTAGCATAATACAGTCTGGCTCTATCCATGTCATTACAAATGGCAAAATTTCATTCTTTTTGATGGCTGAGTAATATGCCATAGTATTTGTGGACCACATCTTCATCCAATTATCAGTTGACGGACATTTGGGCTCTTTCTATAATTTGGCTATTATTCATAATGCTGTTATGAACATTGGGGTCCATGTATCCCTTCGGATCAATATTTTTCTATTCTTTGAGTAAATACCTACTAATGCAATTGATGGGTTGTAGGGTAGTTCTATTGTTAAAGTTTTGAGGAATCTCCATACTGTATTCCAGAGTGACTGCACCAGTTTGCATTCCCACCAACAGTGTAACAGGATTATCCTTTCTCTGCATCCTCACCACACCTGCTTTTCCCTGTGTTGTTAATTTTAGCCATTCTGACATGTGTGAAGTGATATCTCATTCTAGTTTAGATTTGTATTGTCCTCGTGCTGAGTGATGTTGAGCATCATTTCATGTGTCTTTTGGCCATCCGAATGTCCTTGAAAAAATGACCATTCATGTCTTCTACCCATTTCTTAACTGGGTTATTTGGTTTTTGGGTGTGGAGTTTGATGAGTTCTTTATATATTTTAGATACTAACCATATATCACATATGTCATTTGCTAATATCGTTTCCCATTCTGAAGGTTGCCTTTTAGTTTTGTTGGTTGTTTCCTTCACTGTGCAGAAGCTTTTTTTCTTGAAGTCCAGTGTTCATTTTTTCTTTTGTTTCCCTTGCCTCCAGAGTCATACCTAATAACAAGTTGCTATGGATGTTATGAAAGAAATTACTGCCTGTGTTCTATTCTAGGATTTTCATGGTTTCCTGTCTCACATTTAGGTCTTTCATCCATTTAGAATTTACCTTTGTCTATGGTAAAAGAAAATAGTCCAGTTTCATTCTATTGCATCTTTCTGTCCACTGTTGTGCTATCCATTTCTTGAAGAGACTCTTCTTTCTCTAAGATATTCTTTCCTGCTTTGTTGAAGATTAGTTGACAATATACTTTAGGGGTCCATTTCTTGGTTTTCTGTTGGGGGTCCATTTCTCGGTTCTCTTATGTACCACTGATCTATATGTTTGTTTTTGTGCTAAAACCATACTGTCTTGATCACTACATATTTGTAATATAACTTGAAGTCCAGAATTGTGATGCCTCCAGCTTTGCTCTTTTTTTCAAGCTTGCTTTGCTATTTGAGGCTTTTTATGGTTCCATACAAATTTTAGGATTCTTCTAGCTCTGTGAAAAATGCTGGTAGTATTTGATAGGGATTGCATTAAATGCTTTGGGTAGCATAGACATTTTAACAGTATTTTGTTCTTCCAATCCATGAGCATGAGATGTTTTTCCATTTCTTTGTGCCATCTTCAGTTTCTTTCATAAATGTTCTATAATTTTCAGAGTATGGATCCTTTATTTCTTTGGTGAGGTTTAATCCTAAGTACCCTATGGTTTTTGGTATAATTTTAAATGGGATCAGTTCTTTGATTTCTCTTTCTGCAGCTTAATTATTGGTGTATAAAATTTCAGAAATTTCTGTTCATTATTTTGTATCCTGTGACTAGTTCTAGCAATTTTTTGGTGGAGTCTTTCGGGTTTTCTACATAAAGTATCATATCCTCAGTGAATATTAAGAGTTTCATTTCTTCACTGCTGATTTAGGTGTAGGTTACTAAGCTTACTAGAGTCTTATTTTTGTAATAATATTTCTGTTACTTTTGAAGCAATAATGTGCACTGTAGAGATTAGAAAATACAGAAACATTTAAAAAGTAAAAGTTTTCTATTCCCAGTATCCAAAATCACTACTATTAATAATTAGCTTATTTTCTTTCAGATCATTCTGTTAGTGTGTATTTCTACACACACACACACACACACACACACACACACATGCATTCACATTTTTTACCAAAATGGAGATTATGGTGTTTTGCAGCTTATTTTTTTTCAGTTCTATAATTTCCACCTTTCCATACAATGTTAACATTTCCCTAGTTTACCCAAAAATGCCCTTTATAGGTGGTGTGCCCAAACTAGTACTCAATATAGTGTCACACACACACTATTTTTTATATTCTTTTCATTTTTCAAAAATCTAGCTCAGGTCTTTTTTTTTTTTTTTTTTTTTTTTTTAACGAGTGGCTTGTTGATAGGACTAGATCCACCGGTTGTCCTACAGAGTCTTACTAGTTTTGTCTACTTTCTTCAGTGTTATATTTTTGAGCTTGTTACCCCATTTTCTTTATTTCTTATAAAGTGGAGATTATACTTAAAGACAGATGAATTCAGTTTAACTATTTTTTTGGCCAGAACACATCATAAGCAATACTGTGTCCCTTATGCTATATCACATCTGAAGATGCGTATTTGTTGGTCTACCTTAGTGATGTTATGATTAACCATTGCACTATTCTTCTAACCTGTCTGTGGAAGTTGAGAGTATATATACAATATTTGTAGCCAATCCATATATCTTTTTTTAAAAAATTTTATTTATTTATTTGACAGAGAGAGGCCACAAGTAGGCAGAGAGGCAGGCAGAGAGAGAGGAGGAAGCAGGCTCCCCACTGAGCAGAGAACTCAATGCGGGGCTTGATCCCAGGACCCTGAGATCATGACCTGAGCTGAAGGCAGTGGCTCAGCTTAACCCACTGAGCCACCCAGGCACCCCGCCAATACATATATCTTGACACATCTAAACAATGGGAAGTCACTTTACCATCAATGATGCTAATTAACAAAGCTACTGGTGTTGATTGAAGGTCCAGTTATTTGAGGCTTATAATAACTCCTCTGCCTTCTGATTAGAGTTTTTAAAATACTGATTAATCACTCCTAGTATAGTAAGTATGTATTTATAATTAGAATACTATATTTATAACTATCCTAGAATATACATGAAAGCTAACAAACATATATCAAATTTTATCAATTCTTTTTTTAAAGATTTTATTTATTAATATTTATTTATTTAACAGAGAGATCACAAGTAGGCAGAGAAGCAGGCAGAAGAGGGGGAAAGCAGGCTCCCCATTGAGCAGAAAGCCCAATGCAGGGCTGGATCCCAAGACCCTGAGATCATGACCTGAGCTAAAGGCAGAGGCTTAACCCACTGAGCCACCCAGGTGCCCCCAAATTTTATCAATTCTAAGGGAAACTTGTTTTTCAAGATGTAACCTGAATTTTGAATGCATCTTAGAATCAATGGTTTCTGAAAATTACTGTTGTCAGGCAGCAGAGCAGTTTTGGTTTAATTATCATAACCTTTATATTCATGAACTTGGTCCTACCCATTCATATTGTAGTCATTTTGGTAAAATTTTGTTCATTGTTGGGTTTATTTTCTATTTAAAAGGTTTTAAAAATACTAAATAATTTGACAATAGAGTGATTTTTTTTTATTAGTGGTCCATAAAATGTTGGTGTGGTTACAAATGATGACATTGATGAAATTCAGGACATTTACACCGACTGTGTTGAAGCTTTTAAATGGAAATTATATTCCATTGGAGATATGAACCACATTTTCTTTATTCAAATATACAATGGAATATTACTCAGCCATCAGAAAGGATGAGTACCCACCATTTCATTAACATGGATGAAACTGGAAGGGACTATATTAAGAGAAATAAGCAGAGAAGGACAATTATCATATGGTTTCACTCATATGTGGAACATAAGGAATAGCACAGAGTAACACAGGGAAAGAGAGGGAAAACTGAAGGGGGGGAAATCAGAGAGGGAGACAAACCATGAAAGACGCTGGACTCCAGGAACCAAACTGAGGGTTACAGAAGGGACAGGGACAGTGGACGGATGGGGTAACTGGGTGATGGGTATTAAGGAGGGCACATGATGTGATGAGCACTGAGTGTTATACACAACTAATGAATTATTGAACACTACATCAAAAACTAATGAACATAATAATAAAAAAGAAAAAAAGTAAATTATAGATAATAAAATAAAATAAAAAAGTAAATTGAAGTTAATATAACACCAGTGGAGGAAACCAAACTTGTCTGCCCTAAGGGCACTATCCTCAAGAATGGGGACTTCTCACTTTGTGACAGACACTGACTCACTCTCCCTCTCTTAGTATCTTATCCCTTAAAAAACTTGTTATTATGCAAGATTTCAAGTATATGCAGAAATAGAAGGAACAATGTATGGACCTCTCATGTGCCTATCACCCAACCTCAATAGTTATCAACATGTGGCCAATCTTGTTTCATCAATATTTCCATTTGCCCTCCCCCATATTATTTTGAAGTAAATCCAAGACATCGTATTATTTTATCCATAAATATTTTAATATGTATATTGAAAAAAAGAAAATTATTTGTATACATAAACACAATTATGATGTCTAAACATTAGTTAGTAATAATTACTTATTATTAAATATTCTGTGTTTAAATTTCTAAGTGTCAAACATGTCATGTGTTTTTTTCCTTGAATCAGGATGCAAATAATATCCACACATAACATCTGTTAAAATGTTTCTTAAACCTCTTTTAATCTTTAGCAGAGGTCAGCAAATGTTTTCCATGAATGATTACGTTATGCATATTTTAGGCTTTGTGAGCTATATAGACTCTGTCCCAACTATTTATTTCTACATTTGTAGTACAAAAACAGCCATTGATAATATGTGAAGAAATGGGCAGAGCTATGCTCCAATAAAATTTTATTTACTAAAACAGATGGCAAGTTACATTTGGCCCAAGAGCCATAGTTCATTGAACCCTGATCTATAGCAGTAGTTTTCAAACTTTGGTGTGTATCATAAACACTTAGAGGGCTAATAAACACAGAAGCCAGGTCTTTATATAGGATAGGGCCTCTATGGGATTTATAAAGAGATTTATTTATTTATTTGAGAGAGAAAGAGCATGCATGCACATGAGTGAGGGAGAGAATCTTCAAATAGACAACCCACTGATCATGGGGCCTGTTACAGGGCTTTATCAAAGGATCCATGAGATCATGAACCTGAGCTGAAGCCAAGAGTCACATCAGATTCTTTTTTTTTATGGACTTTTTTAAAAATTTTTAATTTTTATAAACATATATTTTTATTCCCAGGGGTACAGGTCTGTGAATCACGAGGTTTACACACCTCACATCACTCACCAAAGCACTTACCCTCCCCAGTGTCCATAATCCCACCCCCTTCTCCCAACCCCCCTCCCCCCAGCAACCCTCAGTTTGTTTTGTAAGATTAAGAGTCACTTATGGTTTGTCTCCCTCCCAATCCCATCTTGTTTCATTGATTCTTCTTCTACCCACGTAAGCCCCCATGTTGCATCCCCACTTCCTCATATCAGGGAGATCATTTGATAGTTGTCTTTCTCTGCTTGACTTATTTCACTAAGCATGATACGCTCTACTTCCATCCATGTTGTCGCAAATGGCAAGATTTCATTTCTTTTGATGGCTGCATAGTATTCCATTGTGTATATATACCACATCTTCTTGATCCATTCATCTGTTGATGGACATCTAGGTTCCTTCCATAGTTGGCTATTGTGGACATTGCTGCTATAAACATTCGGGTGCATGTTCCCCTTTGGATCACTCCGTTTGTATCTTTAGGGTAAATACCCAGTAGTGCAATTGCTGGGTCATAGGGCAGTTGTATTTTCAACATTTTGAGGAACCTCCATGCTGTTTTCCAGAGTGGCTGCACCAGCTTGCATTCCCACCAACAGTGTAGGAGGGTTCCCCTTTCTCCGCATCCTCACCAGCATCTGTCATTTCCTGACTTGTTGATTTTAGCCATTCTGACTGGTGTGAGGTGATATCTCATTGTGGTTTTGATCTGTATTTCCCTGATGCCCAGTGATATGGAGCACATTTTCATGTGTCTGTTGGCCATCTGGATGTCTTCTTGCAGAAATGTCTGTTCATGTCCTCTGCCCATTTCTTAATTGGATTCTTTGTTCTTTGGATGTTAAGTTTGCTAAGTTCTTTATAGATTCTGGACACTAGTCCTTTATCTGATATGTCGTTTGCAAATATCTTCTCCCATTCTGTCAGTTGTCTTTTGATTTTGTTAACTGTTTCCTTTGCTGTGCAAAAGATTTTGATCTTGATGAAATCCCAATAGTTCATTTTGGGCCTTGCTTCCCTTGCCTCTGGCGATGTTCCTAGGAAGATGTTGCTGTGTCTGAGGTCAAAGAGGTTGCTGCCTGTGTTCTCCTCAAGGATTTTGATGGATTCCTTTCGCACATTGAGGTCCTTCATCCATTTTGAGTCTATTTTCGTGTGTGGTGTAAGGAAATGGTCCAATTTCATTTTTCTGCATGTGGCTGTCCAATTTTCCCAGCACCATTTATTGAAGAGGCTGTCTTTTTTCCATTGGACATTCTTTCCTGCTTTGTCGAAGATTAGTTGACCATAGAGTTGAGGGTCTATTTCTGGGCTCTCTATTCTGTTCCATTGACCTATGTGTCTGTTTTTGTGCCAATACCATGCTGCCTTGATGATGACAGCTTTGTAATACAGCTTGAAGTCCGGAATTGTGATGCCACCAATTTTGGCTTTCTTTGTCAATATCCCTTTGGCTATTCAAGGTCTTTTCTGGTTCCATATAAATTTTAGATTTATTTGTTCCATTTCTTTGAAAAAGATGGATGGTACTTTGATAGGAATTGCATTAAATGTGTAGATTGCTTTAGGTAGCATTGACATTTTCAGAATATTTATTCTTCCAATCCAGGAGCATGGAACATTTTTCCATTTCTTTGTGTCTTCCTCCATTTCTTTCATGAGTACTTTATAGTTTTCTGAGTATAGATTCTGTGCCTCTTTGGTTAGGTTTATTCCTAGGTATCTTATGGTTTTGGGTGCAACTGTAAATGGGATGGACTCCCTAATTTCTCTTTCTTCTGTCTTGTTGGTGGTGTAGAGAAATGCCACTGATTTCTGTGCATAGATTTTATATCCTGACACTTTACTGAATTCCTGGACGAGTTCTAGCAGTTTCAGAGTGGAGTATTTTGGGTTTTCCACATATAGTATCATATCATCTACAAAGAGTGATTATTTGACTTCTTCTTTGCCGATTTGGATGCGTTTAATTTCCTTTTGTTGTCTGATTGCTGAGGCTAGGACTTCTATTACTATGTTGAATAGCAGTGGTGATAATGGACATCCCTGCCGTGTTCCTGACCTTAGCGGAAAAGCTTTCAGTTTTTCTCCATTGAGAATGATATTTGCGGTGGGTTTTTCATAGATGGCTTTGATGATATTGAGGTATTTGCCCTCTATCCCTACACTTTGTAGAGTTTTGATCAGGAAGGGATGCTATACTCTGTCAAATGCTTTTTCAGCATCTATTGAGAGTATCATATGGTTCTTGTTCTTTCTTTTATTGATGTGTTGTATCACATTGACTGATTTGCGGATGTTGAACCAACCTTGCAGCCCTGGAATAAATCCCACTTGGTCGGGGTGAATAATCCTTTTAATGTACTTTTGAATTATATTGGCTAGTATTTTGGTGAGAATTTTCGCATCTGTTTTCATCAAGGATATTGGTCTATAGCTCTCTTTTTTGATGGGATCCTTGTCTGGTTTTGGGATCAAGGTGATGCTGGCCTCATAAAATGAGTTTGGAACTTTTCCTTCCATTTATATTTTTTATAACAGTTTCAGGAGAATAGGAATTGGTTCTTTTTTAAATGTTTGGTAGAATTCCCCCGGGAAGCCATCTGACACTGGGCTTTTGTTTGTTTGCAGATTTTTAATGACTGTTTCAATCTCCTTACTGGTTATGGGTCTGTTCAGGCTTTGTATTTCTTCCTGGTTCAGTTGTGGTAGTTTATATGTTTCTAGGAATGCATCCGTTTCTTCCAGATTATCAAATTTGTTGGCGTAGAGTTGCTCATAGTATGTTCTTATAATAGTTTGTATTTCTTTGGTGTTAGTTGTGATCTCTCCTCTTTCATTCATGATTTTATTTATTTGGATCCTTTCTCTTTTCTTTTTGATAAGTCGTGCCAGGGGTTTATCAATTTTATTAATTCTTTCAAAGAACCAGCTCCTAGTTTCGTTGATTTGTTCTATTGTTTTTTTGGTTTCTATTCCATTGATTTCTGCTCTGATCTTTATGATTTCTCTTTTCCTGCTGGGCTTAGGGTTTCTTTCCTCTTCTTTCTCCAGCTCCTTTAGGTGTAGGTTTAGGTTGTGCACCTGAGACCTTTCTTGTTTCTTGAGAAAGGCTTGTACCACTATATATTTTCCTCTCAGGACTGCCTTTTTTGTGTCCCACAGTTTTTGAGCCGTTGTATTTTCATTATCATTTGTTTCCATGATTTTTTTCAATTCTTCTTTAATTTCCCGGTTGACCCATTCATTCTTTAGAAGGATGCTGTTTAGTCTCCATGTATTTGGGTTCTTTCCAAACTTCCTTTTGTGGTTGAGTTCTAGCTTTAGAGCATTGTGGTCTGAAAATGTGCAGGGAATGATCCCAATCTTTTGATACCGGTTGAGTCCTGATTTAGGACCGAGGATGTGATCTATTCTGGAGAATGTTCCATGTGCACTAGAGAAGAATGTGTATTCTGTTGCTTTGGGATGGAATGTTCTGAATATATCTGTGATGTCCATCTGTTCCAGTGTGTCATTTAAGGCCTTTATTTCCTTGCTGATGTTTTGCTTGGATGTTCTGTCCATTTCTGTGAGGGGAGTGTTAAAGTCCCCTACTATTATTGTATTATTGTTGATGTGTTTCTTTGCTTTTGTTATTAATTGGTTTATATAGTTGGCTGCTCCCACGTTGGAGGCATAGATATTTAAAATTGTTAGATCTTCTTGTTGGACAGACCCTTTGAGTATGATAAAGTGTCCTTCCTCATCTCTTATTATAGTCTTTGGTTTAAAAAAATGGATCTGATATAAGGATTGCCACTCCTGCTTTCTTCTGATGTCCATTAGCATGGTAAATTCTTTTCCACCCCCTCACTTTAAATCTGGAGGTGTCTTCGGGCTTAAAATGAGTTTCTTGGAGGCAACATATAGATGGGTTTTGTTTTTTTATCCATTCTGATACCCTGTGTCTTTTGACAGGGGCATTTATCCCATTAACATTCACGGTAACTATTGAGAGATATGAATTTAGTGCTATTGTATTGCCTGTAAGGTGACCGTTACTGTATATGGTCTCTGTTCCTTTCTGATCTACCACTTGTAGGCTCTCTCTTTGCTTAGAGGACCCCTTTCAATATTTCCTGTAGAGCTGGTTTGGTGTTTGCAAATTCTTTCAGTTTTTGTTTGTCCTGGAAGCTTTTAATCTCTCCTCTATTTTCAATGATACCCTAGCTGGATATAGTATTCTTGGCTGCATGTTTTTCTCGTTTAGTGCTCTGAAAATATCATGCCAGCTCTTTCTGGCCTGCAAGGTCTCTGTGGATAAGTCAGCTGCCAATCTAATATTTTTACCATTGTATGTTAGAGACTTCTTTTCCCGGGCTGCTTTCAGGATTTTCTCTTTGTCACATAGCCTTGTAAATTTTACTATCAGGTGACAGGGTGTGGGCCTATTCTTATTGATTTTGAGGGGCGTTCTCTGAACCTCCTGAATTTTGATGCTCGTTCCCTTTGCCATATTGGGGAAATTCTCCCCAATAATTCTCTCCAGTATACCTTCTGCTCCCCTCTCTCTTTCTTCTTCTTCTGGAATCCCAATTATTCTAATGTTGTTTCGTCTTATGGTGTCACTTATCTCTCTAATTCTCCCCTCATGGTCCAGTAGCTGTTTGTCCCTCTTTTGCTCAGCTTCTTTATTCTCTTCATTTGGTCTTCTATATCACGAATTCTTTCTTCTGCCTCGTATATCCTAGCAGTGAGAGCCTCCATTTTTGATTGCACCTCATTTATAGCTTTTTTTATTTCAACTTGGTTAGATTTTAGTTCTTTTATTTCTCCAGAAAGGGCTTTTATATCTCTCGAGAGGGTTTCTCTAATATCTTCCATGCCTTTTTTGAGCCCGGCTAGAACCTTGAGAATTGTCATTCTGAACTCTAGGTCTGACATATTACCAATGTCTGTATTGATTAGGTCCCTAGCCTTCGGTACTGCCTCTTGTTCTTTTTTTTTTTTTTTTTTTTTGGTGAATTTTTCCGTCTTGTCATTTTGTCCAGGTACGTGTATATGAAGGAGCAAGTAAAATACTAAAAGGGTGGCAACAACCCCAGGAAAATATGCTTTAATCAAATAAGAAGAGATCCCAAATCGTGCGGGGGGAGAAAGGGGATAAAAAGAGGTTCAAAAAAGAAGAAAGAAAAAAAAAAGAAAAAAGATTTTTAAAAAAAGAAAACGAATAAAGAAAAATATAAAAAAGAAAAAATATATATATTAGATAAACTAGTTAAAATATGTTAAAAAATAAAAGTGTAAAAGTTAAAAAAAAATTGACCTGAAGGCAAGAAAAAAAAATGAAAAAGAAAAAAAGTAAATTAACTGCAAGACTAAAAAAATCACAGGGAGAAAGCCATGAGTTCCCTGCTTTGCTTTCTCCTCCTCTGTAATTCTGCTGCTCTCCTTGGTATTGAAACCGCACTCCGGGCGCCTGGGTGGCTTTGTGGGTTAAGCCGCTGCCTTCGGCTCAGGTCATGATCTCAGGTCCTGGGATCGAGTCCCACATCGGGCTCTCTGCTCGGCAGGGAGCCTGCTTCCTCCTCTCTCTCTGCCTGCCTCTCTGCTCTCTGCCTACTTGTGATCTCTCTCTGTCAAATAAATAAATAAAATCTTAAAAAAAAAAAAAAAAACGAAACCGCACTCCTTGGTAGGTGAACTTGTTCTTAGCTGGATTTCTTGTAGATCTTCTGGAGGAAGGGCCTTTTGTAGTGATTCTCAAGTGTCTTTGCCCCAGGCGGAATTTTACCGCCCTTACCAGGGGCCGGGCTAAGTAATCCGCTGGGGTTTGCTTTCAGGAGCTTTTGTTCCCTGAGTGCTTTCTGTAAAGTTCCAGAGGACAGGAATACAAATGGCGGCCTCCTGGTCTCCAGCCCGGAGGAGCCGAGAGCCCGAGGCCCCACTCCTCATTGCGCCCTCAGAGAACAGCGCCCAGTTACTCCCGTCTGCCTGACCTCTGGCTGCGCTCCAAGCTCATCGAGCCTGTGGCTGGTTCAAGGCAACCCCGAGGTTTGAGCTTACTCTCGGCTCTGTCTCTGTAGCCTGCTTTCCTGTTCCAATACCCGCAAGCTCAGCCACACTCAGACACACCATATCCTTCTGTGACCCTGCGGGACCTGAGGCCACGCTGACCCCGTGTGGGCTTCGCCCCGATTTGGCTTCTGGAGCTATGTCCCTCAGTGGAATAGACTTTTAAAAGTTCTGATTTTGTGCTCCGTTGCTCCGCCGCTTGCCAGGAGCCGGCCCCTCCCCCCCCCCAGGGTCTATCTTCCCATCTCTTTGGATTCACGTCTCCGCCAGTCCTACCTTTCAGAAAGTGGTTATTTTTCTGTTTCCAGAATTGCTGTTCTTCTTCTCTTCGATCTGCCGATGGATTTGCAGGTATTTGCAATCTTTAGACAAGCTATCTAGCTGATCTACTGCTAGCTGAAGTAGTCGCAGCCTGCTACTTCTCCGCCACCTTGACTCCTCGCCCTGGACTTTTTTCTTTTTTTTTTTTTTTGACAAGCAGAGATCACAAGTAGGCAGAGAGGCAGGCAGAGAGAGAGGAAGGGAAACAGAATCTCTGCTGAGCAGAGAGCCCGATGCGGGGCTAGACCCCAGGACCCTGGGATCATGACCTGAGCTGAAGGCAGAGGCGTTAACCCACTGAGCCACCCAGGCACCCCAAGAGTCAGATTCTTAACTGGCTGACCCATTCCAGGCACTAGAGGGCTTCTATCTTTTTACTGTGTCCCCAATCTATAGATTTCTACATCTTTTTTTCCTTTAGTTTATTTTTTAATGAAAAGAGATCATTTGTTTTTTAAAGTTGGATCGAGAGGCTTGTGCTTATTCCAGTTCTTTTTTCTTTTTCTCTTTCCTGATACAAGTTTTTTTTTTTTTTAGCTATTTGATTTTATGGTTTTTTTGTTTGTTTGTTTGTTGTTTTGAGATATTTGCTTTTGGGTTTGTTTTGGTATTTTTATAGTGCTGTTGTTGGTGGTGTTTATTGTGGGAAAGACAAGCACACTTGTTGTTCTTCCAACAATATACACATAATGTATGACTCCCTCCCATTACTTTCAAGAGAAGGACTTTCTTAGATTCATTAGATGGCCGAGCTGGAAGCATCTTCCGATGACTTAGTAACTGTCTCATTTTACAGATGAGAGAATACATAAGTGGGATAAAAAAAATAAGCCAAAAATCACGTAAGTGATGGAATCAGCTTTAATGAACTGCTTCAGTTTTTATGTTTTCTGTCTTTATTGAGGTACAATTGACAAGTAAAAATTATATATATTTAAGATATACAACTTAATGTTTGGTGTATGTATACATTGTGAAATAATTGCCACAAGAAAGCTATTAATATATCTAATTTCATAATTAATTTAATTTTCTTCTTTTTGTGGGGATTACACATAACATTTACCCACTTAGCAAATTTTAAGTATAATACAGTATTATTAATTCTATATGTGCTGTTATATATTCGATCTCCAGAACTTAATCATCTTATTAAAACTGGAACTTTGTACTTCTTGACTAACATCTTCCCATTTTCCCCTCCCTCCAGCTCCTGCCAACCACCATTCTACTCTCTACTTCTAAGTCTGACTATCTTGGATTCTACATATAAGCAAAATTGTTTAGTATTTGTTTTTTTATGTCCAGTTTATTTCATTTAACATGTTTCTAGGTTCATCCAGATGGTAGCAAATGGCAGAATTTCCTACTTTTTTAAAACTGATTAACATTCTATTATATGTATATATTTATCTATTTGTCCATTGTTGAACACTTAATTTCCTTCCATATATTGGCTAAAGTGAATAAGACTGCAATGGGACTACACGTATCTTTTTGATATAGTTCTTTCATTTCCTTTGGATTGTCTATGCAAAATGAACAAACCTTTCAGAATCCCTAATAAAAGTAGAAAGAGAGTTTCATTTGAGCCCAAGTTAGGACAGCTGACCAGGAAACATGGTCTTTACAAGGAAGGAAGTGCTCCAGAAAATGAACATTTTTTGTGGGTCTATATCCTTTTTTTACGTCTTATAAAGGCTCAAAATATTATAGATTAGCACATAGACAGGGATCACAAGTTTTTTCATACAGGAATGCAGGTGATGTTGAATTTCTGAGAGAAAAATGTCAAGAAAGAATTCTTGACACATTTTCAGTGCAGAAGGTTTTTATTAAAGCATGGAATAGGACCCATGGGTAAAATTGGTGTACTGTGACTGTGTGGGGAGCAATTGACTATATACATTCAAGTTGGGGGACAGAGATAAGGGAGGTCAATAAAGGGATTTCCACATGTTAAAGAGAATTTAAAGGATCCTGGAGGTCTGGCTATTGTCAAGCTAAAGTCCCTTTTAATCTCTAGCAAAACATTAATACTAAAGTAACAATGAGTTCCTTGTGGAATGTCACACCCTGCATATCTCAGGTTATTTCTCAGTGGGCTGCAAGTTGTAAGGAAATTTAATTTTATCTACATTTCTTTTGCCTTTGTTCTCCACATCATAGGGAGTAGGAACATTGACTGACATCTCAAGGACATGATGGTTTTCCTTTAGGCTGTGCATTCCCAAAGTAGGTGTACAATGAATACATGTTGAGCCATAAATCAGGCTTTTGATTTAAACAATGTTTGTGTACAGTCATGCTAAAACTAAAGAAGAAATCTAAAATGGCTTCCCTTGTATATCAGTCCTTGAGAGAGCTTTTCTCTCATCAAGGTATATATCCAGAAGTGGGATTCCTGGATCATAAGGTAGTTCTATTTTATACACATTTTAGTTTATGACCTATGATCTAAGCCCTCTAATCAAAATTATTTTTCTAAACTGGATGCTTTTTACAACCTTCTCTGATAGCCATTTTTTTTGTTTTAAATTTTGATGTTCCAGAAGTTGTATCCATTTTCGCTAGTCCATGTGGACTAGAGAATTTAAGATCTGTTTGCTGCCAAATCATATCACAAACTCCTACCTAATTCACTACTAACAATGCTCTTATTTTTATTTTATTTCTCTCATTATCTCACACTTTTGAGTGTGAATTATACCTATTAATGATAATGTATAATAAAAAGAGAGATGTCAAATGCAAAAAAATCTCCCTCCAAAATAGCTTACCTTCCAAATCTTGTAAGAAGGACAAGAAGAAAAATAATGTCCTGAATAGGATACCAGGAACCTCACTTAGAAAAATAGAATGTGGCATTAGCTTAAAGGGAACCCTGTAAGCGTGTTGTTTCCTTAACAGGAATTAGATAAGCAAGCACTGAGATGCAATAGGATGACGGTAAGACTTGTGACCCAACAAATATGAATTTGAATCCTTGTATTGCCATGAAGTCACAAACTGTGTGACCTTGATTAAGTGCTTTACCTTCTGTGAGTGTAGCGTTCAGAGATAAAACACTCTGCCTTTTTGGAGTTGGGAATATTAAGTGAGCTCTGTCACGTTTACCAGAAGTCCATTCCTTTCAGAGTTCACAAAAGGAGATAAGCATTCACACATGTTGGAGGCTGTTACATAAGTGTCCTTGCCTTGCTACTCGTGGTTTAGCCACTTGGTGGTGGTATGGAGTAGCTTTTCCATTTTAACATCTCAAAAATATTGTTGTTAAATAATAAGGGTAATTATCAAAATATTTAAATTGTTAAAGGGACCCATCACCAGCCCCAAAGTAAAAATGCCTGTGAATAGTTGCTGTTCATTATCACGTGAATGGAACCCAGCCTTTGTCAGTGGCTTAACAGATTTCATCAGGGTTTGTCTAAGGATTCTGTCTCAGGCAATGACCCACTTAGTAAAAAGAGCATGCCTATCGATGGGGTCAGTCTCTCAGGGGCATTTACCTGGTGGTGGGGAGTTTGAAAATTAGTGTTTGAGATGGGTTGTCTCACTGCCTCACCTCTCTGCCCCCAAACAGCTTCCTATACTTTATTTGCTACCTCTAGTAATATTTGAAAGAGCAGTGGAGGCACTCAGTTCCATTAAAAATAATTAACTGATACCTGCTTTGTATGGGTCACATGCACTTGCACTTGAAAGTTTACCACCTGGTAAGGGAGGCAGGTAAGAAACAGAAAATTGCAATGTATTTGCTTGCCAATGGTGTCAGTCAAGAAGAGGACAATAGGCTGTGATAGCCCTGAAGGAGATGTCACCTAAAGGATAAATAGACATTATTTAGATTCAGAAGGAAGAGGACATTCTAAGCAGAAGGAGTGGCATGAAACAACATGGTATAGCCAGAAAACCCAATCTAAGCGGTATAGTGTATCGAGAGTGTCAGAGGTCAGCAGTCCTCAGATGGAGAATCCTAGAGAGGTAATAATAATAGCAGAGATTTCTAATGCAATATTTCCAGGATACCATTCTAAAGCAATTTACTCTATGTAACAGCCCTCTGAGGTGGATACTATTTTTGCATGCAGAAAAACTGAAGTCCAGAGAAGTTAGGTCACTAATACTGTTGCAAAATTGAGTTGTACTGTTAGGATTCAAACCTAGGTCAGATTCGGAGTCCAACCTGTACACTAGGATTAGAAAATAGGCTATAAATTGCAACTTTGAAGAGTCGGCCCTATCCTATAAGAGCTACAAAGCCCCTACAGAGAATTTTAGAAAGGAGAGTGATTAGGAATCAGAATATTGGTGATTGCAGGCTTTACTCTGATGAGACTGACTGACTGATTTCAAGGAAATCCCCTTTCTTCTTTGGACCTCTGGGTTTTTTGTTTGTTCGTTTTGTTTTTGTTTTGGGGTGTGTGTGTGTGTGTGTGTGTGAGAGAGAGAGATTTCATCTGTAAATTGAGGACAGTGATGATAAAGGGCTAATTTTAAAGATCCCTTCTAGCTCTTTGAGTTTTTTTACTTTCAAACTAGGGGTGGGGGAGGTGCTAGATTCCCGACTGAAGTCAGACTGGTGAAGCTGGTAGGTACTTTTTTGGTTTTGGTTTTTTTATGTATCCTTTATACATGCTATATTTGTTGCCTAGAATGTTGTCTTGCTTCTTTCCTGTCTTTCTAAATAACTTTCTAACTATAGCTGCCTACTCTCCTTCTCTTAACTCCTACAATGCTACTAAGTTAGCTATGTCTCACTTAGGTACCTAATAATATACTATCTTTTATTCTTTGCTACTTGTTTTCTTTGTGGTATTTTCTTCTCGTATATATTTTGGACTTGCCTTTTCTCCTACTTTTTAGTTTCTCTTTCCCCCTATATCATCTAACATAGTCTTGGTTACAAGGAGTTCTTGGAGAGAATTTTGTTAATCATTTTTTTTTTCTCTTTTGGCAGTGTATGTGAGCACAGCAAAGAGAATCTTATGACCCCCTCCAACATGGGTGTTATCTTTGGGCCCACTCTGATGAGAGCTCAGGAGGACACTGTTGCTGCCATGATGAACATCAAATTCCAGAACATTGTGGTGGAAATTCTAATCGAGCACTTCATCAAGGTATGTATTCCCTGTTCTCACTATCACTTCTCCAAGCATGTGACACTTTCTCCTAACCAACTTTTAGAGTTGTGTCTCCCTCCCTTGCTCAAGCTGGTAATGGAAGGAAATTCCATTATGACACAATGGCATTTAATAGCATTTCTGACACTGTGAAATTCATTTAGCAAATATTGCTCAATTCTGTAACTATTTTATTATCAGACACCAGGCTCAATTCTGTAACTATTTTATTATCAGACACCATTATCAGATGTACTTGGTATAGAAGAAGAAAAAAAATCATTGTTCCTGCCTTTACAGAGTTACAGATAGCCATATATACAAATGAAGATGATAGATATAAAAGTGTTGCATGTATAATGAAACCATAAAGAAATACCTATTCTTTTTAAACCTCATCTCATTTCAAAAACAAAAATACCGTGGTATATTTTATATGGTATATAAAACTCAAGGTACTATACATTATAATTAGGTCAAATGAAAAAGAAAAATTAAGTATAGAGACAGAAAATGAATCCAGGAATGAGGCTAGACAAGAAATAATCATTAACAAGTCCTGTGCACTTGTTACAGATGGCCCTTCATCTGGCTATAAGCTTTCTAGCAGCCAGTAACATCCTAGGAAGGTATAATTCAATAAAAACTTTTCTGCAGGGGGAGGAGTCTAATGACACAGTCTAAACCCAAGCTCTGCCACTTACCACCTATATTACCACTAACCTATATTTGGTGGGATACAGGTTAGGTTTCTAAGACTCTACATACAAACACAGTGGCTCCAACAAAAGAAACATTTATTACTTGATTAGGAAATAGTCCAGTAAGGTATTCCAGTGCTGGTATGGTGACTTGACAGGGGCAAGAACCCAGTTTCCTTCTTTCTTGTTGTTCTGCCATCTCTAAGGTACTGCTTCACCTGCATGACCATATAAATACCTTCTATATTATATCAGTTGAGAAGGATGAAAGAAAGTCAAATGAAGGATATAACACTTTCCTTTAAGGCCAGGACCTGGAAACCACGTATATCACTTTTATGTAAATAAATGGTATGTAAATACCATTCCAAAATAATCCAGTGGTCACATCTGGTGGATGAGTTAAGGAAGTATAGTTTTCATTTGGGGCCATCTAGTGCCCAGATTAGTCTTTAGTTCTTTTTCTAAAAGAAAATAAGATAATATATATTGGATTACAACTGGCATTCTCTTCTATATTATCTGTATAACATCAAACAACTTCTCTGATAGTCATTTTTTTTAGCTGAAATGTGAAGATGATAATAAACCTATACTATGTGAAAGTCACATGTCCAAGGCTACTTAGCTAGTAAGAGAGACAGGGTTTAAATCCAAGTAGCCCGGCTTAGAGTTGATGTACTTAATCACTATGAAATGCTGCCTGATGAATCATTTTTGAATGGTGATATTATTGGGCATAGAGGACAATTTGGGATTATCAAGGATGGGTACTTTCAGAGAAGTACAACCTATGTAAGTACTAAATGTGGAAATAAAGGAAAATAGGGAAAGGAAATTTCAAGGAGATGACCCAGCATGAACAAAGGCCAAACACCTTAAACTTCAAGAAATTTGGTATTGTTGGAACATGAAATAAAAATAGCAGTGGCCAGAGATGTGAATGGAGTCAAACAGGGCCAGGTCCTAAAAGGACCTTGTCTTGTCTCATTGAAGAGTTTGGAATGTTTGTCATTGTTCCTACAGGCTTGGGAAAGCATTGCTTAAAAGTAGAATAGTATGATGGATAGACTTACATTCAGGAGATGTTATCTTGTCTGTAGTGTGAAGGATAGATTACAGGAGAGAGGGTAGTGCCATTGTCAGATCAATAAATAACTGTAGTCTGAGTCAGGGTGGTGGGAAGAGGAACATGTATGGAAAAGCATAGGACTTAGTGATTAGAAGTGGAAAATGCGGGAGTGGAAGATGTCTGAACTCTGGATTTCTGACTTGGCTGACTAGATGGATGGGGCTGTCTTTCATAAATATAAGAAATAGAGAATGGGAAAGTTTGGGGGAAGATGGAAAAAAAAAAACTTGATTTGCTGCCAGTTGAAAGTCAGATTCCTGAAGGATATTGAGAAAGCAGTATTTAGGAAGTAGCTGGAATAAAGTAAGGAATAGCAAAGTTTACTCAAAGAAAATATTTATGGTAAGTATTTTAGGCTGTGCAGGTCACAGAAATCTTTTACAACTATTCAACTCCACCTTTATATTGGAAAAGCAGCCATAGACAACATATAAACAAATGAATATTCCAATAGAACTCTGTTTATAAAATAGGGAGCAGGCCTATGGGCTGTAATTTCTTGACTCTTGGTCTAAAGCCCAAATTTCATTTATTGATTAATTACTTGAGTGATATTCATTCAACCAATATGTATTGAGTACCCACTATTTGCCAGGTACTATTTTAGGCCCTAGAGGTACAGCCCTTTACATTCATCTTTAGAATTTACATTCTAAAGGAAGTAGAAAAACAATATGCAAAATAAGTAAAATACATAGTATATTAGATGGTAATAAACATTAAGAAGAAAAATAAAGCAGAGAAGAGGAATAGGAAGGGTTGGAAAGTGATTTTGCAATTTTAAAATACAATAAGGACTCACTAAAAGGACAAATTTTGAGCAGAGATTCATAGGAAATAAAGGAGTGATTTTTTTTTTTCAGATAATCTGAGGGAAAAGCATTCTAGGCTGAGATAATGGTAAGCACAATATCCCTGAAGAAGAAATGTGCCTATCATGTTCAAAGTGCAAAAATCGTTTTTAGCTACAAAAGATTAAGCAAACAAACAAAAAAGAAATAGAAGAAGATGGATTCAGAAAGAAAATAGAGAAAGCTGAGTAAATTCTATAGGTCCTTGGAAGGATTTTGATTTTACTGTATCTGAGTAAGATAAAAGGTAGGTTTTTAAGAGAAGTAACACAATCTGATTTATGTTTAACAGGACTATTCTGGATACTGTGTAGAAATAAGGGTAGAAGGAAAGAAACTAATTAGGAAGCTGTTTTAACAGTGCAATCAGAAAATGGTTGTATTTTAGATGAGGATAGTAATAGTGGAGATGGTCAAATTAGAAGTGGTCAAATTCTAAATGTATTTTGAAGTCAGAGCCAACAGGATTTGCTGACAAATCACATGTGGAATATAGAAGAGAGGAGTCATGGGTAACTTCCAGGTTTTTAATCTGATCAATTGGAAGGATGAAGTTGCCATTTACTGAGATATATAAGAATAAAGGAGGACAGATTTGAAAGGGGAAAAAAAACGCAGTTCAGCCTGTGTGACATCTAAGGTCAGAGAAGGAAACAGGATTAGAGAAATAGAGTTGGCCTTTAACAGCATAGAGATGGTGTTTAAGACAATATGAATGAATATTTTTGCCTAATGAATACTTGTGTGAGAGAATAAATGTTAAACCAAGAACTGAAAACTAAGAAGTGCCAGTGTTTGAAGGGCTAATAGAAGAGATTACAAAACAGATTGAGAAGGATTGGTCAGTGATGGAACTAGGAGATAGGGGAGCCACAGGCCCTGGAAATGAGTCTTAAGAAGAAAGAGAGGACAGAAGTTTCAATTTCTCAAGACATATCGTGTCGGACAAGCACTGAAAAGTACCTACTGCTCTAAATGTTGGTGATTTTTTAAAAATATAAGCAATATATGGGCGCCTGGGTGGCTCAATGGGTTAAGCTGCTGCCTTCGGCTCAGGTCATGATCTCAGGGTCCTGGGATCGAGTCCCGCATCGGACTCTCTGCTCAGCAGGGAGCCTGCTTCCTCCTCTCTCTCTCTGCCTGCCTCTCTGCCTACTTATAATCTCTCTCTGTCAAATAAATAAATAAATAAAAATCTTTAAAAATATATATATATAAGCAATATATGTATCTGGCAAAAAACACAAACTATAAAGAATAGAACACATTTCTATCCTTTACCTATGCTCAACTCCTAATTCCAATCTTCATTTCAATAATTTTTTCACTTTGGTGATGGAAAAAAGTACATATATACACATATACATGCACTAAAATATTTGATATATTTTATATGCATATATTATTCTTCTACTTAGTACAGCTAAAATCTCTGGGAATTATATATAAAAATAACACAAGAAGACTCTCAAATATGGAAGGAAGAAGGTGAGCCAGACTGGCTAGGGACCTTAGGACCTGAGGAATGACATGACCACAACTCACCTGGATTTTGTCTTTGCCTCATCTCCCAGATGGGTAGTGTAGAAGCTGACAACCTGAGAACACCAACAGATGCAGTCAAAAGAGGTATCAACAAAAGCCTACTCTCTTTAGACAAAGGACCTGGAAAGGAACAGCCCTAACAATTTAGATAGTAACCTCTCTACTCCAGCAAATTAGCACAGAAGAAAAACTCAGCCCTACCTCCACCCCTTCCAGCAAATGCTGAGTGGAGAATCTAGATTTCTACCTTTTCTAGGCTGTAGCAATCACCTGAGCCTTTCTCCCCTGATTCCATGCAGTGCTGTCAAGAAGGCCAAGTGGGGACCCAGACTTTCCTCCTTACCTGATGGTAATGAGACACCATCCTCCACTTTCAATGGTATCGGTGGAGACTACATGAAGCACCTGGACACCCATGCCTATTTAGCATTGGAGTAACATCAGAGGAGGCTTGGTAGAAATACAGGACTTTCACCACCACTCAGTGGTAATAAGGTTAGCACACTATGATTTCAGTGGAGAAGAGACCATTTGGGGAGCAGTAATGAGCTACCCCTCCTCCTCCAGCCAGAATGGTATCAGCAGAGGTGTAGTGAGAAGTCTGAACACCTACACCTGCCTAGCAATAGCAACAAGTTCTTACCTTCCACTGAGATGTCAATGGAAGACAAGTGGAAAACCTGGACTTTGACTCCATCCTGGCAGAAATGAGGCAGTGCTCCTCCTACCTTATAGTGGTAGTGTCAGAGGAGGCCTGCTATAACAGAAGATATAAGTAAGAACAAGACTCATATAGTACCCAAATTGTACAGGCCTCAGTCAAAAATCATTTGTCAAAATCTTACCAAGATGATTCATCACAACATAAATGAGAAAAGACCATCAATAGAAATCAACATCAAGATGACACAGATGTTAATGATCTGACAAGAATTTTAAAGTAGCCACTATAAAAATGCTTTAATGAGCCATTAGGAATACATTTGAAAAAAAAATAGAGAATCTCAGCCAAGTAATAGAAAGTTTCTGCAAAGAAGTACAGATTCAGAGGTGCCTGAGTGGCTCAGGGGGTTAAAGTCTCTGCCTTCAGCTCAGGTCATGATCCCAGGGTCCTGGGATCAAGCCCCACATTGGGCTCTCTGCTCAGCATGGAGCCTGCTTCCTCCTCTCTCTTTCTCTGCCTGCCTCTCTGCCTGCTTGTGATCTCTGTCTGTCAAATAAATAAATAAAATCTTAAAAAAAATAAATACAAATTCAGCAAATAAATAGAAGATATAAATAAAGAAGAACTAAGCAAAAATTATAGAACTGCAAAATGCAATAAATGAAACTTAAAAATCCAATGGATGGGCTCAACAATAGAATGGAGAGGACAGGGGAGAGAAACTGAATTTTTAGAATAACAGAAGTTATTCAATCCAAACAACAGAAGACTAAGAGATATTGTTGCTAGCAGACCTCTCCTAGAAGAATGGCTAATGTAAGTTCTCTAAACAAAAAAGACACAACAAAAGAAGGAATCTTAAAATATCGGGAAAGAAAAATTAACAATAGAAAAAGCAAATATATGGGTAAATTTTATAGACTTTCCTTTTCCTCTTGAGTTTCCCAATTGTGTTTGATGGTTAAAGCAAATTGTGTTTTAGCTTTATTGGGATAAAACAAAATTTACAGTATGATCTGATGTGATTCTCAATGTACACGACAGAAAAGTTTAAGACAATTGCATTATAAAAGGGGGAGCATAAAGAACGTTAAAAGGAGGTAAGGTTTGTACATTTCAGCAAACAGGTAAAATGTTGAAACCAGTAGCCTGTGATGAGTTATATATGTAAAATGTAATACCTAAAACTACCACTAAAAATATATACAACGAGATACACTCAGAAACACTATAGATAAATCAAACTGGAATTATAAAAAGTGCTCAAGAAAACACAGAAATCCTAAGCCTTTATGTTTTATGTAATAAACAACAAAACTTCCATAGACATGAAACAAAGATCTGTGGAGCTGAAAGGAAAAGTAGAAAAATTTACAGTTATACTCAAAGACTTTAACACCCCTCTCTTAGAACCTTTTTACACTGTTGGTAGGAATGCAAACTGGTGCAGCAACTCTGAAAAACAATATGGAGATTCCTCAAAAAAGTTAAAAAGAGGGGCACATTGGTGGTTCAGTGGGTTAAGCTTCTGCCTTCAGCTCAGGTCATGATCTTGAGGTCCTGGGATAGAGCCCTGTATCAGGCTCCTTGCTCCCTGCTCATTTTTTCTCTCTCTCTCTTTCTTCTCTCTCTTTCTCATCCTCTCTCTCTCTCTCTCTCTCAAATGAATAAATAAACCTTTTCAAAACGTTAAAAATAGAACTACCCTAGGACCCAGCAATTGCACTACTAGGTATATATATACCCAAAGGATAAAAAAATACAGATTCAAAGGGAGCACATGCACCCCAATGTTTATAGCAGCATTATCAACAATAGCCAAATTGTTGAGCCCAAAGAGCCTAGATGTCCATCGACTGATGGGTGAGTAAAGAAGTGGTGTATTTATACAATGGAATATTACTTAGCCATCATAAAGAATGAAATCTTGCCATTTGTAACAAGGTGGACAGAGCTAGAATGTACTATGCCAGGTGAAATAAGTCACTCAGGGAAAGAAAAATATCACATGATTTCACTCATATGTGGAATTTAAGAAACAAAACAGATGAACATAGGGGAAAAGAAAAAAAAGAAGGAAGCAAACCATAAGAGACACTTAATGATTATTATCAAACTGAAGGTTGATGGAGGGAGGCAGGCAGGGATTGAGCTAAATGGCTGATGGATATTAAGGAGGGCACTTGTTGTGATGAGCACTGGGTATTGTATATACGTGATGAATCACTAAATTCTACTCCTGAAACTAATGTTATACTATATGTTAACTAAAATTTAGATAAAAACTCAAAATATTTTAAAAAATAACACCTCTCTCTCAACAACTGAAAGAGCATCTAAATAGAAAATCAGAAATTATTTAGAAAAATTCAAGAATACTATCAGCCAACAGAACTTACAGAATGCTCCAACCAACAACAGAAAAATATAAATTTATTTTCAGTGGCCACAGAACACAAACCAAGATAGACCATATCCTGGGCCATAAAACAAACTTTAAAAAGACCTTAAAAATGGAATTATGCAAAAAAAATGGAATTATGCATAATGTCTTCTCTGACCACAATGGAATCAAACTAAAAATCAGTAACAAAAGGCAACATAAGGCTTAGAGGGAAAAATGGCAACATTGAAGAACCCGGGTTCTCCATCCTCCCCACAAAGATCAATGATTGGATAGATGTTTGTGAACACAAATAGCTTTGGCATACCTATAGAGTTCACTTAGGAAGTTTTAGCAACACAGTGGAATCAAGAGAAAAAAAAAAACCTGAGAATAATTGTGCTAGAAGAGAAAAAAGACTGACTTCATTTGCCTATATCATCCCATTCTCCAAGGTGTCATTGTTCAGTGCCAAGAAGGAACTTCCCAGCTAGAAAATCTTCCCCTCACCATGAAAGGAAGAATAATGTGAACAACCAGCTTCTCCATCCTCTCAGGGCACTGTGTGAAGGTCCATCTTCAGTTTTACCCCACTCAGATTAGCAAAGCTGAGATGTACATAGCTGGCTAGGAATAAGGAAGAAAAGCGTAGGCTGTTACAGACATGCACTGGGAGTGATCACAGTTCACAGATACCTGCTTTGCAGGCAAACTCAGCAGATTTCATCACTGCTAAAGCCAACAGTTCAACAGTGGTATGTGTTCAACAGTGTGAACCCACTGTAGATTTCACCAGCTTTCTCCCCATAGTAGTCATGTTCCCTAATGCCAGCCACCTGAGTTACTCTCTACTCCCTCACCCTTGATGGAGCCCAGGAACCACACTGGCAGTCATCCAAGATCTCTGCAGATGCCCAAGTTTAAAATGGTACCTGCCTGGGACTTGTGCCACCCCTACTGGAGCCCAAGAGACATGCTTACAGCCTGCTTGGGCCTCTGTGGCTTAATGAGTGGAAAATGCCAGCCTAGGTCTCCTAGGCTAACCACTACCACTGTGCGCTCATTGTGGGCTAGTCTAGTCCAGCTGTGCAGCTGCATACCACTGGTCTGACACCTGTCTTTGGCTTCTACCACAGCACATACGTTCTGAGGTAAGAATGTGCAAACATGGGGCACCGGGCTGGCTCATTCATTGGGCATCTGCCTTTGGCTTGGGTCATGGTCTCAGGGTCCTGGGATAGAGCCCCACATCAGGCTCCCTGCTTGGTGGGAAGCCTGCTTCTTTCTCTCCCACTCCCCCTGTTTGTGTTCTCTCTCACTATGTCTTTTTCTGTCAAATAAATAAATAAAATATTTTTAAAAAATGAATGTGCAAACATGGTTGAACATGCCAAAAGCCTGGTTCCCCCCAGCACCATTATGCTCACTGGTAGCTGGCCCTCCATGCACATGCATGCACTTAGCCCAACCCTTATCACCAGTAACACTGTAGTGTGCATGCCCTTGGGCAGAGTGTGAGCATACCAACAACCAGGGCCTCTACAGCTGTTTGTGGACCCAGATCAGGCAGATCACAGCAGATCACTAGCTGACACTACTAGCCCCTCCAGCTGTGCATCTGCACACCCTAGCCTGAACCCCATCACCAAGCTCCACTGATGTATATATGCCTCAGGGTAGAATGTGCACCCGTGTGAGATCACAGTGATGTCCAGGAACTCTGCAGTAGCCAGTGAGCCCATAGATAGCCCCAGCCCTTGCTGCCTGCTCTGGTCCCTATGTGTATGTCTGCAAATGACCCCTGCCTATACATAGGCACCTTTAACTGGATCTTACAGCTGACTGTGTGTATACCACCAGGTCAAACCACCACTGCTATCTGTCATTATCTCTAGCTGCTGGACCCAGAGGTGACACTTGGGAACCCAGCAACACTTGCATCCACTGTGGACCCCCTGAAGTGCTCACTAAGGGTCACACAGTTGATAATCCTGTGGAGCCCAGCAGCCTGAACTAAAGAGACAACATACTCCCTCTAGACCTGGTGCTACCATGTTCTCCCACACTTAGAAGCCTGTACCGCTAGACTAAGGATCATAGCACACCTAAGCATGCCCCCACTTATAGGTGAAAGGTTTCTTTTCCAAAAGTAACTCTATAAAGTCTAAAAGAGGTGACTGCTTCTTCCAGTGAGCAGATATCTACACAAGGCTATAAGGATTGAAAGAATTTGGAAACATTTCTCCACCAAAGGAATACAGTAAACCTCCAATAACTGGCTTCAAAGAAATGGAGATCCAGGAATTGCTGACAAAGAATTTAAAATAATTGTTATACAGATGCCCAGAAACTATAAGAGAACACAAATAAATAGTGTAACAATATCAGGAAACAATCCAAGAACAAAACAAGAAGTTGAGAGACACCTGGGTGGTGCAATTGGTTGAGTGTCCAACCCTTGGTTTCAGCTCAGGTCATGATCTCAGGGTCGTGACATTGAACCCCATGTCAGGCCCCACACTCAGCATGGATTCTGCTTGAGATTCTCTCTCCCTCTCCCTCTGCCCCTCCTGCTCATGCTTTCTTTCTCTAAAATAAATAAATAAATCTTTTTTAAAAATGAGAATTTCAACAAAGAGAAAACAAAAAAGAAACAAATTTGGATCTGAAAAATACAATGACTGAACAAAAGAATTCAATAAAGAACTTCAAAAACAGACTTGAGCAAACAGAAGCATCAGTGAGTTAGAAGACAAATCAATTGAAATTATCCAGTAAAAAGAGAAAAAAAAAAGAATGGAAAGGAGTGAAAAAAGTCTATTGGACTTACGGGACAACATCAAGCAAAATAATGTACTTCCAGCAAAATAATGTACTCCCAGAAGGAAGTGAGAGGGAGAAAGGGATTGAAAGCTTAAAGGAATAATGACAGAGAACTTCCCAAACCTGGGGAAAGATTTGGACATCTACATTCATGAAGCTAATAAGTTATCACAAAATTTCATTCCAAAACAACTTGTCAAAGACACAATAATAAAACTGTCTAAAACTAAAGATCAGAGAATTTTTAAAGCAGCAAGAAAGAATTATTCTCTCATAAAAAGGAACCCCCATAAGACCATTCCTGAATTTCTCAGCAAAGACCTTATAGTTCAGGAGAAATAGGATGATATATTCACAGTGATAAAAGAAAGAAACTGCCTACCAAGAATATTTTACCTAACAAAATTGTCCTTCAGAGTTGAAGGTGAAACCTAATAAACAAAAGCTGAGGGAATTCATCACCACTAAACCTGCCTTGCAAGAAATTCTGAAGAGTTCTTTAAGCTGCAACAAAAATACACTAATCAGTAATGTGAAAATATGTAGCACATTGGTAAAAGTAAGCATATAGGCAGATTCAGAATACCCTAATACTATAATATGGTGATGTGTTAGCTACTTATTTCTAAAAGCTAAAGGACAAAAGTTTGAAAACTAGCTAGTTTCAACAATACATTAATATATATGCAATATTTAAAAAGGCATAAATGGGGGTGCCTGGGTGGCTCAGTCAGTTGAATGTCTGCCTGTGGACTGGGTCGTGATCCTGGTTTCCTGGGATTAAAACCGGCATCCTGCTCCCTGTTCAGTGTGGGGGGCCTGCTTGTCCTTTTCCCTCTGCCCCTGCCCTGCTTGTGCACTTGCTCTCTCTCTCTCTCTCTCAAATAAATACATAAAATCTAAAAGTATAGAGTATTGGAATGAGATCCAAGTTAAATTATTAGCATAAAATAGGCTCTTTTATATGAAATGTTTTATGTAAGTTTCACACCAATCACAAGAAACTTACAGTAGAATCACAAAAGATAAAGAGAGGAAAATCAAAGCACACCACTTAAAAAATAATCAATTTATCCATAAAAAGGGCAACAAGAAATGAACAAAAATAGAGCTAGAAATAGCCAAAGAATAATTAATAAGATATTAGTAAGATTTTATCAATAATTACTCTAAATATTAATGGATTGAATTCTCCAATCAAGAGGCATAGAGTGGCTAGATGGATTAAAAAAAAAAAAACAGGACCCTATGATATGCTAAAAGAGACTTATTTCAGATTTAAGGACATACAGGCCTGAAGTGAAAAGAGGCCAAAAAATAGTTCAGACATGTGGAAACCAAGAGAGCAGGGGTAGCTATACTTAAGACAAAATAGAATAAACTAAAAATAATAACAAAAGATAAAGAAGGACTTTCTATAATGATAAGGGGGTCAATTCATCAACAATATGTAGCTATCATAAATATATGTGTACCCGATATGACAGCACCTATATATAATTAGCAATCACTATCAGCAAAAACTGTAAGAGAGAAATAGAGAAAAGTACAATAGGTGGAAGACTTAAATACCTCCACTTCAACAATAGATAAGATTATCCAGACAGAAAATCAACAAGAAAACAATGGACATTGTTATGCCCCAATAATGGGTCCTTGATTAAAGGAGGAGACTGATATAAAGCGAAGGTCAAGAAATCTAACCGAATGCTTGGGGATGCACCTCTTACAAGAGAGGGCGACCCTTCTGTTTCACAGACTAGCTTTTAAGGGCAAAGGCCATGCGGTCGGGCCTGGCCACGCACAGGTGAACAAAGAGATTGTAACACACACAGTAAACTCCACAGTGATGCCAGGTTAGCAAATGAGTTACAATTTACCCTAGTAGACATTTGATTTAGCCTATCATACCTTGGTTAGGATTGGCGCCCAAAAGGCTCCCAAAGGGCGGGGCCCATACTCCTTGGTAACCAGGGAGACAGTATGCATTCCCCCACTGACTGGATGTCTCTACCTGGCCTGCCCCTCCCTTGTATCTGGGCTTTGTTACCTGGAGCTGGTTTCCAGGACTTGTTTTAAGTGAATCCCCCGGGGGAAGGGGAGCAGGGACAGTTTAACTTTAATGAAAGCCTCTTGCTAAGTAGGTCCTTACAGAAATGAACCATATTTTAGACCAAATGGAACTAACAGATATATATAGCACATTTATTCCAACTGCAGCAGAATGCACATTCTTCTCAAGTGTACCTAGAATAGTCCCCAGAATAGATCACATGATAGGTCATAAAACAAATCTTAGCAAATTTAAGAAGACTGAAATTATACCAAGCATTTTTTCCAACCCCAATGGAATGAAACTAAAAATCAATAACTAGAAGAAAGCTGAAAAATTCACAAATATGTGAAGATTAAACAACATGATCCTGAATAATGAATAGGTCAAAGAAAAAATCAAAAGATAAATCAAGAAGATGTGGTATATATACACAATGGAATACTATGCAGCCATCAAAAGAAATGAAATTTTGCCATTTGCAACAACATGGATGGAACTAGAGCATATCATGCTTAGTGAAATAAGTCAAGCAGAGAAAGACAACTATCATATGATCTCCCTGATATGAGGAAGTGGTGATGCAACATGGGGGCTTAAGTGGGTAGGAGAAGAATAAATGAAACAAGATGGGATTGGGAGGGAGACAAACCATAAGTGACTCTTAATCTTACAAAACAAACTGAGGGTTGCTGGGGGGAGGGGGCTGGGAGAAGGGGGAGTGGGATTATGGACATTGGGGAGGGTATGTGCTTTCGTGAGTGCTGTGAAGTGTGTAAACCTGGTGATTCACAGACCTGTACCCCTGGGGATAAAAATATATGTTTATAAAAAATAAAAAATTAAAAAAAAAAGAGAAATCTAATGATATCCTGAAATAAATGAAAACAGAAGCACAGTAGTACAGTAAGAGAATCATTCTACATGATCAAGTGGGATTTATCCCTGGGATGCGAGGGTGGTTTAACCAAGTCATTAAATATGATACACCACATTAATAGATTGAAAATTAAAAAAAAAAAATCATCCGCATAAGAGTAGGAAGAACATTTGAGAAAACACATCATTTCATGATAAAAATGCTTAACAAATTGGGTAAAGAAGGAACATACCCCCAAACAATAAAGGATATATATGACAAACCCACAGCCAACACAGTACTCAATGGTAAAAATCTGAAAACCTTTTCTCTAAAATCAGGAACAAGGTGTCCACTCTCACCACTCTTATTTAGCATAGAATGTAAATTATAGCCAGAGCAGTTAGGCAAGGAAAATAAAGGCATCCAAATAGGAAAAAAAAAGAACTAAAATTGTTTTCATTTGCATGTGATATGATTTTATATTTAGAAAATCCTAAAGGCTCTACCAAAAACCTGTTTGAACTAATCAGCAAATTTAGTAAAGTTGCAGGGGCACCTGGGTGGCTCAGTGGGTTAAAGCCTCTGCTTTCCGCTCAGGTCATGATCCTAGGGTCCTAGGATCGAGTCCCACATCAGGCTCTCTGCTCAGCAGGGAGCCTGCTTCCCTCCCTCTCTCTCTGCCTACTTGTGATTTCTGTCTGTCAAATAAATAAATAAAATCTTTTTAAAAAATTTAGTAAAGTTGCAGGATACAAACTCAACATACAGAATACAATTGTGTCTCTACACATTAGCAAAAAGAAATGTGAAAAAGAAGGAAAGGAAACATCCCATTCACACACAATAACATAAATAACAATAAAATGCTTAGGAATAAATTTAAATGAGGAGGTGAAATATCCATATCCTGTAAACTCTAAGACTTTAATGAAAGAATTTGGAAAAGACACAAATAGAAACATGTCTTGCATTCATGGTTTGAAAAAAGTAATATTGTCAAAATGTCTGTTTACCCAGATCCACCTATAGAGTTAATGCAGTCCTTATAAAAATTCCAATAACATTTTTCACAAAATTTGAAAAAAAAAAACCAGAATTTTTGTGGAGTAACAGAAGTGCCCAAATAGCCAAAGCAATCCTGAGAAAGAACAAAGTCAGAGGTATCATACTACCTTATTTTGAACTAAATAAAGCTGTAGTAATTAAAACTATATGGTACTGGCATAAGAAATAGACACACAGACCAATAGAACTGCAGCATGAGCTCGGAAATGACCCTCACGTACATGGTCAAGTAGAATTTGACAAGGGAACCAAGAGTACTCATTAGGGAGAGAATAGTGTCTTCCATAAATGGTGCTGAGAAAACTGGATAACCACATGCAGAAGAATGAAATTGGAACCCTATCTTACACTACTTATAAAAATTGACTCAAAATGGATTAAAAACTTAAATATGAGACTTGAAACCATAAAAACCCTAGAAGAAAACATTGGGAAAATTCTCCTTGACATTGTCTTTATAGTGAATTCCTAGATGTAACACCAATAACATAAGCAATAGAAGGAAAAATAAGTAGGAGTACATCAAACTCAAAAGCTTCTGCACAGTAAAAGAAACAATCAATGAAGTGAAAAGGCAAAGTATAAAATTGGAGGAAATATTTGCAAACCATATTTTTGATAAGAGGTTAATATCCAAAATTTAGAATGGCTATCTTTGAAAATACAAGAGATAGCAAGTGTTGGCAAGGATGTGGAGAAAAGGGAACCCATATGCACTTTTAGTGGGAGTACAAATTGGAAAACTGTGGATATTCCTCAGAAAATTAATAATAGAACTACCATATGACCCAGAAATCCCATTTCTGGGTCTATACCCAAAGGAAATGAAAACAGGTTCTCAAAGAGATGACTGTACCCCTTTGTTCATTGCAACATTATTCCCAATAGTCAAAATATGGAAGCAAGCTAAGTGTCCATGAGAAAGAAGGAAAATCTGTGGTTTGTGATAACTGGATAAGCTTTCAGGGCATTATGTAAGTGAAATAAGTCAGAGAAAAAAAATATTGTATGATATTACATATTTTGTGGAAACTGAAAATCCAAACTTAGAAAACAGGAAGTAGAGTGGAGATGAGAGGTGGAGAAAATGGAGAGATATTGGTTAAGGAGTACGAACTTCCAGTTATGAAATTAGCAAGTTCTGGAGACCTAATGTATAGCATGGTGATTATAGCTAATAGTCTATATTGTATACTGGAAAGTTCCTCAGTAAATTTTATATGCTCTAAACACAAAAGAAAAATAGTGATTATGTGTTGGGATAGGGGTGGTAGCTAATGTTGTGGTGATATCCTTCTGCAATATAAAAATCTATTAAACATGTTGTATACATTAAACTTACACAATGTTATAGGTCAGTTATAATTCAATGAAGGTGAAAAAAAGAAAGGCAAAATGAGAAACTCCAAAAACGTGCATATTAAACATACTTCCAAGTAATTCATGTGTAGATAAGGAGGTCTCAAGAGAAATAAGAAATTACACTGAACTGAATGACAATATAAATATATGTCAAAATTTTACAGAAAACAGCTAAAGTAGTGAGAATAGGGAAATCATAGGATTGAATATTTTATTTTATTTTATTTTATTTTATTTTATTTTAAATACTTATTTTGGAAAAGAAAAACAAGTGTGAAGTCAGTAATCTCAATTGCCCACTTTAAGAACTTAGAAAAGGAAGAGTAACATAAATCCAAAGAAAGTAGAAAGTAGGAAATAATAAATATAAATAATAAAGATAAGATAGAAATCCTTGGAATTGAAACCAGAATAGTAGAGAAAACCAGTGAAAGAGCTGGGTACAAAGAACAAGTATCCAAAGATCAATAAAATTGACAATCCTCTTAAAGCATTGAGAAAGAAAACCAGACAGTAAACATAAGTTGCCAATAAGAGGGAAAAGTAGAGGGTATCATACTAATCCTGTGGATCTGAAAAGGATAATAAGAGAATAATATAAACAATTCTCTGTACATAAATTTGACAACTAAGATGAAACAGACCAGTTCTTTAAAAAGCACAGATTACCAAAACCCACCCAACACGAAATAGATTATTTGAATAGCCCTAAAACTATTAACAATATCCAGTTCATAATTAAAGTAGCATCTGAAGAAATCTTTAGGCCCAGATGGTTTTACTAGAGAATTCTACCAACTGTTTAAAGAAAATGTAAGACTAATTCTAATCATTCCTTTTAGAAAATAGAATGGGAGGAAACCCCTTCCAAATCATTGTATGAAGTCAGTATTCTCCTGATACCAAAACCAGAAAAAAATTACAAAAAAAGAAAACCATAGACCAATGTCCCTCATAATTTAGGGGTGAGAATCATACAAAATGTTACCAAATATATGTACATATAGATATATCTATATCTATCTATATATATATAATAGGTTTACATTTAAAGGTATAATCATTTTGAGCTAATTTTTATATAATATGTGAAGTTTGAGTTATATATTTTTATATAATTGTGAGGTTAGGTTTTATATAAATACATATTTATATAAACATTGTATTATTTTATGTATATACATATACATACCTACATACATATATATATTATGCTCAAGTGGAATTTATTCCAGGAATGAAAGGTGGCCAAATATGATTTAAAAATCAGTCAATATAAACTACTATATTAACAGGCTAAAGAAGCAAAATCACATGATCATACCTATTTCTACAGAATAAGTACTTGAAGAAATCAACATATATTCATAAAGAAACAAACAAAAACCTAGCAAATTAGGGATAGGGGATAATTATCTCAATTTGGTAAAGAACATCTATAAAAATAAATAGATAAATAAATAAAACCTGTAGCTAACATCAGACTATAAGGTGAGATAGTGAAAGCTTTCCTTTTAAGATTGAGAATAACACAAGAATGCTTTATCTCACCACTGCCATATACACCATAGTAATAGAATTCTACCCTGTGCAATTTGGCAAGAAAAGAAGATAAAACACATACAGGTCAGAATGAAAGAAATATAAGTTTCTCTATATGCTGATGGCATGATTTTCTACATAAAAAAATCATAAAGAATATATTAACAAAACCTCCTACAACGAATATGGGAATTTATCAAGGTTACAGGGTACAAGGCCAACATGCAAAGCTCAATTGCATTTTTGTTTTATTTATTTTATTTTTTAAAAGATTTTATTTATTTATTTGACAGAGAGAGACTGTGAGAGCAGAAACACAAGCAGGGGGAGTGAGAGAGGGAAAGCAGGTTTCCCACCAAGCAGGGATACTGATGTGGGACTCGATCCCAGGACCCTGGGATCATGACCTGAGCTGAAGGCAGACACTTAACAACTGAGCCACTCAGGTGCCCATCAATTGAATTTTTATATACTAGCAATGAATGTGTGGAAAATGAATTAAAAATACAATTTACAAACTCTCAAAAACAAGTAAAAGAAGTAGCTTTACATCAAATAAAACATTTACAGGATTTATTTGCTGAAAATTACAAAATGCTGATGAAAGAAGTAAAGGACAATACAGATAAATTCAGAGACATCTTGTGCTCATGAAGTGGAAGATTCCCAGTAATGAATATGTTCTTCCTAAACTGATATATAAATTTAAGGTAATTCATATCAAAATCTCAAAAAAATATTTTGTAGATAGAAGGACACCTGGGTGACTGAGTTGGTTAAGTATCTGCCTTTGACTTAGGTCATGATCCCAGGGTCCTGGGATCAAGTCACACATCATGTTCCTTGCTTAGTGGGGAGTCTGCTTCTCCCTCTGCCTGCTACTTACTCCCTCTGCTTGTGCTCTCTCTCTCTCTCTCTCTGACAAATAAATAAATAAGACCTTTAAAAATATTTAATAGAGACAAGATTATACTAAAATATATATAGAAAAACAAGGGAAGTAGAAGAGCTAATGCAGTTTTGAAAATAAAGAATAAATTAGGAGGTATTACTAATATTAATTCTTACTATATTGCTGCAGTAAGAAAGACACTGTAAGATTGGCAGATGGATAAGCACATAGATCAATGGAAAAGAATGGAGAATCCACAAATAGCCTCACAAAGTACAGCCAAATTGTTCTTGGAAAAGGCAATTGCTTATCTATAGGCAACAAAAGTAAACTTGAACCTAAACCTCACATTATATAAAAATTAGCTCAAAATGATTATGCATTTAAATGTAAAACTATAAACTTTTAGAAGATACATAAGAGAAAATGTTTGGAATCTGTTGAAGAGTCTTGTTGAAGAGCTTTTAGACATGACAACAAAAGCACAAACCATTAAAGAAATCAATAAATTGGACTTCATCAAAATTAAACTTTTCTCTGTGAATGACCTTTTTAAAAAGATGAAAAAACAAGCTACCAATGTAGAGAAAATATTTGCAAACCATATATTTGACAAATGACTCATATTTAGAATATATAAAGAACTCTGAAAAGTCAATAGTAAAAATCAAATAATCCAATTAGAAAATGAGCAAGATGTGAAAAAGATGTGTGATTGACAAATAAGCACATGAAAAGGCGTTTAAGATCATGAGGCATTGGGGAAATGCAAATTTAGATCACAAGGAGATATCACTGCATAACTATTAGAACAATCAAAAATAGCAATAACACCAAATGCTGGTGTTATTATACACAGAAATTGGATCGCTCATATTCTTCTCTTGGGAATATAAAATGGTATAGCTATTCTAAAAAAGTTTTGCAAGTTCTTAAAAAGAAAACTAAACATGTACTTAATATAGAGATCATCTTTTACACTCCTGAGCATTTATCCCAGAGAAATAATAACATGTCCACACAAAATCTCTACAGGCATTTTAATAGCAGCTTTATTTGTAAACAATAGCCAAAAAGTAGATACAATTTAGGTGTCCTTCAATGGGTGAATTGTTAAACAAATTGCAGTAATTAATACAATAGAATACTACTCAGCAATAAAAAGTAATGAATTATTGGTATACACAACAACTGGGATCGGTCTCAAGGGCATTATGCTGAGTGAAAAAGCCTATCTCAGGTTACATACTGTATAATTCCATTTGTATAATATTCTCAAAATGCCTAAATTATAGAGATGAAAACATATTAGTGGTTGCCATTTTTTAGTGATGTGGGGGCAAAGAGTGATGGGTGTGAGCACACAGGATATACAGGGAGATCTTTGAGATGATGAAATAGTATCTTGATTGTGATTGTGGTTACATGTGATAAGATGGCATAACACTATATACACATTGTGCTAATATTCTTTAGTTTTGATATTATACTGTAGTTACGTAAAATGTCATCTTATGGGGGAAACTGGGTGAGAGGTATGTGCAGCATCTCCGTACTGTCTTTGCAGCATCCTGTGAACCTGTGATTATTTCAAAATAAAAAGTTAGAAAATGTAAATCAATTCAAATTTTTTTATTGGTTACATGTGGGAATAATATTTTGGACATAACTGGTTTAATAAAATATATTATACAAATTTTTTAAATGAAGAAATTCTCAACATGCTCATATGGATGATTTCCATTATATACATTTAAACTAAAACAGACTAGTGCTAAAGTATATCCATAATATACTCTGCTTTAAATAAGAAAGAAGGAGATGGAAAAAAATAGAAATATGTCTTCATATTGTGTACAATTTTACAGGACAGGTAAACCAGAACCTAATGAATTAGCACAGTATTTTCAGGAAAGAACCATTAACAGATATTAAAATTAGTGGACCAAAGTATGGCCAGAATCAAGATATCTTCATGGTTTCAAAATATCCCTCTGCAAGATACTTATTAATGAGAAGCAGGGAAGTGGTATTTTTATGGTGGAAAGTCTGGTATCACCTGTAATTAGATATATTAATATCTTGTGTCATTAATATGATGCACTGGGAGGGGTACAGCATCACATCTTCTCTAAAAATGCATAACCTAAATCTAATCACGAGACAATATCATAAAATCCCACATTGCCTGAATCCTACAAAATAACTGCCCAGTTGTATGCACTTTTACCATGTAAGGTGACCTATTTACAGGTTCTGGGGATTAGGATGTGGACATTTTGTGGGGGTCATTATTCTGCCTGCTACAATTCACCCTCTGGACCCAAAAGTTTTACATCCATCCCACATACAAAATATATCCAAATTATTCCAAGTTTCCCCAAAGTCTCAACTGATTAATAGCATCAACTGAAGTCCAAAACCTCATCTAATTATTATCTGCTCAAAAGTCACAAATTTCATCATCTAAATTATCTAAACTATATATGGTGAGTCTCTTATTATAATTCATCCTAGGGTGAAATTTCTTACCATCTGTCCACCTGTGAATCTACAAAACAAGTAATTTTCTCCCAAAATATAGTGGTAGGACAGATACAAAAAAAGCAGTTATAGATATTCCCAAGAAAAAGGGGAGAAGATGGAAGGAACAATGAGCCACCAATACCAAGCAGTTTTGAAATCCAGCTGGGCAATTTTTTTTTTTAGGTTTCAAGGCCTGGAATCTATTGAGTCTCTGTGAATGTGGCTCAATCCTTTGGGCTTGCAGCTCCACCCTCTCTGAGTCATCCTTCCTTTTTCATGAAAAGTAGCCTATGTTTGAAGCTGAGTAGTTTCATCAGCCTGTTTCCTACTTGTAGAATTTTGAGGGTCTGAGCCTTCTTTCATTTCATCTACTCTCTTGAGGCCAAGCTGGTAGTGTTTACGTTGGTATAAGTATCCTCAAAATCTTGTGGGTCCCCCAACTATGTCATTTAGATTCATTCTATGAGACAAGAAGTTTCTCCACAAGTCTTTCCTAAATAATCCCCTTAGCCATACCATCTCTAATTTTGGCTTTTACTGAGATAATTAAGGGGATCCATGAGTCATATGCATAATCTCTTTAAAGAGCCCCCTGTGTAACTACTGTGCTCTTTTGATCCTTCTGAGTCACTAGCAAAAGGCTATCTAGCCACATCTTTGTCTTTCTCTCAAGAACATGCTTTTCTGACAGTGAATCTCCTAATTTTAGAATCTTTTACAGTCTGCACAGGCTGATAATTTCCTAAATTATCTAGTCATAGAAGACCTAATCCCCTTTTGCTTAACAGTTCTTTCCTTAATTTATGTCTTTGCACTTGTGTTTTAGTATAAACAGCAAGAAGAAACCAAGCTACATCTTTTGATACTTTGCTTGCAAATCTCTTCAGCTAAATAACTCAGGTCACTGTTAAGTTCTGCTTCCCACCTTGCTGTAGGACACAACTCAGCTAAGTTTTCTGCCACTGTATAGCAAGAATCCCTTTTCCTCCAGTTTCTACTAACATGCTCATTTCCTTCTGAACTCTCAGCAACAGCATCTTTAATATCCATAATTCTACTAAGAGTCTGTTTATAACAATTTCAGCGTTCTCTAAGACAATTTACAGTTTTTTTCTATTGTGTCCTTCACTTCCTTCTGAGCCTTCACTAGCAGAATTGTTAATATGCACATTTCCAACAGTTTTGTTGAAGGCAGTCTAAGCCTTTTCTATCATGTTGATTTTCTATCATGCTGATCACTGCCCAATTTTCTATCATGCTGATCACTGCCCAATTTTCTATCATGCTTCTATCATGCTGATCACTGCCCAATTACAAAGCCACTTCCACAATTTTATTAAAATTTCAACTTACACAATTTTTATGTATTTTATGTACAGTACACCACTTCCAGGTACCAAAATTTATATTAATTTCCTACAGTTGGTGTAAAATATTACCACAAACTTTGTGGCTTAAAACAAACCAAATGTATTATCTTAACAAGTATGAAAGTCAGAAGTATAAAATTAGTTGGCAATGCTGCATCTCTTTCTTAGCCCTTTCCAGCTTCTAAAGACCTCCTGCATTCCTTGGCTTGTGTCCCTTCCTTCATCTTCAAAGTATAGCATCTTCAACTTAATCTCTGTCTTTTTGTCTCTCTTTCTCACTCCCTTACTCACTAACTCACTTTTGCTTCTGTTATCACATCAGCTTATCTCTCTGACCCTCCTGCTTCCCACTTATAAGAACCCTTGTGATTATAGTGGGTTTACCCAGATAATCCAAGATAATCTTCTCATCTCAAAATCCTTACCTTAATCATATCTGCAAAGTCTCTTTTGCCATGTAAGATAGCATAATAACAGTATCTGGGGATTAACACATGAACATCTTGGGTGTCATTGTTCTATCATACCAGTACTCTTGAAAAAAGTGTTATGGTCATGAAAGACAAAGAGAGATAAAGGAATTATCACAGACTGGAGGAGATTAAAGTGACATGGCAACCTAATGCTACATGGGATCCTGGGCTGCATCTTAAACCAGAAAAAAAAAAAGACATTAATATGAAAACTGACAAATTCAAACAAAATTTGTGATTAGTTAATATTGGTCAATATTAGTTTCCTTATTTTGATAAATGCATTATGATTATATAAGATGTTAATGTTAGAGAAATCTGGGTGGAAGTTATACCGAGAATCTGTTCTATTTTTGCAATTTTCCTGTAAGTCTAAAAATCACTCCAAAATAAAAAGTTAAAAACACTTTTATTGATATATATTGACACCATCATTATTTAGTCTTCTTCACATTGTCAATAAACTAGGATATTACCAAATGTTTTAATGCTATCCAGATTGTAAATGAATATTTATATTTCATTGATTTCAATAAATTTTAGAAATTATGAATGAGATTAGTTATCCTTTCATATGTTTATTGGTTCTATTAATTTACTAGGGCTGTAATTACAAAATGGCACATATTGAGTCACTTAAACAACAGAAATTCCATCTTGAGGATGGAACTCCAAAATCAAGGTGCTGGCAGGGTGGTTTCTTCTGAGACCTTTCTCCTTAGCTTGCAAATGGTAACCTTCTCACTGTGTCCTCATGTAGCATTTTATGTGTGTGTGTGTGTGTCTCCTTGGAGTCTCTTCCTCATCTTTTAAGGATACCAGTAATATTAGATTAGGGCTCCACCTTTATGACCTTGTTTAACCCTAATTATCTTTTAAAGGCCCTATCTCCAAATACAGTCACATTGGGGGTAAATTCTTCAAAATATGAATGAGAGGGCACATTTCAGTCCATAACAGCGATCTATTTTAGTTGAGAGATGGGGGTGGCAGATTGTTTTTACTGGGTTGAAATTTGGATGTGTGCCTATTATTCTTGTACACCCATTTAATCTTTTTTTTTTTAAAGATTTTATTTATTTATTTGACAGATAGAGATCACAAGTAGGCAGAGAGGCAGGCAGAGCGAGAGGAGGAGGCAGGCTCCCCACCAAGCAGAAAGCCCGATGTGGGGCTTGATCCTAGGACCCTGAGATCATGACCTGAGCCGAAGGCAGAGGCTTAACCCACCCAGGCACCCCTACCCATTTAATCTTTAATCACTAAAAACTTCTCTTCAGGATAGTGGTTGCTTCTGTGAGAAGAAAGGGAGTGCAATTGGTGAGGATTATTAATCTTAAAATGAGTGGTAGTTACACAGGTTTTTTTGTTATATTTTTAATCTCTTATCTGAAATATTTCATAGTAAATTATTTTAAAATATTTAGTGGGAGGTAAGGAAGTGAATATTAAGTAACTTAGTTGTAAAAGGAAAGAAAAATTGAAGACAATGGCTAAAGAGGCATTGATTCAAGAGATAATAATTTTAAAACTGATAAACCTGTACATGTTTCTAAACCAGGGTGAATAGAATTATTACGATAGAAGCAATTAAAGATCTAAGTGAGAGAGAAGATAATTGATGGAGGGAGGTCCCTAAGGAGCTTTGAGCAGAGGGCCTCCAGATTACTGCAAGAAGGATTGTTTTGAATGACCTTTTAGGAGGGAGGGAAAATGAGATTAAATGCATGTGAGTTTATAAACTGGGGTCATGAGAAGGCAGTGTCTGTGAAAACTGAAGAAGATAATGATTGCTGTACTCCATTTTCTCAAATAAAATGTAAGTTTATCTTATCTGCTGAGAGTAAGGGAAAATGGGTGTAGGGCTGGAAGCTTGAAGTGAGTAGGAGAAGGTTTAGAACAGTCTATGAAGGGAATGGAGAAGGACACGTTATGGGGTTGTTATTAAGGGAAACTGCACACCATAAATCTAGAGTGGTGCCATCCTTGGTGGGGCTTTACTTTTCCACCCAGCACTGCTCAGAAGCCAGTGTGAACATTTAGAAAAGACTGATTATGTGCTGCCTTCAGGTGTTTTTAAGGAAGTGCAGAAAATGAACAAAGACCAAAAATGCTGACATAGTTATTTATTATTCCACCATTTTGACCAATCTGAGAAGGAGGGGAAGGAATTGAGGGAATTGGTAGGCTGAAAGCAGAATAATCAAGGAAGTAGAGGTTTTATTATTAAAGACCAGGAATAGAGAGAGTGAAAGCATGAGCTTGTTAGAAGGATAAGAAGTTGTCATATAAGACTGATGAATCACAGACCTGTACCCTGAAACAAATAATACATTATATGTTAATTTAAAAAAGTTACTTTCTGCTTTTCAATCAACTTCTGAACTTTTGAAGAAAAAAAAAGAAGTTATCATCAAAGTTGGATACTAGCGTTAATTTTTCATTGCAAGTTTTTATTTAAATTCTAGTTAGCTTAACATATAGAGTAATATTGGTTTCAGGAGTAGAATTCACTGATTCATCACTTACATATACCAGCCAGTGCTCATCACAACAAGTGCCCCCCTTAATACCCATTACTCATGTAGCCCATCACCCACCCATGTCCCTCCATCAAACCTCAGTTTGGTCTCTATAGTTAAGTGTCTCTTATGGTTTGCTTGCCTATCTTCTTTTTTAATCTATTCTCCGATGTTCATCTGTTTTGTTTCTTAAATTCCACATGAGTGAAATCATATAGTATTTGTCTTTCTCTGACTTATCTCGTTTAGTATAATGCACTCTAGCTCCATCTATGTCATTGCAAATGGCAAGATTTCATTCTTTTTGATGACTGAGTGCTACTGTTGTGTTTGTGTGAGTGTGTGTGTGTGTGTGTGTACACCACATCTTCTTTATCCATTCATCAGTCGATGGACATTTGTGCACTTTCTATAATTTGGCTATTGTTGATAATTCTACTATAAACATCAGTGTGCATGTGCGTGCCCCTTTGAATCAATATTTTTATATCCTTTGGATAAATACCTAGTAGTTCAATTGCTGCTTCATAGGGTAGTTCTATTTTTAACTTTTTGAGAAACCTCCAAACTGTTTTTCCAGAGTGGCTGTACCAATTTGCATTCCCACCAACAGTGTAAGAGGGTTCCTCTTTCTCTGCAGCCTCACTGACACCTGCTGTTTCCTGTGTAGTCTGTTTTAGCCATTAAGCCAAACCTCATCATGGTTTGGATTTGTATTTCCCTGATGATAAGTGATATTGAGCATCTTTTCATGTATTTCTTAGCCATCTATTTGTCTTCTTTGGAAAAAAATATCTATTCATGTCCTCTGCCTGTTTCTTAACAGGATTATTTGGATTTGGGGGGATGTTAAGTTTGATCAGTTATTTATAGATTTTGGATATTAACCCTTTATCAGATATGTCACTGGCAAATATCTTCTCTCATTCTGTAAGTTGTCTTTTATTGTTGTTGATTATTTCCTTTGCTGTGCAGAAATTTTATCTTGATGAAGTCCCTATAGTTCAGTTTTGTTTTTGTTTCCTTTGCCTCCTATCGCCCTCGCCCTGCAAGGACGACAAGACGCCCTGGTTCGGATGCATCTTCTCTCTCTTCTTTCTCTTTATTTCCGCAAGTCTACACACTTATATACGCTTACATGACCAATCAGCGAGCAGGGTACAGGAGGGAGCGAATCAGGCTGTGCACCTAAATGAACAACTTCGCTAGCAACCAATGCTGTTTACTTCCTCTTTGGGCGTTCCGCTTAGTCTCACGAGGCAATCCTAACCTGGCAACTAGCCAGGCGCCATCTTTTAATGGAGGAGGCCGCCCTGGCCAGGGGCCTGCCTCCGACATCTCCCCCTTTTTTCTTTTCTGGAAGGGATCGTGCCTGTCTTAGGTTATCAGTGGCAGGGAATATCCTTACCCGTCAGCAGATGGCAGATATCAATGATCTGCGTCCTGTCTTAGGTTGGTATATTTCCCCCACCAATCTTACCCGTCGTTGACTACCGATCCAGCATACTTAGCCACACTTGGGGGGATGTTCCAGCCTCGATGGCTAACAAGGCCTGCACCATGGCTTGCTGTTGCCTAGATTGCTGTCGCCTCCAAATTTGCAGTTTCCTTACTAGCAGAATCAAGCCCACTACGAGGACTGTCATCAGACCAATTACGCTAGCCCATTGTTTCGTAAAGGTTAACACATCTTGCAATGTTTTGATTATCTCTGGGAGGGTTGCAAGCTCACCTCTGGTGTTATTTATCCTTGTTATGCCTAGTAGCAGGTGCTGAGTATAGTTTTGGAATTCTGCGGACTAATTCCCCTGCAAGTATTGGGAGAGCTGTCAGGAGACATTCTGTAAGTCACTCATATTAGTATAGGCTATGGGAGTTACACAAATTGCCGGGAAGGGTGCTATACATCCCAGTCCCAATAGGGCCCCCCATATGTCCACTTGTTCTTGAACCAAATCCACTCTCTGGTTGACTATCAGGATTCCTGCTTGCAGATGTGCATTGATCTGAGTCTATGTTTGAAGGGCAGCCGCCGTTCCTTCTGCAAGGGTGTTCACAGCTTCCGAAGTGGGTATAGTTGCAGCAAGCGAGACTGCTGCTGCCATGGCAGCTACTGTAGATATAGCCAATGCTTTCACAACAGTGGCTGTGATTCCAAAATCTCTCTTCTTTCTGGATAGCACCACCGGTAACTTGTCCTCTGGAATGGAAACTGGGATAGGAACATGGGTAGGGATCCACATAATCACAGCCAGCTAGAAGGCCGTGACATTCCAGCACTGGGAAAGATAGCAATTCTTAGTGCAATTCAACGTATCATTCAGCTCACTAGCATTTGTTATGAGGAAAAGGAATGGTGGTGAGACCCATATGGGAGTGGGCTGATAAGTAATATTATTGGGACAAGACACATTAACTGTTGTCTCAAAGATACTAGAGTCATTTTGTTTATAAGAACAGTTGAGGAATTTGCCACCATTTAACATGGACACTGCTGAGATATCAGTACATGCTCCTAGCAAGTTACAGACCTGCCATGCATCAAAGGGAGAGGAGGGAATATTAGAGAAGAGTTAGTCACTGGTAAAGGATATAGCCATGCTTTAACCACTGCCCACAGCTCTCTGGCTTGAGTCTGCCACAGGAGATGTAGCATCCCCAGAGTTATCATCAGCATCTTCAGCATCATGACTGGTGTTTGGAGGCAAGGCTGCATGCACCAGCTGCTCTGGGATCCAAATTGGAGCCTCCTTTTCCTGTGGAAAAACACATACAAACCCCCTACTCCATACTAACAATAGATCTGGTCCATTCCACTTTCCTGTGAGGATGTCCCTCCAAAGTACTAAAGACTTAGGGGAAGCAGCAGCATCACTTGCATGTCTGTCTGCAGCTGATTTACCCGTTTTGTCCAATGTTAAAAAATTCAAAATAAAGAGAATGGTGTTGAGCTTATCTTTAGGGGACCTGAAGGTGTCCCCTATTCCCCCATTTTGTTTATAAAGCGCATTTTTTATTGTAAGATGTGCACGCTCCACAACACCCTGTCCTTGTGGGTTATACGGTATTCCATGTATCAAGTGAATGTCAAGTTGTTGTAGGAAGGCTTTAAAGGGTTGTGATATGTAGTCTGGACCACTATCTGTCTTTAATTGGCGTGGTTTTCCCCATTCCGCAAAAGCCTGTAGACAATGGGCAATAACATCTCTGGATTTTTCCCCCGTATGCACTGAGGCGAAAATTATTCCAGAGCAGGTATCTACAGAGACATGAACATATCTTAACTTTCCAAATTCTGAAACATGTGTAACATCCATTTGCCATATATGATTAGGTAACAAACCCTTAGGATTAACCCCCAAGGTCGGTGCAGGTAGTAAGATCACGCAATTTCTGCAGGAGACTACTATGTCTCGTGCCTGTGCTTTTGTTATGTTAAATTTGAGGCGAAGAGTTAAAGCATTGTTTCTTCAAATCCTCCCCTAAGTGGTCCCATTGAGGTATGTTTAGCAAGCCTTCATCTAGGAACCATGGAGCTGCCTTTTCCACTGTATTCAAAAAGGCCCGAGCAGTTTTTGCTTTTAGTGGAGTTCCATTGGCTTTCAACAGGTCTTCTAAAGACCCTTCCAACCGCACTTTAGATCCCATTATGAACACACAGACAACAGACGCGGACGTTAAAGACTCGCCGCTAAATTCCAGCTCTAAGGCTGCCCCGCTTCTTATTGTGGACTCGCTAAATCCCGGCTCTAAGGCCGCCTCGCTTCTTATTGCGGACTTGCTAAATCCCGGCTCTAAGGCCGCCCCGCTTCTTATTGCGGATTTGTACAAGTTAATCCCGGCTCTAAGGCTGCCCCGCTTCTTATTGCGGACTCGCTAAATCCCGGCTCTAAGGCCGCCCCGCTTCTTATTGCGGACTTGTACAAGATTCCCACCACTTTGATCGTGGTCCCTTCCCCGCTTACCTGCAGTTTCAATAAGAAAATCCCGGCTCTATGGCCGCCCCGCTTCTTGTTGCGGTCTTGTACAAGTTTCCCACCACCTTTGTCGTGGTTTTACCCGCTTACCTGCGGACTTCTCCCTTGCAAGGTTTTTCTATTTTTACTCCCTGCTTTACCGCGGAATTCCCACTTTTGAACATGGCTAATGTCCCCGCTTACCTGCGGACCTTTACTCCCCGATTTCCTGCGGATTACCTTGCAAGAATCCTTTTTTTAGTTCCCAGGTGCCGGCGCCATTTATCGCCCTCGCCCCGCAAGGACGACAAGACGCCCTGGTTTGGATGCATCTTCTCTCTCTTCTTTCTCTTTATTTCCGCAAGTCTACACAATTATATATGCTTACATGACCAATCAGCGAGCAGGGTACAGGAGGGAGCGAATCAGGCTGTGCACCTAAATGAACAACTTCGCTAGCAACCAATGCTGTTTACTTCCTCTTTGGGCGTTCCGCTTAGTCTCACGAGGCAATCCTAACCTGGCAACTAGCCAGGCGCCATCTTTTAATGGCGGAGGCCGCCCTGGCCAGGGGCCTGCCTCCGACAGCCTCCACAAATGGCTAGTATTTTAAATATCAAAGGTGAAGTAAATTTTCAGGCAATGAAAACAATACTAGCTGATACTTACAAGGTCCTTACTATATGTCAAACACTGTTTGAAGCACTTTACACATGTTAGGAAATTTACACCTAATTTCACATAAGAAAAATACAAGGCACAGAGCAGTTGTGACTTGTTGAGGGTCACAAAGTGAGTAAGTATGGGAGCTCAAATTTGGAACCATAGAGTTCAGATCTTTACTACTTCAAGATCTTTGTTACTTTCATAAGAATAGGTACCTGAAATGGAGGTGAAGGTCATTGGTGATGAAAAGACTAAGGAACTTTGAGTCAAGAGTTGCTGAGAAGTCACCTACATAGACCATGACAAGTTGCATTAGGAGATTTTCTTCTAATTTTAGCATTTAGTGGTCAGAACATGCATCTGGTGTGCTTGGCTAAGTGGTTAGGTCTTATATTTTGAAGGTAGTAGGGAGACATGGACGCTCATTGCATGATTCATTGCATTTTAAATGTTATAATTAATTAATAAGTGGATACAAGATTGGCACAGTGTGCTCAGTCTCTCTTCATTAATCTAACAAAATAGGCGCTTTTGTATTGTTATTCTGTATAATTTTTAGGGAAAATGTCAACTTCAATTTACCAGAAGGTCCTTTTTTAGTGAATAACCTCAACCCCCACTGAGTTTGTTAGTGTGATTTTGCTATGCTTTTGGCCAAGACACCAAAAGTGTATTCTGTGGAGCGATTAAAGTGTTGATAATCTGTTATCCCCAGGATATAATAGGAAGTCATTTCTACTAACCAATGGTCAGCTTTTAAGTGAAGCTGTTATACTCTTGTAACCTGTAAATATGTGTTAAATGATTGAAGTTCTGACCTTTGTGTGATACCAGAGATGTACTCTGACCATGTTTTCCAAACAAAGACATGGTAACCAAGGATCTTCCCTGACTTATAAATGTATTTCATATGAAATACTATGAAATGAAGTCGCAGTTTATTATACATTTATATTGAATTGCCTTTTTAAAAAAGAACAAAATGATGTGTGGGTGAGATTGTTTCAGAAATTCTGGACCTTATGTAGGTATAACATCATAGGATAGTTGCAAGGATTAAAAGAGATAATATATATGAGAACTGATGCTGCTCTATAAGTATTAGGGATTATATGTTCCTGCCAAGTTGTTCTGTTAATGGGATATGATTTTTCAGTTGACATGTTATAATTTCAGTAATGTGTTTTTTTCCATTTATACTTGCTCTTAAATAGAAAAGGGCTTAATCACGTTGGTTTTAAGTTTCCCTGTCATTCCTTTCCTTCGGCCTTTCTTTTAATATATGTTTATAAAAAATTAAAAATTAAAAATTAAAAAAATAAAAATAGGAAAATAAAAAGAATGTCCAGGTTTTGTAAATAAAATTTAAATGCATCAAAAGAATTGATACTTAAGGAGTCTTTTTGCAAGGCTTTTTAAAAGTATTTTTAAAACAATTTGAATCATCCTTTCTAAATTATTTGTTCTCTGAGTTGGTAGGTAGGTAAATGATTGGGGAAGATCTGCCTCTGCTCTGATCCCTAGAACAACAATAATTATTCTTCAGTTCTCTCTCTTCCCACCTCATTGAGCAGTATGTGTCAGGGCCCAAATCTGATGCTGCTGTCTTGAGATACAGAGGCAACTTGGACTGATAGAGGAAGGCTGACTTCAGTTTTTTGAACATTTTGTCTTGGGAAACTTTCAGGAAATAGAGCGGAAGGGAGGTCAATTTTGTTTTGAGGACAGCAAGTCATTTCACTTCAGAAGACAAAATATAGGATAGATCCATTTAAATATTAGTACTGGGAAAGGGACTTTGAAGATCTTCTGGTCTCGGCTCATCATTTAAATTCAGTCCCTTTTTGCATGCAGCAATAGCGGTAACAAATTTGCATTTCTCCAACTCCATCCCCAGTCATCTACTTTTTGGAACTTTAGCCCACCCCCTCTCACCTACTTCCACAGTTCTTCACAGCTAGTTTATAAAAGGACTCTGGTACCAGCCCCAAAGTCTTACCAACTGTTTCACTTGTGCTTTGCAAACTCATCTTCTCAGTTATGCAAACTGGCATTTTCCTTTTACTACTGCTGAGATCATTATATTGGAGCTAGGAACCAGAAAGTTTGCCTCTTTAGTTTTAGATTTGTATTCAAGGAACATGAAATCAGGCTATGTGACCAGTGTGGGGCAATGTACTTTTTTTTTTTTAAAGATTTTATTTATTTAATTGACAGAGATCACAAGTAGGCAGAGGGGCAGGCAGAGAGAGAGGAGGGGGAAGCAGGCTCCCTGCTGAGCAGAGAGCCCAATGTGGGGCTCTATCCCAGGACCCTGGGATCATGACCTGAGCTGAAGGCAGAGGCTTTAACCCACTAAGCCACCCAGGCACCCCAGGGCAATGTACTTTTTAAACTCACTTATTCCTTATTATAACTCTGTGAATGATGGATATTAGTATTTTCATTTTTTTGGATTAGGCACTGAGTGTGGTCAGTGGCAAAGCCATGACTTAAATCTAGGTCTGTTATGGTAAGGCTGGACTTCAGAGAATGTGGATCTGTTTTATGTGAGATGTTAACAACAGCAGCAAGTTGTGGTACTTATCTTTGCATCACTGATGTTGACTTAGCTTTTCTAACATCCCTTGAGCTCTATCCACATTGCCAATCTTTTCCTTTTACTGGGTGACAGGCTGCCTTTTAATCCTACAGAATCATGCCTTAATGCCTTAAGTGCAGTTTTCTGGGTAAATAGTTATTTTCAAGACAATTGGAAAATCTATTATCAGTATATATGAAATGGATTTTATTCTTATTTCTAAATATGTATGGTTAGAAGCCATGGTTGAGGAAACTAAACAGTATAGTCTTTGCTACAGAGCTATATGGCTGAGGGCAGATCTTTCTGTAAATTGGCCAGAGTAAGCTAGGTTGTTCTTTGTACAGTTTGGGGGAACTCAATTGTTGCCTAGTTCCCTAATGGCCAAATGGGATCTTGTCCAAGAAAAACTCAACATCGTAGCAATATAATGGATTTTGGAAATCAAACAAGAGTCCCTTTTAAGGAACAGCTCTGATTTATGTATTTTTTTAGACACCCACTCTAGCAATTCAGAGGAAACAGACCCTTCTAGTCCTAGTCTGTTCCTCCTCTTTGTCTGAAATGTGGCTTCTGTGAATTTTGGTCTGCCACCAGAGGGCAGCAAGAGAATAGATGAATGTTTCCCTCCACCTCTGCTTTCTGGAATAATAGGTAGATAGATGCATGGTTTAAGATATAAGTAAATATAGATATAGATTTATGTTTTATATATTTTAAAATATATATCTATGTATCTAACTACATATATACCTATATGTGTACACACACATATATGCATATGGAGAGAGCAAGAGAATCTAATTAAGCCGGGTCTTTACTTCATGGTCTTTCATTTCTGAAATGATAAAGTTAACCCAAAAAATTATTAAAAATAATGCCTTGTTAGCTTCTACATGTGAACACGTTTTCAGTCTAATATGTAGTTAGCTGGGATTTGGCAAGCATTTTCAAATGAATCTTCAGAAAAAATATCTTTAAGAGCAAACTGTAACCTGAAGGAAAACATCTTTGAAAAGAGAATTATTAAGATTGAGAAATTCAGATGTGTTCATTAGTCATAGTGAATCTTTGAAAACATAACTTCAAGTTTTCAATTCTGGCTAAATCAAGAGGATCTTCACACACTTTCCAAAAGCCTAGTTGTCTTAGCTTTGAAGTTAAGTCAAAGACCTGTTTGAAATGAATAAACATGTCCAAGCCTGATGAGATAGTGTGATAAGTGTAGAATGCAGCTGTGATCTGGGGTTTATTTACCCTTCAACCTTCAGAGAGCTGAAACATAGCCCATGAGTCACACTTTTGATTCTTGTCACCCTAATTCAAGATTCAGCAAAAGGTGGAAATGCCTTCTCCTTCCATTTTCTCCCCTCAGCTGGCACTGAAACAATAATTGCAACAGCAAAAATGATAGCATTAATGAGAGCTTGCTATGTGCCATATACTATGGTAAGAAGTTGACATTCAACATCTCATTGAATCCTTGAAACTTTTATGAGGTATCCCCTCATTTTACTTGAGGTAAACTGAGGTCTAAAGAGGCTGGCTAAATTTTTTAGGGAATACCAAAGTCAGGTATCTGTTTTTATTGTATTTTTGTAGTTTGCTTGCATATGTTTGTACATGTGTGCACTTGTTGAGAGAGAATGAGAGAGAATTATAGAGTTAGAGACTTTTGAGAATTAAGAATTAAGAATATACTTTTGCCTTTCCTGTTGTCCTTTGAGTGGTCTGATTCTCAGGTTTGAAAATCAGAGCCTAAATAAGATGGTAAGACTGTGGCCAGTGTGCTAGAGGGCCAGGTGTGTACTTTGGCAGTTAGACATGAAGCAGCCTGAAGTTCCTCAGTCTGGTAGTACTGCCTATAGAAACTTCAAAAACCAGGAATCAGTCAGGGACCATTGAAATTGGGTGGACTTTTTCTTTGTTCTGAGATTTTGGAACTGATGGCTAGATCACTGTTACTTTCTTAGATTAAAACTTATTAAAATAACCCTGAAAATGCCAAGGCCAATTCTAGCCTTGCCAAATACTACTAAAGGTAAGTATATGATGGAAAGAATGGAAAAAGGCTTTGGAACCAGATGGTCCTGAGGTTGAATCCTATCTCCTTCCTTTGCTAGCTGGGTGGTCTTCAACAAGCTAGTCTACCTCCCTGAGCCCAGTTACCATTACTTTAAAAATGGAGCTAATAATTAGATCTCCTTCACTCTGTTGTTGGAAGGATTCAATGAGATAAATATGTCAAGTACTTTGTAGGTAGTATTTCCCACCAAATTTTAATACCTCCATTTGCCATATACTACTATAGGAAATTAACTTTATCTTAGTGATGACCTTCTTCCACAATCCTTTTACCTTGGTATCTGTTAAGTCTTTGTAGTGAAATGAGCTTTCCTCAGTTTTCACTAGACCATTCTTAATTATTGGTTGTTAAGCGATACAAAAACTTCACTTCCCCCTCCTAAAAGCATCCTAAATATATCTAAAAGGAAAATTTCATTTGAAATATGCAATCTCATTCTTAGTACAAAACATAAACCATGCCACGTACATGGGTGTGTCCTTAGCAGAATTTGACTATTGTTTCTCTCTCTCAGTATTCTCTTCCCAAGTCAACTCGACAGGGGAATGAACTGACAGACAGAACATGGATTATAGACCTATTATATATAATCAGTGGGAGTATAAAACTTTTATATAGGAAGTACTATGTTTTAAGGGAATAGGGTACCAGATTGAGGATTAGAATTGTTGGGTTCTTATCTCAGTTCTTCCACCTACTAGCTTTGTAGCCTTGGGCAAGTCACTTCCCCTGTTTGGACATTAGTTTTCACATAGTGTGATGTATGGGTAAGACTAGATAGGATTCTAGATTATTACATCAAGATGGGCCTTAAAGACTATGTGTTGAAGAGACCAAAGACAGAGCTGGTAACAGCCCTCTTTAAAAAGTTGGCTCTTGGTAAAAACAGACATGATATTTTCAAATTTCTGTGCATACCCTAAAAAAACTTGGTGACACGCTTGATGTTTAAAGTGATCTCTGCCAAATGCTAAGAGCTCATTATTTTAACCCCAATGCCACTTTTTTTTCTGATGAAGTTCAGAGTACAGCTTTTGCTAATATAACCAAACACCAGAAAGCCTGACACAGCCTCAGCTAGAGTATAAATGGGGACTCAGTGGAGAGATGGATCTCATCAAGGCCAAGTCTTGTAGCCTTGATTTATAGAAAGGCAAGATGCTTTTCATACAGTCTAGTATTTGCAGCCCTAAAGCAACATCTGGAAAGAATTTGGATAGTTGCTCAGTTCTGCCAAAATTTCTGAGAGTTTGAATGAATCTTCACCTCATGACAATTAGCAATTGAAAGATGATTGTTTTGTGTTGAATTTCTTCTCTATTTCCCACCTAAATACATGGAAGAGAAGAAACCAGAAGAGGGTTAATATATGGCCAGTCAGGCAAGAAGTTCATGAACCCCCTTCCCTATGTTGATCCTTCTCTGGCTGTCTCTCAAATCTCTACAAATTTTATCATCCAGTGTTAGCTCTCAGAAGCTTTCAGAAGAATTTCCAGGAGTTGGACTCCTGATTACAACCTAGACAATGCCCAGGGCCCAACAGAGTGAAATAGTATTTCTTCAATATTGAGTTTTTTAGACCAGGCCTTTAGAATTCAACTCAGCTAACATAAATTCAGTGCCACCATGTACCCAGCAAACAAATAAGCACTGGTTTATCCACAGACTCTGCTCTGGCTCCCTCTGGTATTTTTCTTGAAGTCACTATCAAAAACTACAAAACACTAAGTATTCCTAACCAGTCCACAGAAAGCCAGATCAGTATGTTCTCTAGCTGGAGTTTTGGAGAGTGGGAAAATAACCCCCCATTTGCCCAATACCCTTTCCATCCAAGGAATTATTTTTTAAGCTTAAAATGTTTCCTTCTACATTATATAGTAGAAAAATGTTAACTTTGAAGTCAGATACATCTGAGTTCATATCATGGTCCTGCTACTTAGGATCAGGGTACCTTGGAAAATGCATACTATTCTTAGCCAACTCTTTGACCTCAAATCCTCTGTCTAGCTTTCTTTCTAGTGAATTGACCTAGTCTGTCTAAGATTTAAAAATCCCAGCTTGGTTTTCACCTATAGAAAAGCTACTCCAGTGACCAGAGTGGAGGAAAGTAAGGGATCCTGTCAAGTTTTAGTGAGTTTCTTCAACTTTCCATTTATGTTGTCAGTTATTCTCCCCTTTTTTAATCCTATGAAAAAGGGTGGATAGAGGAATTTATTATGTGGTTACCCTAATGTGCTAGTTGATCAACACTAAATTCCCTTTGGAAGTTCAGAGAAAGAAATTTGTGAAAAATCAGTAAATGAATTCATATATGCAGAATGTTTAAAACTGTGCTTGGTACATAATAAACACTGTATAGGAGTTGGTCATTAAAAACAGCTCTGACCCTCGGCTTGAACTTGGAAAAAAATTTTGTGCCACCAAAGCCATTTTTTAGTCAGTCTTCTAGGTCAGCATCTAGTCCCACCATTTATGCCCTTTCCTGCCACTGATGTCACTTCCCCTTTGAAATGATTGCATGAGATACAGAGGAGCGATTTTTTGTATCCTATGGCATCTAGTGTTTGTCCCCATCCATATAACAGTATCATTATTTTTTCGCCACACCCAGTGCTCCATGCAATCCGTGCCCTCTATAATACCCACCACCTGGTACCCTGACCTCCCACCCCCCTGCCACTTCAAACCCCTCAGATTGTTTTTCAGAGTCCATAGTTCTCATGATTCACCTCCCCTTCCAATTTACCCCAACCCCCTTCTCTCTAACTCCCCATGTCCTCCATGCTTTTTGTTATGCTCGACAAATAAGTGAAATCATATGATAATTGACTCTCTATACTTGACTTATTTCACTCAGCATAATCTCTTCCAGTCCCATCCATGTTGCTACAAAAGTTGGGTATTCGTCTTTTTTCTGATGAAGGCATAATACTCCATAGTGTATATGGACCACATCTCCCTTATCCATTCGTCCCTTGAAGGGCATCTTGGTTCTTTCCACAGTTTAATGACCGTGGCCATTGCTGCTATAAACATTGGAGTACAGATGGCCCTTCTTTTCACTACATCTGTATCTTTGGGGTGAATACCCAGGAGTGCAATGGCAGGGTCATAGGCAAGTTCTATTTTTAATTTCTTGAGGAATCTCCACACTGTTCTCCAAAGTGGCTGCACCAACTTGCATTCCAACCAACAGTGGAAGAGGGTTCCCCTTTCTCCACATCCTCTCCAACACATGTTGTTTCCTGTCTTGCTAATTTTGGCCATTCTAACCGGTGTAAGGTGATATCTCAATGTAGTTTTTTTTTTAAGGTTTTTATTTATTTATTTGACAGAGAGGAATCACAAGTAGATGGAGAGGCAGATAGAGAGAGAGAGGGAAGCAGGCTCCCTGCTGAGCAGAGAGCCCGATGCGGGACTCGATCCCAGGACCCTGAGATCATGACCTGAGCCGAAGGCAGCGGCTTAACCCACTGAGCCACCCAGGCGCCCCTCAATGTAGTTTTAATTTGAATCTCCCTGAGGGCTAGTGATGATGAACATTTTTTCATGTGTCTGATAGCCATTTGTATGTCTTCATTGGAGAAGTGTCTGCCCATTTCTTCTGCCCATTTTTTTATATGATTGTCTGTTTTGTGTGTGTTGAGTTTGAGGAGTTCATTATAGATCCTGGATATCAACCTTTTGTCTGTACTGTCATTTGCAAATATCTTCTCCCATTCTGTGGGTTGCCTCTTTGTTTTCTTGACTGTTTCCTTTGCTGTGCAGAAGCTTTTGATTTTGATGAAGTCCCAAAAGCTCATCTTCACTTTTGTTTCCTTTGCCTTTGGAGACACATCTTGGAAAGAAGTTGCTGTGGCAGATATCGAAGAGATTACTGCCTATGATCTCCTCTAGGATTCTGATGGATTCCTGTCTCACATTGAGGTCTTTTATCCATTTTGAGTTTATCTTTGTGTACGGTGTAAGAGAATGGTCGAGTTTCATTCTTCTACATATAGCTGCCTAGTTTTCCCAGCACCATTTATTGAAGAGACTGTCTTTTTTCCACTGTATATTTTTTCCTGTTGAAATTTTGAAGCACTTGTTAGCTTCACAAATCTCTCCCCAGATTTGAGAAGTTCTCAGTCATTTCTTTTTTTTTTTAATTTTAATTCCAGTATGGCTAACATACACTGTTATATTCCTTTGAGGTGTATAATACAGGGATTCAACAATTCCACACATCACCCGGTGCCCATCAAGAGAAGTGTCTTCTTTAATTCCCATCACCTATCTCACCCATCTCCACCCACCTCCCTTCTAGTAATCATCAGTTTGCTCTCTATAGTTAAGAGTCTGTTGCTTGGTCTTTGTATGTGTGTTTCTCTCTTTTTTTCCTTTGCCCATTTGTTTCCTTTCTTAAGTTCCAAATATGAGTGAAATCATGGTATTTGTCTTTTTCTGACTGACTAATTTTGCTTAGCATTATACTCCCTTGCTCCACCCTGTCATTGCAAATGGGAAGATTTTACTTTTTATGACTGAATAATATTCAATTCCATTTATATACCACTCCTTCTTTATCCATTTATCTACCATTGAACACTTGGGCTACTTCCATAATTTGGCTATGGTAAATAATGCTATAAACACAGGGATGCATGTAGCCCTTTGAAGTAGTGTTTTGTATTTCTGGGTAAATTCCCATAGTGTGATTACTGGATCATAGGGTGGTTCTATTTTTAATTTTTTGAGGAACGTCCATACTGTTTTCCACAGTGGCTGCACAGGTTTTCATTCCTACCGACAGGACACATGGGTTCTTTTTTCTCCACATCCTCACCAACACTTGTTGTTTGTGTTTTTATTTTAGTCACTCTGACAGGTAATATCTCATTGTAGTTTTGATTTGCATTTCTCTGATGATTGATGTTGAGCATCTTTTCATGTATCTGTTGGCCAACTGGATGTCTTTTTTGGAGAAATGTCTGTTCATGTCTCTTGCCCATTTTTAATTGGATTTATTTTGGGGTGTTGAGTTGTATCAGTTCTTTATATATTTTGGATATTAACCCTTAATCAGATATGTCATTAGCAAATATTGTCTCCCATTCAACAGGTTGCCTTTCAGTTATGTTGACTGTGTCCTCAGCTGTGCAAAAGCTGTTTTTTTTTAATGTAGTCCCAATAGTTTATTTTTCCTTTATTTTCCCTTGAAACAGTAGACATATCTAGAAAAATGTTATTATGGCCAATGTCAGAGACATTATTGCCAGTGCTCTCTTTTAGGATTTTTAGGGTTTCATGTCTCACATTTGGTCTTTAATCCATTTTTTATTGTGTTATGTTAGTCACCATACAGTACATCATTAGTTTTTGATGCGCTGTTCCATAATTCATTTTTTACATATGACACACAGTGCTCCATGCAATCTGTGCCCTCCTTAATACCCATCACCAGGCTCACCCTTTCCTCAATTACCCTTCCTTCTAAAACTCTCCCTTTGTTTCCCAGAGTCCATAGTCTCTTATGGTTCATCCCCCACTCCAGATTCTCCCCTTTTATTTTTCCCCTTCTCCTAATGTCCTCCATATATTCTTTATGTTCCACAAATAAGTGAAACTGTATGATATTGACTTTCTCTGTTAGACTTACTTCACTTAGCATAATCTTCTGCAGTCCCATCTGAATTGATGCAAATGTTGGGTATTCATCTTTTCTGATGGCTGAGTAATATTCCATTGTGTATATGGACTGCATCTTCTTTATCAGTTCATCTGTTGAAGGGCATCTTGGCTCTTTCTAAATTTGGCCTTTAATCCATTTTGAGTTTATTTTTGTGCAGGGTGTAAGAAAGTGGTCCAGTTTCTTTCTTTTCCATGTAGCTGACCAGTTTTCCCAATACCATTTGATGAAGAGATATTCTTTCCCTTTGGATATTCAGGCATTATTTCTTTAAATAATCTTTCTCCTATTTTTTTCTGGGATTTCTAGGACTTCAATAATTCACAGATTGTTTCTTTTAATGGATCACACAGTTCACACAAACTATCTTTATTCTTTTTTGTTTTATTTTTGCTCCTCTGAATGTATGATTTTAAACACTCTTCACTAAATCTTTCTTCTATTTGGTCAAGTGTGATGCTGAAGCTCTCTATTGAATTCTTCATTTTGATAAGTCGGGCCAGGGGTTTATCAATTTTATTAATTCTTTCAAAGAACCAGCTCCTACTTTCATTGATTTGTTCTATTGTTTTTTTTTGGTTTCTATTTCATTGATTTCTGCTCTGATCTTTATGATTTCTCTTCTCCTGCTAGGCTTAGGGTTTCTTTCTTGTTCTTTTTCCAGCTCCTTTAGGTGTAGGATTAGATTGTGTACCTGAGACCTTTCTTGTTTCTTGAGAAAGGCTTGTACCGCTATATATTTTCCTCTCAGGACTGCCTTTGTTGTGTCCCACAGATTTTGAACCGTTGTATTTTCATTATCATTTGTTTCCATGATTTTTTTCAATTCTTCTTTAATTTCCCGGTTGACCCATTCATTCTTTAGAAGGATGCTGTTTAGTCTCCATGTATTTTGGTTCTTTTCAAACTTCCTTTTGTGGTTGAGTTCTAGCTTTAGAGCATTGTGGTTTGAAAATATGCAGGGAATAATCCCAATCTTTTGATACCGGTGGAGTCCTGATTTAGGACCGAGGATGTGATCTATTCTGGAGAATGTTCCATGTGCACTAGAGAAGAATGTGTATTCTGTTGCTTTGGGATAAATGTTCTGAATATATCTGTGATGTCCATCTGGTCCAGTGTGTCGTTTAAGGCCTTTATTTCCTTGCTGATCTTTTGCTTGGATGATCTGTCCATTTCAGTGAGGGGAGTGTTAAAGTCCCCTACTATTATTGTATTATTGTTGATGTGTTTCTTTGATTTTGTTATTAATTGGTTTATATAGTTGGCTGCTCCCACGTTGGGGGCATAGATATTTAAAATTGTTAAATCTTCTTGTTGGACAGACCCTTTGAGTATGATATAGTGTCCTTCCTCATCTCTTATTATAGTTTTTGGCTTAAAATCTAATTGATCTGATATAAGGATTGCCACTCCTGCTTTCTTCTGATGTCCATTAGCATGGTAAATTCTTTTCTACCCCCTCACTTTAAATCTGGAGGTGTCTTCGGGCTTAAAATGTGTTTCTTGGAGGCAACATATAGATGGGTTTTGTTTTTTTATCCATTCTGATACCCTGTGTCTTTTGACAGGGGCATTTAGCCCATTAACATTCAGGGTAACTATTGAGAGATATGAATTCTTCAGTCACTGTTTCTTGAACTCTAGAATTTCCCTTAATGTTTTTTATTTCTTTGTTGAACTTCTCATTTTGTTCATGTATTTTTCCCCTGATTTTATTTAGTTGTCTATCTTTCTTCTCTTAACATTCACCTAATTTCTTTAAGATTATTATTCTGAATTCCTTATTGACAATTCCTGCATCTTCATTTCTTTAGGGTCAGTTATTGAAGTTTTATTAGTTTCCTTTGATGGTGTCATGTTTCCTCCATTATTCATGATCCTTGTGTCCTTGCATTTGTGTCTGTGCATTTGTCCAAGTAGGCATCTGTTCCATTTTTTGTAAACTGGCTTCAGCAGGCAGAACCCTTCAGCAGTTAGCTCATTCTGAGATCCTGATGGGCCATCGGTGGTGTCTGTGGGGTGACTTGCTGCTGGAGTTCTTGGACAGGTATATCTAGTGTGTGGGTGAGTAGATGGGCAGGCCTGATACCCAAGGGGGTGGGCCTGGAGCTTGAGTCTATGATGATGGACCTGCAATCTGAGTTTATGTGGATGGATCTAAACCTGGACCTGGGTCCATGGGGGCTCACTAGGCTCAGGAGATTACTGAGATGGTCCTGGTATCTTGGTCCACAGGAATTGGCATGATGCTGGGTGGGCCAGGAGACTGGTTTCATAGGAACTGGCCTGGAGACTAGGGCCATGGGGGCTGGCTTACTACTAGAGTAAGCCTGGAGCCTAGGACCATGGAAGTTGACCTGTAACCTGGGGTCTTGGGGGTCAGCCTGAAGATTGTGTCTATGAGGCCTGGCCTGGTACTAAGGCAGACAAAGAGCCTAGATCCATGAGAGTTAGCCTATAGGCTGAAGCGGCAGTTGTTGGCCTAGCACTGAGGTAGAACAGAAGGCTGGATCCACAGGACCCCACATGGAGCTTGAGCCACAGGGACAATCCTGGTATTGGAGCAGGCCAGGAGTCTGGGTCTGTGGGAGGTGGCCTAAAGGCTAGTTCTGTGGAAGCTTGTGAGTTCTGTAATCAACCAAGAGTCTGTGTGCACTGGAGCCCACCAGGAGCCTGGGGACATGGGGATTGACTGTGAGTGGGTGGGCCAAAAGCCTGGGTTTGTGACAGCCTACCCATAGCCTGATGTCTTGGGAGCTGCCTAGGAGCATGGGATCTGGGTGATGGTGGTGAGGCTTGAGGAACTGGGTTCACAAGAACCTGCTAGGCCTGATGCTGTGGAAACTTTCTGGGGCTACAAGAGTTACTTGGGACCACAAAAGCTAGAGGACACATGGGTGGCATAAGGAACTGGGTTTTTAGTAGCCCACCATGAGATTAGGGCCATGGAAAACACCCCAACCTGCAGGAATTGGTCTGGTCCTAGGGAGTGCCAGCTATTGGGTCCATGGTGAAGTCAGATGCTCACTTTACTCTCCTCCCATGTGTCTATCTCTGCACTGGGCTGTCAGAGATTGCAGGAGGGGTGACAGAAATAACATAACAATCTATCCTACTTTGTGTGTCTTTTCTTATTTCTATGCTTCACCCAGGTGTTGCTATCCCTAACCAGGATTCCTTAGTTCTTGTGAAGATATTTTTGCATATAGACAACTGTTCAAATTTATGTTTCTGGGGAAGGACTGGAGCTAGAAATTCCTATACTGCCATTTGGCCGATGTCATTCCACAATCTCCTGGCTTCTACTTCTTCACAGCCCATTTGCTCCTCAACCTGGTCTCTGTCCATACCACTCTTGTAACTCTTTATACAATGATTACCACCAACCTTTTAACTGCCAAATCCAATGGTCCTTTCTCAATCCTTATTTTGACTTTGCTCCAGCATTTGACAGAGTTGACATTCCTGCTCTATAAATGCCTTACTCTTTACCTTTCTGAATGAACATATTTCTGCCTCTCTGAACACTGCCCAGTCTTTTTCACTGGCTCTTCCTAAATGTTGATCTTCCCCAAAATTATGTTTTCAGTCCTCTAATGATCTCATTTATCTAGACTCATTCTCTCTCTCTCTCTCTCTCTCAGCACTTTAATCTACTCTCATGGTGTGCATTATGAGTTTTCTCTAATAATTTCTATACCAGTATATCTGATTACCTGCTCAGTAGATGCCATTTGGATATCTCAACTTCAATATTCTGAAAATTAAACACATTTAATTCTTCCCTTATAACTGTTTATTACTAAAAAATGTTGTTAATATCCAAGAGAGAAATCTGAACATTATTATCCTTGTATCCTCCCTCTCATATCCCACATCCATTTAATCACCAAGTTCTATCAGTTATACTTCCTTAATCTCTCTAATATATCCTCTATGTTCACTGCCATAGTTTCATATCTCATCATGTCTCTCTAATATTACTACAATGGTATCCTGTTTTTCTGTGCCTCCTCTCACTTCTTCCTTTAATATGTCTACCAAAGTATAGATTGAGTGACCTGTATAAATTCAACATTTAATTTTGCTCCTCCTCTGCTTAAAATATTTCAGTGACCCTACACTATCTTTGGCATAAATTCTAAATTCCTTAGTACACAAGGTGTTCTATAATCTGGCCACTGCCTGCACTCTCCAGTCTCATCTTCCATTATTTTTATATTCATACTATACTACAGTCATACTGAATTATTATAGTTCTTTACATATCATGTTTTCTTACTCTTTTGTGTATACAGAATTCTCTGTGCTTATAACACCATTCCTCTTATGGCACAGACTGCTAATTGTTTCTTAGTGTCTATCCCTTCTTCTTGCTTTTATTCATAGAAGTCACTGAGTTTTAGCTGGGTATCTATGCCTACATTTTCTAGTCTCCCTTGCAACTAGGTAAGACCATGTTACATAACATGTACTGAAGTTATAGGTAATAGAATACAAGTGAAAATTATGTATGTAAACTTCTGGTACATGTTTTTATGAAGAAATTTTCTTTTTTCCATTCCATCTCTTTTCCCTCTTCTCTGTGGGTGGTACTGATGAGTACCAAGATTGAAGCCAAGTGGTGAGGAGAGCAGAGCTGCCCCACAAATTCTGGACTGTTTACCTCTAGACTTCTCCATGAGAGAAACAAACTTTTCTTATCTTATTTGTATCACTGAATGTGTGGTCCTTTATTTTACAGGAATTAGCTTATACTTTAATTTATCTACTCCTCTTTAACTTTCAGGACTCAAATCAGGCATTACCCAATGTATGAAGGCTTCTCTGACTCCCAAACAGAGATCTATTCCCCTTCCTTGTGCTCTCATAGCATCTGATATATATCTTCATCTTCAGTAGTTATTATACAATATCCTGAATGTTAGCTGGTCCAAATTCTCTGTCAGTATCAAAAGTTTCCTAATAGTTAAGATTTTTGTCTCATTCATCTTTAGAAGTAAGAGCCCTACTAGGGCACCAGACAAAAGTTAGTGGCTCAATGGCAGTTTTCAGAATTAATAAATGAATCTCGGCTGCCAGGCCCCTCAAGGCCTATTAAATAATAGAGCCTATTCTCACTTATTCCTTCTCCAACTGCAAATGGGAAAAGAAAGCATATTATATAGATTACTGACAGCTTTGATTTTGTTGGGGCTTTACCACTTACTAGCTAAGCAACCTCAGGCAAGGTACTTAAACTATATGAGCTTGACACTTGAAGCTCAGTTTGCATTTTGCAAACAGTTGCAAAATTAGGATAATGATACCATCTACTTTATAGGGTTTTTGTAATGATTGAATAAGAAGATATATGTAAAGAGCATAGTTTCAACACATGAGATACTCAATAAATTATAACTATTAGCAATCCTAAAAAGGACTTAAACCCATGTTTCCTTGGATAAGGGTGATAAGTAGCTGGGGCACGAGGGAAGCAGAGATTGGAAGAATAAGAGGTGAAGTGGTTATGTGCTAATCAAATCAGGGGATGTGAACTTGTTGGTTCCTTGAGGTCTCTGGCAGATTAAATGATTTCATTTCCTTCTTCCAGTTACACAAATTATTCACTTCTCATTCCTTGAAGAACAGGCTGTAAAGAAGGAGATTTTATCCATTCATCTGTTGATGGACATCTAGGTTCTTTCCACAATGGAAAGAAGATATATGTAAAGAGCATATGGAAAGATTGTTGATTTTATCCATCAACAGATGAATGGATAAAATCTCCTTATTTACAGCCTGCTCTTCAAGGAATTACCCAGGCCCCAAGATGGATATGGGCTCACCAAATTCTAGGGTTTGTACTGAGAGCTTCCAAATTTACCTGTACAGGATGCTGGCTATAGTTCCTGTCTCCACCAAATAGACTAAGACATTGGTTGGGAGTCTTTTGAGACCAGTTTTGCCAATGTGCCAGAAAAAATGCTTATTAGGCTTAAGTTCACACTCTCTCTAAGTGAGAAAAGTCTAGAAAAACAGAGAGGACGCTTTCTGCTGTGCATCCTCTCTAAAATTAAAACATGGCCTTTACAACCCTATAGTCAACACAGATTACATCTTCTCCAAAGCTGGCCTGCAGAGGCAAACCTTGAAGAGAGGCTTTAATGTGGAAATACTGGCAATTACTGTGGTAAGAATAATCCACTACCTCTCTCTGTTCTGTGGGCCCTCCAAAGGTCTCATTTCGCATCTCTTTTTAAATGAGCTTTAACCTATGTGTTACTGCTATTCACAAGGAAATGGAGTAAATGGTCCTGCTTGCTCATTCAACTCTGGCCACTTCGGCCTCTTTGCTGTTCAACATGCCAAAATCTTCTGCCTCAGGGCCTTTGCTGTTCAATATTCTTGGAGCAGTTCTTCCCCAAGATATCCACCATGGTTTGTACCCTTAATTAATTTACTTTTTTGCCTAAAATATATTATATTATATTATATTATATTATATTATATTATATCATATTAATATCATCTTCTATAAGATGACAATCCCTTACCTTGTTTTATTTTTCTTCAGAGCACTTACCACCACCTGGAAAATATATCAAATTGTTTATCATTTGTCTTACCCAAGTAGAATATAAGATCCTTTGTTTTGTTTATAGGTATATACAATAAGAATTTAGTAAGTACTCATTTAACTAACAGATATCATTAGCTCTTCAAAAATAGAACTATAAACTACAGATTAACTACTGACCCTCAGAAGGAAATCCTGGGAAAATCCTCATAGTTTCTCTTATGAGAGGAGAAGGGAGAGATGATGGGCCTATGGTCTCTGGACTCACTTTTGGCAGCCCAGTTTTAATGAGGGGATAACTTTTAGAGACAAAGGGAGTTAAGAAAGGCACACGAAAAGAAACCCAGTCTGCTCTACTCAATTCCCTATCAACTTCTTGATTATCCATGAAAAGACAATCATCTAACTATGTTCTGAGAAAGGAATAACAGTATACCCTTTGAAGGTAAAAGAAACAAATCCTAAAGGAAGGGGAAACTCATAGTGCATGGGGCTCTCCTAGGGATGTATGCTGAAAAAAAATAAATTAAAAAAAAATTCAACCTGAAACAATATTCTCCAAGATATCATGTAAAATGAAAAATGAAAAGAATTTTCAAGGCAGTAAGAGAGAAAGTAAAACCTATAAGGGAACATTATAAGGCTATTTGAAGATTTCCCACAGATGTCTTTCAGGCTTAGGGATAGTTGGTTGACATATGCAAAATGTGGAAGGAATAAAATTCAACCAAGAATATTTTACCTGGAAAAGTCATCTTTCAGAAATGAAGGACAGATAAAGACTTTGCCAACAAACAAAAGCTGTGGTAGTTCATAAACTCTAGACCTGCCTTACAGGAAGTACTGAAAGGAATTCTTCATGCTGAAATGAAAGGACACTAATTAGTTATATAAAAATATATGAAAATAAAAAATCTACTGGTAAAGATAAGTATATTCTCAAATTCAGAATACTCTAATACTGTAATATGGTAGTATGTTAACTTTGTAACTTTAGTATAAATGTTAAAGTACAAAAGTATTAAAAAAAACTTTAGGTACAATAATTTTAATAGGTACACAATATAAAAAGAGGTAAAATTTCAGGGTGCCTGGGTGGCTCAGTGGGTTAAAGCATCTGCCTTTGTCTTTGGTCTTGATCTCAGGGTCCTGGGATCGAGCCCCACATCAGGCTCTTCATGCAGTGGGGAGCCTGCTTCCCCCTCTCTCTCTGTCTACCTCTCTGCCTACTTGTGATCTCTATCTGTCAAATAAATAAATAAAATCTTTTAAAAAAAAGAGGTAAATTTTGACGTCAAAAACAAAATATGTGAAGAGGTGTAAAATGGTTGAGGTTCTGTGTGTGATCAAAGATAAGTTGTTCTCAGCTTAAAAGAGGTTTTTATATTGATATTTTTGTTTACGGAAGCCTCATGGTAACCACAAAACAATAACTAAAAGTAGATACACAAAAGATAAAGAGAAAGGAATCAAAACATACCGGCACAGAAAATGATCAGTTCACTAGAACAAAGACAGCAAGAGAAGAGGAAAGGAACAGCAGAATTACAAAAGAGCCAGAAAACAGTTATTAGCAAACTGAGGGTTTTAGATGGGGTGGGGGATAGGTTGGCCCAGTGATGGGTATTTTTTTTTTAAGATTTTATTTATTTATTTGACAGAGAGAGATCACAGGTAGGTAGAGAGGCAGGTAGAGAGAGAGAGAGAGAGAGAAGCAGGCTCCCCGCCGAGCAGAGAGCCCGATGTGGGACTCGATCCCAGGATCCTGAGATCATGACCTGAGCCGAAGGCAGCAACTTAACCCACTGAGCCACCCAGGCGACCCCCAGTGATGGGTATTAAGGAGGGCACAGTATTGTATGGAACACTGGGTATTATATATAAACAATGAATCATGGAACACTACATCAAAAACTAATGATGTACTGTATGGTGATGAACATAACATAATCTAAATAATAAAAAAGATATAATTAGTAAATCTTTACCTATCAATAATTATGTAAATGTAAGTATACTAAAAATTTCAATCAAAAGGCATAGAGTGCTGATTGTATTAAAAATAAGACCCAATAATATGCTGCCTAAAAGAGACTTACTTCAGCTTTAAGGGCACACAGAGGCCCAAAATAAAGGGATGGAAAAAGATAATACCATGCAAATGGAAACAAAAAGAAAGCAGGGATAGCTACACTTTTATGAGACAAGGTAAACTTTAAGCCAAAGACTATAACAAGAGAAAAAGAAGGTCATTATATAATGATAAGTCTATTTTTCAAGAAGATGTATCAATTTTAAGTATATATACACTCAGCATTAAAGCACAAAAATATATTAAGTAAATACTAACAGATCTGAAGGGAGAAATAGATAACAAAAAATAATAGTAGGGGACTTAAACACCCCACATTCATCAATGCATATAGATCATCCAGATAGGAAATCAATAAAGCAGTATTGGACTTGAACTATACCTCAGACCAAATGAACCTAACAGACATTTATAGAACACTGCATCCAACAGCAACTGAATACACATTCTCCTCAAGTGCACATGGAACTTTCTAAAGCATAGATCATAGGTTAGGTCACAAAACAAGCCTTAGCAAATGTATGAAGATTAAAATCATACCAAATATCTTTTCTGACCAGGATTTTATGATACTAGGCATTAGTAACAGGAGGAAAATTCACAAATATGTGGTAATTAAACAACACACTCTTGAATAACCATTGGGTCAAGGAAGAAATCAAAAGGGAAATAAATATTTTGAAATAAATGACGGTAGAAAAACAGTGTATCAAACTTAGGGGATCAGCAAAAGCAGTTCTAAGAGGGAATTTTATGCTGATGAACACCCACTTTAAGACAAAAGAATGATGACACCCAAGTCACAACTCAGCCTTCATGCTGCTGGAGCTAGCCAGCTGCCTGCATGATGCACATCTGCAGTGCCCACCACCCATAGCACTTAATTATTTGATTTTCCACTGTGGCTGGTGAGAGCTGGAATTCTTTTAGGCACTGTGTGATCTTAGGTAATTAATCCCTCTAATTCAATTGTGTGGTTCTTTCCTCACACATAAGCATTAATCATACCTCAGCTAAAGTCTTAAAGAGAACTTCTGCAGCTCTCCAGAGCTCTTTGTGCAGCTACCTTCTCTCTGATATTTTACCCTGAAAAATTCTCTTTCTTGCCCTCTCCATACTTGCAACTTGTGTCTTCAACTTAAGCTGACTGATGGGCTCCCTCTGAGCTTTCCTCCATAAATTATGGCTTACAGACTTTCTCCATGCTGTAAGCTGGGAATATCATGAGACTCACCTCATTTCTTTTTCCTGTCTCTCATGGATCACCGTCTTTCATTATCAGATTTCCAATGTCTTAAAGCCCATTGTCATGTGTATTTTTTCTAGTTTTTAAATTATTAGTTGCAGAAGATGTAAACCTAATACCTGTAGTCCTACCTTGACTAGAAGTGGAAGTAGCTATTATAGTGTTTTCAGAGGACAGTTTGGCCTTTTATATCAGTATTTTAAATGTGTTTTTCTTTTGACTCAGCAATTCCAGTCATTCTTCTAGTTGCTGGAGATATAACAGTGAATATGATAATGTACTTCCCTATGGCTTACAATAGATTAGAGTGGCAGACACAAAAACAAAAAAATGAATAATTACAATATATTTTGTTGGGAAGTAATAAAAAATTCTAAGGAGAAAAAAAGGGGGGGTAGGACGCATTGCATACAGGGAAGTATGGGCTCACTGAAAGGAGTATATTTGATCATAACCTACTGAAATTAAGAGAGCAAGCTATATGAATATCTGGAGGAAGAGCACTCCAGGTAGATGAAACACTCAGTACAAAGTCCGTGGTGTGTTTGATAAATAGCAAGAGATACTCTTTTTTTAAAAAAAATATTTTTATTTATTTGACACAAAGAGATCATTAGTAAGAAGGGAGGCAGGCAGAGAGGGGGGCGAGGGAAGCAGGCACCCCACTGAGCAGAGAGCCCGATGTGGGGCTCAATCCCAGAACCCTGGGACCATGACCTGAGCTGAAGGCAGAGGCTTTAACCCACTGAGCCACCCAGGCGCCCCAGCAAGAGATATTCTTAACAATTCCTATAGTGCATAAACATATGCTCACAAAATGGTAATTATTCAGAATATTACTACTATTAGTGTTGAAACTGTATTGCCTCAAAGTTTATCTGCTTGCTACTATGTCATATTCTCTCTTTCCTATGCCATGAGACATTGAGACGTGTATTGCCTTGTGATTGTGCTTGCAATGTTTTCTATCATTGATCAGCTTTTACACAGGGTTTCCTTATGTTCCCAATCCTGTAATTTCTGTGACATTGCAGCCTGATACAATATTGGTCTCTGGCATTTCTTTTTGCACTAATCATTTGGGTTGATTTCATTTGTCGCCTTCCTCCCTCACCATGTGTGTGTCCTCCCAGAGTGTGTGCACTCTGGCCAAAAGCTCAGTTCTCCCAGAGCCAAGAAAGGTTTTCAAATACATATGACACTATATAAAAATTGTAATCATTTGGGGGTGCCTGGCTGGCTCAGGCATCTGATTCTTGATTTCGGTTTGGGTCTTGATCTCAGGGTCATGAGTTGAAGCCCCATGTTGAGCTCTGTGCTGGGCATGGACCCTGCTTTAAAAAATCTTATAATGGGATGCCTGGGTGGCTCAGTCATTAAGCGTCTGCATTTGACTCAGGTCATGATCCCAGCATCCTGGGATCCAGCCCCACATCAGACTCCCTGCTCAGTGGGAAGTCTGCTTCTCCCTCACTCTCCCTGCTTGTGTTACCTCTCTTGCTGTGTCTCTCTCTGTCAAATAAATAAATAAAATCTTTAAAAAATTTTTGTAATGATACCCTCTCCCTCATTTGTCCAGCACTTTTTACAATGGATAGGACATTTTGTTTTCACCCTTTCTTATTTTTTTAATTTTATTTTTTCAGTGTTCCAAAATTCATTGTTTATGCACCACACCCAGTGCTCCATGCAATACGTGCCCTCCTTAATACCCACTACCAGGCTCACTCAGACCCCCACCCCCATTCCCTCCAAAACCCTCGGTTTGTTTCTCAGAGTCCACAGTCTCCCATGGTTTGTCTCATCTTTTTTGAATAATATATCCATGGTATGAAATTTTAAAAGATCAAGATGATATAGGAGTAAGAAATAAGTTACCGCCATCCTTTCCTCAGCCACTTATTATTCCTATCTTGAAGCAAACAATTTAACCAATTTCTTTGGTATCCTTTTAGAAATATTGGGTGCATTTTAGTAACCCTCCACAACCAACCCCTACCCATACAATGTACCTTGACTACCCTTTTCACTTGATTCTTATCACACCGTGTGAGGTAGTGGTGATCTCCCCATGTTACAGATGAGGAATCTAAAACTCAGAGATAGGAGGTGACTTGCCTAAGGTTTTCCAGGGAGTAAGTGAAAATCCAGGATTGACTGTGCAGTTTTTGTTTGCATTCTTTCCTCCACAATGTGAAGGGCCAGGTACTGTGTCTCAAACATGATGGGAGACTTCTAAACACTTGTTTGTAGCTGGAATGATTTTAAAAATCCCAATTCCTTTAGTCATATTAGAATTGCTATGGCAAACTCCAGGTGTAATGTTGGTAGGCATCAATGGGTAGTTAGAATTAGGGAGACAAAAACTTGGTCTTTCTCATTGTTTCCTCAAAATATTCTTTTACAGATCTATTCAGGTCCACCTGAAGAAAGTTGTACACCCCCAGTGCCTCCACCTCGAGTGACAGCAAGAAGGCACAAACCAATCACGATTTCAAAACGCTTGCTGCGAGAAAGAGCAATTTTTTATACTTCTTCCCTGGATGAACGTGAAGGTCAGTACTGAGGTATATCCTTAGCTTCTTAATAGCATTAGAAGTGACTGGATTGCTGCGATCTCATGAGAAAACTTCAACAGATGAGGATTTGCTTCTTATGGATGGGCAAAGACAGTGGTTTCTTGAGATGGAATCTACTGATGAAGATGCTGTAAAGACTGTTGAAATGACAACAAAGGATTTTGAATATTAAATAAGCTTAGTTGATAAAGAAGTGGCAGGGTTTGGGAGTATCAACTCCAATTTTGAAAGTTCTACTGTGGGTAAAATGCCATCAAACACTATTACATGTTAAAGAGAAATGGCATGTAAAAAGAAAAGTCAATCAATTCAGCAGACTTCATTATTGTCTAATTTTAAAAAATTGCTACACCTAACCGAACCATCACCCAGATCAGTTAGCAGCCATCAAAAATAAGGCCAGAGCTTTCTCCAGCATAAATATTATGACTTGCTGGAATCTCAGATGATGTTTAGCATTTTTAAGCAATAAAGTATTCTTTTATTTATTAAGCTTTTTATTCCAAAATAGTTAATATAAAGTGCTATATTAGTTTCAGGTATACAATATAGTGGTTCAAAACTTACATACAACACCTGGTGTTCATCACAACAAATGTACTCCTTAATCCCCATCACCTATTTTATCCATTCCTACACCCACCTCCCCTCTGGTAACCATTAGTTTACTCCCTATAGTTAAAAGTCTGTTACTTGTTCTTTTTGTTTGTTTCTTTGTTTCTCTCTCTCTCTCTCTTCCCCTTTGCTGGATTGTTTTGTTTCTTAAATTCCACATTTGAGTGAAATCATATGGTATTTGTCTTTCTCTGAGTAACTTATTTCATTTAGCATAATACTTTCTAGCTCAAAACACATCATTGCAAATGATAAGATTTCATTCTTTTTTATGGATAAGTAATATTGCGTTATATATATTCCACATATATACCATATCTTCTTTATCCATTCATCTATCAAGGAACACTTCTTTATCCATGCATCTGTTGAGGGACACTTGGGCTGGTTCCACAATTTTACTCTTGTAATAATGCTGCTATAAACATAAGGGTGCATGTATGCCTTTGAATTATTGTTTTTGTATTCTTTGGGTAAATACCCAGTAGTATAATTGCTGGATCATAGGGTAGTTCTATTTTTAATTCTTTGAGGAAACACCATACTGTTTCCCACAGTGGCTGTAAAAGTTTGCACACCCACCAATAGTGCACAGATTTCCTTTTTCTGACCATCCTCACCAATACTTGCTGCTTCTTATATTTTTAATTTTCACCCTTTTGACAGGTTTGAGGTGATACCTCATTGTAATTTTGATTTACGTTTCCCTGATGATGAGTGATGTTGAGCATCTTTTCATGTCTGTTGGCCATCTGTATGTTTTCTTTGGAGAAATGTCTGTTCATTTCTTCTGCTCATTTTTAATTTGATTATTTGTTTTTTAGGTGTTGAGTTGTATAAGTTGCTTATATATTTTGGATACTAACCCTTAATCAGACATGTCATTTGCAAATATCTTCTCCCATTCAGCAGGTTGCCTTTTAGTTTTGTTGATTGTTTCCTTCACTGTGCAGGAGCTTTTGTTTTGAGGTAGTCCCAATAGTTTATTTTTGCTTTTATTTCCCTTGCCGCAGGAGACATACCTAGAAAAAATGATGTCAGAGAAATTATTGCTTATGTTCTTTTCTAAGATTTTTAGGGTTTCAGCTCTCACATTTAGATTTTTAATCCATTTTGAGTTTTTTTTTTCATATGGTGTAAGAAATTGGTCCATTTTCATTCTTTTGCATATAACTGCGCTGTTTTAGAGGCAACATTTGTTGAAAAGACTATCTTCTCCCCATTGTATATTCTGTCCTCCTTTTTTGGAGATTAATTGATCATACGATTGTGCATTTATTCCCGGGTTTTCCATTCTATTCCATTGATCTATCTACTTATTTTTGTGCCAGTAACATACTCTTTTGACTACTAGAGCTTTGTAGCATAACTTGAAGTCTGGAATTGTGCTGCTGCCAGTTTTGTTTTTCTTTTTCAAGATTGCTTTGGCTATTTGGAGTCTTTTGTGGTTCTGTATAAATTTTAGGATTATTTTCTCCAGTTCTGTGAGAAATACTACTGGTATTTTGGTAGAGATTTCATTAAATCTCTAGATGGCTTTGGGTTGTGTAGACATTTTAACAATACTTGTTCTTCCAGTCCATGAGTATGAAATGTCTTTCCATTTCTTTGTGTCATCTTTAATTTCTTTAATGTTATGTAGTTTTCAGTGTACAGGTCTTTCTTCTCTTTCACTATGTTTATTCTTGGATACTTTATTAATTTTGATGCAATTTTAAAAAGAATTGTTTTTTAAATTTCTCTTTTTGCTGCATCATTATTATTACATAGAAATGCATTGACTTTTCTGAACATTGATTTTGTATCCTGCAACTTTATGAATTTATTTATCAGTACTAGTAGTTTTTTGGTAGTCTTCAGTTTTTTCTATATAAAGTAGCATGGCATCTGCAAATAGTGAAATTTTACTTCTTCCTCGCCTTTTATTTCTTTTTCTTGTCTGAATGTTGTAGCTAGGACTTCCATTACTATGTTGAATAAAAGTGGTGAAAATGGGGGACCCTGGGTGGCTCCATCATTAAGCCTCTGCCTTTAGCTCAGGTCATGATCCCAGGGTCCTGGGATTGAGACCCACATCAGACTCCCTGCTTAGTGGGGAGCCTGCTTCTCCCTCTCCCCCTGCCTGTTTTCCCTCTCTCCCTCTTCCCCTGCCTGTGTTCCCTCTCTCTGTCAAATAAATAATAAATAAAGTCTTTTTTTAAAAAGTATTGAGGGACTGGAAGAAATTATGCTGAATGAAATAAGTCAAGCAGAGAGAGTCAATTATCATAGGGTTTCACTTATTTGTGGAGCATAAAAAATAACACAGAGGACATGGGGAGTTGGAGAGAAGGGAGTTGAAGGAAATTGGAGGGGGAGATGAACCATGAGAGACTATGTACTCTGAAAAACAATCTAAGAGTTTTGAGAGGGAGCAGTGGGAAGTTAGGCCAGCCTGGTGGTAGGTATTGTGGAGGGCACATATTGCATGGAGCACTCGGTGTGTTGCATGAACAATGAATTCTAGTACAGTGAAAAGTAATTTAAAAAATAAAAAAATTTGGCGCCTGGGTGGCTCAGTGGGTTAAGCCACTGCCTTCGGCTCAGGTCATGTTCCCAGGGTCCTGGGATCGAGTCCCGCATCGGGCTCTCTGCTCAGCAGGGAGCCTGCTTCCTTCTCTCTCTGCCTGCCTCTCTGCCTACTTGTGATCTCTCTCTCTCTGTCAAATAAATAAATAAATAAAATCTTTAAAAAATAAATAAATAGGAGGAGGAGTCAAGATGGCGGAGAAGTAGCAGGCTGAGACTACTTCAGCTAGCAGAAGATCAGCTAGATAGCTTGTCTAAAGATTGCAAACACCTGACAATCCATCGGCAGATCGAAGAGAAGAAGAACAGCAATTCTGGAAACAGAAAAATAACCACTTTCTGAAAGGTAGGACTGCCGGAGAAGTGAATCCAAAGTGACGGGAAGATAGACCGCGGGGGAAGGACCGGCTCCGGGCAAGCGGCAGAGCAACGGAGCACAAAATCAGGACTTTTAAAAGTCTGTTCCACTGAGGGACATCGCTCCAGAGGCCAAATTGGGGCGAAGCCCACGCGGGGTCAGCATGGCCTCAGGTCCCGCAGGGTCACAGAAGGATCGGGGGTGTCTGAGTGTCACAGAGCTTGCAGGTATTGGAACAGGAAAGCCGGCTACAGAGACAGAGCTGACAGTAAGCTCACACCTCGGGCTTACCTTGAACCGGTTGCAGGCTCAGTGGCTCGGAGCGCAGCCAAAGGTCAGGCAGATGGGAGTTACTGGGCGCTGTTCTCTGAGGGCGCACTGAGGAGTGGGGCCCCGGGCTCTCGGCTCCTCTGGGCTGGAGACCAGGAGGCCACCATTTCTATTCCCGTCCTCCAGAACTCTACAGAAAACGCTCAAGGAACAAAAGCTCCTGAAAGCAAAGCTGAGCAGATTACTCAGCCCAAGGTAAGGGCGGTGCAATTCCGCCTAGGGCAAAGACACTTGAGAATCACTACACCAGGCCCCTCCCCGAGAAGATCAACAAGAAATCCAGCCAAGACCAAGTTCACCTACCAAGGAGTGCGGTTTCAATACCAAGGAGAGCAGCAGAATTCCAGAGGAGGAGAAAGCAAAGCACGGAACTCATGGCTTTCTCCCTTGATTTAATTTTTTTCTTTTTCATTTTTTTTTTTTTTGGTTCTTCTGCTAAAATTTTTTTTTTAACTTGTACCCTTTTCTTTTTTAGCATTTTTTAATTAGTTTATCTGATATATATATATTTTCTTTTTTATATTTTTCTTTATTTTCTTTTTTTAAATTCTTTTCTTTTCTTTTCTTTTTTTCCTTTTTTTTCCCTTTCTTTCTTTCGGAACCGCTTTATCCCCTTTCTCCCCCCTCACGATTTGGGATCTCTTCTGATTTGGTTAAAGCATATTTTCCTGGGGTTGTTGCCACCCTTTTAGTATTTTACTTGCTCCTTCATATACTCTTATTTGGACAAAATGACAAGGCGGAAAAATTCACCACAAAAAAAGAACAAGAGGCAGTACCGAAGGCTAGGGACCTAATCAATACAGACATTGGTAATATGTCAGATCTAGAGTTCAGAATGACAATTCTCAAGGTTCTAGCCAGGCTCGAAAAAGGCATGGAAGATATTAGAGAAACCCTCTCGGGAGATATAAAAGCCCTTTCTGGAGAAATAAAAGAACTAAAATCCAACCAAGTTGAAATCAAAAAAGCCATTAATGAGGTGCAATAAAAAATGGAGGCTCTCACTGCTAGGATAAATGAGGCAGAAGAAAGAATTAGTGATATAGAAGACCAAATGACAGAGAATAAAGAAGCTGAGCAAAAGAGGGACAAACAGCTACTGGACCATGAGGGGAGAATTTGAGACATAAGTGACACCATAAGACGAAACAACATTAGAATAATTGGGATTCCAGAAGAAGAAGAAAGAGAGAGGGGAGCAGAAGGTATACTGGAGAGAATTATTGGGGAGAATTTCCCCAATATGGCAAAGGGAACGAGCATCAAAATTCAGAGAACGCCTCTCAAAATCAATAAGAACAGGCCCACACCCCGTCACCTAATAGTACAATTTACAAGCCTCAGTGACAAAGAGAAAATCCTGAAAGCAGCCCGTGAAAAGAAGTCTGTAACATACAATGGTAAAAATATTAGATTGACAGCTGACTTATCCACAGAGACCTTGCAGGCCAGAAAGAGCTTGCATGATATTTTCAGAGCACTAAACGAGAAAAACATGCAGCCAAGAATACTATATTCAGCTAGGCTATCATTGAAAATAGAAGGAGAGATTAAAAGCTTCCAGAACAAACAAAAACTGAAAGAATTTGCAAACACCAAACCAGCTCTACAGGAAATATTGAAAGGGGTCCTGTAAGCAAAGAGAGAGCCTACAAGTGGTAGATCAGTAAGGAACAGAGACCATATACAGTAACAGTCACCTTATAGGCAATACAATGGCACTAAATCAAATCTCTTAAAAGTTACCCTGAATGTTAATGGGCTAAATGCCCCAATCAAAAGACATAGTGTTTCAGAATGGATAAAAAAACAAAACCCATCTATATGTTGCCTCCAAGAAACTCATTTTAAGCCCCAAAACACCTCCAGATTTAAAGTGAGGGGGTGGAAAAGAATTTACCATGCTAATGGACATCAGAAGAAAGCAGGAGTGGCAACCCTTATATCAGATCAGTTAGATTTTACGCCAAAGACTATAATAAGAGATGAGGAAGGACACTATATCATACTCAAAGGATCTGTCCAACAAGAAGATCTAACAATTTTAAATATCTAGGCCCCCAACGTGGGAGCAGCCAACTATAGAAACTATATAAACCAATTAATAACAAAGAAACACATCAACAATAATACAATAATAGTAGGGGACTTTAACACTCCCCTCACTGAAACGGACAGATCATCCAAGCAAAACATCAGCAAGGAAATAAAGGCCTTAAACGACACACTGGACCAGATGGACATCACAGATATATTCAGAACATTTCATCCCAAAGCAACAGAATGCACATTCTTCTCTAGTGCACATGGAACATTCTCCAGAATAGATCACATCCTCGGCCCTAAATCAGGACTCAACCGGTATCAAAAGATTGGGATCATTCCCTGCATATTTTCAGCTAGAACTCAACCACAAGAGAAAGATTGGAAAGAACCCAAATACATGGAGACCAAAGAGCATCCTTCTAAACAATGAATGGGTCAACCGGGAAATTAAAGAAGAATTGAAAAAAATCATGGAAGCAAATGATAATGAAAATACAACGGTTCAAAATCTGTGGGACACAACAAAGGCAGTCCTGAGAGGAAAATAAATAGCAGTACAAGCCTTTCTCAAGAAACAAGAAAGGTCTCAGGTACACAACCTAACCCTACACCTAAAGGGGCTGGAGAAAGAACAGGAAAGAAACCCTAAGCCCAGCAGGAGAAGAGAATTCGTAAAGATCAGAGAAGAAATCAATGAAATAGAAACCAAAAAAAACATAGAGGAAATCAACGAAACTAGGAGCTAGTTCTTTGAAAGAATTAATAAAATTGATAAGCCCCTGGGCATACTTATCAAAAAGAAAAGAGAAAGGACCCAAATAAATAAAATCATGAATGAAAGAGGAGAGATCACAACTAACACCAAAGAAATACAAACTATTATAAGAACATACTATGAGCAACTCTACGCCAACAAATTTGACAATCTGGAAGAAATGGATGCATTCTTAGAAACATATAAACTACCACAACCGAACCAGGAAATAGAAAGCCTGAACAGACCCATAACCAGTAAGGAGATTGACACAGTCATTAAAAATCTCCAAACAAACAAAAGCCCAGGGCCAGATGGCTTCCTGGGGGAATTCTACCAAACATTTAAAGAAGAACTAATGCCTATTCTCTTTAAAACGTTCCAAAAAATAGAAATGGAAGGAAAAGTTCCAAACTCATTTTATGAGGCCAGCATCACCTTGATCCCAAAACCAGACAAGGATCCCATCAAAAAAGAGAGCTATAGACCAATATCCTTGATGAACACAGATGCGAAAATTCTCACCAAAATACTATCCAATAGGATTCAACAGTATATTAAAACGATTATTCACCACGACCAAGTGGGATTTATTCCAGGGCTGCAAGGTTGGTTCAACATCTGCATATCAGTCAATGTGATACAACACATCAATAAAAGAAAGAACAAGAACCATATGATACTCTCAATAGATGCTGAAAAAGCATTTGACAAAGTACAGCATCCCTTCCTGATCAAAACTCTTCAAAGTGTAGGGATAGAGGGCACATACCTCAATATCATCAAAGCCATCTATTGAAAACCCACTGCAAATATCATTCTCAATGGAGAAAAACTGAAAGCTTTTCCTCTAAGGTCAGGTACATGGCAGGGATGTCCATTATCACCACTGCTATTCAACATACTACTAGAGGTCCTAGCCTCAACAATCAGACAACAAAAGGAAATTAAACGCATCCAAATCGGCAAAGAAGAAGTCAAATTATCACTCTTCGCAGATGATATGATACTATATGTGGAAAACCCAAAAGACTCCACTCCAAAACTGCTATAACTTATACAGGAATTCAGTAAAGTGTCAGGGTATAAAATCAATGCACAGAAATCAGTTGCAATTCTCTACACCAACAACAAGACAGATGAAAGAGTAATTAAGGAGTCAATCCAATTTACAATTGCACCCAAAGCCATAAGATACCTAGGAATAAACCTAACCAAAGAGGCTAAGAATCTATACTCAGAAAACTATAAAGTACTCATGAAAGAAATGGAGGAAGACACAAAGAAATGGAAAAATGTTCCATGCTCCTGGATTGGAAGAATAAATATTGTGAAAATGTCTATGCTACCTAAAGCAATCTACACATTTAATGCAATTCCTATCAAAGTACCATCCATCTTTTTCAAAGAAATGGAACAAATAATTCTAAAATTTATATAGAACCAGAAAAGACCTCGAATAGCCAAAGGGATATTGAAAAAGAAAGCCAACGTTGGTGGCATCACAATTCCGGACTTCAAGCTCTATTACAAAGCTGTCATCATCAAGACAGCATTGTACTGGCACAAAAACAGACACATAGATCAATGGAACAGAATAGAGAGCCCAGAAATGGACCCTCAACTCTATGGTCCACTAATCTTTGACAAAGCAGGAAAGAATGTCCAATGGAAAAAAGACAGCCTCTTCGATAAATGGTGCTGGGAAAATTGGACAGCCACATGCAGAAAAATGAAATTGTACCATTTCCTTACACCACACACGAAAATAGACTCAAAATGGATGTAGGACCTCAATGTGCGATAGGGATCCATCAAAATCCTTGAGGAGAACACAGGCAGCAACCTCTTCAACCTCAGCCGCAGCAACATCTTCCTAGGAACATCACCAAAGGCAAGGGAAGCAAGGGCAAAAATGAACTATTGGGATTTCATCAAGATCAAAAGCTTTTGCACAGCAAAGGAAACAGTTAACAAAATCAAAAGACAACTGACAGAATGGGAGAAGATATTTGCAAACGACATATCAGATAAAGGACTAGTGTCCAGAATCTATAAAGAACTTAGCAAACTCAACACCCAAAGAACAAATAATCCAATCAAGAAATGGGCAGAGGACATGAACAGACATTTCTGCAAAGAAGACATCCAGATGGCCAACAGACACATGAAAAGTGCTCCATATCACTGGGCATCAGGGAAATACAAATCAAAACCACAATGAGATATCACCTCACACCAGTCCGAATGGCTAAAATCAACAAGTCAGGAAATGACAGATGCTGGCGAGGATGCGGAGAAAGGGGAACCCTCCTACACTGTTGGTGGGAATGCAAGCTGGTACAGCCACTCTGGAAAACAGCATGGAGGTTCCTCAAAATGTTGAAAATAAAACTACCCTATGACCCAGCAATTGCACTATTGGGTATTTACCCTAAAGATACAAACGTAGTGATCCAAAGGGGCACGTGCACCCGAATGTTTATAGCAGCAATGTCCACAATAGCCAAACTATGGAAAGAACCTAGATGTCCATCAGCAGATGAATGGATCAAGAAGATGTGGTATATATACACAATGGAATACTATGCAGCCATCAAAAGAAATGAAATCTTGCCATTTGCGACAATATGGATGGAACTAGAGCGTATCATGCTTAGCGAAATAAGTCCAACAGAGAAAGGCCACTATCATATGATCTCCCTTATATGAGGAAGAGGTGATGCAACATGGGGACTTAAGTGGGTAGGAGAAGAATCAATGAAACAAGATGGGATTGGGAGGGAGACAAACCATAAATGACTCTTAATCTCACAAAACAAACTGAGGGTTGCTGGGGGGAGGGGGATTAGGAGAAGAGGGGTGGGGTTATGGACACTGGGGTGAGTATGTTCTTTGGTGAGTGCTCTGAAGTTTGTAAACCTGTTGATTCACAGACCTGTTCCCCTGGGGATAAAAATATATGTTTATAAAAAATAAAAAGTTAAAGAAGGAAAGAAAGAAAGAAAAATTTAAAAAATTAAAATAGATACATTTTCTTGCATGGACATTATATCTCAATAAAGTATTTTTAAAATAAAATTTTTTTAAAAAGCAGTGAGAATGGATATCCTTGTCTTGTTCATGATCTTAGGGGGAGAGCTCTCAGGTTTTCCCCACTGAGTATGGTGTTCACTGTGAGTTTTTCATGTAAGACCTTTATGTTGAGGCAAAGACCTACTTTGTTGAGATTTTATTTTGTTTTTCATGAATGGATTGGTGCTTGTCAAATGTCTTTTTTGGATCTATTGAAATGATCATATGGTTTTTGTCCTTTCCCCTATTGATGTGAAGTATGACTTTGATTAATTTGCTAATATTTAATCACTCTTGCATCCTTGGAATAAATTCCCCTTTATCGTGGTGAATGAATGTTTTGAAGTATTGTTGTATTCAATTTTCTAGTATTTAGTTGATTTTTTTTGCATCTATATTCAATAGAAATGTCAGATTTTGATTCTTTTTTTTGTGCTTTCTTTATCTGGTCTTGGTATCAGGGTAATGCTGGTCTCATAGAATGAATTTGGAAGTTCTCCTTCCTTTTCTATTTTTGTAATATCTGGAGAAGAATAGGTATCAAATCTTCTTTAAATGTCTGGTAGAATTTGCCTATGAAGCTGTCTTGTCCTGGACTTCTGGTTTTGGGGAGTTTTTTGATAATTGAATTCACTTTCTTTGCTGGTTATTGGTCTATTCAAGTTTTCTCTTTCTTCCTGCTCCAGTTTTGGTAGGTTATATGTTTCTAGGAATTTACCTGTTTTTTCTAGGTTGTCCAGTTTGTTGGCATATAGTGTCTCATAATATTTTCTTACATTTGTTTGTATTTCTGTGGTGTTGGTTCCTATTTCTCCCCTCTCATTTGTGATTTTATTTGAGTAATTTCTCTTTGTTTTTCTGGTGAGTATGGCTAAAGTTTTATCAATTTTGCTTATCTTTTCAAAGACACAAGTCCTGGTTTCACTGATTAGTTCTACGTGTGTGTGTGTGTTTAAGCTTCTGTATCTTTTCTTTTCTACTCAAATATTTACTATTTCCTTCCTTCCCCTTAGATTTTAGTTTTGTTTATTCTTCTTTTTCTCACTTCTTTATGTATAATGTTAGGTTGTTTATTTGAAATTTTTCTTGCTCCTAGAGTTTGGCATATATTGCTATAAACTTCCCTCTTTGCATTCCCTTTGCTGTATCCCATTGATTTTTGGACTGCTATGTTTTCTTTTTCATTTGTTGCCATGTAATTTTATATTTCTTCTTTGATCTATTAGTTGACCCATTCATTATTTAGTAGGATGTCATTTAGTCTCCATGTGTTTATGTTCTTAACAGATTTTTTTCTTTTCGTTGATTTGTGGTTTCATAGTGTGGTAGTCAGAAAATATGCATGGTATTACTTTAATATTTTTTAATTTGTTGAGACTTTTCTTGTGGCATAATTTGTGTCCCATTCTGGAGAATGTTCCATGTGCCCTTGAAAAGAATGTGTATTCTGCTGTTTAAGGATGGTGTTCTGAATATATCTGCTCAATCCATCTGGTCCAGTGTCTCCTTCAAAGCCATTATTTCCTTGTTGGTTTTCTGATTGGATTGTCTGTCTGTGATGTGAATGTCCCCTACTATTATTGTGTTACTATCAATTTGTTCCTTTTTTTGCTTTTAAATATCTTATATACTTAGTTACTCCCATGTTAGGTGCATAAATATTTACAAATGTTATAACTTCTTGTTAGATTTTCCTCTTTATTATTATACACTGTCCTTGTTTGTTTCTTGCTACAGTCTTTTTTTTAAAGCCTATTTTCCCCAAGTCACAAGATATAAAATCAGTGTACACTAGTCAGTTCCATATCTATACACTAACAATGACACAGCAGAAAGAGAAATAGAGGAATTGATCCCATTTATAAATGCACCAAATACTATAAGATACCTGGAAATAAACCTAATCAAAGAGGTAAAGTGTCTTTATTCTGAAAACTATAGAAAACTTATGAAAGAAATTGAAGAACACATAAAGAAATGGAAAAATCATCCATGCTCATGAACTGGAAGAACAAATATTGTTAAAACAACTATGCTACCCCCAAAAAGTCTATACATTCAATAGAGTCCCTATCAAAATGCCATCAGCATTTTTCACAGAGCTGAAACAAACAATCCTAAAATTTGTATGAAACCAGGAAACATCCCAGATAGCCAAAGGAATGTTTAAAAAGAAAACCAAAGCTTGTGGCATCACAATTCCAGACTTCAAGCTGTATTACAAAGCTGTAATCAGCAGGACAGTATGGTCTGGGCACAAAAACAGACATATAGGTCAATGGAACAGAATAGAGAACCCAGAAATGGACCCTCACCTCTATGATCAACTGATCTTCAACAAAGCAGGAGGGACTATTCAATGGAAAACCAGTGGTGTTGGGAAAATTGGACAGCCACATGCAGAAGAATGAAACTGGACCAGTTTATTATACCATACACAAAAATAAACTCAAATTGGATTAAAGACCTAAATGTGAGATAAGAATCCCTCAAAATCCTGGAGGAGAATACAGGCAGCAATGTCTTTGACCTCAGACACAGCAACTTCTTGCTAGACACATCTCTAGATGCAAGGGAAACAAAAGCAAAAATGAACTATTGGGAGTTCAAGATAAAAAGCTTTTGCACAGCAAAGGAAACAATCAACAAAACTAAAAGGCAAGCTATGGAATTGGAGAAGATATTCACAAATGATGTATCAGATAAAGGGTTAGTATCCAAAATATATAAAAAGCTTATACAACTCAACATTCAAAAAAAAATCCAATTTTTAAAAAATGGACAGAAGATATGAAGAGACATTTCTCCAAAGAAGACATACAAATGGCTAACAAACACATGAAAAAATGTTCAACATAACTCAGAAGCAGGGAAAGACAAATCAAAACCACAATGAGATATCACCTCACACTGGTCAGAATAACTTAAATTAACAAGTCAGGAAACAACAAATGTTGGTGAGAATGCGGAGAAAGAGGAATGCCAACTGGTGTAGCCACTCTGTAAAACAGTATTGGGGTTCCTCAAAAAGTTAAAAATAGAACTACCCTACAATCTAGCAATTGCACTGCCAGGTATTCTTCCAAAGGATACAGACACAGTGATTTGAAGGGGCACATGCACCCCAATGTTTATATAGCACCAATGTCCACAATAGCCAAAATATGGAAAAAGCCTAGATATCTATCAACAGATAGATCTCCCCCAACTTGTGTTCCTTCTATCTCTGTGTGTCTCTCTCTGTAAAATAAATAAATAAAATCTTTTTAAAAAAAAAAAAGACAAACAAAATTGACATTTATTTAGACTAGGGAAAAAAAGAGAGAAGACTTAAATAAAAGTAAAAATGAAAGAGGAGACATTACAACAGAAATTCAGAGATTCATAAAGAGACAACTGTGAACAATTAAATTCCAACAAGTTGGATAAGCTAGAAGAAATGGATACATTTCTAGAAACATACAAGCTCTCAAGACTGAATTATAAATAGAAAAACTGAATAGACCAATAATGAGTAAGGAGATGAATTGCAACCAAAAACCTCCCAACCAAGAAAAGCTTCACAGTCTAATGTATTCACTGGAGAATTCTACCAACCATTAATGAAGAATTAATACCAATCTTTCTAAAACCCTTGCAAATCTTTAAGAAGAAGGAACAATCCTATCTCATTTTTTGAGACCAGCCTTACCTCGGTACCAAATCCATGAAAGACAATATAAAACAGGAAAATTGTAGGCCAGTATCCCTGACGAATATAGATGCTAAAATCCTTGACAAAGTACTTGAAAACTGAATCCAACAGCAGATTAAAAGAATCTTGAACCATGGTCAAGTGAGATTTATCCCTAGGATGGGTACAAGTATGGTTCAGTATAAATAAAACAATAAATGGGACACATCACATTGGTAGAATGAATGATAAAAATTATATGATCTTTTCAATAGATCCAGAAAAAAGCATATTCATCAAAATTATTTCATGATAACAATTCTCAACAAATTACATATAGAAGGAATGTACTTTGGTATCATAAAGGCCATATATAACAAACCCACAGCTAATATTATACTCAAAGGTGAAAAGCTGAAAGCTCTTGATCTTAGAAAGATCAAGAACAAGGATGTCCACTGCCTCCACTTTTATTCAGCATAATATTGTAGTCCTAGCCAGAGAAGTTAGTCAAGAAAAAGAAAAAAGAAAAGTGTCCAAATTAGAAAGCAAGAAGTAAAATTGTCTGTTTGTAGGTGGTATGCTCTTATATAGAAAAAAATCCTAGGGGGTCCTGGGTGGCTCAACTTGTTAAGCATCTGCCTTCCAGCTTAGGTCATGATTCCAGGGTCCTGGGATTGAGCCCTAGGTTAGGCTTCCTGCTCAGTGGGAAGCCTGCCTCTTCTCTCCCTTTGCCACTCCCCCAGCTTGTGTACGCTCTCTCTCGCTTGCTCTCACTCTTTCTCTCTCCCTCAAATAAGTAAATTAAATATTTTTTTAAATAAAATAAAGAAAAAACTCTAAAGACTCCAGCAAAAGACTGTTAGAACTAATAAGCAAATTCAACAAAGTACAGGATACAAAATCAACATACAAAATTCACTTGTGTTATATACTAACAATGAACTATCAAAAAAAAAAAGAAAGAAAAAGAAATTTTAAAAAATACCATTTACAATAGCATCAAAAAATTAACCAAGAAGTTGAAGACCTGTGCACTGAAAATTAGAAAGCATCGATGAAAGAAATTGAGAAAAACATAAATAAATGGAAAGATATTCTGTGTTCATGTATTGGAAGGATTATCTACAGAATCAATGCAAGTCTGTATATTTGAGTTTTTAAGGTTCCACATATAAATGAGATCATGCAGTTTTTTTTTTTTTCCTTTCTGTGTCTACCTTGTTACCCTAAGCATAATGTCTTCCGGGTTTTATCCATATCATTGCAAATGGCAGGATAGCCTCCTTTCTTAAGGCTGAATAATATTCATATATGTGATTATATAGCTATATTTTCTTCATTCATCTGTTAGCAGACACTTAAGTTGTTTCTATATCTTGTTATCTTTTTAATTCTTGCTGTCATAAGTGAATGTGAATCCATACGCCTTTAATTCTTATGACTTCCCATTTAAGATAGGTAAATTGAGATCCATTTTGTAGTGACGTCATTGGATGCTCAGAGAGGGTAAGTAGTTTGCTAAGTCCACATAGTTTCTAAATGACAGAGCAGCAATTTGCATCCACCTCATTCGAGAACTCATTTGTCTACTACATAGTGTCTAAACACTCTTCCGAGAAGCCATTGATCCTACTCACCACTGTTCTTTACCAGCAACATTTCATTATTTCACTCCCAAACTTGTTATTCCACTCTATAGAGTATTTCAGTGAGTCTTTTCACCAACATCACGGACGCCTGCACACCCACATATCTAAACAATGTCCATACCACTCTTTACATCTCTTGACTCTGTCTCTCTTTGCTGCTGGTATTCTAATTTAGATCCTTCTAATCAGCAGTTTCCTATCTTGCCTCCCTACCTCTAGTCTCTCTACTCCTATGTTTTAATATGACCCAAAAGTGATATTCTAAAAACACATGTGATAATGCCACTTCCTGGCCCAAAAATAACCTCTTTAACCCAGTGATAAAGTTTATATCCCTGAACATGGCATTTATGGCCTTAATGATACATTCCCAATCCACCTTAACAACCTCATCTCCAACTACACACACTTTTCATCTAAAATCAGTTACTGTGCCCAAGCCACACTAAATTTTATTTTATGTTTTTTATGTTTTTTTTAATTTTTTATTAACATAAATGTTTTATTAGCCCCAGGGGTACAGGTCTGTGAATTGCCAGGTTTACACACTTCCGAGCACTCACCATAGCACATACCCTCCCCAATGTCCATAACCCCACCATCTTCTCCCTACCCCCCTACCCCCAGCAATCCTCAGTTTGTTTTGTAAGATTAAGAGTCTCTTATGATTTGTCTCCCTCCTGATCCCATCTTGTTTCATTTATTCTTTTCCTACTCCCCAAACCCCCATGCTGTCTCTCAACTTCCTTATATCAGAGAGATCATATGATAATTGTCTTTCTCTGATTGACTTATTTCACTAAGCATAATACCCTCTAGTTCCATCCATGTCTTTGAAAATGGCAAGACTTTGTTTCCTTTGAAGGCTGTGTAGTATTCCATTGTATATATGTACACCACATCTTGTTATCCATTCGTCTGTTGAGGGACATCTAGGTTCCTTCCATAGTTTGGCTATTGTGTACAGTTGCTATAAACATTTGGGTGCACGTGCCCCTTTGGATCACTACATTTGTATCTTTAGGGTAAATACCCAGTAGTGTAATTACTGGGTTGTAGGGTAGCTCTATTTTCAACTTTTTGAGAAACCTCCATGCTGTTTTCCAGAGTGGCTGCACCAATTTGCATTCCCACCAACAGTGTAGGAGGATTCCCCTTTCTCCACATCCTTGTCAGCATCTGTCATTTCCTGATTTGTGAATTTAAGCCATTCTGACTGGTGTCAGGTGGTATCTCATTGTGGTTTTGATTTGCATTTCCCTGATGCCAAGTGATGTGGAACACTTTTTCATGTGTCTATTGGCCATCTGGATGTCTTTGCAGAAATGTCTGTTCATGTCCTCTGCCCATTTCTTGATTGGATTCTTTGTTCTTTCAGTGTTGAGTTTGCTAAGCTCTTTATAGATTTTGGATACTAGCCCTTTATCTGATATGTCGTTTACAAATACCTTCTTGCATTCTGTCTTTTGGTTTTGTTGACTGTTTCCTTTGCTGTGCAAAAGCTTTTGATCTTGATGAAGTCCCAATAGTTCATTTTTGCCCTTGCTTCCCTTGCCTTTGGCGATGTTCCTAGGAAGAAGTTGCTGCAGCTGAGGTCAAAGAGGATGCTGCCTGTGTTCTCCTCAAGAATTTTGATGGATTCCTTTCTCACATTGAGGTCCTTCATCCATCTTGAGTCTATTTTCATGTGTGGTATAAGGAAATGGTCCAATTTCATTTTTCTGCATGTGGCTGTCCAATTTTCTCACATCATTTGTTGAAGAGACTGTCTCTTTTCCATTGGACATGCTTTCTTGCTTTGTCAAAGATTAGTTGACCATAGAGTTGAGGGTCTATTTCTGGGCTCTCTATTCTGTTCCATTGATCTATATGTCTGTTTTTGTGCCAGTACCATGCTGTCTTGATAATGACAGCTTTGTAATAAAGCTTGAAGTCTGGAATTGTGGTGCCACCAACATTGGATTTCTTTTTCAACATTCTTCTGGCTATTCAAGGTCTTTTCTGGTTCCATATAAATTTTAGAATTCTTTGTTCCATTCCTTTGACAAAAATGGGTGGGATTTTGATAGAGATCGTATTAAACGTGTAGATTGCATAGACATTTTCACAATATTTGTTCTTCCAATCTGTGAGCATGGAACATTTTTCCATTTCTTTGTGTCTTCCTCAATTTCTTTCATGAGTACTTTATAGTTTTCTGAGATAGATTCTTAGCCTCTTTGGTTAGGTTTATTCCTAGATATCTCAACCATTCCTAGGTAGGTTTTGGGTGCAATTGTAAATGGGATTGACTCCTTAATTTCTCTTTCTTCTGTCTTGTTGTTAGTGTAAAGAAATGCAACTGATTTCTGTGCATTGGTTTTATATCCTTACACTTTACTGAATTCCTGCATGAGTTCTAGAAGTTTCGAAGTGTAGTCTTTTGGGTTTTCCACATATAGTATCATATTATCTGCAACGAGTGATAGTTTGACTTCTTTGCCAATTTGGATGCCTTTAATTTCTTTTTGTTGTCTGATTGCTGAGGCTAGGACTTCTAGTACTATGTTGAATAGCAGTGGTGATGGACATCCTTGCCGTGTTCCTGACCTTAGAGCAAAAGCTCTCAGTTTTTCTCCATTGAAAATGATATTTGCGGTGGGTTTTTCAGAGATGGCTTTGATGATATTCAGCTATGTAGCCTCTATCCCTACTCTTTGCACAGTTTTAATCAGGAAAGGATGTTGTACTTTGTTGGATGCTTTTTCAGAATCTATTGAGAGTATTATATGGTTCTTGTTCTTTCTTTTATTAATGTGTCATATTGATTTTCGGATGAACCAACCTTGCAGCCCTGGAATAAATCCCACTTGGTCGTGATGAATAATCCTTTTAATTTAGTGTTGGAGCCTATTGGCTAGTATTTTGGTGAGAATTTTCACATCTGTGTTCCTCAAGGATATTGGTCTGTAATTCTCTTTTTTGATGGGATCTTTGTCTGGTTTTGGGATCAAGGTAACGTTGGCCTCATAAAATGAGTATGGAAGTTTTCCTTCCATTTCTATTTTTTGGAACAGTTTCAGGAGAATAGGAATTAGTTCTTCTTGATATGTTTGGTATAATTCCCCTGGAAGCTCTCTGGCCCTGGGCTCTTGTTTGATTGGAGATTTTTGATGACTGCTTCAATCTCCTTACTGTTTATGGGTTTCTTCAGGTTTTCTATTTCTTCCTGGCTCAGTTGTGGCAGTTTATATGTCTCTAGGAATGCATCCATTTCTTCCAGATTGTCACATTTGCTGGTGTATAGTTGCTCATAATATGTTCATATAATTGTTTGTATTTCTTCTGTGTTGGTTTTGATCTCTCCTCTTTCTTTCATAATTTTATTTATTGGGGTCCTTTCTCTTTTCCTTTGGATAAGTCTGACCAGGGGTTTATCAATCTTATTAATTCTTTCAAAGAACCACTTCCAAGTTTCATTGATTTGTTCTATTGTTCTTCTGGTTTCTATTTCATTGATTTATGCTCTTTATTATTTCTCTTCTCCTGCTGGGTTTAGACTTTCTTTGTTGTACTTCCTCCAGATCCTTTAGGTGTAGGGTTAGGTTGTGTATTTGAGACCTTTCTTGTTTCTTGACAAAGGCTTGTATTGCTATGTATTTTACTCTCAGGACTGCCTTTGCTGTGACACACAGATTTTGAACTGTTGTGTTTTCATTATCATTTGTTTTCATGAATTTTTTCAATTCTTTAATTTCCTGGTTGACCCATTCATTCTTTAGAGGGATGCTCTTTAGTCTCCATGTATTTGGGTTCTTTCTAATTTTCCTCTTGTAATTGAGATCTAGCTTCAGAGCACTATGGTCTGAAAATATACAGAGAATGGTCCCAATCTTTTGATACCAGTTGAGACCTGATTTATGACCCAGGATGTGATCTATTCTGGAGAATGTTCCATGCGTACTAGAGAAGAGTGTGTATTCTGTTGCTTTGGGATGGAATGTTCTGAATATATCTGTGATGTCCATCTGGTCCAGTGTGTCATTTAAGACCTTTATTTCCTTGTTGATCTTTTGCTTAGATGATCTGTCCTTTCAGTGAGGGGAGTGTTAATCTCACCTACTATTACTGTATTATTGTTGATGTGTTTCTTTGATTTTGTTATTAATTGGTTTATATAGTTGTTTGCTCCTATGTTAGGGGCATAGATATTTAAAATTGTTAGATCTTCTTGCTGGACCAACCCCTTGAGTACGATATAGTGTCCTTCCTCATCTCTTATTATAGTCTTTGTCTTAAAATCTACTTTATCCGATATAAGGATTGCCATCCCAGGTTTCCTTTGATGTCCATTAGCATGGTAAATTGTTTTCCACCCTCTCACTTTAAAACTGGAGGTGTCCTCGGGTCTAAAGTGAGTTTCTTGTAGACTGCATATTGATTTTTTTAATCCATTCTGATACCCTGTGTCTTTTGATTGGGGCATTTAGCCCATTTACATTCAGGGTAACTATTGAGAGATATGAATTTAGTGCCACTGTATTGCCTGTAAGGTGACTATTATTGCATATTGTCTCTGTTCCTTTCTGGTCTACTACTTTTAGGCTCTCTCACTTGGAGGACCCACTTCAATATTTCCTGTAGAGCTGGTTTGGTCTTTACAAATTCTTTTAGGTTTTGTTTGTCCTGGAAGCTTTTTATCCCTCCCTCTATTTTCAATGGTAGCCTAGCTGGATATAGTATTCTTGGCTGCATGTTTTTCTCGTTTAGTTCTCTGAATATATCATGCCAGTTCTCTCTGGCCTGCCAGGTCTCTGTGGATAAGTTTGCTGCCAATCTAATATTTTTAACATTTTTTGTTACAAACTTCTTGTCCCTGGCTGCTTTTAGGATTTTCTCTTTGTCACTAAGACTTGTAAATTTTACTATTAGATGACAGGTGTGTACCTATTCTTATTGATTTTTAGGGGGGTTCTCTGCACCTCCTGGATTTTGATGCTTGTTCCCTTTGCCATTTTAGGGAAATTCTCTACAATAATTTGCTCCAATATACCTTCTGAACCCCTCTCTCTTTCTTCTTCTTCTAGAACCCCAATTATTTTAATGTTGTTTCGTCTTATGGTATCACTTATCTCACGAATTCTTCCCTCATGGTCTCGTAGTTTTTTGTCTCTCTTTTGTTCAGCTTCTTTATTCTCTGTCATTTGTTCTTCTATATCACTAATTCTCTCTTCTGCCCCATTTATCCTGGCAGTAAGAGCCTCCATTTTTTATTGCACCACATTAATGGTTTTTTGATTTCTGCTTGGTTAGATTTTAGTTCTTTTATTTCTCCAGAAAGTGCTTTTATTTCTCCAGACAGGTATTCTCTAATATCTTCCATGCCTTTTTCAAGCCCAGCTAACACCTTGAGAATCATTATTCTGAACTCTAGATCTGACATATTACCAATGTCCATATTGATTTGGTCTCTAGCCTTCGGTACTGCCTCTTGCTCTTTTTCTTTTGTAGTGAGTTTTTAGTCTTCTCATTTTATCCAAGTAAGAATATATGAAGGAGAGAATAAAATACTAAAAGGGTGGCATATACCGCAGTAAAATGTGCTTTATCCAAATAAGAAGAGAATTCAAATCATGGGGGGAAGAAAGACGGTAAAAAGAAGTTCAGGAGGGGCGCCTGGGTGGCTCAGCAGGCTAAAGCCTCTGCCTTTGGCTCAGGTCATGATCCCAGGGTCCTGGGCTCGAGCTCCACTTCAGGCTCTCTGCTTGGTGGGGAGCTGCCCGCCCCGCCTGTCTCTCTGCCTACTTGTGATCTCTGTCTGTCAAATAAATAAATAAAATCTTTTAAAAAAAGAAGTTCAGGGGAAAAAATTGAGAAAATATAAAAAATATATATTAGACTAGTGAATAGAACAGAGTCACCCACTTAATTTTGGAGTATTTTGGTCTCTTAGAAGAAACTACCTCTCAAAATTTTAAAGAATGAATATATATATGTATACACACACACACACCCACACACACACAAGAAGGGTAAACACGATGAAGAGATGGAATATGACTATAAATATGAAAATTTTAAAAAAATTTCTAAAAAAGGAGTTAAGATAAGTTGGTTTGGAGAATAAAGAAAAAGAAAGTGGAGAGAATTTGCTCAGGCTGGATACTAGAGCAAAGCCCTGTGCTACATTTATGGTATATTTTGATCTATTAGAAGTTGTATCCCAAATTTTTTTAAGAAGAAAAACCCTATGTGTATACAAAAAATAAATTTAGATACAATGAAGTATAAAATAGGACTATAATAATGAAGGATCAAAAAGATTTTTTTCATGAAAGGTATTGTTAAGGTAAATTAGTTAAAAAAGGTAAAAAAGGAAAGAGTAAAAGTTAAAAAACTTTTAGCATAAGAAAAAAATAAAATGAAAAAAATTAATTAACTTTGGAAGACTAAAGAATCATGGGGAGAAAGCCATGAATTCCATGCTTTGCCTTCTCCTCCTCTCGGATTTTGCTGTTCACCTTGGTAAGTGAACTTGGTCTTGGCTGGATTTCTTGCTGATCTTCTGGGGTAGGGGCCTGTTGTGGTGATTCTCAAGTGTCTTTGCCCGAGTCTGAATTGCACCACCTTTACCAGGGGCCAGGCTAAGTAATCTGCTGGGGTTCAGTTTTGGGAGTTTTTGTTCCATGAACGTTTTCCGTAGTGCTATGGAAGATGGGAATGAAAATGGTGGCCTCCCAATCTCTGGCCTGAAGAAGCTGAGAGCTCGGAGCCCCACTCCTCAATGTGCCCTCCGAGAAAGCACCCAGTCACTCCCATCTCCCTGGCCACCGGCCATGCTCTGAGCTCACCCGGCCTGTGACCAAGTGTCACTGTCTTTGGCACACAGCCCTATCTGGTGTCTCCAAACCCAGCAGATCCCTGCAGTCGTCCAGGGGGGTCTCCCCAGATCTTGTGGGATCCCTGCTCAAAGAGCAGTGGTCTGACTGTGTGATGGATCACAGTTTAAGGTAACCCCCCAGTTGAGAGCTCACTCCTTGGCTCTGTCTCTGTAGCCGGCTTCCCCCCTCTAATACTTGCAAGCTCTGTGACACTCAGACTCTGCCAATCTTTCTGTGACCCCATGGGACCTGCGACCACGCTGTTGCTGTGTGGGTTTCACCCTGGCTTAGCCTCTGGAGTGATGTCCCTCAGTGGAGCAGACTTTTGAAAGTTCTGATTTTGTGCTCCATTGCTCCACCACTTGCCAGGATCTTGCCCCTACCCCCATAGTCTATCTTCTTGTCGCTTTGGATTCACTTCTCCAGAGGTCCTACCTTTGAGAAAGTGGTTGATTTTCTGTTTCAAGAATTGCTGCTCTTCTTCTCTTTACTCCTGTTGGATTTGTAGGTGTTCGGAATCGTTTGATAAAATATCTAGCTGATCTCCTCCTTCCTGATGTCACCTCAGCCTGCTACTCCTCTGCCATCTTCCAATTATCCCGATTAGGTGATTTTGAGGCTCTGATCACATTTTTTATTATTTTCAATTAAATTAAAATTTTTTAATTTTATATTTTTAAAAATATTTTTATATTTTATTTTATTTTATATAAAAATAATTTCATTTTAGTTTTTCAGTATTCCAAGATTCTTTTTATGTACCACAGGCAGTGCTCCATGCAATTCATGCCCTCCTTAATACTCACAGCCAGGCTCACCCACCCCCACCCCCCGCCCTCTAAAATCCTGTTTGTTTCTCGGAGTATACAGTCTCTTATGGTTGGTCTCTCTCCCTCCAATTTCCCCCACTTCACTTTTCTTTTCCTTCTCCTAATGCCCTCTGTGTTATTCCTTGTTTCACAAGTAAGTGAAACCGTATGATAATTGGCTTTCTCTGCTTGACTTACTTCACTCAGCATAATCTTGGGTGAACCATGATCTTTCACTCCTCCAAATTGTTCTGTCTGAAATTCACTTTCCTACTTTTCTACCTATTGCATTACTTCAAGGCCCAGTTCAAATGGTACCTCTTTTACAAAAACTTCTTAAGCTCCTGCAGACAGAATTAGCAGGTCCTCCTCATAGCACTTATTTGCATGATTCTACTTGTATTATAGTAACTATTATTTTTCTCCTGCTGCACTAGTATGTTACATCTCGAAGATTCTTCCTACCACTTATCCACACATAGAAGAGAGGCCCCTCCATTGGCTACTTGCCTATTTGTGAGCCCTCCCTGTCAGTCCTGATCCATTCCCAGTTTTCTGCAGTTTCTGAAGCTGTTCTATGTGTTTTCCTGTGGAAATTGATGGCTGGTTAAAGAAAGAGAATGATACTAAATTCTTATTATCTATAGTGGAATAAACTCTCTTCAAGAAGAGTGGACTCTGGAAACAGACTTCAGACTTTGAAAACTGGTTCTGCCGCATTAGTTTTGTGACATTGAGCTTGTATCAGTCTTAGATTCCTTATCTGTAAAATGAGACTAAGGGTTCACTACTTTGTAGAGCAGTTTTGAAGATAATGGTGAGATAATCTTTGTGAAGCACTTAGAACAGGACTTGGTGCAGATAAAGTGCTCAAATAATGGTATCTGTTACCATCATCATCACTATCATTATTATCATCACCATTTTCTCATTTTGTCAATAATAATTCAGCATATTCCAGAACCTAGAATTAGTTTCCCTTGGCAGAAGGTCTTATTCAGAGTCCCCATTGCTGCTATCATTCCATCTCCTATTTCCTTGAGTCAGGAAATGATCCTTTCTCATGTGGAAAGTAGTGACCTCTCTGAGACTGTATATGTGGATCATCTTTATGAGATTGGACTTCCCTAAATGTACTGAGATGGTAACAATGCTGTTATGGCCTGTAGGGAACAGCCAACCCCTGTGGTGTCTTCTGAAGTAGAGCAGGGATAAAATTTCCTAGGGCCTTTCTACTAGAAGAAAGTATTCATGTAACTGAGGTTTAGGGCCTAAAAATATTTAGGCACATGAGAGAAAAAATTCATGTCACTGTTCCCTTCATTGTTCTGAGAGGGTAAATGTGGTTAGGGTTACTCCTAAATGCTAGAGCTTTGCAAGCTACCTCAGGCTTAAGGCATGTCTAGTTGCATGTAATCTAGTTAACATGGCTCCTTTGTGCTTATGTCCTTACTATTATTTGTGATCCTTTAGTGAATTTTTGCTTGAATGTTCTATTCTTACAGCAATTGTGCTAGAATTAATAAAAGCAGGACTATATACCTACCTTGGTACAGAGTAGGGAAACTATAGAGGGAATCCTTTGGGCCCTGATCCCTATAATGGTGGCAGCACTGATTGGTCACAGGTTCTCAAGGAGAAGAAAGTTCTCTGGGGGAGAAAGTCTTTGCAGCAAATCTTAGCCCTTCCTTCCCACATAAAATCTCTTGCTTCACTGCCCTTTTAGAGCATAATAGCATAAATAATAGCTAACAATTATAGAGTGTTTATTATGTCCCAGGCACTGAAGTAAGTATACAATCTCATGTAACCCTCACTACAACCTCATAAAGTAGTTACTATTATTACTTCCACTTTACTGAGGAGAAAACTTGAGGTATAGAGAGATTATGAATTTGCTTAAGGTCCTACAGTTGATAAAAAGCATAACTGAGATTAAAACCTGGCTATCTGACTCCAAAGCCTGCATTTCTTTTAACATTTTACTATGAAGAGTTTCAAACATAAACCAAAGTTAAAAAAAAAAGTATAATGTACTCCCCATGTGCCTACCACCCAGCTTCAACATTTACCACCCATATGCCCATTCTTATTTCATCTGTACTCCTACCCATATCCCCAGCCAAGACATCATGTATGTATTTCATCCATAAATTTTTCAGTATATATCTCTAAAAGATAAGGACTTTTTGAAACCAAAATTAAAATACCATCATCATACCTGAAAGAAAATAAAACAAAACAAACAGTAATTCCTTAAGAGTGCTATCTAGTCAATGTTCAAATTCTCCATATTTTTTTAAAATCAGGATCCAAAAAGATATATGTATTACAACTGCTCAACATGTTTCTCAAGTCTCATTTAGCTAACAAGAACCTCTATTCTTAACCACTGCACTCTAATCTAGGTTTTCTATTATGAAGAAATGTGACAGTTTCCTTACAGCAGTTCTCAATCAGGGATTAACAGCTTTAAGGGACTCTATGAATCTCTTTAAATTAAAATTAGTTTTTAAAATTTTTCATGTATTTGTGTGGGTTAATTTGGCTGTTATTAAAGTCTCAAAGTCTTAAGTAAGACTCATAACAACGGTAAAGTAGATACTATTGTCACAGAAAATTGTGGACCACAAAAGCTAAGGGAGGAACATAAAGTGGCTAGTTGGAGGTTTCTTCATGAGGGTGGAGAATGAAGTTAAATTCTGTTGTTTAACTTTAAATTTGAGAGATTTTAACAAATTACTTTTGAGAGAAATAGAAATAGTTAAGGATTGACTAATGTCTCCTAAAAAGATCAGGGTTATACTTGGGGACTCTTAAGACCCATCCATCCATCTATGTCTATCATCTATCTATTTATTTATAAATAATCTTATTTTATTTTTTCAGTGTTCCAAGATTCATTGTTTATGTTCCACACCCAGTACTCCATGCAATACGTGTTCTCCTTAATACCCACCTGGTTCCCCCATCCCCTCATCCTTCTCCCCTTTAAACCCTCAATTTGGGGGCATCTGGGTGCCTCAGTGGGTTAAAGTCTCTGCCTTTGGCTCAGGTCATGATCTCAGGGTCCTGGGATCAAGCCCCACATCGGGCTCTCTGCTCAGTGGAGAGCCTGCTTCTCCTCTGTATCTGCCTGCTGCTCTACCTACTTGTGATGTCAAATAAATAAATAAAATCTTTAAAAAAAACCCTCAACTTGTTTATCAGAGTCCACAGTCTCTCATGGTTCATCTACCCCCTTCATTTTCCCCTTCCTTCTCCTAATGTCCTCCGTGTTATTCTTTATGCTCCACAAGTAAGTGAAACCGTATGATAATTGACTTTCTCTGCTTGACTTATTTTACTCAGCATAATCTCCTCCAGTCCCATCCATGTTGATACAAAAGTTGGGTATTCATCCTTTCTGATGGCTGAGTCATATTCCATTGCATATATGGACCACATCTTCTTTATCCATGTTGAAGGACATCTTGGCTCTTTCCACAGTTTAGCAATTGTGGTTATTGCTGCTATGAACATTGGGGTACATATGGCCCTTCTTCTCACTAAATTACATATCCCTTGGAATAAAGCATCTTGGTATATTAGGATTTTACTAAGTTGTGGTGAAAATCAAACTCTCATCTTGTAATGAATTCCCTATTTGATGGGATCTGTGACTCCACATGGGTTGGGGTAGGTAGAGACTGATTATGCAAGTTATCAGTGATTTGTCCCACAATAATAACTCCATTGAGTATGTGTAAAATTCTTTGATATTATATATACATTTATAAAAATGAAATGGCAATAAAGTTAGCATTAATCTTCCCTCTTTGCACCACCTTTTCCTAGATGAAATCCAACATCAAACACCCAATGGTATTATCACCAGCAGTATAGAACCCCCGAGGCTACCACAATACCCCAAATTGCCTATTCAGAGGAGTGGGGAATCTGACACTGGGAGGAAGTCTCCAAGCAACTGGTCTGTTTCAGACGGCAAGTTGGAGTCCTGTCCTGAAGTGGATGTAGGGAAGCTGGTGTTTAGGCTGCAGGATGGTGGGACCAAGTCCATACCAAAGGCCACCAATGGACCTGTACCAGGCACTGGGCCCACAAAAGTCCCCTCTTTCCACATAAAGAGACCAGCTCCTCGGCCCCTGGCTCACCATAAGGAGGGTAAGTGCTTGAGAATTCCATTGGAATCAGAATTGAAACCAGCAATTTTGCATCTTAAGATCTTTCTGAGGTTGGAGATAATTAAATAGGAATCTAGTTCCAATTTACTGTCACTAATATTGGAATTGTGGGTAAGAACATAAAAACCATTCACAATAATCACTGGAGTGTAAAGCTAATGAGGGTGGGGATTTGGGACCTGCTTTATTTACTTCTTTATCCCAAGTACTTAGAACAATGTTTGACTGTCACAAGGTAAGCACTAATTGTTTGTAAAATAAATTAATAATAATAATATTTTTATCAATGTTATTATTGCTGTTGTTGCCATTGAATATCTACTGTATCCCTGGCACTGTACTAGATATTGACAAATTATTTCTGATCCTTCACCTTACTGTGAAGAACACATTACTCTTTTTCTTTCCTACTAGAAAACTGAGGATCCTAGAGCTAAATGACTTGCCAAAGGTTCACAGTTACTAACTGGCAGAGCTGGAATCTCAGTCTTACCAAGTGTGGCAGGTACCAAAGCCTGTGTTATTTCCAATAATTCAGAACTATCAATTCATATAAGAAGCTTTGAAATTCATGAACTAGTGGTTTCTCATTCTCACTTTTCAGATTAGTCAAAATACAGACAAACGGGCACAACTTCTGCAAAACTCTGGACTTTCTAAATTACAAATCCAAGATGTGGCTGACTTTGGTAAATTTAATTCGAGACTCATGTTTGGAGGTTGGGGGCTAATCCAGAGGGTATCTGGAGGGTGGTACATAATTCCATGAAGCTAATATGATATAATGGACAGAATATGGACTTTGATATCACAAAAGCTCAGACCCAAATTGTGACTCTTACTTTCTAGCTAGATGACCTTCTAAAAATGTGCCTTGATTTTTATCCTGTCTTGTTCCAGAAAGGATTTAAGGCTTTCACAATATAGAAAATATAAGAACTTAAAAATAGTAAGAATAATTTATTCAACAAGTATTTATAGAGTACTTGCTGTTTGTCTAGCCCCATTCTTGGTATTGAGGACATAAGAATGAATAAGACATAAGGTCCCTACTCTCTTGAGACTTATATCGGAGCTTAGCAAACTATGACCTTAACTGAAAAATATCAAAAGAAAAATAATATGTCATGACACATGAAAATTATATGAAATTCAAATTTCTGTGCCCATCAACAGATGCACACCAATTCATTTACATATTGTGTAAAGCTACTTTCACACTAAAACAGCAGAATTGTGTAGTAGCAACAGAGATCTTATTGCCCACAAGTCCTAAAATATTAGCTATCTGATACTTTACAGAAAATGTTTGCTGACTTCTGCCTTAGATTCTAGAGAGTGCAGGTGAGAAAAAATGAAGCCAAGAGAGGGGAAAAATGGTAGGATAGTAGGGATATGGAAAGAATGAAGTTAGTCCACAAAATGTTTGTTGTGAAGCCTTACACACTTGCCAGAACAGTGTCACAGATTTGGCTCCAAACTTTCTAGAGAAAATGAAAAGAGAAAGAACTTAATAGTCATATAAATCCATGGTCTTGAGGTAATAATAAGCAAGTTGTTCAAAGAAACACAACTCATCCATTTTTGAAGCCAAAGAATACTTCTAAAAAGCATTTTATCTCAAGGATTATTGCATATGGGCTGATGACATTGTCTCTGGTCACAATTCAGTAAAATCTATTCTATGAGAGTCTGATAAGATTTCCACTAAGTAACTGACTATGAATTCTTTGGCTTGACCCAGTGATGCGTCTGTCTGTATGATTAATGGTTATTTACGATCTGTGCACCTTGGTTTCTATATCTGTTAATAGGATTAACAGCTCATCCCACAGAACTATTGCTAAGGTTAAAAGAAATAACAAAATATCTGTCATATAACCAATATTCAAAATATGTTATTAATTCCCTTTCTCTGCCCTTCCTCTTCCTAAGATTTTTCTATTCAGGAAAATAGCCAACTAGAACTGGACTTCTATGTAGACACAGTTTCAAATTATAGGTCATGTGTTGACCTTCACATCAATCTGTTACAGAGTTGGGTAACTCAAATTATATTCATCACAGTGAAGTTTGTCTTGCCTGCTGCCAAGCCTTGAGGTCAGCCAGATCCTATAAGTTTAGCACACACAGTAACTTAGCCCTCTTTCTTCCATCATCTACTGCGAAGTTAAATTCCAGATGCATTCCCCTTTCCCCTTTCTCCACAGTCCTGCTCCAGACTTCTGGCAGCAAGTAACAGTTTCAGTTAATGTAAGTACTGATCTTACTGTCCAGTATCAGCCAGAATATCTAAATTTGGGCCATATAATTGCCTGCTTTTGCTTTATATCTTAAATCAGTCAGCAACAGACTAGTGTGATGCAGCTTTTCTCAAAGCGCCATGCCTCCAGCCTTAGCTACAGAAGACAGAACTGAGGTAGTGGTTCTGGCCTTGGTGGAAAATCAGGCAAACTTCTGCCTCCTTTTTTTTTCAAGCTTTTATTTAAATTCTAGTTAGTTAACATACAGTGTAACATTCATTTTAGGAGTAGCATTTAGTGATTCATCATTCACATATAATACCTAGTGCTCATCACAAGTGCCCTCCATAATATCCATTACCCATTTAGCCCATATCCCCCACACACCTGCCCTGCAGCAACCATAGTTGAGAGTCTCTTTTATGGTTTGCCTCTCTATTTCCCCCTATGTTCATCTGCCTTGTTTCTTAAATTCCACATATGACTGAAATTCTATGGTACTTGTTTTTCTCTGACTTATTTCACTTAGCCTAATATGCGCTAGATCTACCCACATCATTGAAATGGCAGGATTTCAGGTTTTTTATTTATTTATTTATTTATTTATTTATTCTTAAAGATTTTACTTATTTATTTGACAGAGAGAGATCACAAGTAGGCAGAGAGGCAGGCAGAGAGAGAGAAGAGAGAGGAGGAAACAGGCTCCCTGCTGAGCAGAGAGCCCAATGCAGGGCTCGATCCCAGGATTCTGAGATCATGACCTGAGCCGAAGGCAGTGGCTTAACCCACTGAGCCACCCAGGCACCCAGGATTTCAGTTTTTTTGATAGTTGAGTAATATTCCATTATATATATATATATACCATGACTTTTTTCCATTCATCGGTCAATAGACATAGATATTTGGGATCTTTCCATAATTTGGCAACTATATATAATGCTGCTATAACAATCAATACCCTAGAGGAGAACACAGGTAGAAACCTCTTGGACATTGGCCATAGCAACTTCTTACTAGATAAGTCTCTGTAGTTGCCTCTTTGAAGTTTGCTCACTACTCACCTCTTTCTTCCTCCCTTCCTCCCCATTTTGGCTGTCACTCCAGTGATAGATTCCAGGTATCAGAACAAATATCAGTTAAGAAAATGCTATAAAAGACTGTCCTGACATATAACTGGTAGTTGTTATCTCCCCAAGTGCTGGCCAGCAGCCTAAATGACAGTCAGAGGGAAGGAACTGCCACCTGAGCTGACCCACTCTGCACCTTCCAGTTGTCACTCTATTTCAGCTCTTTTTTTTTTTTTTCAAAAGGCCCTCCTCACTACATGGCAATTTGCTTGCTCAAGGTCAAGAGAAGACTCTTTAATTTCCAATCTCTTCCGATAAGGAAGGGTCTTTATTTTTATTTTATTTTATTTTTTATTTTTGTAAAGATTTTTATTTATTTATTTGACAGAGAGAGGTTACAAGTAGGCAGAGAGGCAGGCAGAGAGGGAGAGGAGGAAGCAGGCTCCCTGCTGAGCAGAGAGCCCGACGCGGGACTCGATCCCAGGACCCTGAGATCATGACCTGAGCCGAAGGCAGCGGCTTAACCCACTGAGCCACCCAGGTGCCCTCAGCTCTTTTTATTCAGAGCTTTACCTACATGTCAAGAGCCAGTGCAAGGCCTCATTGCTTTAGTGATCCAACTGTGCCACTGTCTTGTCTTCCATCTCCATCCTTTGTCTCATTCCAACATTTGAGTGGTCTTGATATTCTTTACATTTTTCCTCAGCAATTAAAAATAGCAAACACAAGCTGTGTGTTAAATCACATTGTTCTATGGCAGTTGGCTTAAAATAAAATCAAAATTGTTTGCTGTTATAATTTTGTCAAGGACTTTTTTCTGTTCCAGACATAGAACTGCATACTTTCTCTTTTTCTATTTTATCTAATTATGAGAAACCTATGAGATAGACTCTTTTTTCTTCATTTCACATTTATTTCCCCATTAAGGAACAACTGAGGCTTAGAGAAGTGAAACAACTTTCCAGCATCACCAACGTTGTAAGATAGGAGGACAGAGCTTGAACTTTGGCTTCTTGAGTATCACATTTTTATTTCTTAAACATCTTTATCTACCTTCTCCTTTATATTGTCTAAGAAGCATTAGCTGTTAAGAGAGAAAAATTATACAAGCCAATATCCTATCCTCTCTTGATATCACTGCTTCTAACCAGGCTTGGCTTTGAAGAGGACTTTTCTCTAGTTTCTACAAAGGGACTTAGGACTTTCCTTTTGAGAATAAGGTGGGGAAGATATCTATTTACCTGCATTTGTTCATGTATTCCAGCATAGTGCTATGCAATGGGAGAGAAAGAGATGAAAGGCCATGCATGGTCTCTGCCCTCCAGAGGTTCATGGCGAGGCTGGCATGTAAGCAACCAGTCCCAATCCAGTATGACCCATGTTCTGATGGGGGTGAGAATTAATTCCTGTTGGAGTATGGGGCAAGGAGCCCTTCACTGTGCCTTAGGTTCTGAGATAAAAGTGAAGGATATAACTACACTGGAAACCTATAATATATGTGCTTAGGAGCACTTCTTGGCTCTTTCTTCTGCCTTGACTAGAGAGAAAAGACTGCATTCTGATGGTGTCATTATGATGGTGTGTTCTAGGATTTGGAGAAAGCATGCTTGTAAGGCCTTGCTCAGCCACAGGGCCATGAATTCTCCACTATGGTAACTATTTCAATGAGTAGCATTTGCATCTGCTCCAGAGGTATTAGAAACAGACTTGTTCTTGAAATAATTGGCTGTGCTGGCCATTATTCACATTTGGTTGTTTGAATTCATTGTGCTTTAAAATCTGCTGCATTTGGTTTTAATTCTCTGCCTTTCCTAGAGCCTAACCCCCAAGTGATCCAAAAGAGTAATTAGTGGCTACAGGAGTAGAGAGGCTTTCAGGTGAGCATGGCAGAATTTCCTAGAAAGTAAGAGATGATTCTAGAAAATTGGAAGAATGTACAAGTAGAAATAACCACTCCTTATCATGCTGTTAGGTTGGGTGTAGATGAATATAAGAAAAGATCGGAGAAAGTTGCTTAAAGTGATTTCTTAGTACCTCTTGAGGTAAGAAATCAATAAGTGCTAAGATTGGCTATGGTCATTTTACAGAGAATGGGGAGAGAGAGAAGAGTCTGGGCTGGAGAGGGAGGTCAAATTTGTAGTAAAAGTCATGTTGTGGACCAAATTGAAAAGGAAATTAAGGGGATGTACAGTTTGTTAGAGAGATCATAGGCTCAGAAGGCTTAGTGAAGTCTCAGATTTGACAGGCTTCAGAGTTTCCCAGATATGATTTTGATTCCTAGCTCTGCCTCAGAGGTGTGGGACTTTTGGCAAGCCACAACCTCTCTAAGTCTTAGTATTATTTATAAAATGAAGATAATAATTATGCCCATGAGATTATTGCAACAGTGGAATAAGGTATCAATGTGCTTAGCACATAATGAGTACTCAGTAAGTGGTAGCAGTTGATTTGCTTTTACAGGAAGCTAAATACTAGCTACATAATCTTAGGTAAACTTAACTTCTTTCAGCCAGTTTTATTAACTGTAAATGGGAACAAGGGCTACATTGTAGGAAACATTTTTGTGGGTAAAAATTAAGATTATGTATAGAAAACATTTATACAATAATACAATAGAAGTTCAAAAAGTGATGTTACTGGATGGGTAACAATTTCTCAGGAAATGGCAGCCATAGAAGATGGTACATGTTTACTCTTTTGTATTTAGGAGCCTATGGGAAGCCTCAAGCCTCAAGCATAGATGTCATCAAAGAACTCAGAGCTACTCTTTCCACCCTTGAACTTTTTCTGACCTTGCCAAACACTGAGAAAGAGGAGGGCCATTGTTGAAGGGAAGGGACAAGGAAGGATTTTTAGCCATCCCTCAAGGTCCACTTCAAGTCCTATTCCTTCCATGAAGCCTTCTGCCCCAGGGAACTCTACCTTACCTCATTTCTTCTGACATTCAAGTTTGACCCTTTAATGTGGATGCTGAGTTACAGTATTCACACTTATTTCCCAAATGTATGACTTCATTGTCTAATTCTGTTTTAAGCCCCTGGAGGGCAAGGTCTATGTCATATCACTAAGACTGGGCACAAAAGCCCTCAAGAAACACAACATATTGAAAACCTTTCAATTTAGGTTTCAGAATAGCCCTGAAGTTTGGCTATATCATGTTTGTATGTGTCAAAGATGTCACAAGTGGGAACTTAAAAAAGAAAACCTCTTTATGTTGTCCTTCTATTGGACTGAAGTACATCATTTTTTTACTCAATATTTATTGAATATCAGTTATGTGCAAAGCAATTTACTTGGGCTTTTAGTGACTACAGAAATGGATCTTGTCATCAGGTTGCTTCCATTATAATATGGAACATAGAGACACCAAAACAAAGAGCACTGATTCAAAGTACAAGATGATTAGCACCTTAGGAGTCAGAGAAAAGAATTTGGAGCATCTTAGTCTTGGAGCACTTAAGCTGAATCTTAACAGATGTAAATTTAGGCATGTGGGAATAGGGTAAAGGGAACCTGGGGAAAATATGATCAATTGTGAAACAGGTATATGGAACAACAAATAATACTGTTTGTGTGGACTGTAGGATATGTGAAGAGAAATAGTGGAAAGGCAAATCACAAAGATCAGTTGAAGTCAAGTGGAAGAGGATAGTGACTTCCAGGTTAAAAATGATTGAGTTTATTCTGCAGGCAACAGGGAACTATAGAGTCTAAATCTAAATAATCTATTTTTGAAGAGATTTTCTTCAGGCTGGTTAAGTACATGATCAGAACTGGCTTCTAAAGTATGCCAAAACAGCATTTAAAAGTCAGCAGGGAGAGATATAGATAGGTCTATAGACTTATATCATGAACCCACTGATCTATGAGACAGTCCAAATCCACATTTCACAGGTATTGAAGTGATCTTGTCACGGTCATACAACAAGTTAGTTTTAGTATTAAAACTGGAATCTAGCTCTCTTGACTCCCAGTTACATTACTCTTCCACCTCTGCCTCCTCATTGTGGTTTTACTGTGGCAAATTAGAGTTAAGAGAGAATAACACTGGAGTCTTTCAACCAAGAAACCCCTTTGCTGTGACTTCAAACTTTGACTTGTAATGAATCATCAGTGAAGAGACTAATGTTTGTTTTCTAAGGCCTTGGTTTGATGTCCATTTGGATTTGGCTGTAAGTTGGAAAGAAATGGGATTCATATTTAAGGAGGCATCATCTGGCTCTCTTATAAAGAAGAGCAGTCACACTAAGATGGACCCATGTTTGGGTAGAAGTGTTTTCTGACTCTGACTACAGCACATACTTCCTGCCCAACACCCCCTCCACTATCCAGTTGAAATGAAACAGCATTATCAGCTCTGATCATTTTGATCTGCAGTGACAAAATTAGTGTCATGTGTCCTGGTGGTTCCTAACTCTGGCTACACAGAGCATCACCTGGGGAACTTTTTTTGTTTTTCTTTTTTTTTTTTTAAGATTTATTTATTTATTTATTTTAGAGAAAGAGAGTGGGGGGGGGTGGGGCAGAGGGAGAGAGTACCTCATGCAGCCCAGTGCAGAGTCCGATACAGGGCTTGATCTCACAACCCAGAGATCACATACTGAGCTGAAACCAAGAGTTAGATGCTCAACCAACTATATCACCCAGGCATTCCACCTGAGGAGCTTTTAAACATACCCATACCCAAGTCATTACCCTAATAAATTAAACTAGGATCTCTGGGGATTGGGTTCAGATACTATATGATTTTAATGTTCCCAATGTATAGCCAAGGTTGAAAACCACTGGTACTTAGGTCTACATGGACTTCAGAAATCAGATGTATCTGAATCTATTGCCAATTATCTATGAAGTTACTTCTTATCTGTGTCTCTGTTTTCACAACTGCAGAATAGGACACTTTCTACCTTGGAAGTTTATGACCTATGTTTAAGGAGAATATATGCATAAAATACTGAGTATAGTATCCCAATATCTAGAACAGAGCAAGTGTTCAATAAAAAATAGCTAAAATTTTTACCAGTTATGTTATCACCATTACTATTATTTTTACCATTTATAATTTTTATATGATTAATAATAACAAAACAGCAGGCACTAGGGAAAACAGCGGATGCAGGAACAAGAGATAGGGCTTTCAACCCTTACTCTATCACTTACCTAACTATGTGACTTGAATTACTTCATCTTTCTCAACCTAAGTTTTGTTCTCTATGAAATGAAGAAGATAAGACCCACTGCTTTTTCCCTCCCATGCTTATTGTGAACATCAAATAGTTATCTGGAAGACTGGTTTGAACAGTATAAAGTGTGTTAGAAAAATCAGATTATCATTATAATTTTGGTCATTTTTTAGCTGCAATTCTGTGTACCTAGCCTGGTGCTAGGGGGAATGGCATGTTCAGAAATAAAAGATACAGTCTAGATGGGGAGACAGAATTTGTATGTGTATAAACAAATTCTTCCATTAGAGGTATTACATTGTATTATCGTTGTCTTTTTTCATATCTGTCACCCTCACCAGAATGGCTGGCTAGCTGGAGGAATTAAAAAAACCCACAAGGCAATATATAAGTACTTCATGAGTGTTACCTGAAATGTTCAGCGGGGTGAAATCGGAGCTGTTTTGAGGGATGCTTATAGTACAGATAAGACAAGAGAGCTGGGGCATATATCAGGCAGGAAGCAAAGCAGAGTCTAACACTTACTTATCCCTACTATATGCTAGGAAGTCTCATTAGGCACATTTAGTCCTTACGATCACCTGATGGTGAGACGTTATTATACTCACTTTGCAAATGAAGACATCAATGGTCAAAAAGGGGAAATAACTGCCCAGAGTCCACTAACTTGGAAGCAGCAGCTCAATACCTCAAAATCAGGTCTACTCAACTCTAAACTTTCAGTATTTTCCACTATACCATAATGGCTCACCTAGAAGTAAGAATCAAGGGTTTGCAGGATGCTTGGGTGGCTCAGTTAGTTAAGCATCTGCCTATGGCTTAGGTCATGATCCCAGAGGCCTGGAGTGGAGTCCTGAATTGGACTCCCAGCTCAGTGCAGGGTCTGTTTCTCCTTCTGCCTCTGCCCTCTCGCCTGCTTATGTTCTTTGTCTCTTTGCTCTCTTTCTCAAATAAATAAATAATATCTTTAAAAAAAAAAAAGAAAGAAAGAATCAAGGGCTTGCTTTGACGGGACAATTAGGAGACCAGTTAGAATAGAGTAGAGCTGGAAGATAAAGTCCATATTTGCTGCCTGGGATTTTAACTTAGGAGCAGCTCATAGAGGGCCTTGAATATATATTAAGGAATTTGAACTTCATCCTATACATTTTATAGCTACTGTATGACGTTTAAGAAGAAAAACAATGTTAAAATACTTAGGGTAAACCTTATAACAATATTATATGGATTAAAGTTTTTTTTTATATTTACCTTAAAACTCTATAGAAGAAAACTTGAAAATATAGACATACTAAACAAAAAAAAATCAAGAAATATAAAAATCTACCAACAATATTCTTCTTCTTTATTTTTTAGATTTTTTTTAAGGTTTTATTTATTATTTTGACAGACAGAGATCAGAAGCAGGCAGAGAGGCAGGTAGGGAGAGAAAGGGAGGAAGCAGGCTCCCTGCTGAGCAGAGAGCCTGATGCAGGGCTCAATCTCAGGACCCTGAGATCATGACCTGAGCCGAAGGCAGAGACTTAACCCACTGAACTACCCAGGCGCCCCTCTATTTTTTAGTTTTTATCTAAATTCCAGTTAGTTAACATAGAGTGTAATATTAGTATCAGGTGAACAGTTTAGTGATTCAACACTTAAAACATTCTACTAATCACAAATGCACTCCTTAATCCCCAACACCTAGTTATCCACCCACTCCCCATGTCCCCTCTGGTAATCATCAGTTTGTTCTCTATAGTTAAGAGTATGTTTCTTGGTGTGCAACTCACATTTTTTCCCCTATGATCATTTTTTTTGTTCTTAAATTCCACATTTTAGTGAAATCATGGTATTTGCCTTTCTCTGACAGATTTATTTTGCTTATATGGTACTCTGTAGCTCCATTCACATCATTGAAAATAGCAAGATTTCATTCTTTATAATGGATGAGTCATATTCCATTGTGTGTATGTATGTGTATATATAAAGATATATATACACACAATATTGAATGCATATGTACACAAATATATTTCATTGTGTCTATATATACATAATATATACAATATTCCACTATGTGTGTATATATATATATACATATATATAAAAGCCCTCTCCTCGTCACAAGTGCACAACCTAATCCCCATCACCTACTTAACATATTTCCCCACCCATCTCTCCTCTGACAGACATCGTTTGGTCTCTGTAAATTAAAAAACTGTTTCCTGTTTTCCTCTTTTTTCTCCTACTCATAATCATTTGTTTTGTTTCTTAAATTTCTTGAAATTATATGGTATTTTTCTTGCACTGACTCATGTATTTCACTTAGCATAATACTTTCTGCCTCCATTCAAGTAGTTGCATATAGCAAGATTTCATTCTTTGTAAGAGCTGAGTAATAATGCTGCTGTGGGGGAGATGGGTGTGTATATGGGTGTATGATATGTCTATATCACCTCTTCTTTATCCATTTATCAGTCAGAAGTGGGCTGTTTCCATATTTTGACTATTGTGTATAATGTCGCTTATAAACATCAAGGTGCAGGAATCCCTTTGAATTAGTATTCTTGTACTGTTACAGTAGATACCTAGCACTGCAATTGCTGGATAATAGTGAAGTTCTATTTTTACCTTTTCTTTATTTAAATTCTTACAAAATTTCATTTCATTTAATTTTTTTATCATCTAATTTTTCCTCTTATGTTAGTCACCATAAGTACATCATTAGTTTTTTAAAATTATTTTTATTAACATATAATATATTATTTGCTCCAGGGTATTTTTACCCTTTTAAAAGCAACCTCCATACTGTTTTCCAGCATGTCTAAACCAGTTTGCATTCCCACCAACAGTGCACGAGGGTTCCCCTTTCTCCACATCTTCACCAACAACTGCTGTTTCTTGTGTTGTTGATTTCAGCCATTCTGACATACGTGAGATGGTATCTCATTGTAGTTTTGATTTCCGTTTCCTTGATGAGTGATGTTGAGCATCTTTTCATGTGCCTGTTGGCCATCTGGATGTCTTCTTTAGAAAAATGACTATTCATGTCTTCTGCCCATTTTTTAACTGGATTATTTGTTTTGGGGGTGTTGAGTTTTACAAGTTCTTTATTCACATTGGATACTAACCCTCAATATGATATGTCATTTGCTAATATCTTCTCCCATTTTGTAGGTTGCCTTTCAGTTTTGTTGATTGTCTCCTTCACTGTGCAGAAACCTTTTATCTTGATGAATTCCCCAAATTTATTTTTGTTTTTGTTTCCCTTGCCTCAGGAGACATATCTAGTAAGAAGTTGCTATGGCCAATGTCAAAGGGGTTACTGCTTGTGTTCTCCTCTAGAGTCTTAATGCTTTGCCGTATTAGGTCACTAAGGTCTTTCATCCATTTTGAACATATTTTTGTGTATGGTGTAAGAAAGTCATCTGCTTTCGCCCTTTTGCATGTTGCTCTCCACTTCTCCCAACACCAGTTGTTGAGGAGACTGTCTTTTCCACATCAAATATTCTTTCCTGCTTTATCAAAGATTAATTGACCATATAGTTATGATTCATTTCTGAGATTTCTATTCTGTTCCACTGATCTATGTGTCTATTTCTGTGCCAGTACCATACTGTTTTGATCACTACAGATTTGTAATATATCTCGAAGTCCAGAATTGTGGTGCTACCAGCTTGGCTTTTCTTTTTCAAGATTACTTCGGCTATTTGGGGTCTTTTGTGGTTCCACACAAATTTTAGGATTGGTTATTCTAGCTCTGTGAAAAATGCTGTTGTTATTTTGATAGGGATTGCATTAAACATGTAGATAGCTTTGGGCAATATAGATTTTTCATGGTATTTTTTCTTCCAATCCATGAGCATAGGATCTTTTTCCATTTCTTTGTGTCATCCTCAATTTCTTTCATCAGTGTTTTGTAGTTTTCAGAGTACAGATCTTTTACCTCTTTGGTTAGGTTTCTTCCTGGGTATCTTACAGGTTTTGGTGCAACTGTAAATGGAATCAATTCCTTGATTTCTCTTTCTTCTGCCTCATTGCTAGTGTATAGAAGTGCAACTGACTTCTGTGCATTGAATTTATATCCCGCCACTGTGCTGAATTCCTGTATGAGTTCTAGCAACTCTGGGGTGGAGCCTTTTGAATTTTCTATATCGAGTGTCATGTCATCTGCAAATAGTGAATGTTTCACTTCTTCCTGGTGATCTGGATGCCTTTTATTTCTTTTTGCTGTATGCTTCCTGTGGCTGGGCCTTCCAGTGCTATGTTAAATAACAGTGGTGAGAGAAGACATCCGTTGTCTTGTTCCTGACCATAGAGGCAAAGCTCAGTTTTTCCCCATAGGGATGATATTAGCAATGGGCTTTTCATAAATGGCCTTCATTACACTGAGGTATCTTAGAGGGTCCCTCTAACCCTACTTTGTTGAGGGTTTTTATCATGAATGGATGTTGCACATTGTCACATTTTTTCCCTGCATCTATTGAAAGGATCATATGGTTCTTTTCCTTTCTTTTGTTAATGTGGCATATCCCGTAGATTGATTGTTGAATAGTGAGCCACGCTTGCAGCCCAGGAATACATCCCAGTTGATCCTGGTGAATGATTCTTTTAATGTACTGTTGGATTTGGTTTGCTAGTATTTTATTGAGAATTTTTGCAACCATATTCATCAGGAATGTTGGCCTCTTGTTCTCTTGTTTAATGGAGTCTTCATCTGGTTTTGGTATCAGGGTAATGCTGGCCTCAGAGAATGAATTTAGAAGTTTTTCTTCCTTTTCTATTTTTTGGAATAGGCATTAACTGTTCTTTAAATGTTTGGTAGAATTCCCCTGGGAAGCCATCTGGCCCTGGACTTTTATTTGTTGGGAGACTCTTGATTGCTGATTCAATTTCTTTGCTGGTTTTCAGTTTGCTGAAGCATTCTATATCTTCCCGTTTCACTTTTGGTCATTTATATGTTGGGAATATAAATGTATCTATTCAGGAATGTATCAGTTTCTCCCAGGCTGTCCACTTTGCTAGCATATAGTTTTTCACAATATTCTAATTGCTTGCACATCCATGGTTTTGGTTATTTCTCCTTCTCATTTGTGATATTATTTATTTTGGTCCTTTCTCTTTTCTTTTTTGGTTAAGTATGGCTAGAGGTTTATCAACTTTATTTACTTTTTTTCAAATAAACAGTTCGTGCTTTCATTGATCTGGGTTTTTTTTTTCAAATATTTTCTTTTTTTTAAAATATTTAGTTGATAGAGAGACAGTGAGAGAGAACATGAGAGGTGTGAAGGTCAGAGGGAGAAGGGGACTCCCCTTGGAGCTGGGAGCCCGATGTGGGGCCATATTCCAGGACTCCAGGATCATGACCTGAGCTGAAGGCATTTGCTTAACCAACTGAGCCACACAGGTGCCTCTAAAATATTTTCCTTTTAAAAAAATTTACTTTAATTTTTTTCAGTGTTCCAAAATTCATCTTATATGTACCACACCCAGTGCTCCATGCAATACGTGCCCTCTATAGTACCCACCAGGAGGCTTACCCCCTACCTGCTCCCCTCCAAAACCCTCAGTTTCTTTCTCAGAGTCCACAGTCACTGATGGTTTTTCTCTCCCTCCTATTTCCCCCAACTCACTTCTCCTCTCCATCTCCCAATATCCTCCATGCTATTCCTTATGCTCCACAAGTAAGTGAAACCATATGATAATTGGCTCTCTCTGCTTGACGTATTTCACTCAGTCCTGTCCATGTTGATACAAAAGTTGGGTATTCATTCTTTCTGATGGAGGCATACTACTCCATTGTATATATGGGCAATATCTTCTTTATCCATTTGTCTGTTGTAGGGCAGTTTGGCGAATGTGGCCACTGCTGCTATGAACATTGGACCTCCTTTTCACTACACCCGTGTCTTCGGTGTTAAATACCAAGTAGGGCAAATGCAGGGTCATAGGGTAGCTCTACTTTTAATTTCTTTTTTTTAAAGATATTATTTATTTATTTGACAGAGATCACAAGAAGGCAGAGAGGCAGGCAGAGAAAGAGGGAGAAGCAGGCTCCCTGCTGAGCAGAGAGCCCGATGCGGGGCTTGATCCCAGAACCCTGGTATCATGATCTGAGCTGAAGGCAGAGGCTTAACCCACTAAGTCACCCAGATGCCCCTACTTTTAATTTCTTAATGAATCTCTACCCTGTTTTCCAAAGTAGCTGCACTGACTTCATTCCCAACAACAGTGTAAGAGGGTTCCCCTCTCTCCACATCCACTGCAACATTAGTTGTTTACTGTCTTGTTGATTTTGGCCACACTGACTGGTATAAAGTGTTATCTCAATGTGGTTTTTTTTCTTTTTTTTAATTTATTTTTTATTTTCAGCATAACAGTATTCATTATTTTTGCACCACACCCAGTGCTCCATGCAATCCATGCCCTCTATAATACCCACCACCTGGTACCCCGACCTCCCACCCCACGCCCCTTCAAAACCCTCAGATTGTTTTTCAGAGTCAATGTGGTTTTGATTTGAATCTCCTTGATGGCTAATGATGATGAACATTTTTTTCATACTTCTGTTAGCCACTTGTATGCCTTCTTTGGAGAAGTGTCTGTTCATGTCTTCTGCCTATTTTAGACATGATTATCTGTTTTGTGTGTGTTGAGTTTGAGGAGTTCTTTATAGATCTTGGATATCAGCCCTTTGTCTGTAGTGTCATTTGCAAATATCTTCTCCCATTCCGTGGGTTACCTCTTTGTTTTGTTGACTGTTTCCTTTGCTGTGCAGAAGTTTTTGATCTTGATGAAGTCACAAAAGTTCCTTTTCACTTTTGATTCCTTTGTCTTTGGAGACATATCTTGAAAGAAGTTGCTGTGACCGATGTCAAAGAGGTTACTGCCTATGTTCTCCTCTAGGATTCTGATGGATGCCTGCCTCACGTTGAGATTTTTTACCAATTTTGAGTTTATATTTGTATCTTGTTGATCACAGCTTTGTAGTAAAGCTTGAAATCAGGAAACGTGATGCCCCAAATTTTGTTTTTATTTTTCAACATTTCCTTAGTAATTCAGGGTCTCTTCAGGATCCATACAAATTTTAGGATTGTTTGTTCCAGCTCTTTGAAAAATGCCGGTAAAATTTTAATCAGAAGGGCATTGAAAGTATAGATTGCTCTAGGCAGTATAGACATTTTAACAATGTTTATTCTTCTAATCCATGAGCATGGAGTACTCTTTTTGTGTCTTCTTCAATTTCTTTCATGAGTGTTCTGTAGTTCTTCTAGTAAAGATCCTGTACCTCTTTGGTTAGGTTTATTCCCAGGTATCTTTTGGTTCTTAGTGCTATAGTAAATGGAATTGATTCTCTAATTTCCCTTTCTGTATTTTCATTGTTAGTGTATAAGAAAGCCACTGATTTCTGTACATTGATTTTGTATCCTGCCACATCACTGAATTGCTGTATGAGTTCTAGTAGTTTGGGGGTGGAGTCTTTTGGGTTTTCCATATAAAATATCATGTCATCTGCAAAGATAGAGAGTTTGACTTCTTCATTGCCAATCTGAATACTTTTTATTTCTCATCATTGTCTGATTGCTGTTGCTAGGACTTCTAATACTACGTTGAACAAGAGTGGTAAGAGTGGGTATCCTTGTCATGTTCCTGATCTCAAAGGGAAGGCTGTCAGCTTATTCCCATTGAGGATGATATCTGCTGTGGGTTTTTCACAGATAGATTTTATGAAGTTGAGGAATGTTACCTCTATCCCTATACTTTGAAGTCTTTTAATCAGGAATGGATGCTGGGTTTTGTCAAATGCTTTTTCTGCATCAATTGAGAGGACCATGTGGTTCTTCTCTCTTCTTATATTGATTTTTTTCTATCACATTGATTGATTTGCAAATGTTGAACCATCCTTGCAACCCAGGGATGAATAATACTTGGTCATGGTAGATAATCTTTTTAATTTGCTGTTGGATCCTATTAGCTAGGATCTTGTTGTGAATCTTAGCATCCATATTCATCAGGGATATTGGTCTGAAATTGTCCTTTTTGATGGGGTCTTTGCCTGGTTTGGTTTTCAGGGTAATGCTGGCTTCATAAAAAGAGTCTGGGGCACACCTGGGTGGCTCAGTAGGTTAAAGCCTCTGCCTCCGGCTCAGGTCAAGATCCCAGGGTCCTGGGATCGAGCCCCACATCGGGCTCTCTGCTCTACAGGGAGCCTGCTTCCTCCTCTTTCTGCCTGCCTCTCTGCCTACTTGTGATCTCTATCAAATAAATAAATTAAATACTAAATAAGAAAAAATAAATAAAAGAGTCTGGAAGTTTTCTTTCTGTTTCTATTTTTAAAAGAACTTCAGAAGACTAGGTATTATTTTCCTTTGAATGTTTGGTAGAATTCCCCAGGGAATCTGTCAGGTCCTGGGTTCTAGTTTTTGGGGAGGTTTTTGATTACTGCTTCAAACTTGTTACTAGATATTGGTCTATTCAGGTTGTCAACTGCTGCCTGATTCAGTTTGGGAAGTTTATAGGTTTCCAGGAATGCATCCATTTCATGTAGCTTGCTTAACATAATGGCATATAACTTTTGATAAGAATTTCTGATAATTGTTTCTGTATCGGTGTTAGTTGTGATCTCTCCCTTTTCATTCATAATTGTATTAATTTGGGTCCTCTCTCTTTTCTTTTGGGTCATTTTGCCCAATGGTTTATCAATCTTATTCTTTCCAAAAACCAGCTTCTAGTTTCATTGGTGTATTCTACCATATCTCTAGTTTCTATCTCATCAATCTGTGCTCTAATCTTGATTATTTCCCTTCTTGTGTGTTGGGTTGGCTTAAGTTGTTGTTGATTATCCAGTTCGTTAAGGTGTAGACAGCTTGTGTATTCTGGATTTTTCAGTTGTTCTGACTGAGACTTGGATGGTTATGTATTTCCCCCTTAGGGCTGCCTTTACCATATTCCATAGGTTTTGGACCAATATGTCTTCATTCGTATTGGTTTCCATGAATTTTTTATGTTCTTTGTTGATTTCCTGGTTGATCCAAGCATTATTAAGCAGGGTAGCATTTAGTTTCCAAGTGTTTGAATTTGTTCCAAAATTTTCTTGTGATTGGATACTAGTTTCAAAGCATTGTGGTCTGAGAATATGCAGGGAATAATCTCTATCTTTTGTTATCAGGTGGACCCTGATTTGTAACCCAATATGTGGTCTACTCTGTAGAAAGTTCCATGTGCACTCAAGAAGAATGAGTATTCTGTTGTTCTAGGGTTGAATGTGCTGTATATATCTATGAAGTTCATCTGGTCCAACGTGTCATTCAAAGCTCTTGTTTACTGATTTTCTGCTTAGATGATCTATTACTGAGAGTATCATGTTAAGATCCCCTATTATTAATGTAATCATATCAATATGACTCTTTATTTTGATTAACAATTGGCATATGTAGTTGGCCGCTCCCATATTGGGGGCATAAATATTTAGAATTGTTAGATCTTTTTGGTGGATAGACCCTTTAAGAATGATGTAGTGTCCTTCTGTATCTCTGACTACAGTCTTTAGTTTAAAATCCAATTTATCTGATATGGGAATCACTACCCCAGCTTTCTTTTAAGGCCCATTGACATGAAAGATGATTCTCTATCCCTTCACTTTCAGTCTGAATGAATCTTTAGGTTCCAGATGGGTCTCTTGTAGACAGCATATGGACGGGTTCTATTGTTTTTCCAATCTGTAATCCTGTGCATTTTATGGGAGCATTTAAGCCATTTATATTGAGAGTGGTTATTGAGAGGTAAGTTTTTATTGACATCATGTTGCCTGTGAAGCCCTTGTTTCTATAGATTGTCTCTGTAAGTTTCTGTTCTATGTCTTTCTTAGGTTTTTTCTTCTTTTATAGAATCCCCGTTAATATTTCTTGTAATGTTGGCTTGGTGGTTACATACTCTTTTAAACCTTGCTGGTCTTGGAAGCTCTTTATCTCTCCATCCATTTTGAATGTCAGCCTTACTGGGTAAAGTATTCTTGACTGCATATTCTTCTCATTTATTGTCCTATATATGTCTTGCCAGCCCTTTCTGGTTTGCCAGGTTTCTGTGGACAGGTCTGACCTTCCTCTGTACACAAGGAATCTCTTCCCCCTAGCTTCTGTCAGAAGCTCCTGTCTAAAATTGTGATTTGTCAGTCTCACAGTCAAGTGTTTCAAGGTCTTTCTAGATTCGTTGATCTTGAGGGGTGTTCTCTCTGCCTCTAGGACATGAATGCTTGTTCCATTCCCCAAACTGGGAAAATTTTCATCCAGAATTTGTTCAACTATATCTTCTAGTCTTCTCTCTTTCTCCATCCTCTATGGGATCCCAATAATTCTAATATTGGACTATTTTATGGGGTTATTTATTTCCCCAATTCTGTTTTCATGGCTTCTATGTTGTTTCTTCCATGCCTCCTTCTGATCCTTTTTCTCTATCAGTTTGTCCTCTAGATCACTAATTCTATGCTCTGCTTGGTTACCCTAGCTGTTAGAGTGTTTAGATTATATTGGATATCATTGATAGCACTTTTAACTTCTTTCTGGGTGGCTTTCACTTCTGCCCTTAGAGATTCTATGTTGTCACTAATGGTTTCCTCCAACCTCACCATTGCCTGGATTATTGTTACTCTGTGTTCCCTTCCCAACATACTGTTTATATCCATAGCCAAGAGTTCTGATGGAAAGGGCACAATCTCTGAATTTTTCCTCTGTTGTGTGTTCCTCCTCCTAGTTGTTTTGGTGAGAGTTGGTTGAGAAAATGTATAGCTGAATATATCAACTACAATCCAGGCAAGGTGCACCCTGGAACATTTCAGAGCAATCAGAGTCACCATCGAAAAGAAAGAAAAAAAGAAAAAGAGAGAGAAAGGATGAACAAGAGAGAGAGAGCGAGCAAAGGGAAGACCAAGCCAGAATAAGCCCCCACAAGTAAGATTTATATGGTATAAAAACAAAAACCGAGAAACAAAAAGACTGACAGATAAATGACAAAAAAAAAAAAAAAGAACCTAGTCAAAGTGAACCCCAAGGATGAGATTTATATACTACCAGAACAATAACAAATACACATAAACACTGACAGAAGAAAAAGTTGGGAGGGTGGTTATAAATCCTCAGTGTGGCAAGGAAGGGTATTTTGATTCTTCCTGGGTCACATACTCTTTTAAACCTTGAAATGAAAGTGGATGTATCTTTACACACTTAACTCCCTTTATCTCAACTTCCCAGAGATAAAGGGAGATTAAAACTGGTTTATATATAGGGGTAGTATTGATTAGCGAAAGAGGATTACCTTGAAGCTTATATGTATATTAAAGAAAAGAAAAGGAAAGGAAAAACACAGGTATATGTATTTAAAAAGTTCAAGTTAAAAGGCTATTATGCACTGGGGAGGGTATGTGCTCTGGTGAGTGCCGTGAAGTGTGTAAACCGTGAAGTGTGTAAACCTTCTGTGATTCACAGACCTGTACTCCTGGGGATAAAAATACATTATATGTTTACAAAACATTTTTAAAAATGAAAAAAAGTCTATTATGGAATATGTTTATTAAACCTCTAGTTGTAATAGTAAGCAGGTTAAAAATTTTTAAAAGAACAAGAAAAATGAGAACTAATTAAGAATAAATGTTGTATCTATGAAATACACAGATTTTAAGGCAATACCGGGTGCTTATTATATTGTTTTCCCCTGATGTTTGGGTTTTACAGTTTTATGGGGACACTGTGGTGGTTGTCCTCTTGTTCTCTTCCTTGCTTTCTGGGGGAGGGACCTGCCACATTGTTTTTCAGTGTTGCTTGGGTTTAGTCCTCCTGCCCCCTATCAAGGGGCTGGGCTGTCTGGAAACCAGTTTTTCAGGCTTTTGTTTTCTGGAGGCTTTTGTTCTTTGGAAGCTTTCTGCTGCTTTTCAGAGGTTTGGTGGAAAGCAAACTGCACCCAGACTTCTGCCTCAGAGAGAAGCCTCAGACTGTTCCCTTCTGGGTGGTCCAGAACACACCAGATTCCACCTCCGCAAACTGCTGTACCCTGCAACCTCCCATAGGCAGTGCACATACCCAGCCACCATCTCAGGGGTCACCTGAAGTGCCCACTTGTCTTTGCACCCCCATGCCACTAAAACCACAAGTAGTATTGGTCCAGGGAGCCCACTTCCTGTAGCTGCCTTTGCTGAGACTGCTGTCTGGGGTTCAGACCTCAGGGTTACACAGGTTGCCTATGAAGGATCCCGGCCAGAGATTGTGCTGAGTTCATTCAGGCCCGGGCTTCGATCATCCAGACCCTCCTCTGGTCCTTGAAACTGCTGACTACCACTCACACAGAGCTTTCTCAGGTGCGGGTGGGGAGTGGGTCAGATCCTGGTTGTGCAGTGTTCGTAGAGTGCAAAAGGCTGTAGTTCTAGAGAGTGCAGGCTGGCAACCAAACCAGACTCTCTCATGCAGGGACGGGAGCGTGCCCAGCCAAGTGGTGGTGCAAACTGCACAACCCCAGGGGCTCAGGGACCAGGAACTGGAGGCTTCACCACACTCTCTTTGGCCCAGGTGGTCGCAGTGATAGCTGTCCATGCCCAGTGATAGCTTAGGCCCATGCCCATGACTGCCCAACTTCACCAGTTTCCCATTAAGATCTTTTGCTTTTTTTGAGTGTTTTTAACCAGACTCCAAGTTAATGCTGGTCCCCAATCACAGGGCATTTTCATATTGCATATTACTTTCCAATGGGTCACTTCTGGTGGCTCCCTTCCCCGTCTGTTTATCCTCTGATATCAGACCGAGCGTCCCCACTCTGTTTTTCCTCTCCACTGGTGTGTTCTGTCCCTGTAGACATCCAGAAGTGTATAATACTACATCTCAGGCTTATTTCATGGGTGTTCAAAGTCTTCTGGGAGATAATTAACTCTCTTAAGGGGACCGGTTGAAACAGGGTCTCCTACTTCTCTGCCATCTTGCTCCCTCTTCTCTCATTGATCTGTTTTATTGGGTATATTTTAGGTTCTGTTTCATTTATTTTTGCTTTAGTCTTTATTATTTCCTTCCTTCTCCTGGTTTTAGGCTTTGTTTATTATTCATTCTCTAGCTCCTTTAATTATAAGTTTAGGTAATTTAAATCTTTTTTGCCTCTTGAGGTAGACCTCTATTCCTATATCTACTTCCATCTTAGGACCACTTTTGCTGCATTCCATACATTTTGGACCATCATATTTTCATTTTCATTTAATTTCATTTTGTTTCCATGTATTTTTTAATTTATTCTTTAAATTCCTGTTTGACCCATTCATTGTTCAGTAGCATATTGTTTAACCTCTATGTGGCCTTTCCAAATTTTTTCTTGTGGTTGACTTCAGGTTTCATAGCCTTGTGGTCAGAAAAGATGCATGGTATGTTCTCAGTCTTTTCATACTTGTTGAGGTCTTATTTGTGACATAGTATGTGATCTATTTTGGAGAATGTCCCATGCACACTTGAAAACAGTGCATATTGTGCTGTTTTAGGATGGAATGTCCTGAATATATCTGTTAAATATATCTGATCCAGGTTCTCATTCAACACCATTGTTTTCTTGATTTTCTTGTTGGTTTTCTGTTTAGATGATGTGTACATTGATGTAAGTTGGGGTGTTCAAGTCCCCTATTATAGTATTACTTTCAGTGAGTTCCTTAAAGTTTGTTACTGTTTTATATATTTCCATGCTACCATGTTGTGGGCATAAATATTTACAATTGTTATATCTTCTTCTTGGGTTGCCCTCTTTATTATGATATATTTCCTTTCTCTATCTCTTGTTACAGTCTTCGGTTTAAACTCTAGTTTGTCCAATATAAGTATTGCTAATCTGGCTTTCTTCTGATATCCTTTTGTAAGATAAAAAATTCTCCATCGTCTCTTCAATCTGCAGGTGTCTTTAAGTCTAAAATTAATTTCTTGTTGGCAGCATATTAATGGGTTTATTATTTTATCCATTTCAACACCTTATGTCTTTTGATTGGAGCATTTAATCTGTTTACATTCAGAGTAATTAGTGATAGATACATATTTAGTGCCATTTCATTATTTGTTGTTTCTGGACATATTCTGTGTTCCTTTCTTGTCCTTTTCAGTTTTGGTCTTTCCTTTCCACTCAAAGAGTTCCCTTTAATATTTCTTGTAGGGATGTTTTAGTGATTATGAACTCCTTTATTTTTTGCTTCTCTGAGAAACTCTTTTTCTCCCCTTCTATTCTGAATGACAGCCCTGCCACGTAGAGTATTCTTGGCTGCATATTTTTCCTATATAGCACTTTGAATACATCTTGCTTCTGTCTTGCCATGTTTCTGTTGAGAAATCTGCAGCTGGCCTTATGAGTCTCCACTGTAAGTTAGGGAGTTCTTTATCTTTCTGCTTTAAGATATTTTCTTTATCATTATATTTTGAAAATTTAATTACAGCATATTCTAACGTTGGCCTGATGTTGTTGATTTTGATGTGAGTTTTCTGTGTATCTCGGATCTGAATAACTGTTTCTTTCTCCAGATAAGGAAATTTTTAGCTATGATTTGCTGAAGCAAATTTTCTGCCCCCTTTTCTCTCTTCTTCTGGGACTGCTAAAACACAAATGTTATTACATTTGATGGAGTCACTGAGTTCCCTAAAAATATTCTCATGTTCCATAATTACTTTTTCTCTTCTGTTAAGCTTCATTATTTCCCATTATTTTGTCCTCTACCTCACTTATTCACTTTTTAGTGTTCATTCCATCAAGTTTGTTTCCAATTTCAGTTATTGCATTTTCATTTCTGACTGATTCTTTTTTTTTTTTAACTCTTTTGTCTCTGTGGTAAGGGCCTCCCTGAAATCTTCCATTCTTTTCTCAAGCCCAGCAAATATCCTTGCCACCTTAATTTCTCCAACAGCCATGTTACTTATATCTGTTTCATTTGGATCTCTGGCTGTGACCTAATCTTGTTGTTTCATTTGGGATAAATCCCTGTCTTTGCATTTTTTTTCCTATGTATCTGTCTTCTTCTCTGTGTTAGAAAAGCCAGTCATATTTTCTGCTCCTGAAAGTAATGGCTTTATGAAGAAGAGGTCATACAGTATCCATGGACTGGAGCTTCAGAGACTGTCACTCATGTCTGCTGCATGTGCTCTGCTATTGTGTTTTGCTGCTCTATCCTTCAGACCAGTCATCCTCAGAGGTTCTCCTTGCCTGCTGTGGGCAGTGTTTGGTCCTTCCCCCAAATATGGCAAGTTTTAACTATGTGTGCTCTGGTCTGCTATTGAAATGAGAGCTAATACTTCTTCCACTGGAACTGAAGCACTGCAGAGTTTTCTGGTCAGGAGATGTAGTGTGGGCAAGGGTTTCTTTGGTCTTCTATAGAAGGGGCCCACCACACTGTGATTGATGAAAGCTTGACTGAGAAGGGCAGTACCACCAAAGAGCAATGGTGTGGGACCTGGTGTAAGCAGCTTGTTTTGGTGTTGTAGTGTTTCCTGCAGGTTGCTCTTTGTTTATGCTGGGGGGCTTGGGCAGGGGGAATGGTGCCAGATATCTTGTCCCTGGAGGGGTGCCTCTGTGCACACTGCCTCTCAGGAAAGCACTCCAAGAAGAGCAAATAATCTCCCCACCACGTGTCCCAATCATTTTTCAGATTGCTGTTTCCACACTCTGGGTTGTATACTGCCTTCTCTTTGGGAGCAGCACAGTACTCTTCAGGCTCTATCCCAATGAAGCCTGCTGACTTTATTTTCTTTTTAAGAGCAAAAGCCATATTTTATTCATCTTTGCATCCTCTAGGGCACCCAGCACAGTGTCTGGAGAAAATGGAGTTAATTGTTTTTTGAATAAACTCTGTTTCCATATTTGGGTTTCTCTAGTTTCTTCAATTCAGATCATTTACATAAGTTTCTTCCTCATTTCCATCCAAGTACTAACCAGGCCCGACCCTGCTTAGCTCTTCCTCATTTCCAGATAAATTTTATATGTAATAGCATTAATGGAAATTGTGAAAAGAAAAAGGTATCTATGTGCAATACCACAGTATTATGTCCATTGTATGTATAATTACCCTGTGACGAGGTGCTCATCAAGGAACATTAACAGGTGAGATAGTTCTTCCTTATGTGGACTGGCCAGCATACTGACCTATCCTTTTGAATGCCAGTGGGTCCCTCCATCATTTTGGCAAATCAAAACGGCCAGTATAATTAATTTTTCAAAATATTAACCACAAATGCATCTTCTAAATTGAAAATGAAAGTTCATTAGGTACTTGTTTTTTTAAAATTTTTATTTAAATTCAATTTGATTAACATAGTACGTATTATTAGTTTCAGAGGTAAAATTTAGTGATTCATCAGTTGTATGTAACACCAAGTGCTCATTACTTCAAGCCTGCTGACTTTTAAAACTCTAGGTTTTAGTAATGTGGTGTGAGCAGGGGCCTTTGCTGCTCTGCTTGGGAAGAGGCCCACCATGCTGGGATTGAGGTGAGCTTGACAGAGAAGAGCAGTTGTGCCAGAGGACCGGAGTGTGGGACTTGGTATAAGCAAGTCAAGCAGCCAGTGTAAGGGCAGAGCTGCCCTCTGTAGGTAGCTCTGTGTTTGTGTTAAAGGGTCGGGGAAGAAAGAGGCACCAGCCAACTCCTTTGTCCCCAAAGAGGCATCTCCATGAACTCTGCTTTCAGGATGGTGTTCCAGGAAGAGCGAATAATCTCCCCTCTATGTGCCCCAAGTGTTCCTCAGATCACTGTTTCCATGCTGTCTCCCCCTTGGTTGTTTGCTTGCCTCTCTCCAGGATTAGGAAGCTCCCTCAGAGCTCTATCACAGCCAAGCATGCCAAACTTTAAAACAGCAGTCTTTAAACACCCCTGGTTGGAACTCATGAAAATCAGCTGTTCCCATTTTCCCAGCCAATGGTTTTGGTGGTGCATTCCCCTGTGTGCTCCTCTCTTTCTTGTCTTTCTCCACGATCATGGCTCCTTCATTTTGCCACACCCCTGATCCATTTCTCTCCCAAACCAAGTGTCCACACTTCCTAGCTTCTTTGATTCCTCTCTCCTTAATTGTGGAGTTTGTTCTTCCTGGCTTCTTTGCTTCCTCTCTCCTTAATTGTGGAGTTTGTTCTTCCTGGCTTCAGGTTTATTTCTGGAGTATTTAGAATGATTATGATAATTATCATTAATATTATAGATAATATTATAGATATATTATATCTATATCTATATTATAGATATAGATAATTACCATTATCTAGCTGTGTTTGAGAGACAAAATGAGTCTAGAGTCCTACTCCACTACCATCTTAGCTCCCATTTCTGCCCTCCCACCCCCAGCTAACAACTTTGCATACTTGTACACATGCCTGGTGTTCATTAGGCCATGAGTACTTTCTATGGATTTTTCCACTTAAATGAATATTTTTTTGACCTGACCTTGTAAGTTCATGTACAATATGTATTGGCTAAGTACTTGTACAAAATGGGTTTGCTTATGCTTTGTGGTTGGGCCCAAGTTTCTGCTATTAAGAAGAATATATTTGTGCCAATTGTTTCTCCTATTTTTGGGCAGTTAATTCCCTTGGCCTGTTTCCCAAAATGGATCCACTGGATCAACAAGTATGAAGTATCTCAAATGTATGATTTTACATTTAATCAACATTTTTCCAGAATTCTTTATGGCTATGTAGATATAATTTTTATGGCTATGTAGATAGAAAAAGCCCAGTGTACAGTGTACAGTGCTTCCAGCAAGTGCATTAGTGTCTCTCATGCCAAAGCTCCTGCTAAATCCATTTCATAAAAAAATTATATATATTTATTTTATATTGACTAACCTGGCAACCAGAGACATAGGTGCAAGGAGGCAAGTTAGGAGACTGCTGTGATAGTCAATATCTAAGTTAAAAGGGTCTGAGTTTGGGTAATTATGAATTTAACACATTCAAATTCATCATCAATAATTGACTAAATGCCCACTATGTGCCAGGCTCATACTAAAAATGTTAGTATCTAATTAAAATTTTAATATCTTTGTAACATAATGTATTATTGGCTTTCATTATATAGATGAGGTAACTAAGACTTAGCAAATTGATATGACATACCCTAGGTCACAAAAATTGAAGTTCTAGAGCTGGGTTTCAAACAGACTTTCTGAAGGATTAAGCTGTTGGAAGAATTACACACATACACACACACACACACACACACACACACACACACACAGAAAAGAAATCCAGAGTTGTTAGTGACCAAAAATAAGTGGTTGCTAAGGGAGGTAGCCCAGATAACTTCAATACTGGGTGCTTGTTCATGAATAGTGTTCCATTTGGCTTATCATTGAACTATGTGTTCTCTTTCAGGAGACTCTGACAGTTTCAGCAAAGTGCGGCCTCCAGGAGAAAAGCCTACCATTGTTCGTCCCCCAGTGAGGCCTCCAGATCCTCCGTGCCGAACAACTACTCCCCAAAAGCCAGAACAAAAGCCAGATATTGTGGTTAGCAATGCAGGGGAAATCCCATCATCTGTGTAAGTCGAGTTTTTCCTAAACCTTGGCGTAAGGCTCATCTTAGGCCACCAGGAGTTCTTTCAGGATCATCATAATGGTTTTGAAGGGTACACAGTGCACAACCCCAGGATATCATTCACTTCATAGTCTAAGGAAATTTCACAGACAAGTCCTGTTTGTACTGTTCCTCTCAGCACCCAAGGGTGAGAGATTTAACTAATGCTGCCCCGATTTATGTTGGGTAATAAGATTACCTTCTGTTTTCATGCTCCCTTGGCTCTGGAAGTTTTTCATACTTTCTTATTATGGCTACTGTTTTTTAAAGAAATTTAATGAACAGATTTGTTCATTGTACTTGTGCCTTCAGGCTTTCTTTTTAAATCAATGATATGATTTTTTAAAAATCTTCCAAAATGACTCAGATTCTCCAGAGAGCCTCTTGTAAGGTAAGAACTGAGCCAATGTGCAGCAGGTTTTCCTGAAGTGGGACTGGAAGCTAAGGAACAAGGTATAAAGTAGCTAATGCAGGGCCACAGCCCTCTCAAGGACCAGCCTTGTATGGTCGCAACTAGCCTGACTGGTCCCTCTTCAGCTAGTGTTGGGACCCCTCTCATACACTGCCTCCCAGTATACCTTTTTCTTGTGTCTCTTGTTTTCCATAACTGTAAGATGTGGGAATAAGAATAACAAAGCCTCTATCATGTTGATTAAGTAGCTAAGTATATTTATGAAAATGTCAAAAATTTATACATTGAACCCAAGGATTTGTTTCACTTATTTCTCAAAAGAATAACCTGAATAAAAAACACATTTAGGCCACTCTGAACCATGGGAAAGCAAAGGGCATTAGGCATAGCCTTGGGGTGCTTATGGTCTCTGAGTCATTTCACATTCCGATATTTGAGTCTCTCCTTAGACCCAGGTCCTTTGCAAGTGAGGGAAGAACCTTCAGTTGGTGGCCTGTCTGGTTTATAATTTTTGTCTTGTCCATTGGCTATTGGTTTTCATACACAATCCAGAGCAACTCATGAGAATTGATTGGCCTCTGTTTGCAGGGTGGCTTCCAGGACCAGGTTCTTTGAAACAGCTTCCCGGAAAACAGGAAGGTAAGACACATAGATGACAGAAGAGAAATCAAATTACTTTTTACTAAATGGATCATGAGCATCACAGTTGCTCTTACATTCTATTTTTCTGTTTCTCTGCAGCTCCATCTCTGTCTCTCTATCCCTTTCTCTCCCCTAGTTCTGTCTCTCTGTTTCCTAGTCTCTCCCTGTACATCTGTTTTTGTCTCTGTACATATGTTTCTCTGTGTTTGTTTTTCTATATGTCTCTCTCATGATGTTTCTTTCTCTGTGTCTTTGTCATTCTCAGTCTCTCTGTCTCTCTTTGTGTTTTTGTACATCTCTGTTTCTGTCTTTGTCTCTCTGGCTCCCTATTTGTTCGTTTTACTCTTTTTCTGTATCTCTCCCCTCTGTCTCTCTTTCTTTGCCTGCTTCTATATCTGTTGTATCTTTCAGTCTCTATGTTTTTCAATCTCTTCCTCTCTTCTGCTTCTCTCTCTCTCTCTCTCTCTCTCTCTCTCACACACACCCACACACACATACAGTTCTCACTAAGTAAAATTGCACAAAAGCATGACATTCAATGTCGGTCTTATTTTTTTGTTCATTTACTTATTTAGATTCTATTATATTCTAAAAGGGCAGCTAATAGGAATATATAGAACATTACACTCTAACATAAACAGCCTTAGAATAAGCATAGCTAAACACTAGGTGGTGTGATATAAATGACCTGGAAACAATTGAGGGAACAAAAATACAAACAGGTTCTTGCTTTCCACTCTAGACCCACTAAAACAGAATCTCTAAGAGTGGGACCTGGGAATCTATTTTTTTTATTTCCTTCTTTTCTACCTTCCTTCCAGTTAGTTTGTTTTTAAAACTTCTAAAGTATTGGTACAAATTGTCCAAAGCCTGGCATTTGGGACCCTTTAGACAAAAATACCTAAAGAAATAGTTGCTTAGCTTTTAGGGACCCTTTTGTGAGTTTGCTCCATGTTGCTTTTTAGAGAGTTTGAAATTGCGCTTCCTGATGGTTGATAAGAGTATAAATGTTCAAGGTGGTCAGTTAAAATAACAATGTGCCTTTACCAGCAGTGGAGCTAGGGTAACTTTAACATCATCTAGTCAAAACTCTGAGACCTAACTCATCAAGTTGGGTATTCGTCCTTTCTGATGGAGGCATAATACTCCATAGTGTATATGGACCATCATATGGATTGATATGATTGTCTGTTTTGTGTGTGTTGAGTTTGAGGAGTTCATTATAGATCCTGGATATCAACCTTTTGTCTGTACTGTCATTCGCAAATATCTTCTCCCATTCCGTGGGTTGCCTCTTTGTTTTCTTGACTGTTTCCTTTGCTGTGCAGAAGCTTTTGATTTTGATGAAGTCCCAAAAGTTCATCTTCGCTTTTGTTTGTTTTGGCTTTGGAGACATATCTTGAAAGAAGTTGCTGTGGCTGATATCGAAGAGTTTACTGCCTATGTTCTCCTCTAGGATTCTGATGGATTCCTGTCTCACATTGAGGTCTTTTATCCATTTCAAGTTTATCTTTGTGAATGGTGTAAGAGAATGGTCAAGTTTCATTCTTCTACATATAGCTGCCCAGTTTTCCCAGCACCATTTATTGAAGAGACTGTCTTTTTAACACTGTATATTTTTTCCTGTTTTGTCAAAGATTATTTGACCATAGAGTTGAGGGTCCATATCTGGGCTCTCTACTCTGTTCCACTGGTCTATGTGTCTGTTTATATGCCAGTACCATGCTGTCTTGGTGATCACAGCTTTGTAGCATATCTTCTTTATGCATTCATCTATTGAAAGGCATCTTGGCTCTTTCCACAATTTGGTGATCGTGGTCATTGCTGCTGTGAGCACTGGGATACAGTTGGCCCTTCTTTTCACTGCATCTGTATCTTTGGGGTCAATAACCAGTAGTGCAATTGCAGGGTCATAGGGTAGCTCTATTTTTAATTTTTTTAGGAATTTCCACACTGTTTTCCAAAGTGGCTGCACCAACTTGCATTCCCAACAACAGTGTAAGAGGGTTCCCCTTTTTCCACATCCTCTCCAATACTTGTTGGTTACTGTCTTATTAAATTTGGCCATTCTAACTGGTGTAATGTGGCACCTCATTGTGGTTTTAATTTGAATCTCCCTGATGACTAATGATGATGAACATTTTTTCATTTGTCTGTTATCCATTTGTATGTCTTTGGAGAAGTGTCTATTCATGTCTTCTGCCCATTTTTTTGATGTGATTATCTGTTTTTTGAGTGTGGAGATTGAGGAGTTCTTTATAGATATTGGATATCAGCCCATTGTCTCTAGCATCATTTGTGAGTATCTTCTCCAATTCTGTGGGTTGCCTCTTTGTTTTGTTGACTGTTTCCTTTGCTGTTCAGAAGCTTATGATCTTGATGAAGTCCAAAAAGTTCATTTTTGCTTTTGTTTCATTTGCTTTTGGAGACATGTCTTGAAAGAAGGTGTTGTGGCCGATGTCAAAGAGGTTGCTGCCTATATTCTCTTCTAGGATTTTGATTAATTCCTCAGGCCAACTTCTAATAGGTAAACTATAGCCAAACTGATGTTGAGAGTGTGAAAAATTGGTAAATTCTGAGCTTTGTCACCTACTGTTCAGGGAATTCTTGGACCAATCCAGAAAATAAGGGGGCTAATGCCAAACCAGGAACGGCAGGCTAGAGTACCACTCTACTTCTCCTCTATTTAGGCCTCTGGAACCTAAATTTAATCCTGTTCCTTAACCCCAGATTCCATCTTGGCAGGAGTGTGGACAAGAGTGAAGTGAATACACCTGTCCTCCAGTGTGTCATGAGCCATAAAGCCATACGGGTTTCTCCCATTTATATCCACATAGGAAAAAACACCTCTTCTGTCTATGGTCCCACCTTGTAACCACCACTTACACCAGTACATCTACATGCTGGACACTGGTCAAGATCCTCAGATTATCCACATCAGTACCATCTACAGACATTGTTTGCAAGCTCTTCTCTCATCTGTGATGAAAATAATGATCTGTTTCAATTTTGATTGTACCTTTATGCTTCCCATTTTTACCTAACTGTAGCCTGACATTTGAATCATGTTACTTCCTCATTCATCTCTCTTCATCAACCAATAAAAAACTTAGAACTTATGTGAAAATGAGAAGTGGTCCATCAAAAAAGAGAAGGAAGGGGAAGATGTTTCAGCAAGGCAGAACAGCTTATGCAAGACAGGTTCAGTAAGTGATTAATGTTGCACTTTAGCTACAGTATGGGGGTGAAAAGAGGGAAGCTTAGCTGGAGGTGAGGCCAGAAAGATAGACTTGGACCAGATTGTAAAGACCTTACAGGAAATACCAAGGTAAGGAATTTGGTCCTTAGACTATAATCCTTAGGGAATCATGGAACTTGTAAGCATGACAATGCATATTCAGAGATGACTGCATTGTAAAAAGCAAAACAAGACAAAACAAAACAAAAACAAAAAACCTCATTATTTTAATAATGGGAAAGAAGGTGGGAAAGCAAAGACTGGAGACAGAGATCAATTAGGAGACTAATCATCATCACAACAGTTGATGAGGCCCTAATCTATGGCATTGCCAGTGAAATGGAAAAGGACAGATGTGAGGTAGACGCAAGAAGACCTGTGACTTTTCAGAGAGCATTGGTTAGTCTCCCCTTCCAATTTCCCCCAACTCACTTCTCCTTTCCAACTCCCAATGTCCTCACATTTTATTCTTCATGCTCCACAGGTAAGTGAAATGATATGATAATTGACTCTCTGGTGGTGGGTATTAAGGAGGGCAGATTTATGCACCACACCCAGTGAATTGAATCTTGGAACAACACTGAATCTTGGAACACTGAAAAAAAAATTAAATTAAATAAAAAAAAAGAAATGTATCCTAAGAAAATTATCATACATATAAAATTATCATGTAAGTGCATGAAGGTTAACTTATAAGGTTATTCATTGCTAGACTGCTTAGAATATAAAAAAAAGAAGTAATTCAAATGGCCAATGAGAGTTGATTTCAATAAATTATGGTACATACACACACACACACACACACACACACACATGCATTTGATGGGCAGCTGGGTGGCTCAGTCAGTTAAGCATCTGCCTTTGGCTCAGTTCATGAAACCAGGGTCCCAGAATTGAGCCTCACATTGGGCTTCCTGCTCAGGAGGGACTGTGCATCTCCCTCTCCCTCTGCCCATACCACTTGTGCTCTTGATATCTCTCTTTCTCTCTCTCTCAAATAAATCAATAATATCTGAAAAAAAACATGGAGCATTGGAGAAGGATTAAGAGGGAAAAAAGTCTAACCTGGAAAATTAAGTAGATGGTAATAATAATTAATCATCAAAAAACAGGTTTTGTGGGAAAGTTGCTCCCCTCAATTTTGGACACAGTGTTTTGAAGACCCTGTGAAATATCCAGACAGAAATGCCCAGTACAGGTTGAGAGAAAAATGGTAGTGGAGTAGGAGGACCCTTGGCTTGCCTCATCCAATGAACACACTAGATAAATAAAAATCATCAGAAATAGACATGAAGACTGTCAGAAAAACTCCTCAAGTAAAGGGAGAGAAGAGGCCTCATTAAAGAAGGTAAGAAGGGGAGAGAGGAGGCTTAGGGGAGAAAGGGATCCCGGGTGCTGTGGAGGGGAGGTCGTTGTAGTTATAGACAAAGGCAAGAGAGAGACCGGCACACAGAGGAATGTACAAAAAGAACATTTCCCTAAAGTCATTGGCTTGAAAAATGAGAGTGTTTGATTTTCCTGAATTCTTTCACTCAGAGGGGCTTAAAACCTGGAGTGTTAAAGGAGAATGGGTTTGGCTGAGCTAGAGGCCTGAAGGCACTGTGTTGCTCCTGGAAAGAAGGCAGGCAAACAACCCAGAAACAGACAGCATGGAAAAAGTAATCTGAAGAACACCTGTAGAACACAGAGGGGAGACTGTTCACTTATCTCAGAGTACATCTCTGAGAGACAGTGTTCACAGAGATACCTCCAGGAATAGAGGAGTTGGATGGTGCCATTTCACTGCCCACCCTTCAGCATAAGCACAAAGCACCTGCAGGAAGCACATCAAACAAAGCCTAAATACAGGGGAAAGAAGGAAATAATAAAGACTAAAGTAAAAATAAATGAAAGAGAAGCTTAAAAAAAATAAAAGAGATCAATGAAAGCACGAACTGTTTATTTGAAAAAAAGTAAATAAAGTTGATAAACCTCTAGCCATACTTAACCAAAAAAGAAAAGAGAAAGGACCAAAATAAATAATATCACAAATGAGAAGGAGAAATAACCAAAACCATGGATGTGCAAGCAATTAGAATATTGTGAAAAACTATATGCTAGCAAAGTGGACAGCCTGGGAGAAACTGATACATTCCTGAATAGATACATTTATATTCCCAACATATAAATGACCAAAAGTGAAACGGGAAGATATAGAATGCTTCAGCAAACTGAAAACCAGCAAAGAAATTGAATCAGCAATCAAGAGTCTCCCAACAAATAAAAGTCCAGGGCCAGATGGCTTCCCAGGGGAATTCTACCAAACATTTAAAGAACAGTTAATGCCTATTCCAAAAAATAGAAAAGGAAGAAAAACTTCTAAATTCATTCTCTGAGGCCAGCATTACCCTGATACCAAAACCAGATGAAGACTCCATTAAACAAGAGAACAAGAGGCCAACATTCCTGATGAATATGGTTGCAAAAATTCTCAATAAAATACTAGCAAACCAAATCCAACAGTACATTAAAAGAATCATTCACCAGGATCAACTGGGATGTATTCCTGGGCTGCAAGCGTGGCTCACTATTCAACAATCAATCTACGGGATATGCCACATTAACAAAAGAAAGGAAAAGAACCATATGATCCTTTCAATAGATGCAGGGAAAAAATGTGACAATGTGCAACATCCATTCATGATAAAAACCCTCAACAAAGTAGGGTTAGAGGGACCCTCTAAGATACCTCAGTGTAATGAAGGCCATTTATGAAAAGCCCATTGCTAATATCATCCCTATGGGGAAAAACTGAGCTTTGCCTCTATGGTCAGGAACAAGACAACGGATGTCTTCTCTCACCACTGTTATTTAACATAGCACTGGAAGGCCCAGCCACAGGAAGCATACAGCAAAAAGAAATAAAAGGCATCCAGATCACCAGGAAGAAGTGAAACATTCACTATTTGCAGATGACATGACACTCGATATAGAAAATTCAAAAGGCTCCACCCCAGAGTTGCTAGAACTCATACAGGAATTCAGCACAGTGGCGGGATATAAATTCAATGCACAGAAGTCAGTTGCACTTCTATACACTAGCAATGAGGCAGAAGAAAGAGAAATCAAGGAATTGATTCCATTTACAGTTGCACCAAAACCTGTAAGATACCCAGGAAGAAACCTAACCAAAGAGGTAAAAGATCTGTACTCTGAAAACTACAAAACACTGATGAAAGAAATTGAGGATGACACAAAGAAATGGAAAAAGATCCTATGCTCATGGATTGGAAGAAAAAATACCATGAAAAATCTATATTGCCCAAAGCTATCTACATGTTTAATGCAATCCCTATCAAAATAACAACAGCATTTTTCACAGAGCTAGAATAACCAATCCTAAAATTTGTGTGGAACCACAAAAGACCCCAAATAGCCGAAGTAATCTTGAAAAAGAAAAGCCAAGCTGGTAGCACCACAATTCTGGACTTCGAGATATATTACAAATCTGTAGTGATCAAAACAGTATGGTACTGGCACAGAAATAGACACATAGATCAGTGGAACAGAATAGAAATCTCAGAAATGAATCATAACTATATGGTCAATTAATCTTTGATAAAGCAGGAAAGAATATTTGATGTGGAAAAGACAGTCTCCTCAACAACTGGTGTTGGGAGAAGTGGAGAGCAACATGCAAAAGGGCGAAAGCAGATGACTTTCTTACACCATACACAAAAATATGTTCAAAATGGATGAAAGACCTTAGTGACCTAATACGGCAAAGCATTAAGACTCTAGAGGAGAACACAAGCAGTAACCCCTTTGACATTGGCCATAGCAACTTCTTACTAGATATGTCTCCTGAGGCAAGGGAAACAAAAACAAAAATAAATTTGGGGACTTCATCAAGATAAAAGGTTTCTGCACAGTGAAGGAGACAATCAACAAAACTGAAAGGCAACCTACAAAATGGGAGAAGATATTAGCAAATGACATATCCTATTGAGGGTTAGTATCCAATGTGTAAAAAGAACTTGTAAAACTCAATTAAAGGCATCCAAATCGGCAAAGAAGAAGTCAATTTATCACTCTTCACAGATGATATGATACTATATGTGGAAAACCCAAAAGACTCCACTCCAAAACTGTGAGAACTTGTGTAGGAATTCAGTAAAGTGTCAGGATATAAAATCAATGCACAGAAATCAGTTTCATTTCTCTACACCAACAGCAAGACAGAAGAAAGAGAAATTAAGGAGTCAATCCCATTTACAATTGCACCCCAAACCATAAGATACCTAGGAATAAACCTAACCAAAGAGGCACAGAATCTATACTCAGAAAACTATAAAGTACTCATGAAAGAAATCGAGGAAGACACAAAGAAATGGAAAAATGTTCCATGCTCCTGGATTGGAAGAATAAATATTGTGAAAATGTCTATGCTACCTAAAGCAATCTACACATTTAATGCAATTCCTATCAAAGTACCATCCATCTTTTTCAAAGAAATGGAACAAATAATTCTAAAATTAATATGGAACCAGAAAAGACCTCGAATAGCGAAAGGGATATTGAAAAAGAAAGCCAACATTGGTGGCATCACAATTCCGGACTTCAAGCTCTATTACAAAGCTGTCATCATCAAGACAGCATGGTACTGGCACAAAAACAGACACATAGATCAATGGAGCAGAATAGAGAGCCCAGAAATAGACCCTCAACTCTACAGTCAACTAATCTTCGACAAAGCAGGAAAGAATGTCCAATGGAAAAAAGACAGCCTCTTCAATAAATGGTGCTGGGAACATTGAACAGCCAGCCACATGCAGAAAAATGAAATTGGAACATTTCCTTATACCACACACAAAAATAGACTCAAAATGGATGAAGGACCTCAATGTGCGAAAGGAATCCATCAAAATCCTTGAGGACAACACAGGCAGCAACCTCTTCGACCTCAGCCGCAGCAACATCTTCCTAGGAACAACGCCAAAGGCAAGGGAAGCAAGGGCAAAAATGAACTATTGGGATTTCATCAAGATCAAAAGCTTTTGCACAGCAAAGGAAACAGTTAACAAAATCAAAAGACAACTGACAGAATGGGAGAAGATATTTGCAAACGACATATCAGATAAAGGACTAGTGTACAGAATCTATAAAGAACTTAGCAAACTCAACACCCAAAGAACAAATAATCCAATCAAGAAATGGGCAGAGGACATGAACAGACATTTCTGCAAAGAAGACATCCAGATGGCCAACAGACACATGAAAAAGTGCTCCATATCACTCGGCATCAGGGAAATACAAATCAAAACCACAATGAGATATCACCTCACACCAGTCAGAATGGCTAAAATCAACAAGTCAGGAAATGACAGATGCTGGCGAGGATGCGGATAAAGGGGAACCCTCCTACACTGTTGGTGGGAATGCAAGCTGGTACAGCCACTCTGGAAAACAGCATGGAGGTTCCTCAAAATGTTGAAAATAGAAGTGCCCTATGACCCAGCAATTGCACTATTGGGTATTTACCCTAAAGATACAAACGTAGTGATCCAAAGGGGCACGTGCACCCGAATGTTTATAGCAGCAATGTCCACAATAGCCAAACTATGGAAAGAACCTAGATGTCCATCCACAGATGAATGGATCAAGAAGATGTGGTATATATACACAACGGAATACTATGCAGCCATCAAAAGAAATGAAATCTTGCCATTTGCGACAACATGGATGGAACTAGAGCATATCATGCTTAGCGAAATAAGTCAAGCAGAGAAAGACAACTATCATATGATCTCCCTGATATGAGGAAGTGGTGATGCAACATGGGGGCTTAAGTGGGTAGGAGAAGAATCAATGAAACAAGATGGGATAGGGAGGGAGACAAACCATAAGTGACTCTTAATCTCACAAAACAAACTGAGGGTTGCTGGGGGGAGGGTGTTTGGGAGAAGGGGGTGGGATTATGGACATTGGGGAGGGTATGTGCTTTGGTGAGTGCTGTGAAGTGTGTAAACCTGGTGATTCACAGACCTGTACCCCCGGGGATAAAAATATATGTTTATAAAAAATAAAAAATTAAAAAAAAAGAACTTGTAAAACTCAACGCCCCCAAATCAAATAATCCAGTTAAAAAATGGGCAGAAGACATGAATAGTCATTTTTCTAAAGAAGACATCCAGATGGCTAACAGGCACATGAAAAGATGCTCAACATCACTCATCAAGGAAACGGAAATCAAAACTACAATGAGATATCATCTCACGTATGTCAGAATGGCTGAAATCAACAATACAAGAAATAGCCGTTGGTGAAGATGTGGAGAAAGGGGAACCCTCGTGCACTGTTGGTGGGAATGCAAACTGGTTTAGACATGCTGGAATACAGTATGGAGGTTGCTATTAAGAAGGTAAAAATAGAACTTCACTATCATCCAGGAATTGCAGTGCTAGGTATTTACTGAAACAATACAAAAATACTAAGTCAAAGGGATTCCTGCACCTTGGGGTTTATAGCACCATTATCTACAGTAGCCAAAATATGGAAACAGCCCATTTCTGACTGATGAGTGGATAAGTAAGAGGTGATATATACATATTATAAACACACACACACACACACACACAGGCATAATACTCAGCTACAAAAAAGAATGAAATCTTCCCATTTGCAACTACTTGGATGGAGGGAAAGAGTATTATGCTAAGGGAAATACATTAGAGCAAGAGAAATTCTGTATAATTTCACTCAAATGTAATTTTTGAAGCAAAACAAATGAGCAAAGAGGAAAAAAATGGAGAGAGACAGAAACCAAGAAACAGACTCTTAATTATACATAACAATATGTTTACCAGAGGAAAGGGGGGTGGGGATTGGTTAAATATGTGGTGGGCATAAGAAGGACACTTGTGATTCACAACCGGTATGGCGGAAGTGTCGAATTACTGTGTTGTACACCTGAAGCTATTACTACACTGTATGTCAACTCAATAGAATTAAAATGAAACTTAAATAAAAAGGGAAATGTCCACTGGGTAACTGCAACTTAAAATAGTAATTGGGGTTGAACCACGGAGATTTAAGGGTAGAACTGTTGATTACAGCCACTGTGCAACTTCATGGGGCACTTATATTCACCATGATGTGAATAGTGGCCCCCTTGGTGGTTTCCCAGCTTTTAGAGGTGATTTAAACCATGAGTGGGAATAAGATTACTCAAGAAGTAAGTATAAACGGACTTGGGAAAGAAGTGAAAAACAAAGCCAGAAATAGCCCAGGGCCCAGCTCTTTTCTGTGATGTTCTGGTAACAATATGTAGGATTGTCTCTTCCCTCCAGCTCTTCCCAGACAAAGCTAATTTCGTACTGATATAAGCCCACCAAGAGGCTGGGGAAAGCTGGTTTGATCTTCAAGGCAAAGTATGATTCATGTTTTGCATGACATTTGCCCTTCCAGCTTGCCCTTCTACCTGTGAGAGATAATCACAGAATATAGTCTTTGAGCCAGTTTCTCTGGGCTCTACTAGCCTTCCATAGTCTAACACTTAAAGGATTGTTCTGACATCTGAGGGATTTCTTTGTATCTCGGTTACTGGGCTTTCTAAATCTGCCAGAGATAGCCCAACTTATAAGTATAGACCTAGATGTTCTGAAACATTTGGATAGAATCACTTCCTATTTTTCAAATGGCCTCTGGCACTGGCCTGGAAGGGTCACCCATCCCTTTGCTTCACCTTTCCAGTTCTGATTTCTAGAGACTTAGTGAAATGTTTTTCCTCCTTTACCCACAGTTCTCAAGGCAGAGTTCCTGGAGATGAGAGTTGAGGCCTCCGGTATGTAGTCTCCACTCCTGATTACAGAACCTTGTAATATGTAAGCCTTCTTTGTGGGATCGGAGCTTTCGAGAACTAAAATGTCTTGTAGGTCCAGAGGGTAGGAACACACTCCATGTCTCAGTTCATTAACCTATAATTATGTGACTTACTGCCTTCCAATTCTGAGGTTCTCTGTGTTTTTAAGTCTCTCCTCTTTTCTTTCTTTCTCCCCCAAACAAATTACGGTAATTTTACAAGTTGCCTTTGGATAAAATTCATTAGGAATCCTAAACTGTGACATTCGTGGCAAGTACATTTTGTTCTCTTAACCCCAATTTCCTAATCTGTAAAATTAAAAGTTTGGAAACCTGTGACTCTGACATCCTTTGGGTTTGTAAGAAAATCAGTAACCTCTCTTTTGGTATCATAGGAAGTACCATGAGTCCACATCATGAAATCAGACCAAATCAGTATTTAAGTCTTATCCCCCAAACCTGTATCCTTAGTCCTTTATCATTGTTTGATGAAACTTAATGACTGTAATGACCTTTCACTTCCATTATTTGATTTGATCCATATCAAATGTCAGGATAAGGAGGATAATATGTATTTTAACTTAGCAAATAAAGGAACTAAGGTTCAGAGGGGATAAATTAACTTGCTAAGGTCACAGGAGCTACAGAGATCATACAATTTTTTTTCTCCACTTAGGAGTTCTAATTGTTTGACTGTCAGATTGCTGGCATGAATGAACCAATATACATATAAATGAGATCTGGGTATCTGGAGAAGAGCTTTCCATTTTTCCCCAGCTTTCCTTTACTTCCTATCACTTACAGTCCTCAGAGGTACATGGGTCAATAAGATTTTGCTTATTATCCCTCATGGAAGTGAAATCCCAGAAAAGAAATCTGGAGTCAGTATAGGACCATTAAGGCAGTGTCTATGTTGTGGATGGGTAGTCAAACATGTCAGGCTTCATCTTTAAGGGATTAGAATTGAGGTCAAATGCACACAGTTTCCAGCCCTGATTATAGCAACATCTTAGGCCTATTTCATGGGATCTGAGGGGTTTTTTTTGGGGGGGGGCGGGGGCTCTGAGTTTTAAGGGTGTTTTCCTAGCCAACCTCTGTTTCTCAGAAGATTAGCTACCAATTATATAATTAGCTACCTAACAAGACAGGCCTCACTTCTCAGTGGCTATTAAGTACTTGAACAGTCGTAGCCAATTACTTACTCTCTTCTTTCCTTTTCAGGTTTTACAATCCTTGGCCTCAGAGGACCCTTCACAGGTTCTGGAAGGGTCTTCTTCAAACTCTTCTATGCTGAATTATTTTGTGCTGAAGAGAGCACCTCCTTCCTGGCCCTGCAACTTCAGGCTCTAGGATGCTATAAAATAAGGGGCACATATCTTAGACACAGATTTATTTCTCTTATGTATTCTCTCTTTGCTCCCTCGGAAGGTCTATGTTGAGCTCCTATATGATTGTGAATGGCTGAAGTCCCTCAAGCCAGACTGCAGAAACCAAACTATCTACTAACCTGAGTCGAAGAAAGGAGCTTAGTTTTCAACTCTTCTCTGAATTTCCTGTCTCCTCAAAAGACCATCAAACTCTGAAATATTGGGACTAAAGACTGATCTCAGAGGTCTTACCCTGAATTAAAAGCTACTTGAGTTGGGGCCATTGCTTGCCTTGGAACTAGAAGTGTAGGAATGTTTGTCAAACATTGGTGAATCTTAACATGTCTCTTACTGAAGATAATGACTCTGGCACCAGGTTGGAGCTCTGGCACTGTAGTATATTGCCAAGAACATGTCTGCTCCTTTTGGGTCAGACAGTATGTGTGATACCAACCACAACTTCTTCATGTGAACTCAGGATGGCGGCCTTTCTGTTTTTGCATACAACCACTTAGGACAAATCTGCAAAGAATATCTTGCATGTTGAAGCCTAGGTCTGTTTGGATTATTTTTCTTCCCATTTATTTCCCAACAGCTTAATTTCTAAGAAATCAAGAAAGAAACAAAAGCTGAAAACAGTTCTTTTAAAAAGACAGACTATATTTGTCCTGCAGAAGTTCCATTTTTGGATCAAATACTGGGAAAAATAGTTAAGATGGATTGAGGCCAGGCAGCTGGCATGTTGCTTCATATTTGCCTTCTGCAGATAAGCTCTCTCGTCTCCTCCAAGAAGCAACCCCTGGCCCAGTGTCGGTGGATTCAGAAACTCCATGAAGTTTCTAAAATGGTATGCAGAATTCCATGACAATATGCCTTTTCTGGGGAGATGGCCCATAACATTCTACTGAATTTCAGATGGGCCTGTGACCCAATAAAGGTTAAGAACCACAGCACTTGAGATAAAACACTCTTTACAATCCATAAAGTATTTGATTGGAAGGGCCTTCCAAAATTATTTAGTCCAAGTGTCTAGTTTACTATTGAAGAAACTAGAAAATTATCAGCCATGCCTAAACAAGTCCTTAGGTCCCTGGGCTCCCGTACAAGTTTCTTCCCATTATACAATACTTGTCTAATGAGGAGCTTATGATTGGTGGCTTTAGTGGTCATCATTTTGAGTGTTTTTGGCTTTTACCCTCTATCTTGAGCCTCCCATATTCATTATCAAGTGGAAAACTTTCATACATAAGCTCCTGGTGTTCCATTTGCCATTTCAATCACTGGAAAGCATCTAAAACACAACTGGTGCAGTGACTCAAAAATCTGAGTAGATATTTCTGATTCTTGTTTATTGATGGGAAGCTGCTGGGGAAAGTGTCACTACGTGTGTTCCCATGTTCTCTGGGCCATAATCTGTCATTAGAGTCTATGAAATTATAATATGGCCAAGTATGAGAAAAAGAGCTTTTCTACTTGGACCCTTCTAGCAAGACCCTGACTATGAAACTGAGAGAGAAGCACAGAGATGGGTTGAGGGAGGAGAAGGAGAGAAGAAAGGAGAGGGAGACGGAGGAAGGGGAAGAGAGAGAATATACACATGCCCAAACCAACTCTGAGATGCCTTTGAAGCAGTGTTACTAAAAAATTATAGCCACTTTTAAGACTGAACTCAATATCACCCATTGGTGAATTAGTAACATGCAGGCCTTTGTGGAAGTAATTGAGTGGAAACTTGATGCTGTTCCCAACAAAGACATGCCCAGGTGGCCATGTAAAACTCTCTCAGCTCTACCTGGTGTCAGAGTCCAAGTTAATAAGAACCAGGAGCAAGAGAGCCAAGTGATCACCATTCTACCTGAGGCTCATCTCCAAAGGAAGTTGCTGTGAGACCGCTGGCCTCACACAGGAAGTGCTTTTTGAGCCCTGTTGTCAGAGTTGTGGCCCCTCTGCTTACTCTATCCCACTAGATAACTAATTAAAGCAAGTAAGTGTAGATTTTGGCCACAGAAGCAGTGGCCAATGGGGTTTCAGTACACTTGAAGATGGTACAGACATCATTTCGCTCTTGTTTCCTTGTGGAGGGGGAGATACCATAATCGCCGCTACAAATATTAAAAGATTATTGAGAACCAGAGAAAGCCACTGCACTCCCAGTTGAATAGGTGTCCCAGAAATGTAACCATGAGATTACTGTGTGTTTCCCGGGATATAGATCAAGAGCCTGGCCTAGAAAGTTGGGACCACAGGCTGGCTGGAGACCAGGAAGCAGTGGCTGGATAGCTCTGCCCCTGCCCTGGGATATACCCAAAGAATGCGCAGAAATGAAGCTCAGTACGTCCCGCTTTTGCACTCTAATTTAAAGAGAAAATCTGTGGTGAGGCACACTGTCACGGAAATGAGACTGGCCTGGCCCAGGCTTGGATGAATAGTCATTCAGAAGAGGCTATGGGAATGGGATGATAATTGAAGAGTGACAAGTATAGGAAATTATCTGCATACGTTGGCCAGCAGGTTAGAGAAACTGGCAATGGATGAACCATAAACCTTGAACTGACAATATTTATTAAGCCCCTATTAAATTCTATGTGCTTCATATACATAATCTCCTTTGTCTTTACAACAATGATGCAGGTAGATGCTATTCCCTCAGTTTACAGATAAAAGAAGTATGGCACAGGAGGCTACAGTAACTGGCTCAAGGGCTCACAGAAAATAAATAACAGGACTGTGACTCAAATCCAGGTCTTTCTGACTGTACTCCATGCTGTTTTCTCTTTGCCACACAGAGGCTACATTATTAGAACTGTATGACTCTGACTTTTTCTGCCTAATAAAATATTGAAAAGCAAGCATTTGAAGGGGAGTAGGGCAGGTCTAGTTTACAGGGGAATGAAAACTGGGCTGGAGGAGATTTCCAAGTTGGGCTTTCTCCTCACCTTCTGTATACTCATATGGTAATGTTTTTAAAAGGATCATTCAAATTTACCTTGTGAAATGAAGGATTTATTTTTTTAGTTGGTAGTTACTAAGTCTTTGGATTAGCTGTTTTTCAAAGAAAAATGGTACCTGTATGTGTCTATGTACTTTACTAAGGTGTGTGTTTTCAGTCCAAGAGTCTGAAGACATCCACACATACAGTTTGAGAAGGAAAAAAGGTATTGATGCCTCTCTGGTACTTAATGTCTTGGGGTCAAATCTTTACAAGGTTTTCTGTGGTGACCAAAAAAAAAAAAAGTTTAAGAGATGATTTAGAATAAAAGATATTATTGAAGTTTTTGCTTAAAAAAGGCAGAGAGGTTTTCCAGCCACTCAGCATCCGACTTCAGTAATAAAACAGCATCATAAGGAAATACTCTAGTATTTCTAAAATAATTGGTTTTCAAGGGGAAATATCTCTCCCTTTTCTAGAAGTTCCTTGATTATGTAATAAGTAGAATAAAGTAGTAGAAGGAGATGTATCTCTGTGACCAAAAAAAAAAAAATTCTCTCAAAAGAATGGAGATCAATGATACTAGTTTTAACATAGCCACACTACACTACACACTACAAGCCCAAAAAGCTTCCGGAGCATTTAAAAATTGCAGAAAGGAGCAAGATAGCTTGAAGAGATGTTTTGGATGAAGAAAGGTCTTCATTTTCATAGGCAAGAGAAGCACTTGATACCAAGGACATTAATAGATGCTAGAAAGACTTCTTAAGGGAAACATCAGACAAAAGAAAGAGATCCTGGGGCCCATTCATGTGACTTTCAATAAAATATGCAGACTCTCCGGTACTGATGGCATCTATCTGCAGTTTTTTAAAATTTTATTTAAATTCAAGTTAACATACAGTGTATTATAAGTTTCAGAGGTAGAATTTAGTGATTTATCAGTTGTATATACCCAGCTGTAATTTTTTCATGGAAAAAAAGCTTTGAGCTTATTAGACATGATGATGCAGCCACCATGCCCTGCTCATGTCATCTTTTGCAATCCTAAGGAAACCCAGGCACAGAATCTTTTTATAACTGGGATTCTCAGTCTACAGTCTACTTTGCACCAAGTCCTTGTCATTCCCTCAGGCCTCACAATATTGCTGCATGATGGTTAATAACCCCGTTTTACAGATAAGGAATGTTGTGGGGGAGATGAGGGAGATGAGAAATGACTTTGCTAATGATTGGTAAAAATTCAGGATTGGAAGCTCCAGAAGCTTTACTGTTTCTAATACATCACACTACCCCCCGCCCCCTTAGTAGTAAAGGAATCCTGATGGTAAATAGAGAAGATGCTTAGAAATGAGGCTGGTGGAAACAACATCTACAAGTCTTGCTACTCCAAATGTGGTCCATCATCCCCTTCAGCATCATCATTACCTGGGAGCTTGTTAGAAGCAGATTCTTGAGCACCACCAGAGATATTTGTAATCAGAACCTTTATTTTAATAAGATATCTATATTTCTATGTACACTAAATTTTAAGAAATGCTGATATAAGGAACTTGAAACAAAAAAGCAAGTTGAGGAAGGAGACTTTGGGTGAGGCAAAGACCAAAAATGGTGGATAAGGCCAATCTGGTTATGTTGGGAGTATTTACAAAGATTGTGTCCATATCTGACTGCTTCTTAGAGTGCTTTGTACATGGCCCTGTACTTCAATGACATGCAAATGAAGTTTCTCCACTTCAAAGAACAATGAAACCAGCCTAGGAAAAAGACTGAAAATCACCTGATTTTCAAATCTCTGCCTACTGGAGCCAGTGGAAAGATCACATGCAGCAGTGGAAGAAACTCCTTTCAGAAGCCTTGGGGGGGGTTCCAGATTTGCTTCTGTCACTAACTCTCTTTATGCTCAGCAAGTATCTCCCTCTCTGTAGGTCTCAAATTGTACATCATTAGTTTTGGATGTAGAGTTCAGTGGTTTATCAGTTGCATGTAACACCCAGTGTTCATCACATCATGTGCCCTCCTTAATGCCCATTGCCCACTTACCCCATCTTCCCACCACCTCCCCTCTAGCAATCCTCAGTTTGTTTCCAATATTTGTCTCTCATGGTTTGTCTCCCTCTCTGATTTCATCTTATTTTATTTTCCCTCCCCTCCCCTGTGATCCTCTGCACTATTCCTTATATTCCACATGTGAGTGTCTTTAAACAGGATAGTCTCAAAGTTCCTTTTAAGTTTTGACATTCTGTTATTCTCCACTGTGGGTTTTGCTACAGACTACATTTAATTAAAACATGGACAAATCTATAGGTTTATGTCTGACCCTAATTTGGCATCCTCGGTTCACATTAGAAGGGATATTCTGGGAGGAAATCTCAGTCACAACAAAGCAACATTAATGGGAACTCCAAGGAGGTGGGGAGGGCATGACTCTAGTTAACTAGCTTGAAATTCGCTAGGAAAATTTTAAATTTGAAAACTTTGAAATTTGAGAACTAATTGCTTCAAACCACATACTTGGAATTCAAATCTTATATCCTAAATGGGCTTATTTTGTGTGATTTAATAAAGTACACTGCTCTGACTTGGGCTTTTAGGCGATAGTTTATTTGGGGTAGGAGGAGACATATAAAAAAGAGAGGACTTCTACTTATCTCCCATCTGCCACTCATCTCTAGAAATGATTGTGATGTCTATTAACTGAAGACAACTGGTTATAATATAACCTCTTATTATGGGACAACAGACCCAGAGAGGAGAAGGGATATGTCTAAGGCCACATACCAGAGACAATGGCAAGAAACAAGTGATCAAAGTTCAACTCTACTTTCTTTGGGTGCTTACTTTACCCAAATCATATCTGCTTCCAGCATCAAAGCACACACTGGGGAGGAGTAATAGACCTTCCATCTGGGTATTTTGTCCTCATCACATGTTCACAGTCATTATTTCAGTCAAGCCTCGCACAGCCATATCACTTAGGTGAGCAGAGATGATGACCTTCATTTTATTGATGCTTAGAGAGGTGACACAAAATGACTAAGGACATGCAAGTTAAAAATAAACAGGCCTATGTTTTCTGATTTCATCTATATTGCACTGCTTCTCTAGGAGAGGAAAAGCAGCTCTCCAAACCCTCAGCACTTCTGGAAAATTCAGCTCTAAGCTTTAAATTGCTTCAGTCCAATTGCTTCAAAAGAGATGGACTTTTGGGGGTGCCTGAGTGGCTCAGTGGGTTAAGCCTCTGCCTTCAGCTCAGGTCATGATCTCAGGGTCCTGGGATTTAGCCCCCACATCTGCTCAGCAGGGAGCCTGCTTCCCCCCTCTCTCTTCCTGCCTCTCTGCCTACTTGCGATCTCTGTCAAATAAATAAATAAAATTTTAAAAAAGAGAGAAAGATGGACCTTTTTTTCCCTGTTGGAGAATATCCTAACAGTCTTATAACTTGAAACTACAGAGCCCTATTATATCCATCATTTTGTACTCATAACAGCCCAAAGTTAGACAAGACAAGGCATTTTGCACTATTTGACAGATGTACAAATTGAGGCTCAGAGCATTGTATTAGTTCTCTGTTGCTGCTGTAACAGATGATTACAAATTGAGCAGCTTATAACAACATGCATTTATTCTCTCAAAGTTTCTGTAGGTCTCAAGTTCAGCATAGTGTGGATGGATTCTTTTCTTAGGGTCTCGCTGAACTAAAATCAAGATAGCAGCTGGTGATGTGGTTGTCATTTGGGGCTAAGAATCTTCTTCCAAGCTTGCTGGTTATTGGCAGAAATCAGTTACATGTTATATGGCTGAGGTCATCATTTTTTTGGACATGTGCTCCTCTCCATATTCAAGCTAACAATGGCAGGTCAAATCTTCCTGCTTCCCCTTTTGCATCTCTCTAACTTCTTTTGCCTCTTCTGTTAAGGGCTTACTCTTTTATTGGAGTGATTTCATTGGGCCCACACAGATAATCCAGGGTAGTCTTCCCATTTTAAAGTCAGTAGTAACCTTAATCATATTTCAGCATCTCTTTTGCCATATAATTACAGTTCTAAAGATTAGAACATAAAATATTCTTGGGGGTCATAACTTTTCTTTACATTGAAGCAGCTACCTACAGAAGCCCTACCTTTCACTGTAAAGACACATGATTATCAAGATCTTTATCCTGTGGATGAAAAAAATTAACATTTTCATCCTACTTACATGAGCAGTTGGAAACTCTGATGCTGTTCAACTTCTCCCAACTCTCAAATTCACTCAGACACAATTGGGTAACACTCCAGAGAAAGTGGTAGCTGGAGTGCAAGGGCGGCTCTCTGGAAGCTGACGGTATTCCTAGATGTCACCTTGATGCTGGTGACTAATTCCTTAACTGGTCTCATTCTATCTAGGATGGGGAAGCAGCTTCCCCCAAAGGCCCAAGATGAGATATATATTGTCATATATATTAAGATATACACACCCCATATAACTTGACCAGAGGTGCTAACATTTATATAGCATGTACTATATGCCAAATATGTCTTTATGTGATTTTGATTTTGAATTTGTCCTGATATTTCTAAGAGGTAAGTAATGGTGATAACTCTATTTCATAGATGAGAAAACTGAGGCACAGAATGATTATGTCATTTGCCCAATTTCTCAGCGCCAGGAAAAGTTAAATTCCTCTGTGGCTAATCCTCTGTGGCTTCCATCAGACAGAGAAAAGAGGAAAAGAGACATTGAGGCCAAATTGATTTAAAAGTCCCTTGCACCTTTGATTCTCTAAGCTTGCCCTCAGGGTCCTGGAATTCTGGGAACCCAAGTGAACACTGCTGAACTTTCTGAAAGAGTATGTTAAATTTAGGCTTCTTGGGTTTTACAGAGCCAATGGACCACAAAGCAAAGGTGTCCAGTCTTTTCTCAGAGGCTGGAAGAACAGGTGACTGTCGGTCCTTGTGAATGGGGTCAAGATGGATTGACCTCATGAATGCTCTGTCCACATGAGAGGTGTGTTGAAGTTGTACTACTTTTTCTGACTCTCTGTGAAGCACATTTCCTGAAGGCCCAAGCCCTCATAATTTCCAAAAAAATGTACCTAAAATTAAGCCTGCAAAAGAAGGCTTTCCTGGTCCTGGAGAACAAAACTAGGCAGTAATCTTCTCTATGCTGGCCCTTTCCCAGCCTTTGGCAAGCTTGGGGGTACTGAATTTACTCAAGAATTGTCAGACCTAGACTTACTCCTCTGGCTTCTGCTTCCTCAGCTACTCCCATCTAGGTCCCATGATGCTACCAACCTATTGTAGTTCCCAGAGCCATTAATATATGAGGTAGGGGGGCACCTGGGTGGCTCAGTGGGTTAAAGTCTCTGCCTTCAGCTCGGGTCATGATCTCAGGGTCCTGGGATCGAGCCCTGCATCGGGTTTTCTGCTCAGCGGGGAGCCTGCCTCCCTCTCTCTCTGCCTGCCTCTCTGCCTACTTGTGATCCCTGTCTGTCAAATAAATAAATAAAAATCTTAAAAAAAAAAAAGATAGGTAGGTTGAATATGAACCACCTCAGTCAAAACTGTTGTTCACCTTTTCTCCACCCTTACTATCATCCGGCAGGACTTAGAATTCTGTCTCCCTTATGGGGCTAAGATCTAGAAGGACACAATAAGGACTGATTTTCTCTATTGCTCCCTGTGTCTTCTTTGCTAGCCCCTGCAGATCAGACCCTGGCCTCTAATTCTATGGAAGGAATTTGAAACACTATTATCTATATTCATGCCTAACTCACCATGGGGAAGTTATTTCACCCTAATAACTGTGGTTGACCCTTAATAAATGCTCAATTAATAGTAACCAGTCATAGTAATAGAAGTAGTAACCCGAAGTAGTCATAGAAGGAGTGGTGGTGGTGATGATGATGGTAGCACAGCTGCCTCAGCTGCTATCCAGGAATAGAATCTTCCCTACGGTGTAGTGTAACCTGTTTACAATGCAGTGTAACCTGTTTGGTTGGGAACTATTATGTCCTTTGTACTGGTAACTAGCCATCCTGACCACTACTACTACCCTATGTTGTTCCCAGAACTGGCTCAGTTCCCCCCAAACTTGTTCTCATACAGGAGTTTCATGCCAAAAACAGTTCCAATTCACAGACCTGTACCCTGGGGGATAAAAATATATTACATGTTTATTAAAAAATTAAAAATTAAAAAAACAAAACAGTTCCAACTCCTCTGCCCTGTGCAGTTGCCAACAGCCAGGTCTGGAGGAGTCCTATGAATTGAGGTCTGACAGGTGCTTTTTCTTCCTACGACAATTATGCTCCTGGTGATGTAGCTAGGGTATCTGCACATTTTTGTGCATCTCTTAGGATATTTTGGAGAGCAGCTCTTTTTCCATTCTCCCTCACTTTCTTTTACTCTCCCTCTTACCTTTTTTAATCCTACTGCCATTATAATTGTGCTTATGGTACTTCCTCAAATGCATTCAGTAAAAGGGTAGACAAGTCCTACAGGGGTGATAGAAAGAAGCCCTATCATGCTACTGGCTATTTCATGCTTAATTGTAAATTAATCCTTGGTTGGCTGTCCAGGGTGTATTTATGTCCAGGAAAAGATCACATTATTTTCCCTGTAATAAATAAGACATCACAAAATGTGTTGGGAAATGAGTCTAAAGAGCCAGGACAATCCTGCTGCGACAAAGGCAGAAAAGGGCCCAGCCCTGACCACAAATATATAGATTATGAGAATCAGATCCAGAGACATTGTACAATCTGTACTTCTAGAATTCCGGTCATTGGGAATTGAAACAGGACCCACAATGAAGTTGGCAGGTCCCCTGACACTAAGGGAAGGAAACAAACATTGTGGAGTATCTATCATGAGCCAAGCATGAAGTAGAAGGAGCCTGAATCCTTTCCAGGAGATCTGGCATTTTAGTTAGAGTGATAACTGGGTGAAAAAATGAAAAATAAAAACAGTACTACCACCTGGGGGGTACATTACACATGCTGTATGTACATTATTTCATTTGAGCCTCTCCAATACCTCATTTAGTCCCATTTTGCAGATAAAGAGACTGAGATCCAGAAAAATTGTTACTTGCTCAAAGTCACATAGAGATTAAATAGTAGAAGCCAAGATAGGAATTTAGACTTATAGGAATCCTGATCCTGTAAAAATATGGCATATTCTCATTACTGAAACGTTTTTAACATTGAGGGCCCCCAAACTAGTTGATCTCTAAAAGAAACTTCTCATTATAGTGCTTTAAGAGGTGGAGCAAGAAGTAATGAGTATAGAACCAGTGCCTGAAGCAAGTTTGGCATAGGGAAGTACAGGACTACCTCTAGTTTATTTCTTTTTAAAGATGGTATTTATTTATTTGTGTGTGTGTGTGTGTGTGTGTGTGTGTGTGTGAGAGAGAGAGAGAGAGAGAGAGAGAGAGAGAATGAATGAGTGGAGGCAAGGGGCAGAGAGGGAAATAAAGAATCCTCAAGCATACCCCCCACTGAGCAAGGATCTTAATATGGGGCTCCATCCAGGACCCAGGGATCATGACCTGAGCTGAAGGCAGTCACCAATGGACTGAGCCACCCAGGTGCTCTGGGACTACTTTTAGTTTACATGGAGACTTTGTGGGAATTAGAAAAATACCCATTGCTCAAGACACATTATGGCCATCCACCAGAAAAATTTAACAAGTAGACAGATCTCTGATTGAAAGGTGAGATGTGGCCATCACAGCCACATTCTGTGGCCCTGAAGAGGTGCCCAGAAGTGCAAAGGAGGTGAAATAATCATGAAACAACTCAGGCATTAATGAGTATGCCTCAGATCAATCTAAGGACTAGAAGATTATTCTACCTATTAAGGCCTACATGGTTCTAAGGGAAAAGAATTATGGAAGCCAAGTTAGAGGGAAAGAAGGGCTTTGAACTTACAGTATTAACTTACATTTTTGAAGCCCTGAAAGCGTTGCACTGCTGACGGGTAGCTAAGAGAAAGATTTAAGCAATGAAAGAGGTAAAGGCCCTCTGCTAGGATCTTATACACTTTATTTCTCATTTATTTCTCATAATAGCTCTGGGAAAGACAATGCTATACTAATTTGAGATATGTAGAAACTGAAGCTCTACAAGTCTTTTTTTTTCTTCCAAGTCTTTTTTTTTTTAACTACAATATAGTTAACATACAGTATGATATTAGTTTCAGGTGTATGATATAGGGAATCAACAATTCCCTATATCACCCAGTACTCATCACAACAAGTATACTCCTTACCATCTGCCCCCTACTTCCCCTCTGATAATCATCACTTTGTTCTCTATAGTTAAGATTTCTGGGCGCCTGGGTGGCTCAGTGGGTTGAGCCGCTGCCTTCGGCTCAGGTCATGATCTCAGGGTCTTGGGATCGAGTCCCGCATCGGGCTCTCTGCTCAGCAGGGAGCCTGTTCCCTCTCTCTCTCTCTCTGCCTGCCTCTCCATCAACTTGTAATTTCTGTCAAATAAATAAATAAAATCTTTAAAAAAAAAAAAAAAAGATTTCTTCTTCATTTCTGTCTGTCTCACCCTTACTTTTTGCTTTTGCTTATTTGTTGTTTCTTAAATTCTACATATGAATGAAATCATGGTATTTGTTTTCTTTGATGTATTTCACTTAGCACAATAATCTACCTCCATCTATGCCATTGCAAATGGCAAGATTCCATGTCTTTTTTTGGCTAATATTCCATTGTGTTCTTTTTTATTTAAAGTCAATTAATTAATTAAAATATAGTGTATTATTAGTTTTAGAGATAGAGTTTAGTTATTCATCAGTTGCATATAACACCCAGTTCTAATTACATGTAGTGTCCTCCTTAATCCCCATAACCCAGTTACTCCATCCCCCCACCTACTTCCCTTCTAGAAACCCTCACTTTGTTTCCTATAGTTAAGAGTCTCTTATGCTTTATCCCCCTCTCTGAGTGGGATATTTTTCCTTCTCTTTCCCTATGTTCATCTGTTTTATTTCTTAAATTCCACATATAAATGAAATCATTTGATATTTGTCTTTCTCTGATGGACTTATTTTGTTTAGCGTAATGCCCTCTAGTTCCATCCAAATGGCAAGATTTCCTTCTTGATGGCTGAGATATATAGATATCTATATAGATAACTATATATATACCACCTCTTCTTTATCAATTCATCTGTCAATGGAAATCTGGGCTCATTCCATATTTTGGGTATTGTGGACATTGGTGCTATAAACACTGGGGTACACAGGCACCTTCAAATCACTATGTTTGTATCCTTGGATAAATACCTAGTAGAGCATTTGTTGGATCATAGGGTATTTCTATTTTTAACTATTTGAGAAACCTCCATAATATTTTCCAGAGTGGATATACCAGTCTGCATTCCCACCAACAGTATAAGATGGTTCACCTTTTCCACATCCTCACCAGCATGTGTTGTTTCCTGAGTTGTTAATTTTAGCCATTCTGACTGCTGTGAGGTGGTATCATTGTGGCTTGATTTGTATTTTCCTGATGTCCAGTGATGTGGAGCATTTTTTCATGTGTCTGTTGCCCATTTGTATGTTTTCTTTGAAGAAAAGTCTGTTCATGTATTCTGCCCATTTCTTGACTGGGTGTTTTTTTTGGGGGGTGTTGAGTTAGATAAGTTATTTATAGATCTTGGATACTACCTCTTTCTCTCATAAGACATAGGCAAATATCTTCTCCCATTCTGTAGGCTGGCCTTTAGTTTTGTCAACTGTTTCCTTTATTGAGCAAATCTTTTTATCTTAATGAAATCCCAAATGTTCATTTTTGCTTTTGTTTCCCTTGCCCTCAAAGACATGTCTAGCAAGAAGTTGCTGCAGCTGAGGTCAAAGAAGTTGATGCTTCTGTTCTTCTCTAGGATGTTGATGGACTGCTGTCTCACATTTAGGTCTTTCATACATTTTTTTTCTTTTTTTTTTTTTTAATTTCATTTTGTTTTCAGTGTTCCCAGATTCATTGTTTATACACCACACTCAGTGCTCCATGTAATACATGCCCTCCTTAATACCCACCACCAGGATCACCCATGTCCCCACTCCCCTCCCTTCCAAAACCCTCAGTTTGTTTCTCAGAGTCCATAGTCTCTTCTGGTTTGTGTCCTCCTCCAATTTCCCCCAGCTCACTTCTCTCCATTTCCCCATGTCCTCTGTGTTATTCCTTATGCTCCACAAGTAAGTGAAATTATATGATAATTCACTCTCTCTGCTTGACTTATTTCACTCAACATAATCTCTTCCAGTCCCATCCCTGTTGATATGAAAGTTGGGTATTCATCCTTTCTGATGGAGGCCTAATACTCCATTGTATATATGGACCATATCTTCTTTATCCATTTGTCTGTGAAGGGCATCTTGGTTCTTTCCACAGTTTGTGACTGTGGCCATTGCTATTATGAACATTGGAGTACAGATGGCCCTTCTTTTCACTACATCTGTATCTTTGGGGTCAATACCCAGTAGTGCAATTCAGGGTCATAAGGTAGCTCTATTTTTAATTTCTTTTTTTTTTTTAAGATTTTATTTATTTATTTGACAGAGAGAAATCACAAGTAGATGGAGAGGCAGGCAGAGAGAGAGAGAGAGGGAAGCAGGCTCCCTGCCGAGCAGAGAGCCCAATGCGGGACTCGATCACAGGACCCTGAGATCATGACCTGAGCCGAAGGCAGCAGCTTAACCCACTGAGCCACCCAGGCGCCCCTATTTTTAATTTCTTAAGGAATCTCCACACTGTTATCCAAAGTGGCTGCACCAACTTGCATTCCCACCAACAGTGTAGGAGGGTTCCCCTTTCTCCACATCCTCTCCAATACTTGTTGTTACTGTCATGTTAATTTTGGTTATTCTAACTGGTGTAAGGTAGTTTCTCAATGTGGTTTTGATTTGAATCTCCCTGATGGCTAATGATGATGAATATTTTTTTCATATTTCTGTTAGCCACTTATATGTCTTCTTTGGAGAAGTGTCTGTTCATGTCTTCTGCCCATTTTGGACATGATTATCTGTTCTGTCTGTGTTGAGTTTGAGGAGTTCTTTATAGATCTTGGATATGAACCCTTTGTCTGTAGTGTCATTTGCAAATATCTTCTCCCATTCTGTGGGTTGCCTCCTTGTTTTGTTAACTGTTTCCTTTGCTGTGCAGAAGCTTATGATCTTGATGAGGTCCCAAAAGTTCATTTTCACTTTTATTTCCTTTGCCTTTGGAGATGTCTTGAAAGAAGGTGTTGTGGCTGATGTCGAAGAGGTTACTGCCTATGTTCTCCTCTAGGATTCTGATGGGTGGCTGCCTCACGTTGAAGTCTTTTATCCATTTCAAATTTATCTTTGCATATGGTGTAAGAGAATGGTCGAGTTTCATTCTTCTATACATTGCTGTCCAATTTTCCCAGCACCATTTATTGAAGAGACTTTTTTCCAGCATATATTTTTTCCTGCTTTATAAAAGATTATTTAACCATAAAGTTATAGGTCTATATCTGGGCTCTCTATTCTGTTCCACTAGTCTATGTGTCTGTTTTTGTGCCAGTACCATGCTCTCTTGGTGGTCACAGCTTTGTAGTAAAGCTTGAAATCAGGTAACATGATGCCCCCAGTTTTGTTTTTCTTTTTTCAACATTTCCTTAGCAATTTGGGGTCTCTTCTGGTTCCATACAAATTTTAGGATTGTGCCAGCTCTTTGAAAAATGCCAGTGGAATTTTGATCAGGATGGCATTGAAAGTATACATGGCTCTAAGCAGTAGAGACATTTTAACAATGTTTATTCTTCTGATCCATGAGCATGGAATGCTCTTCCCTCTTTTTGTGTCTTCTTCAGTTTCTTTCATGAGTGTTCTGTAGTTCTTCCAGTATAGATCCTTTACCTCTTTGGTTAGGTTGATTCCTAGGTATCTTATGGTTTTTGATGCAATTGTAAATGGAATCAATCCCTTGATTTCTCTTTCTTCTGCCTCATTGCTAGTATATAGAAATGCACCGATTTTCATATCCTGCCACTTTGCTGAATTCCTGTATGAATTCTAGAAATTTGGGGGTGAACTCTTTTGAATTTCCAACATAGAGTATCATGCCCTCCATGAAGAGTGAAAGTTTGACTTCCTTCTTATTGATTCAGATGCCTTTTATTTTTGTTGTCTGATTGCTGAGGCTAGGCCTTCCAGTACTATGTTGAACAAATTGGTGAGAGTGGACATTCCTGCTATGTTCCCGATCTTAGGGGAAAAGCTCTCAGTTTTTCCCTACTGAAGATAATATTCATTGTGATTTTTTTAAAGATTTTATTTATTTATTTGACAGACAGAGATCACAAGTAGGCAGAAATGCAGGCAAAGAGAGATGGATGGGGAGAAGACTCCCTGCTGAACAAGGAGCCTGATGTGGGCCCCAATTCCAGGACCCTGAGATCATGACCTTAGCCAAAGGCAGAGGCTTAACCCACTGAGCAACCAAGGGACCCCTATTATGGGTTTTTCCTATATGAATTTTATGACATTAGATATGTTTTCTCTATCACTACATTGCAGAGTTTTAATTAAGAAAGGGTGCTATAGGGGACATCTGGAAGGCTAAGTCAGTTAAACATATGCCTTCAGCTCAAGTCATGGTCCCAGGGTCCTGGGATGGAGTCCTGTGACAAGTTCCCTGCTCAGCAGGGAGTCTGTTTGTACCTCTCTCTCTCTCTCTCTGCCCCTCCCCCTGTTCATGATTTCCCTCTCTCTCTGTCTTTCTCAAATAAATAAATAAAATATTAAAAATAAATAAAAGATGTATTTTATCAAATGCTTTTTCTGGCATTCTGTATTTAGTTAGAGGGTCATATGGTCCTTGCCTTTTCTTTTATTAATGTGGTATATCACATTGATTTATAGATGTGGAACCACCCTTGCAGCCCAGGAAAAAATCCCACTTGATCATGGTAACTTACCATTTTAATGTACTGTTGGATCTATTAGCCAGTATCTTGGTAAGAAATTTTGCATCTATGTTCATCAGGGATATTGGTCTGTAATTCTCCTTTTCTGTGGGGTGTTTGTCTGGTTTTGGTATCAAGCTAATGCTGGCCTCATAGAATGATACTGGAAGTTTTACTTCCATTTCTGTTTTTTGAAACAGATGCAGAGGAAAAGGTATTGATTCAGCTGAGAGGCCATCTGGCCCTGGACTCTTGTTTGTTTAGAGATTTTTGATCAGTGATTCACTTTCCTTTCTGGTTATGGGACTGTTCAGGTTTTCATTTCTTCCTGTTTCAGTTTTGGTAGGTTATGTTTCTAGGAATACATCAATTTCTTCAAGATTGCCTAATTATTTGGTACATAATTACTCATAATATGTTCTTATAATTGTATTTCTTCAGTGTTGGTTGTGATCTCTTTCATTTATAATCCTATTTATTTGGTTCCTTTCCCTTTTCTTTTTGATAAGTCTGGCTAGGGGTTTATTAATCTTATTATTCTTTCAAAGAAACAACTTCTAGTTTCATTAATCTGTTCTACTGTTTTGATGTCTATTTCATTGATTTTTGCTCTAATATTTATTATTTCCCTTCTCCTGCTGGATTTAGGCTTTATTTCCTGTTCTTTTCCCAGCTCTTTTAGGTGTAAGGTTCGGTTGTGTATATTAGACTTTTCTTGCTTCTTGTGGAAGGCCTATATTACTATATACTGCCCTCTTAGGACTGCCTTTCCTGTATCCCAAAGGTTCTGAAATGTTGTGTTTTCACTTTCATTTGCTTCCATGTATTTTTTTAAATTCTTCTGTAATTTCCAAGTTGACCCATTAATCTTCAGTAGGATTCTCTTTAACTTCCATGTATTTGTGTTCCTTCCAAATTTTCTTCTATAATTGAGTTCAAGTTTTAAAGCATTATGGTCTGAAAATAGGCATTGTATAATCTCAGTCTTTATGTACTCGTTGAGACCTAATGTGTAACCCAGTATGTGATCTATTCTGGAGAATGTTCTGTGGGCACTTGAAAAGAGTGTATACTCTCTCGCTTTAGGATGAAATGCTCTGAATATATCTGTGAAGTCCATCTGGTCCTGTATTTCATTCAAAGCCCTTTTTTCCTTGATCTGTCCATTGCTCTGGGTGGGGTGTTAAAGTCCTCTACTATCAAAGTGTTTCTTTAATTTTGTTATTAATTGGCTTCTCCCAAGTTAGGATCATAAATATTTACAATTGTTAGATCTTCTTGTTGGGTCCTATTATGATGATATGGTGTCCTTCTCTTGTTTCTTAACACAATTTTTGGTTTAAAATTTAGGTTGTCTCATGTATGGATTGCTACTCCAGCTTTCCTTTGATGTCTATTAGCATGATAAATGGTTCTCCACCCCATCCACTTTCAAACAGAGGGTGATATTTTTGTCTAAAATGAATCTCTTCTAGACAGCATATCAATGGTCTTGTTTTTTAGATCCAATCTGTTATACTGTGTCTTTTCATTAGAGCATCTAGTCCATTTACATTCAGAATGATTATTGATAGATATGAATTTAGTGCCAATGTATTACCTGTACAGTCTATGTTTCTATAGACTGTCTCTCTTCATTTCTAGTCTTTGTTACTTTTGGGCTCTCTCTTTGCTCAAAAGATCCCTTTAATATTTCTCACAGGGCTGGTTTAGTGTTCACAATTTCCTTTACATTTTGTTTGTCCTGAAAACTCTTTATCTTTCCTTCTATACTGAATGACAGCTGGTAAAATTCTTGGCTGCATATATTTCCCATTTAGCACATTGAATATATCATGCTGGTCCTTTCAGGACTGCCTGGTCTCTGAGAACATGTCTGCTGCCAGCCTGTAGATTAAGGACCTCTTGTTTTTCTCTTTTTTTCTCAGCTTCTTTATTACCATCATTGTGTCTTCTATATCACGGACTTTCTCTTCTGCCTCACTTATCCTAGTAGTTAGAGCCTCCATTTTTTTTTTTTTACTGCACCTCAGTAATATCATTTTTACATTTTTGTCTGATTACATTTTAGTACTTTTATTTCTCTAGTAAGGGATTCTCCACTGTTTTATATGCTTTTTTTTAAAGCCCAACTAATATCTTTTTAATTGTTTTTTCAAATTCTAGTTCCACAGAGTAAAGAGCCCAGATATGGACCCACAACTCTATCATCAAATAATCTTCCACAAAACGGGAAAAAAATATACAGTGGAAAGAAGACAGTCTCTTCAATAAATGGTGTTGGGAAAATTGGACATCTATGTATAGATGAGTGAAAGTTGACCATTCTCTTACACCATATACAAAAATAAATTCGAAGTTGATAAAAGACCTCAACGTGAGGCAGGAATCTGTTAAAATCCTAGAGAAGAACATAGGCAGTAACATCTTTGACATTTGCCACAGCAACTTCTTTCAAGGCATGTGTCCAAAGGCAAAGGAAACAAAAGTGAAAATAAACTTTTGGGACTTCATCAAAATCACAAGCTTCTACACAGCAAATGAAACAGTCAACAAAACAAAGAGGCAACCCACGGAATGGGAGAAGATATTTTCAAATGACACTACAGACAAAGGGCTGATATCCAAGATCTATAAAGAACTCCTCAAGCTCAACACCTAAAAAATAGATAGTTACGTCCAAAAATGGTCAGAAGACATGAGCAGATACTTCTCCAAAGAAGACATACAAATGGATACAGACACATGAAAAAATGTTCATCATCGTTAGCCATCAGGGAGATTCAAATCAAAACCACATTGAGAAACCACCTTACACTAGTTAGAGTGACCAAAATTAGCAAGAGAGTAAACAACAAGTATTGGAGAGGACGTGGAGAAAGGGGAACCCTCTTCCACGTTGGTGGGAATGCAAGTTGGTACAGCCACTTTGGAAAGCAGTGTGGAGATTCCTTAAGAAATTAAAAATAGAGCTATCCTATGACCCTGAATTGCACTACCCCAAAGATACAGATGTAGTACTCCAATGTTCATAGCAGCAATGTCCACAATTGCCAAACTGTGGTAAGAGCCAAGACAACCTTCAACAGACAAATGGATAAAGAAGATGTGGTCCATATATACAACGGAATATTACTCAGCTGTCAGAAAGGATGAATATCCAACTTTTACATCAACATGGATGGGACTGAAGATTAGGCTGAGTGAAATAAGTCAAGCAGAGAAAGTCAATTATCATATAGTTTTGCTTAAATTGAGGAATAGCATGGAGGACATTAGGAGAAGGAAGGAAAAAATGAAGGGTGGGGAATTGGAGGGGGAGACCAATCATGAGAGACTGTGGACTCTGAGAAACAAACTGAGGGTTTTGGGGGGGGGGTGGGGAGGTGGGTGAGACTGGTGGTGGGTATTAAGGAGGGCATGTATTGCACACAGCACTGGGTGTGGTGCACAAACAACGAATCTTGGAACACTGAAAAAATAAAAAATATTTAGGGGCACCTGGGTGGCTCAGTGGGCTAGGCCTCTGCCTTTGGGTCCTGGGATTGAGCCCCATATCGGGTTCTCTGCTCAGTGGGGAGCCTGCTTCCCCCTCTCTCTGCCTGCCTCTCTGCCTACTTGTGATCTCTCTTTGTTAAATAAATAAATAAAATCTTTTAAAAAATAAAATAAAAAATAAAAATAAATTTAAAAATCATATACTATAATCAGCTGGGATTTCCTCCTGGGTTGCCAGGGTGCTCCATATTCAGAAATCAATGTTGACAAACCACATTAATAAAAGAAAGGATAAGAACTATATGATTCTCTCAATAGACACGATGGGGGGAAGCATTTGACAAAGTATAACATCCATTTTTTTTAAAGGTTTTATTTATTTATCAGAGAGAGAGAGGGAGAGCGAGCACAGGCAGACAGAATGGCAGGCAGAGGCAGAGGGAGAAACAGGCCCCCTGCTGAGCAAGGAGCCCGATGTGGGACTCGATCCCAGGATGCCGGGATCATGACCTGAGCCAAAGGCAGCTGCTTAACCAACTGAGCCACCCAGGCATCCCTATAACATCCATTCTTGATAAAAACCCTCAATGAAGTAGGATTAGAGGAAATATACCTCAACATAATAAAACCTCACATATATGAAATATGTGAGTTTTCATATATGAAAAACTTACAGGTAATATTCTCCATGGTGAAAAACTGAGTTTTCCTCTAAAGTCAGGAACAAGATAGGGATATCCACTCTCACCACTGTTATTTAGCATAGTACTGAATGTCCTAGCCTCAACAATCAGATAACAAAAAGAAATAAAAGGCATTCAAATCATAAAGAAGTCAAACTTTCACTATTTGCAGACAACATGAAACTCTATGTAGAAAATCCAAAAGATACAACAAAAAATGCCAGAAATCACACGGATTTAGTAATGTCACAAAATCAATGTACAGAACTCTGTTACATTTCTATACACGTATAATGCAGCAGCAGAAAGAGAAATCAAGGAATTGATCCCATTTACAACTGCCCCCCAAACCATAAGACACCCAGCAATAAACCTAACCAAAGAAGTAAAAATCTGTATCCTGAAAACCATAAAACATTGATGAAAGAAATTGAAGAGGATACAGAGAAATGGAAAAACATTCCATGCTTGTGGATTGGAAAAGCAAATATGTTAAAAATGTTTATACTACCAAAAACAACCTATATATTTAATGAAATTCCCATCAAAATGCTACCAAACTTTCTCACAGAGCTAAAACAAACAATCCTAAAATTTGTAAGGAAGCACAATAGACCCCAAATTGTCAAAGCAATCTTGAAAGTGAACAGTAAAGCTGGAGGCATCATAATTATGAACTTCAAGATATACTACAAACTTGTAGTGATCAAGACAGTATGGTACTGGCACAAAACCAGACACAGATCAATGGGGCAGAACAGAAAACCCAGAAATGGACCCCCAACTATATGGCCAACTAATCTCTAAGAAAACAGGAAAGAATATCTAAGGAAAAAAGACAGTCTCTTCAACAAATGGTATTAGGAACACAGAACAGCAACATGCAAAAAAATTAAACTGGACCCCTTCCATATAACATACACAAAAATAAACTCAAATGGATGAAGGACCTAAATATGAGACAGGGAACCATCAAAATCTTAGAGAAGAGGGGTTTCTGTGTGGCTCAGATGGTAAAGCCTCTGTCTTCATTTCGGGTCATGGTCTGCTGGTCCTGGGATCAAGCCTCACATCAGGCTCTCTACTCAGCGGTGAGCCTGCTTCCCCCCTCTCTCTGCCTACTTGTGATCTCTCTCTGCATCAAATAAATAAATAAATAAAATATTTAAAGAAAATCCTAGAGGAGAATACAGGAAGTAAGCTCTTTGACATCAGCCATAGTAACTTCTTACCAGATAATGTCTCATTACTCAAGGGAAACAGAAGGAAAGTAAATTTTGGGACTTCATCAAGATAAAAATCTTCTGCACAGCAAAGGAAATAACCAATACAACTAAAAGGCAGCTATAGGAATTGGGAGAAGATATTTGCAAATGACATATCTGATAAATGGTTAGTATCCAAAGTCTATAAAGAACTTTTCATATCCATTACCCCCAAACCAAATAATCCAGTTAAGGAATGGCCAGAAAACATGAATATATATTTTTCCAAAGAAGACATACAGATGGCTAACAGACATGAAAAATGCTAAATATCATTAATCATCAGGGGAATACAAATCAAAACTACATTGAGATATCACCACACACCTGTCAGAATGGCTAAAATGAACAACACAGGATATACCAGATGTTGGCAAGAATTTAGATAAAGGGGAAACCTCTTATACTGTTGGTGGGAATGCAAACTGGTGCAGCCACTCTGGGAAATGGAGGCTATTCAAAAAGTTAAAAATAGAGCTGTCCTACAGTCCTACAATTGCACTGCTGGGTATTTACCCAAAGGATACAAAAACACTGATTTTAAGGGATACATGCACACTTATGTTTATAGCAGCATTATCCACAATAACCAAAGTATGGAAAGAGCCCAAATATCCACAAACTGATGAATGAATAAAGATATTGATATATATATACTCCAAGTTATGTGTGTGTGTGTGTGTGTGTGTGTGTGTGTGTGTGTGTATGCAATGGAATATTATTCAAACATAAAAAGGAAAGAAGTCTTAAAATAACATGCATTAGATCTAGAGAGTTATGCTAAGTAAAATAAGTCCGTTGGAGAAAGACAAATGCCATTAGATTCCACTCATATGTGGAATTTAAGATCAAAACTGATGAACATAGGGGAAAATTAAAAACATATTGGCAAGCCAGAAAACAGACTCTTTCCTAAAAATTAACATATAATGTATTATTTGTTTCAGGCGTACAGGTCTGTGATTCATCAGTCTTACACAATTCACAGCACTCACCATAGCACATACCCTCCCTAATGTCCATCACCCAGCCATTCCATCCCTCCCACCCCCCTCCACACCAGCAAACCTCAGTTTGTTCCTGAGATTAAGAGTCTCTCATGGTTTGTCTCCCTCTCTGGTTTCATCTTGTTTCATTTTTCCCTCCCTTCCCCTATGATCCTCTGTCTTGTTTCTCAAATTCCTCATATCAGTGAGATCACATGATAATTGTCTTTCTCTGATTGACTTACAGAAAACAGACTCTTAACTATAGGGAACAAACTGAGGGTTTCTGGAGGGGAGATGGGCAGGGGAGATGTGTTAAATGGGCAGTGGTATTAAGGAGGGTGTTTGCGATGAGCACTGGGTGTTGAATGTAAGTGATGAATCACTAAATTCTACACCTGAAATTAATAGACATTGTACGTTAACTAACTGGAATTTAAATAAAACCTTGAAGCTACAAAAAAAATAACGTCTGTTTTCTTCAATGTGAATATTGCTACTCCAGCTTTCTTTGCTTCCATCTGCATGGTAAATATTTTTCCATCCCTTCACTTTCGATCTGTCTGTGTTTCTAGGACTGAAGCTGAAGTCTTGTAGGCAGTATATAGATAGTTCTTTTTTTTATCAATCTAGTCGCCATAAGTCTTTTGATCAAATTATTTTGTCCGTTTACATTCAAAGTAATTACTCATAGGTAGGTACTTATTACCATTTTGTTACTTGTTTTTATAGCTCTTCTCTATTCTCTTGCTCTCTTCTGTTGTGGTATGATAGCTTTCTTTTGTGATATGCTTGTATACATTTCTCTTTATTCTTTTGTGTATCTGATACAGATTTTTTAAGGATTCTGATTTTAAGGATTTTATTTTATTTATTTATATTTTATTTATTTATATTTTATTTTATTTCATTTATTTTATTTTATTTTTATTATGTTCAGTTAACCAACATATAGTACATCATTAGATTTTGATGTAGTGTTCAGGGATTCATTAGTTGTGTGTAACACCCAGTGATCATATTTTTGACTTGTGGTTACCATTTGACTCATATATGACACCTTACAGTCTATATTAAGTTGATGGTCACCTAAATTTGAGCATTATATTTTTACTTCCCCTTTTATATGTATGGTGTTATGCTTTACACACTTTTTTTTTATTAGACCCTTGACTAATTTTTATAGATAGAATTGATTTAAGTGTTAGGGTGCCTGGATGGCTCACTCAGTTAATTGGCTGTTTTCGGTTCAGGTCATGATCCCAGGTACTGGGATGGAGCCCTGAATCATGCTCCCTCTTCAGCAGAGAGTCTGCCTCTCCCTATGTCCCCACCACCACCACCACCTGGCTTATGCTCTCTCTCTCACTCTCAAATAAGTAAATAAAATCTTTAAAAGAATAATTGATTTCAGTTCTTTTGTGCTTTAAACTCTGTATTTGTTTTATAAGTGTTTAATTTACTACATTTATTGTTTGTATGTACCTGTGTAATTTTTCCCTTTCTTCTTTTTTTTTTCCACTCCTGATTATAGCCTTCTCCTTCCACGCCCCAAATCCTTTTAACATTTCTTGTGAGGCTGATTTAGTGGTGATAACCTCCTTTAACAAACTCTTTATCTCCTCTTACATTTTGATTGCTAGCCCTGCTGGAAAGAGTATTCATGGTTGTGGATTTTTCCCTTTCAGTACTTTGAATATATCATGCTACTTCCTTCTGACTTGGAATGTTTCTGCTGAAAAATTAGCTGTCAGCCTTATGGACCTTCCCATTGTAGGTAATGTTCTTTTGTCTTGCTGCTTTTAAAATTCTATCATTGTCATTACTTTTTGCAGTTTTAATTATTATGTATCTTGGCATGGACCTTATTGTACTGATTGTGTTGGGGAATCTGTGCCTCCTGGATATGGATATCTTTTTCCTTCCCCAGATTAGATATGGTTTCAGCTATTATTTATTCACATAAATTCTCTGCCCCCTTTTCTTTCTTTGTCTTCTGGGATCCCTATAATGCAAATTTTTTTATTCATGATGATGTCACTGAGTTCTCTTAACCCATTATCATCTTTTTATTATTCTTCTTTTCTGTTCAACTTGGTTGCTTTCTCTTACTCTGTTTTCCAGCTCACCTGACACATCCTTCTGCCTTTTCAAATCTGCAATTATTTCCTGTAGTGTATTTTTTGTTTCAGTTATTGAATTATTCACTTTTGATTGGTTATTTTTAATATTTTCTCTCTCTTTGTTGAAGGTCTCACTGAAATCTTACACTCTTTTCTCAAGTACAGTATCTTCATGACCATTGCTTTGAATTATCTATCAGGCATGTTGTTTATCTCTTTTTCACTTAGCTCTTCTGTTGTGGTTTTGTCCTGCTCATTCATTTGGAACATATTCCTCTGTCTCTGATTTTGTCTATCTCTACTTCTATGTATTAGGAAATTCAGTTATATCTCCTGATCTTGCAAGTAGTGGCCTAATGAAGATGTCCTGTGCTGCCCTGTACCACAATGTTCCCTATTCACCTGAACCAGGCACTTCAGGAGTGTCTCCTATTTGTGTTGTGTGTGGCCAAATGTTGTGGCTGAGTCTTACTTGCTTTCAGTCCAGTTGGCTGCAATGGCCCACTTTGTCTATTGTGGGCAGAATTTTGTCCCTTTGCTAATAAGGGCCTGTCTTGGTCTTCCATGGGCTTGCAGTTGTGTTGGACCAAATGCCTGCCTTCATGCTGCTTGCCAGGTCTGTGGCTGTCCCTAACTGCAGGCTCTCTCCCTGCATCATCCCCTGAGAGATTTTTGTTGGTGGATGGATCTGAAAGTCAGATGAGAGACTTGTCCCCAGTCAGTCTGACCTGGCTGCAGACATACTGACTGTCAGAGCACTCTCTCCACACTGCCAGTTACGAATTTTGGCTGCTGAGACTGCACTCAAGCTGGTGTGTCTTATTATCTTCTCTTCTCCCCAGGGCAGAAGTGATTTTGGAGTTGTACCATTCCCTGCAGGGGCTGCTTAGAAGATGAAAGGGGACAGGAACTCCTTTGGAGGGATTGCTATCTGGTGGGACAGTCTGGATGATGCAGATCCATAAGAGAATGTGGTGGCAGGGTGCACAATGTTAGCAAGTTAGATGGAAGTTGTTCTCACTGATTCCTACACCAGTTGTCTAGGCCAGGGAGAGGGGGAGAGAATCAACACCTGCAGCCCTTTTGTTCTTGGAGAAATCTCCAAGTATGATCCCTGCCTCCCCAGCAGAAACTTTGAGATTAGTAAATAAATCTCCTTCACGTATACTCCAGGCACTTTTCAAGATTTTATTTATTTATTTGACAGAGAGAGATCACAAGTAGGTAGAGAGGCAAGGCAGAGAGAGAGGAGGAAGCAGGCCCCCCATGGAGCAGAGAGCCCGATGCGGGGCTTCATCCCAGGACCCCGGGATCATAACCCAAGCCAAAGGCAGAGGCCTTAACCCACTGAACCACCCAGGCACTTTCAAAATGCTACTTGTATACTGTATCTCAATGGGATTGTTTGTCATGCTGTCTCCTTAAGGGTGGGGACTCAGTTTCATATCATGCAATTGCTCATGTCAAAAGACCTGGGCATAATTTATATGCCTCCTTCTCTCTCATTCACCACTCCAATGCATCAGTGAGTTTTGTCAATTTTACATGCAAAATACATCCAAAAACTATGCACTTTTTTCTTTATGACCATCGCTTAGGACTAAGCCGCCACTATCTCTCACTATTTTCATATCCTTCTAATTAGTTTCCATATTTCCTCTCATCTCACTTTATAATAAATTTATCACATAAATACTAAAGTGATTTTTAAACATGTAAATCAGATCATGCCACAGCCCTACTAGAAGTGTTTTTCCATTTTACTTGACACCCAAATTCTTAATATGCCCTACAATCTCACATTATCCCCCAAGAGGACTTCTCCAGCTCATCTCACAGTATTTTTCCCTTCATGCTCACATTCCTCCTCATATACTGGCCTATTTTCTTTTCCTCAAACATACCATCCTCCTCTCTGTCTCAGAGCCTTAAGACATACTTTTTATTTTTTTAAGATTTTATTTGACAGGCAGAGATCACAAAAAGGCAGAGAGGCAGGTGGAGAGAGAGGAAGAAGCAGCTCCCTGCTGAGCAGAGAGCCCAATGCAGGGCCCGATCCCAGGACCCTGGGATCATGACCTGAGCCGAAGGCAGAGGCTTTAACCCACTGAGCCACCCAGGTGCCCTAACACATACTTTTTCTTTAAACTTGGACAATTTCTTTCCATTTATTTGCATGAGTTAATGTCTTATCTTTCAGCTCTAACTACCTAGTTAAATGTTAATACCTTAGAATTTTGTCTTGAACTCCCAAACTAAGCCAGACAATTTCTCTGTTATGGTCTATTATCCCATTCTTTATTTTTCCTTAATAGCACTTTTCATATTCTACAATTGTGCATTTATTTTGTGATTATTTCAGACCTGTCTTGTCAGGAAAGCTTCACCCGCCAAGGGAGATGACCCTCACAGAAGATTCTTCAGGCCCTCCTTTAAGTCTTTGCTTCTTACAGAATCTCCAAAGCCTTTGATTTTTATTCCTATAGAGTACCATGTCTAGCTTATACTATCCACCCACCCTTGCCCCTGCCAACTAATTCTCAATAGGAATAGAAGATTCACAATTACTTTGAGTCTTAGAAATGCCAACACCCCTGTTTCAGTTACCAGATGGCTGAGACAAGACCCTTAGATTTTGAAAATTCAACAATCAGAGTTTCAAATATGACCCTAAAAAATTAAAAAATTAAGTCATTTGTCAATTGTCAATAAAGAAATTAAATCAAATGTGGTGTTTTGGCATGAGTTACTTACTAATGGGTGGTCCCATCATCTGTACGTCAGCTTGGCTATGCAGATCACTACTTATTGGCAGTATGATATATGGTTAAGTGTGTGGTATCAGAGGCAGACTGCCTTTTTTCTTTCTTTTTTTTTTTAAATTGAAGTATAGCATATATACAGAAAAACACAAAAATTATACGTATACAGATTCCTGAATTTCACAGAATGAATACATCTATGCAACAACACTCAGATCAAGAGACAAAACATTACCAACACCCTAGAAGTATCATTCCTCCCACTCCCTTAGAGTAAATCCACACCCCACCAGTGGAAACCACTAAACTCAATTCTAACACACTAAGTTAGGTTTGCCTGTTTTATAATTTACATGAATGGAATAATACCATATCTACTCTTCTGTCTCTAGTTTCTTTTTCTCAATGTTTTATTTGTAATATTCAACGATATTGCTCTAATAGTTGTAGTTGTTTCACTTTCACTGCTTTATTATATTTCATTTTGTGAATGTACAACAATATATTTATCTAGATCATTCTGCTATCCATTACCATTAAGTAGTTTCTAATTATTGGCAATTATAGTGCTGCTATAAACATTTCTACACATGCCCTCTAGTGAACCTGTATGCATTGCTGATAGGTATATGGCTTGGTATGGAACTGTGCGTGCATACATTCAGTTCTGTAGATGTTGTCAAATATTTTTCCAAAGTCATTGTATCATTTTGTATTTCCATCAGCAGTATGTGAGTTTTGGTTGCTCTAAATCCTCATCAAGGGGCACCCGGGTGGCTCAGTGGGTCAAGCACCTGCCTTCAACTCAGGTCATGATCTCAGGGTTCTGGGATCAGGCTCTCTGCTCAGCAGGGATCCTGCTCCTCCCCACCCCCTGCCTGCTGCTCTGCCTACTTGTGATCTCTCTCCCTGTCAAAGAAATAAAATCTTTAAAAAAATGCTCATAAAAACTTGGGGATTTTGTATTTTTTCTTTTAATCATTAATAATTTTCATTTAATCACACTCTTCATTATTATAGAGTAACATCTCATTATGGTTTCCTTTTGCATATCCCTGATGACTAATAATGTTGAATACCTTTTCTATATATTTATTGACTGTTTGTATATCTGCTTTTCTAAAGTGCATATTTGAGTTTTTTGCTTATTTTTTCCACTGGTCTGCCTTTTCTCATTAATTTGTAGGGGATATGTCTATCTATATCTATATCTATGTCTATATCTATATCTGTATCTATATCAATATTATCTATCTATATCTGGATATAAACCCATTGTCAAATACATGCATTGAAACATCTTCCTCTAATCTGTGGCTAGACTAGCTTTCTAGTTTCTTATTGATGTCTTTTAATGAACAGAAGTTCCAAATCTTAACATAATCTATTTTTAAATGATTAACACTTTCTTTATACTGTTTTAAAAATTGTTGTCTCCTCCAAGACTGCCTGGGTTTGAATACTGGCTTCACCACTTTTTACCTTATGACTTTGAGCAAGTTATTTAACCTCTTTAGCCCTCAGTTTTCATCATAAAATTGCTTTATAGGGCCTTATGAAGATTAAAAGAGGTAATGCACGTGAAACAGTTTAACATCACACCAGACATATACCAAGTAATCAATAAATGCTTATTATTTTTTGTTTTAGATTATATTTTCTAATAGTATTTATAATTTGGAAGTTCATACACTTTTGGGTGCATTTATCTCTTAAATATCAAGATCTTCTTTATATACATTACATAACAATTTAGAAATCAGACTGTTACCACTGCAGGTAATATTTGTTTTTTAGCATTCTAATTTTTTAGAATTGAAACAATAAAAATCTTGAGCCAAAATAAATTTCAGGCTGTAGAACACCATGTTTTCAATGATAGTTAATGGCATATCACTGATCTTGGTTGTAAGAGGTACATATGTGTTAGCATAGAGACATGGTATTCCTAAGCAAAGATTTGCAAGCAAGGATTCTAAAGAATAGTGGAAAAGGTAATGGATTGACAATTGTTGAATTGATACATCAATGTGGAGGTAACTGGTAGGCAGGAGAAAAGTCTTTTTAAGAAATAGAAACTTCTAAAACATTTACATATTCATGGTGGTTGAAGTCCTAGGAGCAAACTAAACCTCCCAGGAAAAGTGTATAACTTATGGATTTCCAGTATTTAAGAATGGACTAAGAAGAGAAAACAGTTTACAGACCAATATCCCTAATGAACATGGATGCAAAAATTCTCAACCAGACACTAGCTAATAGAACCTAAAAGTACATTAAAATGATTATTCCCAAGGACAAAGTGGAATTTATCCCCAGTCTGCAAGGGTGGTTTGACATCTGCAAATCAATCAATGTGATATATCACATTAATAAAAGAAAGGATAAAAACAATATGACTTTCTCAGTAGATGGAGAAAAAGCACCTAACAAAATATAGTATCCCTTGCCTGATAAAAACCCTCAAGAAAGTAGGAATAGAAGGAACACACTTCAACATTCTAAAGGCCATCTACAAAAGAACCACAGTTAATATCATCTGCAACTGGGAAAAACTGAAACATTTCCCCTGAGGTCAGAACATACCAGGAATATCCACCCTCACTTTTGTTGTTCAACATAGTACCAAAAGTCCTAGGCTCAGCAATCAGACAACAACAATAAATAAATAAATAAATAAATAAATAAATGGCATCCAAATCAACAAGGAAAAAGTCAAATTTTCACTATTTGAAGACAATGTGATATTCTATGTAGAAAACCCAAAAGATTCCACCAAAAAATTGCTAGAATTGTTACAAGAATTCAGGGAATTCATAGCATATAAAATCAATGCACAGAAGTCTGTTGCATTTCTATACATGGATAATGAAGCAGCAGAAAGATAAATTAATCAATTAATCCCTTTTACAATTACATCGAAACCATAAGTTACCTAGGAATAAACCTAACCAAAGAGGTAAAAGATCTATAATCTGAAAACTATAGCACACCTATTAAAGAAATTGAGGAAGACACAAAGAAATGGGAAAACTTCCCATGTTCATGGATTAGAATAACAAATATTCTTAAAACACCTATACTACCAAAGTAATTTGCACACTCAATGCAATCCCTATCAAAATACCACCAGCATTTTTCACAGAGCTAGAACAAACAGTTCTAAAATTTGTATGGAACCAGAAAAGATCCCAAATAGCCAAAGTAATCTGAAAACGAAAACCAAAGCTGAAGGCATCAGAATTCCAGACTTCATGCTATATTACAAAGCTGTAATCATCAAAACAGTGTGGTACAGGCACAAAAACAGAATGGAGAACCCAGAAATGGACCCTCTACTCTATGGTCAACTAATCTTTGACAAGGCAGGAAAGAACATCCAATGGAAAAAAAGACAGTCTCTTCAACAAATGGTGTTAGGGAATTGGGACAGCCACATGCAGAAGAATGAAACCGGACCAATATTTTACACTGTACACAAAAATAAACTCAAAATGGATGAAATACTTATATATGAGACAGGAATCAATTAAAATCTTAGAGAAGAACACAGGCATGAACCTTTCTAACCTTGGCCACTGCAACTTTTTTTCTTACTAGAGACAGCTCCAGAGGCAAGGGAAACAAAAGAAAAAATGAACTATTGGGGTTTCATTAAGATAAAAAGCTTCTGTACAGTGAAGGAAAAAATCAATAAACTAAGAAGCAACCTATAGAATGGGAGAAGGTATTTGCAAATGACATATCAGTTAAAGGTCTAGTATCCAAAATCTTTAAAGAAGTTATCAAATTCAATACCCAAAACACAAAAATCCAGTCAAGAATGAGCAGAAGAGGGATCACTGGGTGGCTGAGTTAGTTAAGCATATGCCTTTCAGCTTGGGTCATGATTCCTAGGGTCTTGGGATTGAGTCCTGCATTGGGCTCTTTGCTTGGCAGGGACCCTGCTTCTTCCTATGCCTGCTTCTCCCCCTGCTTGGGCTCTATCCCTCTCTCTGACAAATGAATAATTTTTTTTAATGAATGAGCAGAAGTCAAGAACAGACATTTCACCAAAGAAGACCTGCAAATGGCTAAATGCTCAACATCACTAGGCATCAGGGAAATACAAATCAAAAGCACAATGAAATACCACCTTACACCGATCAGAAAGGCTAAAATTAACAACTCAGAAAGCAACAGATGTTGGTGAGGATGCAGAGAATCAGAAACACTCTTGACTAGTTGATGGAAATGTAAACTGGTGCAGCCATTCTGGAAAAGAATATGGAGTTTCCTCAAAAAGTTAAAAATAAAAATACCCTATAATCCAGCAATTGCAGTACTGGGTATTTATCCAAAGGATACAAAAATAGTGATTCCAAGGAGCACATGCACTGCAGTGTTTATAGCAGCAATGTCCACAGTAACCAAAACATGGAAAGAGTCTAAATGTCCATCAACTGAAGAATGGCTAAATAATAGATGATCTTACACACACACATGCACAGTGGAATATTATTCAGCCATCAAAAGAATGAAACCTTGTCATTTGCAACAGTGTGGGTGGAACCAGAGTGTATCATGCTAAGCAAAGTAAGTCAGTCAGAGAAAGACAAAGACCATATGATTTCATGCATATGTAGAATTTAAGAAAACACTGATGAACATAAGGGAAGGGAAAGAAAAATAAAATAAGGTAAAAACAGAGGGAGGCAAACCATAAGAGACTCTTTACTAGAGGGAAAAAAACTGAGGCTTGCTAGAAGGGAGGTTGTTGGGGGTGATGGTCACTATGGAGGGCACCTGATGTAATAAATACTGGGTGTAATTTGCAATTGATGAATCACTAAATTCTATCCCTGAAACAGTATATGTTAGCTAACTTGAATTTAAATAAAATCTAGAAGGAGAAGGAGGAGGAGAAGGAGGAGGAGGAGGAGGAGAGAAGGCAGTGAAGAAATTAGAAAGGTAGGAGAAAAACCAGGAGAACCTACCTTCAATATTGGTGGTAAGGAAGATTACAGAGAGTAATCAAGTGTGTGAAAGGCAACAATCAGTTCAAGAGGATTTAATATGAGAAAACCCACTGGATTTGGCAATTAAAATGTCATCCTTATACAAGTTGGAAAAGGAGGAAGATTGATGACTTATTCATTTAACAAATATTCATTGAGCACATTCTATAGGATGTTAATGACTTTTAAACAAAGGCCATGAGGGGAATGACTGTAGTTAACAAATTGGATTTTATTACTTGCTGGAGTTAGGATACACTCTTTCAGAAACCATGGTATTCCTCTCAGTAAGAGGGTGCTAGAAAGAGCCTATTATAAAATTTGGGCTCTGTTGCATAACTTTTGGAAAGGTTGAAGGAAGTGGGGTTTTTCTCAAGATAAGATGCAGTCAAGGATGCTGCAAGATGGTGGAGGAATAGGAGACCTAAATTTTGTCTGGTCCCAGGAATTCAACTAGATAGCTATCAAACCATTCTAGACACCTACAAACTCCACAGGAGATTGAAGAAAAGAATAGCAGCAACTCCATGAACAGAAAAGTGACTACTTTCTGCAAGATGGGATGTGTGGAGAAGTGAATCTGAGGTGATATCAGGAAGATAGATCCCAGGGGAGGAGCCTCCATCAGCCAGCTATTAACAAGTGACAGAGCAGGAGAGCAAAAAATTGGAACTTTTGGAAGTCTGCCCCACTGAGGGACATCACTCCAGTGGCTAAGCCGGGGAATGGAGCCCTTGCCGGTACAGTGTGTCTTAGGACCTTTGGGGTCACAGAAAAACCTAGAGTGCCTAAGTGTGGCAGAGCTCCCAGGTATTGGAGTGGGGAATCTGGCTGCAAAGACAGAGCTGAAGCGTGGGATATCAGCTTAGGGTTGCAATAAACCATGATCTGCAGCACAGTTGGGTCACTACTCTTTGAACAGAGATACAACAAGTCACAGATACTGGGAGACTTGCCTTCCTCCCTTGGGAGGAGTGGCACAGGTGTACACCACAGGAATCTTCTGGGTTTAGAAACTCGAAATGGGGTTGTGTGCCAGTGCTAGAAACACTCAGTCACAGGTCTGGTGAGAACAGAGTGTGGATGGAGACCAGGGAAAAAGGAGTGACTGACTGCTTTTCTCTGAGGCCACACTAAGGAATGGGGCCCCAACTTCTTGGCTCCTCCATGGCCATTTTTATTCTCATCCTCCGAAGCTGTATAGAAAGCTTTCAGGAAAAACAAACAAACAAACAAAACAAAACAAACAAACAAACAAAAAACCACAAAAAAACAAAAAATGAAAAACACCTACCAAGAGCAAACCCAAGCAGATTACTTAGGCTGGCCCCTGGCAAGGACAGTGTAATTCCATCTTAGGCAAAGACATTTGAGAATCATTGCAACAGGCCCTACTCCCAGAAAATCAGCAAGAACATCCAGCCCAAAGCAAGTTTACTGATCAAAGAAAACTGCAGAACTCCAGTGCTAGGGTAATACAGCACATAGATTTCATGGCCTTTTTACCAAGATTCTTAGTCATTCAGAGTTAATTTTTTAAATTGTCCTTTATTTTTTCTTTTTCTTTTTTTTGTTTTTCTTCTTCCTTTTTTCAAACATCTTATCCACTCCTTTTTAAGAGATCTTTTGTAATTTTTATTTTTACCATCATATTCTATCCCTTCATTGTATTTAAACTTATTTTTTGTATATATAGAAGTTTTTCTTTCTTTAAAATTTTGGGATGCAGTTTTTCCTAATGGACCAAAATATACCCTAAATCTAGTGTATGGCTTTGTTTAGTTTTCATCTTCACAGTCATATTCTATCCTTTTGTTACATTTACCCTTATTTTGTATATCCAGATATGTTATGTATATCCAGATATACTATACTATATATACTATACTATATTATATATTTTTTTTTTCTTTAAAATTTTGGGAGGCAGTTTCTTCTAACAGACCAAAATACACCGAAAATCTAAGGTGTGACTCTGTTCTATTCACCAGCCTGATCATATTCTTCTTTTCTTTTTTTTCCCACATTTCTTTTTCCCTCAGTTTTGGATCTCTTCTGATTTGTATATTTTTCTGGGATCATTGTTACCCTTTTAGCATTTTGTTCTCTCATTCATCTATTCTTCTCTGGACAAAATGACAAAACAGAAAAACTCACCTCAAACAAACAAACAAACAAAAGAGGCCCTATCAACTGCCAGGAACCTAATCAATATGGACATTAGTAAGATGTTGAAACTAGAGTTCAGAATGATAATTATAAAGATACTAGCTGGGTTTGAAAAAACCATAAAAGATACTAGAGAATCCCTTTCTGGGGAAATAAAAGAACTAAAGTCTACCCAATTCAAAATGAAAAGGGCTATTAATGAGGTACAATTAAAAAATGAAGGTTCTAACTGCTACTATAAATGAGGCAGGAGAGAGAATTAATGATATAGAAGACCAAATGATGGAGAATAAAAAAGGTGAGAAAAATAGAGATGAATAACTACTGGGTCACATGGAGAGAATTAGAGAGATAATTGATACTATAAGGTGATACAATATTAGAATAATTGGGATCCAAGAAGAAGGAGAAAGAGAGAGAGGGGCAGAGGTGTTTTGGAGGAAATTGTATCAGAGAACTTCCCTATTTGCAGAAGGAAACAGTCATCAAAATCCAAGAGACAGAGAACTCCCCTCCAAATAAATCAAAATAGGTCAGCACCCCATCATCTAAGAGTAAAACTTACAAGTTTCAGAGAAAAAGAGAAAATACAGGAAGAAACTCAGGAAAAAAGGTCTGTAACATACAAAGGTAGAAATATTAGATTGGCAACAGACCTATCCACAGAGACCTGGCAGGCCAGAAAGGACTGGCATGATATATTTTAGAGTAGTAAACAAGAAATATATGCAACCAAGAATACCATATCCAGCTAGGCTGTCACTGAAAATAAGAGAGATAAAAACCGTCCAGGACAAACAAAAACTAAAAGAATTTCCAAACACCAGGGGCACCTGGGTGGCTCAGTGGGTTAAAGCCTCTGCCTTCGGCTCAGGTCATGATCCCAGGGTCCTGGGATCAAGCCCCGCATTGGGCTCTCTGCTCAGTGGGGAGTCTGCTGCCTCCTCTCTCTCTCTGCCTGCCTCTCTGCCTGCCTCTCTGCTTACTTGTAATCTCTGCCTGTCAAATAAATAAATAAAATCTTTAAAAAAAGAAAAAAGAATTTCCAAACACCAAACCAGCCCTACAGAAAATACTGAAAGGGGTCCTCACAGCAAAAGGAGAGCCTAAACGTAACAGAAAAGGAACAGACAATATACAGTAACAGTCACATTACAGGCAATAAAGTGGCACTAAATTCACATCTTTCAATAGTTACCCTGAATGTAAATGGACAAAATGCACCAATCAAAAGACACAGGGTATCAGAATGGATTTTTAAAAAAACAAGACATCAATGTGCTCTCTACAGGAGACTCATTTTGGATGCAAAGATATCTGCAGATTTAAAGTGAGCAGGTGGAAAATCATTTAGCATTATAATGAACATCAAAAGAAAGTTGGGGTGGTTATCCTTATATCAGACAAATTAGATGTTAAGCCAAAGACTATAATAAGAGGTGAGGAAGGAGACTTTATCATACTTAAAGTGTCTATCAACAGGAAGATCTAAGAGTTTTAAATATCTATGGCCCTAACATTGGAGCAGTCAATTATATAAGCCAATAAATAACAAACTCAAAGAAACACATTAACAATAATACAATAATAGTAGGGGACTTTAACACTCCCTTCACTGAAATGGAGAGATCATCTAAGCAAAAGGTCAACAAGGAAATAAAGGCTTTAAATGACACACTGGACCAGATGGACATCACAGACATTTTCAGAACATTCCACCCCAAAACAGAATACACATTCTTCTCTAGTGCACATGGAACATTCCTCAGAATAGATCACATCCTGAGTCACAAATCAAGTCTCAGCTCATACCAAAAGATTGGGCTCATTCCCTGCATAATTTCAGACCACAATGCTTTGAAACTAGAACTCAACCACATGAGAAAAGTTGAAAAGAACTCAGATATATGGAGAGTAAAGATCATCCTACAAAGAAATGAATGGGTTAAACAAAAAATTAAAGAAAATTGTTAAAAAATAATAGAAACAAAAAAATGAAAACACAACTGTTCAAAGTCTTTGGGATGCAGCAAAGGTGGTCTTAAGAGGAAAGTACATAGTAATACAAGTTTTTATCAAGAAACAAGAAAAGTCTGAAGTACATGACCTAACCCTATACCTAAAGGAGCTAGAGAAAGAACAATAAAGAAAGCCTAAACCCAGCAGGAGATGAGAAATCATAAAGATCAGAGCAGAAACCAAAAGAACAGTAAAATAGATCAACAAAACGAGGAGCTCATTCTTTGAAAGAATTAATAAGATTGATAAACCCATGACCAGACTTATCCAAAAGAAAAGAGAAAGGACCCAAATTAATAAAATTATGGATGAAGGAAGAGAGATAATTACCAACACCAAAGAAATACAAATTATAAGAACATATTATGAGCAACTATAAGCCAGCAAATGTGACAATCTGAAAGAAATGGATGCATTCCTAGAGACATATAAACTACCAAAACTGAATCAGGAAGAAATAGGAAATCTGAACAGATCCATAACCAGTAAGGAAATTGAAGCAGTAATCAACAATCTCCCAACAAACAAGAGCCCAGGGCCAGATAGCTTCCCAGGGGAATTCTACCAAACATTTAAAGAAGAATTAATACCTATATTCCTGAAACTGTTCCAAAAAATATGAATGGAAGGATAACTTCCAAACTCATTTTATGATGCCAGCATTACCTTGATCCCAATACAAGACAAAGATCCCATCAAAAAGACAATTACAGACCAATATCCCTGATAAACATGGATGCAAAAATTCTCACCAAAATACTAGCCAATAGGATTTAACAGTACATTAAAAAGATTATTCACCACCACCAAGTGGGATTTATTCCTGGACTGCAAGTTTAGTTCAACATTCACAAACCAATCAGTGTGATATGACACATGGATAAAAAGAAGAACAAGAACCATATGATACTTACATTAGATACTGAAAAAGCATTTGACAAAATACAGCATCTTTTCTTGATCAAAGCTCTGCATAGTTTAGGGACAGAGGGTACAAAGCTCAATATCATAAAAGCTATCTATGAAAAGCTCACAGCAAGTATCATTCTCAATGGAGAAAAACTGAAAGTTTTCCCCCTAAGTTCAGGAACATGGCAGGGATGTCCACTATCACCTCTGCTATTGAAAATAGTACTAGAAGTCCTAGTCTCAGCAATCACACAACAAAAACAAATAAAAGGTATCCAAATTGGCAAAGAAGAAAGTGAAATTTTCACTCTTTTAAGATGATATGATTCTTTATGTGGAAAACCCGAAAGACTCCACCCCAAAACTGTGAGATCTCATATAGGAATTCAGTGAAGTGTCAGGATATAAAATCAATGCACAAAAATCAGTTGCATTTCTATACACCAACAGCAAGACAGAAGAAAGAGAGTCATTCCCATTTACAATTGCCCCCAAACCATAAGATACATAGGAATAAATCTAACCAAAGAAACAAAAGATCTATACTTAGAAAACTATAGAATACTCATGAAAGAAATTGAGAAAGACACAAAGAAATGGAAAAACATTCCATGCTCATGGATTGGAAGAACAAATGTTAAAATGTCTGCTACCTAGGGCAATCTCCACATTTAATGCAATCCCCCATCAACTTTTTCAAAGAAATGGAAAGAAACCTAAAATATATATGGACTCAGAAAAGACCCTGAATATCCAGAAGAATGTTGTAAAAGAGAACCAAAGCCGGTTGCATCACAATTCTGGACAACAAGCTTTATTACAAAGCTGTAATCATGAAGATAGTATGGTACTGGCACAAAAACAGACACATAGATCAATGGAACAGAATAGAGAGCCCAGAAATATACCCTTGCTGCTGTCCCTTGGAACAATTTGTTACTTAAACTGTAACCTCTGGAGGATTTTACTAGTTGCCAGGCACATTTAGATATGGCCTTAAGAAACACTGATACTGACAACAGGTCTTTGGGGAGAAGGACGATGTACGACCGTGAAGCTGGGCAGCTGGGGATGCCTGGCTCGCTCAGGGCGGAATGCCGCCCCTTCACAGAAGCTGGGCAGCCGGGAACGCCCGGCCCGCCCAGGGCAGAACGCAGCCTGCTTCAGGGAAGCCGAGCACCTGGGAATGTCCAGTCAGCTCAGGGTGGAACGAAAACCACCTGCTTCCCTTTTTCGTTATTGCTCCTTTCTCTTCCCAGAAGTGCTCGTTGTTAGTTAGATGAGTCCTTTGAATGTGCTTGGTTAACTATAAACTTTATCCTCCTTCTTCTTGCTTGTCTGCAAGACAGGATTAACGTTTGACCTTCATCAATCCTTCTGTTGGCTATTGTTTTCTATCTAATAAAAGTGAGACTGTGGAGTTGCTCATGACAGCAGTCCTTTTTGACTGTTGTCCCCTGCTCCCAGTCTTTTGCAGCTGACTTGTGTGTGCCTAATTCTTCTCTCGTCACCGACTGGAAGCGGCAAGTGGCGCCCGAACAGGGACCGGGGCCAGACCAGACCCGATCTGATCAGAAATAAAACAGGAGAAGAAGCCCCAATGTGAATTTTGCATGGCTGTGCCTTTTTCCCGCTGGTGAGTTGTGGGCAATTGTCACAGGGGATGGGTAATCTAGAGAGCACAAACGATTATCACCCTTATGTGTGTTTATTGAGAAGGCTCCTGAAGGCGGGAGGAGCAAAAGTCAGCGAGGGCCAACTTATGGAGCTTTTAAAGGTAATTAAAGAACATTGCCCCTGGTTCCCTATATTAGGGACTTTAGATTTACAAACATGGGAAAAAGTAGGTCACGAGTTAAAACTTTCGTATACGAAAGGAAAGCAAATTCCAGTCACTATATGGCCTACTTGGACCCTCATTCACTCCGTTTTGGAGCCTTTACAAACCCCTGATTCGGAGAGCGATAATGAATGTTCAGGAGAAACTAAAAAAGAGGAACCTGAACATGCCATCCAGGAGGAGAAATAAACTATTAAGGCCACCAGAAAGGAATATAGAAAGGAGGAAACTCCTCCTCCTCCTCCTCCTCCAGTAACAGAGCAAAAGGTGTCCATGTCACTGTTGCCGTCGGCTCCACCGTTCTATAAGAGGGCACCATTTAATGAAAAAGATGGAAAGTACATGCTATCGGCTGTTCAGAAAGGCCTCCTTGAAGCACAGCGAGTGGAAGACCTAGATGCCTTGAATTTTAATTTCCCGGTTATTATTACAGAACATGTCGCTCCAGGACATGATCCTAACAACCCTAATGGTGTCTATGAGGCCAAGCATGAGCAATTTCCCTTCAAATTGTTGAAGTAACTAAAACAGGCAGTACAAAACTATGGAGCTAATTCTCCATTTACAATGGGAATTATTCAAGGCATCGCAGAAGGCAATCGACTTATTCCAACGGATTGGTCATTGCTAGCAAGAACAGTTCTCTCTCCAAGTGAGTTCTTGCAGTTCAAAACATGGTGGCAAGATCAAGCAGAAATAGCAGCTTCCCATAATAGAGCTCATAGCATTCCTATTTCCATGGAACAGCTCATGGGTCTTGGACCATGGGCCCAGGTTCAAGACCAGATATTAATGAATGATCAAGCTGTTGAGCAGCTCCAGCATTTCTGTTTGAGAGCATGGGAGAGAATAGAATCTCAGAGAGATAAGTTCTCTTCTTTTCAAAAGGTGGTACAGGGTCCAAGGGAGCCCTATACTGATTTTATTGCAAGATTACAAGAGGCTGTCAGAAGACAGATAAATAATATTGAGGCTGGGGATACCATTATGCAACTGTTGGCTTATGAGAATGCTAATTCTGATTGTAAGAAGTTGCTAGCACCCTTTAAAGGCAAGGGAACATTGACAGATTATATTAAGCTATGTCAAGGAGTAGGAACAGAGACCTATAGAGCTGATTTGTTAGCTCAAGCAATGGCTGCTCTGACCACAGGAAAATTTAAAGGATGGTGTTTCAACTGTGGGCAAACAGGGCACAAATATTAATCTTACTTTTGGATATTAAAATAGGCCAATATGTATCGGCAATCATTCCAGCTGCCTTGTTCCTGGTGATCAGAGATTGTTGGTGGACCTTCCTACTAATAATTATTTGACTAAAGCTCAGTTACATTTACTCTCTGTTAAAGGATTCCAAGCCTACAAATATCAGGGTCCTAGCTATAATGCAGCACCCCCTATTCCCAAATGCAAACCAGCACAGATGTGGTCAGATGAGAGAATTCGCCCTTTATGGAAGGATTGTAGAGCAGCTCACCCCAGTATTGTTATTGATTCTTACGGAATTGTATGGGACTGGTCCCCTAGGGGATGGCAGTCACCAATTGCACGGGTGAACCCTGCTCCCCTCATTGAAAGTTAAAATGGCAAGTTTTTGATGATCCCATTTTACCATAAACCTTAGCTTCAGGAGATGCACCTCTGGTGTGGCTTGGGCAAGGACTTTCTATGCCATCTCCTTTTGTTGATTATCATAAAAGACAAAATAATTTATGGAAAGTTACTACTGCTTTAAGTCACGTAAGAGTTTGGAATGGCTCTTACATTCATCAGTCTAATGCATTTTCTTTTTTCCTCATGGATGAAGAATGGATAAGAGCTTGTGTTAGAGATCCCTATGTTTTTGTTATTGGCAAAATGACTTTTATTCATAGTAATAGAGAAATAGACTGTCTAAACTGTAAGATGTTCACCTGTGTAGATAGGAATATTTATAAAGACAATTCTATCATTCTTTTAGCTAGAAGAAGAATAGGCATTTGGCTACCAGTGAAACACCACCATGTTTGGGAAAGTTCTCCAAACGTACATATACTTTTAACAGTATTGAAGAACTGGGTTCATAGAACAAAAAGATTTGTTGGGTTACTTATAACAGCTATTCTAGGAATTATAGCCATTACTGCTACAGCTACCACTGCAGGAATGGCCTTGCATTAAACTGTACAGACTACACAATTTGTACAGAAATGGCACGAGAATGCTAGCAAGGTCTGGAATCAACAAACGTTCATAGATCAAAAATTAGATGAATGTGTCTCTGATTTAGAAACAGCCATGATATATATAGGAGATGATCTTCAGAATATAAAGCTTAGACTTCATATTTTATGTGATTGGAATGTTTCTTCTTTCTGTGTTACTCCCCATGCCTATATTGAATCAGAAGTATCTTGGAGCAAAATTCGCCGACATATTACTAACCATTACGGTGATAATCTAACCTTAGATATTAAACAACTTCAAGATACAATCCTAAGTATTACTCACTCATCATTACAATCTGTTCCAGGAGTGAGTTTTACTCAAAGAATTAATGATAGTCTATCTGATTTAAACCCTTCTACTTGGATCACACAAACTGGTCTCGGTGTTATAAGTGGATTGATTATTCTTCTTATTGCTGTAATCTTTTTATGCTTAGTCCTCAGAAGCACGCGAAAATCCCTCCAACGACTGAAAAAATCAAGAAGCTGCAAAATCAACTTTTCTAATCTTCACAAACAAAAGGGGGGAGATGCTGCTGCCCCTCGGAACAATTTGTTACTTAAACTGTAACCCCTGGAGGATTTTACTAGTTGCCAAGCACATTTAGATATGGCCTTAAGAAACACTTATACTGACAACAGGTCTTTGGGGAGAAGGACGATGTACGACCGTGAAGCTGGGCAGCTGGGGATGCCCAGCCGGGAATGCCTGGCCCGCCCAGGGCAGAACACAGCCTGCTTCAGGGAAGCCGAGGACCCGGGAATGCCCGGTCAGCTCAGGGTGGAATGAAAACCGCCTGCTTCCCTTTTTCGTTATTGCTCCTTTCTCTTCCCAGAAGTGCTCGTTGTAGTTAGATGAGTCCTTTGAATGTGCTTGGTTAACTATAAACTTTATCCTCCTTCTTGCTTGTCTGCAAGACGGGATTAACGTTTGACCTTCATCAATCCTTCTGTTGGCTATTGTTTTCTATCCAATAAAAGTGAGACTGTGGAGTTGCTCGAGGCAGCAGTCCTTTTCAACTGTTGTCCCCTGCTCCCAGTCTTTTGCAGCTGACTTGTTTGTGCCTAATTCTTCTCTCATCACCAACTGGAAGCGGCAGACCCTCAACTCTATGGTCAACTAATCTTTGACAAAGCTGAAAAGAACATCCAATGGAAAAAAAAGACAGTCTCTTCAACAAATGGTGTTGGGAAAATTGGGCAGCCACATGTAGAAGAATGAAACTGGATCATTTCCTTCCACCACACAAAAAAAACAGACTAAAAATGGATGAAAGACCTAAATATGAGACAGGAATCCATAAAAATCATCAAGGAGAGCACAGGCAGCACCCTTTTCGACTTCAGCCACGGCAACTTCTTCCTAGGAACATTGCCAGAGGCAAGGGAAGCAAGGGCAAAAATGAACTATTGGGACTTCATCAAGATCAAAAGCTTTTGCACAGCAAAGGAAAGAGTTAACAAAACCAAAAGACAACTGACAGAATGGGAGAAGATATTTGCAAATGACATAGCAGATAAAGGACTAGTATTCAAAATCTACAAAGAACTTATCAAACTCAACACCCAAAGAACACATAATACAATCAAGAAATAGGCAGAAGATATGAACAGACATTCCTGCACAGAAGACACCCAAATGGCCAACAGACACATGAAAAAGTGTTCAGCATCACTCGACATCAGGGAAATACAAATCAAAACCTCAATGAGATACCACCTCACACCAGTCAGAATGGCTAAAATTAACAAGTCAGGAAATGACAGATGCTGGTGAGGATGTGAAGAAAGGGGAACCCTCCTACACTGTTGGTGAGAATGCAAGTTGGTGCAACCACTCTGGAAAACAGCATGGAGTTTCCTCAAAAAGTTGAAAATAGAGCTACCTTATGACCCAGCATTTACACTACTGGGTATTTATTTTAAAGATACAAATGTAGTGATCTGAAGGGGCATGTGCACAAAATGTTTATAACGGCAATGTCCACAATAGCCAAACTATGGAAAGAACCTAGATGTCCATCAACAGATAAGTGGATAAAGAAGATGTGGTGTACATATATACAGTGGAATACTATGCAGCCATCAAAGGAAATGAAATATTGCCATTTGCAATGACATGGATGGAACTAGAGGATATTATGCTGAGCAGAATAAGTCAATCAGAGAAAGACATTTATCATGTGATCTAATTGATAGGAGGAATTTGAGAAACAAGACAGAGGATTATAGGGGAAGGGAGGGACAAATGAAACAAGATGAAGAGAGGGAGACAAACCATAAGAGACTCTTAATCTCAGGAAACAATCTGAGTGTTGCTGGAGTGGAAGGGGGTGCCATGGATAGGGCGGCTGGGTGATGGACATTGGGGAGAGTTTGTGCTATGGTGAGAGCTGTAAGTTTTGTAAAAATGATGAATCACAGACCTGTACCCCTAAAACGAATAATATATTATATGTCAATAAAAATAAAAATAAACAAGTAAATAAAAGAGATCAGATGCAGTCAGAAAGTGGAGACACGATGGCATTGTTGTTTTAATCTGCGCTTGGACAAAAAAATTTTTTGGTGGTTAGTCACTTTTTAAAAAATTTAGTATTCTTTTTTCCATGTTCCAAGATTCATTGTTTATGTATCACACCCAGTGCTCCATGCAGTACATGCTAGAGAAAATTATTAAGTGACCCTTTTTGTTTTATTTCATTGTAGTCTTAGTGTAACATAATCTGAGGTTATGTTCCTTGAGATTGTTTATGTTCAATAATGGGACAAAATGGCCTGGGTCTGAAGTGTAATTGTGAATGCCAGATTGGTTTTGGAGGTCAGGGTCTGTTTATTTTCATTCTCTGTTCCCTCCTTATGGCCAAAGACATATTGCAGGACAATTGATGTTGCAGGACATTAATCCATGATATCTAGATTTTTTTTCACTCTATCAGTATTTTCTTCATTAAGATCAGAAGAATGTCCATTGAGTGCCAGCTGTAATTGAACCAAGGTTAATTTCTCACTGCAATAGGGAATTGCAGTTATAGGGTAAATTTTTGAACCATCAGACATGACTATGGATGCTTGACAACATGTAAGACTCCAGACAGAATATATCAGCCAACAATAACAAAGTTGATTGTCAGAAACAGTATAACTATTAGTCCTTCTAATAGATCTTGAAGATAGGGACTTAGATTATGAAACCCATGCAATTAAAAATATATCCCAGAATTCATCAGGATCTGTTTCAGAGAGCCAGGTACTTTTAATTTCACAGAATGTTCTATTTGTCTTTAGTATTTATATAGATGCAATGAGAAGTATTTGCTATAACAAAAACTTTCCCTTGGCTAGCTAAGAGGAAATCAAAGGCTATACCACTGTCCATGATAACTACAATTAATGGATTTAGAATTTGTTGGCCTGTAGAGGAGAAATACTATCATCTAATGACTTTTGGTAAATTTGGACACGTTTTGAACCAACTTTTGTTGTTGTATTATTTCCAGTGTGGAAATTATAACTCACATGGGGAAGAAATCAATAATCCCCCTGGAAGTTTTCTAGAAAAACCTGTGATTGTTTTAATTTGGGAGAATTCTGGCGAACATATCAAAAGAAACATCACTTACTGAGTAATACATAAAATTGTTGAATCATATTTCACACCTGAAATTCATATAACACTGTAGATTAATTGTATTTTAACTTTAAAAAAGAAAAAATAGTGTCATATATTGGGTACTATTCTGGTTATGACCATTTGTTTATCTTCAGAGGTACTTCAGCTCGCTTTACAGTAATGGTTTGATTCCACTAAAAAATCTGCCAAGGGACACAAAATTCACTCACTTCTATTATAGAAAATAATACTTCTGGTCTTAATATAAACTGAGATCCACTAGGATACTATATTTCACATGGACATCAGGCTTATAACTGTCAACTGTGTATTAGTTATAATTGTTAGAGATTTCCAGATATCTAAAACTATCATTGCTCCAGTAAGTGCTCATCAAAGTAAGTGTACTCTTCCTATGCCAACTAACTGAAATTCAACTTAACATCTTAAAAAAGGATAAATGTACTCTTGATACCCTTTATCTATTTTACCTCTTCTCCACCTACCTCCCCTCTGGCAAGCACTGACACTTCTCTCTGAGTCTGTTCTATTGTTTGTTTTTCTCTTTTTTCTTTGTTTATTCACTTCCTTATTTCTTAAGTTCCACATATGAGTGAAATTAGCTGGCATTTGTCTTTCTCTGACTGACTTATTTCACCTGGATTGGCTTGACTAATGTAATATATGGCTTGACTATTGTAAATAATGCTATAATAAACATAGGGGTGCAGATATCCTTCCCAGCTGGTATTTTCAGTGGGTAGATACACAATAGTAACACAATAAAAAAAGAAAAGATATCAAACATCACTAATCAATCAGGAAAATGCAAATTAAAAGCACAATGAGAAATCACTTTACACCTGTCAGAATGGCTAAATCCAAACCACAAGTCATATGAGCCCATTTTTTTTTGTTTTCCAGGCCTTGCTGATAGGATTATAGTGACCTCAGTATTTTGTTGATGTGAGGTCAAAGTTCAATTTTTATGTCACTGAAGGTTAGGAATAATGATGTCAAAGAAACTAAGGATCAGAGGAGCTTGTTGAAGGGAAATTATCTTTTGAAATATTTAGAGGAAAGACTATTAAATTTTCATCAGACATATCAGATGAGGTGCAAAAGGTTCAGCAACCTGTTAGATTTAAAGCAGTAGCTACCAGCTGGAGAAAATGTGTAAGATAGCTTTACTATCTCTTAAATAATAGGAAAGTGTAAAGGTCAGAAATAATAAGGTGAAGGTGAGAAAGATCATCTTAGTGTTTTAAGTGTTATAAAAGTGGAACAACAGGACAAATTAGTAATAAAGCAAAAAGACAGGAAAAGTATTGAAGAATCGAAAATCTAATATGGTTCCATTGGGTTAGACAGAAGTTGTCCATCTTTGAAGTCAATAGATTCTGGGGAATTTATGAGAATCCTGTTTATGATTTCTAGTTAGAATGGATATTAAGTAGTCAGGAGGAAAAGACATAGCTATTTTGAACTGGCAAACATGAATGTAAGAATCTATATCTTAGTTTTGTTGCAGTTGTTAATGCATCTGATAGAGTACTTTTTATCAAATCTCAAGGGCAACTCTTTTCTGGTGTCTTTTTCAATATTAAATTTCAAAGTTGCATATTATGTAGAGGCTGCTTATGTGTGAGTTTTGGAAAGAGAGCTCCATACTTGCTAATGATAAAGCTGGAGGTATCACATGAGTCCCTTGAAGTGATTAATGATATCTGTTTGTAATATCAAATGCATGAGGTGGTCTGTTATTATTTTATAAAGAGATCCTATATGTATTTTAGCTAATGGTGATAATTTGGGACATGATAGTTCAAGGGTTTCTCAGAGTGTTTTCCATTTTAGTTTGAGAACTCCATCAGTTCCCCCTATTTTTTTATTTTCCTAAAGACTGTGGATGAAAAGGCTATTGACACCTCTGGGTAAAAGATAAAAAGATAAGTCCCCTAATAGCATTATGAGCAAAATTAATATCTGTTGTTAGAAAAATAAATGGGCATTCTTTAGGTTGGAAAAAAGAAAACAAGCAGCTTTGTTGCGAGAGAAGGGACATTTACAGGGCAATGGTTCTCCAGTAAGGAAAAACTTCAACTTCCTCTGAGAATGAGCAAAAAAATATCCATAGCATATTCATAGCCTATTGTAGAAAACATGTGTATGAAGTCCTTTTGGAAGTGTTTAAAAGTCTCTTAAGGCTTTAGTTTCTATTCATGTCCCACTTTTGCAGTTTTACCAAGATTAAGTTGTTGACAGGTTTGGATATATTTTGGGTCACTCTTAGCAGTACCGCTGACATTGTCCTATCAATGATTGTTTAATATTGTTGCCAGTTTATCTTTGCTATTATAGGTCAATTCATGAAGCAGTTTACTAAATTCCATTTTTAATTATTTGGTGCTTGCATCTTGAAAATGGAAACTACTATCTTTATGAAATAAGCATCTTAACTTTTCCCTTTTTTTCCCGTCTAAATCAGGGACTTGTCTCTGACTGTTAATAAATAGCCTCTCCCTCCTCTGTGTGATTACAGGAGCAATTATATTGGTTAATGCTGCTTGTTTAGCTTCCTGTTCCTCTGAAGCATTACCATGAAATTCTGGGTGTTTATACTTCACATGGCCTTTTATTTTTATTAAAGCTATGTCCTTAGGTAATAGCAAAACAACTAAATAGCAAATTACTAAAAATAGAAAAACAACTAAAAGTTCAATTTGTCATCACTTTTCTCTTCAGTTTTTTTCAAATCTCTTTATTTCCAAAACATTCCCAATTGTTGGATTACCCCAAAAGCACATCTGTCAGTAGAAATATTTGCTTTTACTTTCTTCCAGCTGGTAGGCTCAGGTAAGGGCAAATTGTGTGGCCAACAGACACATGAAAAAGTGCTCCATATCACTCAGCATCAGGGAAATACAAATCAAAACCACAATGAGATATCGCCTCACACCAGTCAGAATGACTAAAATAACAAGTCAGGAAATAACAGATGCTGGCGAGGATGCGGAGAAAGGGAAACCCTCCTACACTGTTGGTGGGAATGCAAGCTGGTACAACCACTCTGGAAAACAGCATGGAGGTTCCTCAAAATGTTGAAAATAGAACTGCCCTATGACCCAGCAATTGCACTACTGGGTATTTACCCTAAAGATACAAACGTAGTGATCCAAAGGGGCACGTGCACCCGAATGTTTATAGCAGCAATGTCCACAATAGCCAAACTATGGAAAGAACCTAGATGTCCATCAACAGATGAATGGATCAAGAAGATGTGGTATATATACACAATGGAATACTATGCAGCCATCAAAAGAAATGAAATCTTGCCATTTGCAACAGCATGGATGGAACTAGAGCGTATCATGCTTAGCGAAATAAATCCAGCAGAGAAAGACAACTATCATATGATCTCCCTGATATGAGGAAGTTGTGATGCAACATGGGGGCTTAAGTGGGTAGGAGAAGAATCAATGAAACAAGATGGGATTGGGAGGGAGACAAACCATAAGTGACTCTTAATCTCACAAAACAAACTGAGGGTTGCTGGGGGGAGGGGGTTTGGGAGAAGGGGGTGGGATTATGGACATTGGGGAGGGTATGTGCTTTGGTGAGTGCTGTGAAGTGTGTAAACCTGGTGATTCACAGACCTGTACCCCTGGGGATAAAAATATATGTTTATAAAAAATAAAAAAAAATTAAAAAAAAGAATCTTGACAGCACTAATCATCAGGGAAACACAAATGAAAACTACAATAAGATATCATTTTACACTTGTAAGAATGGCTAAAATAAAAAACATAAGAAATGACAACTGTTGGAGAGGATGAAGAAAGAAAGGAACCCTCATGTACTGGTGATGAAACCACTCTGGAAAACAATATGAACATTAGTCAGAAGATTAAAAATAGAATTACCATATGATCCTGTATTTACACTGCTGAGTATGAAATGAAAGAAATGAAAACACTATTTCAAAAACATTTATTCACCTCTATGTCTACTCTGCATTATTTACAATTGTCATGATATAGAAGTAACCCAGGTGTCCAAGTATGGAAGAATAAAACAGATGTAATATATATACATATATATATATATATATACCTTAACCATGTAATAAATATTACTTAGCCATAAAAAAGAATGAAATCATGTCATTTGTAACAATGTGGTTAGATCTAGAGGATATAATTGCTAAGTGAAGAGAAAGGCAAATACCATGATTTCACTCATATGGAATTTAATAAATAAATGAACAAAGAAAAAAGAGACAAATTAAAATCCAGGCTCTTAAATACAGAGAACAAACTGGTAGTTTCCAGAAGGGGGAGGGTGGGAGGATGGGTGAAATAGATAAAGAGGATTAAGAATAGTTATTGTGGTGAGTCCTGAGAAAATGCATAGATTTTTCGAATCATGTATTATAAATCTGAAACTAACATTACACTGTATGTTAATTATACACTGTATGTTGATTTTTTTAAAAGAAACAAAGGGATATCATTACACATCTATTGGAAGAGTTTAAGTAAAAAAGTGAATACATCAAATGTTGTTGATGATTCATAGAATTGCTTTCTCATACTTTATTTTTGGGCATGTAAAATGATACAACCATTCTGGGAAACAGTTTTCAAGTTCTTAGAAAAAAAAAACCTATGCTTACCATACAATCTAGCTATTGTATTTCTGGACATTATCTCAGAGACATAAATATTTATGCACACATAAGAACTGGTATATCCAGCTTTGTTCATAGTAGCCTTAAAATTCAAAGCCCAAATATCCTTTCATAAGTGAAACATATTGTGATACATTCATGCCATAAAACCTACTCAGCAATGAAAAGAAATAAATATTGACATGCAAAACAACTTGGGTGAACTTTCAGGGAATTACTCTCAGTGAAATAACCACTTCCAAATGTCACATTCTGTATGCTTTCCTTTCCTTTATATAACATTCATGAAATGGTAAAGTTATAGAAATGGCAAACAGAGTAGAGGTTTTAGAAATATTGATCTCATAAAAGGAGGTTCCCTCCTTTTACAATTTCTGGAAAAGATTGTGTAGAATTGATGTTAATTTTTTCCAGATGTTTCTTAGAATTCTCCAGTGAAACTATGTGGGCCTGGACATTATTTTTCAGGAATGTTAATATTGTGAAGTCAATTTATTTAATAGTTATAGAAGTACCAAAACTATTTAATATTGTTTGAGTCATGGTGGTTTGTTGTTTGCAATGAATCGGTCCTTTTTATCTAACTTACAAATTTATGTGTGGATTACTTTATAGTATTCCCTTATTATACTTGCAACATCTACCAACATCTACAGTGATAGCCCACTTCATTTCTGATATTGGTAAATCATGTATTTGCTTTTGTTTTCATTGTCAGTCTTTCTAGATGTGTGTCAACTTTTGAAGAGATTTATTTATTTATTTATTTAAGAAAGAGAAAGAGAGAGAGAGAGGGAGAAGGGGTGAGAGGATCTCAAGCAGACTCCTCACTGAGGATGGAGCCCGGTTCAACATTTGATCTCATGACTCTGAGATCATGACCTGAGCCAAAATCAAAAGTTAGATGCTCAACTGACTGAGCCACCCAGGAGCCTAATATATGACCATTTTCAAAAATCCCAGCTTTTTTTCATTGACTTTCTCTATTCCAGAGGTGTTTCTGTCCAGAAATTTGCTGCATTTCTATACACCAATAATGAAAGAACAGGAAGAGAAATGGAGGAATCTTTCCCATTTACAGTTGCACTAAAAACAATAAGATGCCTAAGAATAAAGCTAACCAAAGTAGTGAAAGACCTGTACTCTGAAAACCATAAAATACTAATGATAAAACTTAAGAAGACACAAAGAAATAGAAAGAAATTCCATGCTCATGGATTGAAAGAACAAATATTGTTAAATGCTTCCTCTCAGGAACATGGTCCAAGTATAGGGAATAATCTTTCCACTTTGTGCCCCAGGAATTTTCCAGGTCACTGTTTCCAACCTACATCATCACTATAACATCCATTCATGTTAAAAAACAACCAAACAAAAGTAGAACCTTAGAGGTTTAGAGGGAACATACCTCCACATTGATTTTTCTTTTTTGTGTGTGCGTGACTTCATTGAATTCTTTTATCAGTTCTAGTAGATGACTCATTTCTTTTTGTTGTCTGATTGCTGCGGTTTGGACTTCCAGTACTATGTTGAGTATGAGTGGTGAGTGTTGACATCCAGCTCTTGTTCCTGATCATAAAGAAAAAGCTTAGAGCTTAGAGGCCTCCAGTAAAATCACTTGTTGAGAAGGAAAAAACGTGTCTCAAAATTGTTCCCCAAATGGCTTCCACTGAAATTGTGTGATGGAATGGGCACTTCTTTACAACGAGATGAGGTTGGAAGTTACCATTATGGAATGGTGACACTAGATACCACTCAAGTGGAATGGGAGAAGCTCTTTTCTGTCACTAGGTAGGGGAGACAGTCAAGGTTCTCCATGCAGTCTTAGTGACACAAACTGTGGACAGTGTTGCCACCAGATGGGAATCAAATGTCCAGATTCCCATTCAGTGTCTTATTATCCCACCTTTGTAAGGTGAGGTGAGGAAGGATGTTTCATTAGACCTCAGTGAAGGTGAATGTCTAAGTGTCCTGATTAACTTTGCTGGTGAAAATGAAGTGAAACCACATGTTTTTCCATATTATTTGGCTGCAGCAGGAGATTACCATCTAGCAGATTTGTGTCATGAGGGGCTGTCCTCATTTCACGGTTATTTGAAAAAAGAGAACTGATTTCTTCTTCTTCTTCTTCTTCTTCTTCTTCTTCTTCTTCTTCTTCTTCTCCTCCTCCTCCTCCTCCTCCTCCTCCTCCTCCTCCTCCTCCTCCTCCTCCTCCTTCTTCTTCTTCTTCTTCTTCTTCTTCTTCTTCTTCTTCTTCTCCTCCTCCTCCTCCTCCTTCTTCTTCTACAACTACTACTACTACTTATTCTCCTCCTGCTCTTCCTCCTCTTCCTCTTTCCCTTCTTCTTCTTCTTCCTTCCTTCCTTCTTCTCCTCCTTCTTCTTCTTGTCATCATCTTGATCTTCATCTTCAATCTGAATCCTGTAATTTCTGATGCCAGTTTCCACAGTACCCAATCCTGGATATATGAATCAAAAAGAAATCCAAGGTTTTCAGAAGCAAAAAGAAATCAGAAAAATTCACTACCACATTGACAATAGGGTATCAAGGTACCAAGGTTGACTTCCTTCTTTTCCCAACTTTCAGAGCCTTCTTCATTTATTTACATATAATTTCTAGTATTTTAATCTGAACTTACACAAAGAATAAAAAGAAGTGCATATACTACATTTCATTTAAAATTGGATGTCAAGGAGGAGAGGAAGATGGTGGTGGAGTAGAAGAACACTAGGTTCACCTAATCCCATGAATAGAACTAGATAAGTACCAAGTCATCCTAAATATCCAGAAATCAACCTGAAGCCTGACAGAAAAAAATCCACAAATAGAGGGAGAGAGAAAAGGCAACATTGAAAAAGGTAGGATGTGGAGATGAGGTATAAGGGAGAAAGGGTTTGTGGCTGCTGTGAAGAGCAGGGAGCATTGGTCATGAAAAAGGGTGACAGAGAGAGAAGTGCACAGAAGAGAATATTTCCTAAACCATTGGATTGGAAAATTAGAGTGGCTCATTTCATGAGTTCTTGCAATCAGTGAGGCTTAAAGCCTGGAAACATTGAGGGTCAGTGGGCTTGATTGAGGTAAATCTCAGAAGGAGCTGCACTGCTCCTAGAAAGAAGGCAGGAAAACAACATGGGGAATAAAGGAGCTGGATGACATCATTTCCCTACCCTGCCCCTCAGTATAAGTGCAAGAACACTTGTGAGAAACAATGGAACAGCACCACGGTTTGCCTAACTGGAATACACTATGCCCCACCCCCACTGCTTTCACAGGACTGCCCTTCTTAGTCAGGCTTGCCTCAGTCCCAGCATGATTCTCCAGTTCATCAGAAGATGAGCACAAACCTCGTCCACACCATAGCTCTTGGCCAGATAATTCTAAAGGGCCTCAATTCTGGTGTAAGTGGTATCAGGGCTCATTTCACAAACAGGTCAGAGTACACCAAGGTAAAACTTGCCAAATTCAGGACAGAGACCAAACACAGCCCACAGCAGGCAAGGAGAGCCTCTGCAGATGACTGTACTGAAGGACAAAGCAGCCAAAACAACAGCAGAGCACATGCAGCACATACCAGACACACTCCCTGAAGTGCCATACTCTGGACACTACATGACCTCTTCTTCATAAGGCCATCACTTTCAGGAGCAGAAAAAGTAACTGGTTTTGCAAACACATGGAAGACAAAGAGTTAGACAAAATAAAAGAGACTGGGAATTTATCGCACATGAAAAAATAAAAACAAAAATGCAGAACAAGGTCACAGCCAGAAATCTAAGTGAAACAGATATAAGTAATATACCTGAAGGAAAATTTAAAGCAGCTATCATAAAGATACTCACTAGAGCCAGGAAGAGCATAGAAGACAACAGTGAGATGCTTGCCACAAACATAAGAGTAAAAACAGAATCAATCAGCGATGAAGAATGTAATAAACAAGTTTGGAAACAGGCTTGAGGCAATGGACAGCAGTCTAGAAGAAGCAGAGGAGTGAATTAGTGACATAGAAGATAAAAAATGGAAATAATGAAGCTGGACAAAAGAAAAAGAGAGGAGTTATGTACATGAGAATAGACCTAGAGAACTCAGTGGCTCCATCAAATATATTAATGTTCAATTTATAAGAGTTCTAGAAAATGAAGATAGAGAAAGTGGAGCAGAACATTTATTTGAAAAAATAATAGTTGAAAACTTCCCCAGTCTGGCAAAGAAAACAGATATCCAGATCCAGGAGGCACAGGAACCACCATGAAAATCACCAAAAGTAGGCCGACACCAAGATATATTGTGATCAAATTGGTAGAATACAGTGACAAAGAAATGTTCTCAAAAGCAGCAAGGCTAAAGAAGTCCTTAATTACCCAGGGAAAACTCATAAGGCTAGCTAGTGATTTTTCAAGAAATCTTGACAAGCCAGATGGAAGTGGCAGGATATACTCATGATATATGGTATATATGATATATGGTGAAATGTGGTATCTATCTATCTATCTATTATCATGATATATGATATATGCTGAATGGAAACAATCTACAGCCAAGAATACTCTATCCAGTGAGGATATCATACAGAATAGAAGGAGAGTAAGGAATTTCCCAGACAAACAAGACCTAAAGGAGTTTGTGACCACTAAACCAACCCTGCAAGAAATATTGAAGGGGACTTCAAAGTAGAGACTGTGAAGTAGAGACGAAAAGTGACAAAAACAAGAAAAGATCAGAGAAAATCTCCAGAAACAACAACAAAATAAGTAATACAATTGCACTCAACACATATCTGTTAATAATTACCTCGAATGGTTGAATGTCTCAACCAGGAAGCCAAGGAAGAAAACTTTTAAAAAAACACATGGAAACAAATAAAAATTAAATACAATGATCCAAAGTGTTGGGATGTATCAAAATCAGTCCTAAGATGGAAGGATATAGTAATACAAGCCTATTTCAAGGAGCAAGAAAAGTCTAAAATTAACAAGCTAACCATACACTTAAAGGAGCCAGAAAAAGAATAGCAAACAAACTCTAAAGCCAGAAGAAGGAAGGAAATAAAGATTTCACAGAAATAAATGATATACAAACTAAAATAAATAATAGAACAGATTGATGACACCAGGAGCTGGTTCTTTGGAAAAAAAAAAAAAAAAACAATTGATAAACCTTTAGCCAAATCTATCAAAAAGAAAAGAGAAAGGACCCAAATAAAAAATAAGTGGGGGGGGCACATGATGTAATGAGCACTGGATGTTATATGCAACTAATGAATCATTGAACACTACATCAAAAACTAATGATGTACTGTATGTTGGCTAATTGCATTGAAATAAAAAAATGAATGAAGAGAAAGAGCAACCAGCACCACAGAAATATAAGAAAATATTATGAAAAATGATATGTCAACAAATTGGACAGCCTGAAAGAAATGAATAATTTTCTGGAAACATGTAAAAAACCAAAACTGAAAGAAAAACAAATAATAAACATTAACAGACTGATAACCAGCAATGATTGACTCTGTAATCAAAAGAATCCTAAGGAACAAAAGTCTAAGACAATAATGCTTCAAACACAAATTCTATCAGACACTTAAAGAATTAATACCTATTCTTCTCAAACTATTCCAAAAAATAGAAATGGAAAGAAAACTTTCAAACTTTCAAATTCATTCTGAGGGCAGCATTACTCCAATACCATAAGCAGATGAAGACTCCATTAAAAAAAAAAATAAGGGGCGCCTGGGTGGCTCAGTGGGTTAAAGCCTCTGCTTTCTGCTCAGGTCATGATCCCAGTGTCCTGGAATCGAGCCCCGCATCGGGCTCTCTGCTCGGCGGGGAGCCTGCTTCCTCCTCTCTCTCTGCCTGCCTCTCTGCCTACTTGTGATCTCTCTCTGTCAAATAAATAATAAATAAAATCTTTAAAAAAAAAAAAGAGGCCAATATCTCTGATGAACATGGATGCCAAAAATTCTCAATAAAATACTAGCAAATCTAAGCCAATAGGACATTAAAAGAATTGTTCATCATGATCAACTGGATCTACTCCTGTGTTGCAAGGGTGGTTCTATATACACAAATCAATCAACACGGTACACCACATTAATATAAAAAAGGATAAGAATCATATGATCCTTTGAATAGATGCAGATAAAGCATTTGCAAAGTACAACATTCATTCATTATAAAGGCCCTCAACAAAATAGGGTTAGAGGGAAAGTACCTCAACATAATAAATGCTATCTAAAAAAACCCCACACCTAATGTCATCCTATATAGTGAAAAGCTGAGAGCTTTTTCTCTATGGTCTGGAAGAAGACATGGATTGATTCCACTCTCAACACTCTTATTTAACAGTACTGGAAGTCCTAGTCACAACAATGAGACTACAAAACCAAGTAAAAGGCATGCAAACTGGCAAGAAAGAAGTGAAACTTTCATGACTTGCAGATGACATGATGTTCTATATAGAACACCTGAAAGGCTGAACCAGAACCTTGCTAGAACTGATACATGAATTCAATAAAGTCTCCAGATACAAAAATCAATGCACAGAAATCTGTTGCATTTCTATACAACAATAATGAAGCAGCAGAAAGAGAAATCAAGGTATTGATCTAATTTACAATTGCACCAAAACCAATAACATACCTAGGAATAAACCTAATCAAAGAGATAAAAGATCTATGAACAAAATTAAAGATGACAGAAAGAAATGGAAAAATATTCCATACTCATGGGTTATAAGAACAGACATTGTTAAGATGTTTATATTACACAAAGCAATCTGCACATTTAGTGACATGTCTATAAAATTACCATCAGCATTTATCACAGAGGTAGAACAAACAATCCTAAAATTTCTGTTGAAGCACAAGGGAATCCAAATAGCCAAAGTAATGTTGAGAAAGAAAACCAGACATAAAAGCCTCACAAATCCAGACTTCAAGCTATATAACAAAGCTGTAGCCATCAAGACAGTACCATACTGGCACAAATCAGATGCATAGATGCATGACACAGAATAAAAATTTCAGACATGAATCCACAACTATATATTTTATTAATCTTTAACAAAGCAGGAAATAATATCCAAGAGAAGGGGCACCTGGGTGGCTCAGTGGGTTAAGCCTCTGCCTTTGGCTCAGGTTGTGATCCCGGGGTGCTGAGATCGAGCCCCACATAGGGCTCTCTGCTCAGCGGGGAGCCTGCTTCCTCCTCTCTCTCTGCCTGACTCTCTGCCTACTTGTGATCTCTGTCTGTCAAATAAATAAAATTAAAAAAATATATATCCAAGAGAAAAAAGACAGTCTCTTCAACAAAGGATGTTGGGAAAAGTGGACAACTATATGCAGAGGAATAAAACTGGACTACTTCCTTATACCATACACAAAAGTAAATTCAAAATGGATTAAAGACCTAAGTGGAGAAAGGAAGCCATCAAAATCTTAGAGGAGAGCACAGGCAGTAATCTCTTTGACATTGGCCATAGCAAGTTCTTATTAGATATGTTTCTATGTCTCTGAGGCAAGGGAAACAAAAACAAGAATAAACTATTGAGACTTCTTCAATATAAAAATTTCTGCATAGTGAAGGAAACAACAAAGAAAATTAAAAGACAATCTACAGAATAGGAGAAGGTAATTGCAAATGAAATATCTGATAAAGCATTAGCATCCAAAATATATAAAGAACTTATCAAACTCAAAACCCCTAAATCAAAACAATCCAGTTAAAAAATGGGTAGAAGACATGAATAGATGCTTTTCCAAAGAAGGCGACCAGATGGCTTACAGACACATGAAAAGATGCTCAGCGTCACTGATTATCAGGGAAATACCAATCAGAACTACAATAAGATACCACCTCACATCTGTCAGAATGGCTAAAATCAACAACACAAGAATCAGCAACTGTTGGTGAGTGAGGAAAAAGGGGAACCCTCTTGCATTCTTGGTGGGAATGTGAACTGGTGTAGCCATTCTGGAAAATAGTATGGAGGTTCTTCAAAAAATTAAAAATAGAACTAGCCCACAACCCAGATATTGCTTTGCTAGGTATTTACCAAAAGAATATAGAAATATTGATTCAGAGGGAACCATGCAATCCAATGTTTATAGCAGCATTTTCTACAGTAACCAAATTATGGAAAGAGCCCAAATGTCCACTGACTGATAAATGGATAAAGATGATGTGGTAGATAAATACAATCAGATATTACCCAGTCATAAAAAAATGAAATCTTTGCCATTTGTAATGACATGGTTGTAGCTAGAGGGCACTAAAATAAGCAGCATACGTTAGTCAGATAAAGAAAAGTAGTATATGATTTTACTCATATGTGGAATTTAAGAAACAAAACAAATGAATATGGGGGAAATAAGAGAAGTAAACCAATAAATAGACTCTTAACTAGAGAAAACAAACTGATGGTCACTCAAGAGAGTTGGGTTGGGGATGGGTTAACTGGGTGGTGGTATTAAGGAGGACACTTGTGGTGAACATTGGGCATTGTAAGTGATGAATCACTAAATTCTGTTCCTGAAACTAATATTATACTGTATGTCAAGTAACTGGAATTTAAATAAAAACTTAAAAAAATATTCTTTATCTCTCTTTCATTGATGGGTGATAACTTTGCTGTGTGGAGTGTTTTTTGTTTTATTATTTAAGATTTATTTACTTATTTGAGAGAGAGAATATGAGCAGAAAGAGGGACAGAGGTAGAGAGAGAATCCTGAAGCAGACTCTCTGCTTAGTGTGGAGCCCGATGCAGAGCTTGATACCAGGACCCCAAGACCATGATCTGAGCTGAAATCAAGGGTCAGCTGCTCAACAAACTAAGCCACCCAGGTGCCCCTAGTTGTATGTTTTGAATATATCATGACACTTTCTTCTGGCCTTCTAACTTTCTGTTGAAAAATTAGCTAACACTACGGGTTTTCCTTGTACTTAACTAGTCACTGCTCTCTTGTTGCTTTTAAGAGTCTCTATTTTTAAATTTGCCATGTTACTTTTCTTGGTGTGGACCTCCTTAGGTTCTTCTTATTTAGGGCTCTCTTCGGTTACTGGATCTGGATGTTTGTTTCCTTCTCCAGGTTCAGAAATTTTCAGCTATTATTTCTTCAAATAAAATTCCTGATTCTTTGTCTTTCTTATCTCTTTAGAGAACTGTAAAATGTAAATATTAGTATGTTGGATGCAGTCTCAGATGTCCCTGAATCTATCGTCTTTTTAATTCTTTTTTTTTTCTTTTGCTGTTTAGCTTGTGTGCACTAAACCCTTTCTTCCAAATTGCTGATTTGTTCTTCTTCAGCTTCTAATCTGATGTTGATTCCTTTTAGTTTCCTCTACTTTTCAGATATTGTATTCTTCAACTTTGATTGATTATTTTTAATATTTTTTACCTGTTTGTTGAAATTCTGTCTGAGTTCATCCACTTTTCTCTCAACTTTGGTGATCATCTTTATATCATTACTTTGAACTCTTCATCAGGTTAGTGCATGCTTCCTGGAGTTTTCTGGGTACTTTATGTTGCAACCACTCTGGTGGGATGACTGGACTCTTTGGCAGACTGGATGACTGGACTTGAAGTGGGTGGCAGATAGGGAGTCTTAGGGTACCCTATCACAGGGGGCACCCACTTGAAATTGCTGTATTTTAAGAAGGCACAAGTGTGAATTAGCAGTCTCTAGGGCATTTGAGCATGAGAGTGCCCTGAGGGATATCTGAAGCTGAAGTGGATGTGGACCAGGTGGTCCTGGGTTGCTCCAAATAGGGGATACCCTGGCAAATTGGCTTAAGTTGCAGTGAGTGTAGGCCTGCAGTTTACTGAATTGCTTTGTACCTGTGTCACCCACCATGTGAGATGTCTGGATTTGTAGTAGTTGCAGCCTGAAGATGTCCCAGTATACACCACACTGAGGTCACCTTAGCAGGATGTTTAAAGCTCTGGCAGATATGGGTGTGGGTGCCCCTTTAGGGGGACAGAGGCACTGGGATGGACTAGGGTCCTGGTGTTCACTGAAACAACAGGCTGGCTAGATACCCAGATCCTTCTCCTGTCTGTGTTATAAGGGTGGAGGGGAAATGTAAACAATGCTTGTCAACACTTTTAATGTTGGAAAGACTTCTAACAGTTCCCCCACCATTTGGTAGATCCTTTGTGGCTAGTTTAATTCTAGTCTAGTGCTTTTTATACCATAGTTTTTTTTTTTTTTTTCCTGTACCCCAGTGTGCCTGAGACTGGTGTGGACTAGAGGTCTGGGCTTTGCTGAGGCAACAGGCCAGCTAGAACACCTAGACCCTACTCCTTTCTGTGGTATCAAGGTGGAAGGTGAACATAAATAATGACAGTTGCCAACACATCCAGCACTGGTGGGAATTACAGTGTTTTGCTACTCTTTGGCAGACACTCTAGAATTAGTTCATTTGTGATATAATTGTCCTTTAAACTGTGGCTTTTCTCTGTCCCCTGGGGCAAACAAAGCTGCCCAGAGTCCCTCAGTATTATCCTTACCCATTGGAGTTCAGAGCATTGGGAGTGGGGTTCCTATCATTACCCTGTCTCCATCTCTCCTGCCATTCTCTGTGAGATCCTTCTATTCATTGTTGTGCCAAAGCTTTTCAATGAGCCCTCAGTTCTTTAGGAGGAATTGCTCTATATGTAGGTATACATTCAGAGTGTCATGTGAGAATTTGAGTTTAAGATCTTCCTATGCTGCTGCCTTGGACCCTCCCTCAAGATGTGTTATGTATTATGTGGTATGTGGTATGTACAAGGGAATATTATTCAACCATAAAAAGGAGAAAATACTGCCATTTGTGACTATATGCATGGACATTGAGGTGATTATGCTAATTAAGTCAGAAAAAACAAGTACTCTATGGTATCACCTATATGTGGAATATAAAAAAAGCCAACATTTGAAAACAGAGTAAATTGTGCTTATCAGGGGCTGGACAATGGGTGAACTGGGAGATGTTGATTAAAGGGTGCAAACTTGCAAGTAAAAGATGCATAAGTTCTGGATAGCTAACACATAGCATAGTGATTTAAGTATACAGTACTGTATTGTATACTTTAAAGTTGCTAAGAAACTAGATCTTAAATGCTGTGACCACAAAAAAGAGATGATAATTATGTGATGTGATAGAGGTGTTAATTAATGCTAAAGTGGTAATCATATTAAAATGTACACATGTATCAAATAAAAACACTCATGTGGAATTTAAGAAACAAAACAAATACGGGAGAAAAAGAGAGAGGCAACCCAAAAAATGTTGTACACCTTGAAGTTACAGAATGTTGAATGTGCATTATATCATAGGTAAATAAATAAATAAATATTTCCGAAGTCCAGCATAGACCTACTGTGCTTGTACTTTTAAAACAGATTTATTGAGGTACTTTTTAAAAAAAGATTTTATTTATTTATTTGACAGACAGAGATCACAAGCAGGCAGAGAGGCAGGCAGAGAGCAGAGGAAGCAGGCTCTCTGCTGAGCAGAGAGCCCGATGCAGGGCTCAATCCCAGGACTCTGAGATCATGACCTGAGCGGAAGGCAGCAGCTTAGCCCACTGAGCCACCCAGGCGCCCCTGAAGTTAATCTACATTTTTGCATGCTTTATTGTTGAGTACTATCATATTGTATGAATGTACCATTTTATTTATCCATTATCATCAGTTGATGTTCTTTGGATTGTGTCAACTTTTTGATGGTTACATATAAAGCTACTATAAATATTGACTTCTCAGTTATTTTTATGAAAATAAGTTTCCACTTATCTTGGGTAAATGCATGGATACGGAACTACTTGGTCATATGGTGACAGAACATTCAATTTCATAAGAAAGAAATATTTGCCAAAAAGTCCCTACCAATTTTCATCTATGAGACTTTCAGTTACTCTAACTTCTCCTCAGGACATGGGATTTTTGCTTTAAATTTATTTCACCATTCTATTAGGTGCAATATAGTATCTTGATGTGATTTTAATTATTTGCTAATTCCTAATGATGTGTAATATTTTATTTTTTAATAAAAGTAAAGAAATTCAAATGTGGGTTTAAATACTCACAGGTCTTTTGAAAAATAACTTTATTGAGATACAATTTACATACAATAAGCTGAACATATTTAAAGTATACAATTTAGTATTCATATAATTATGAATTTAAAATTTTTACCTTGTACTATATTTGAGTAGGTTTTGAATATAATTTCTTAAAAAATTTTTTTGTGCCAATATCTTTTTTCTCCTCTTTTGAGAATCCAATGACCTAAATGTCACACACTCTGATATTATTCCATAGTATTCCATAGGCCTCTGATATTCAGTTTATTTTTAATATTTTTTTCTGTTCCAAAGATTTTATAGTTTTTATTGACCTTTGTCATATTTATAATGACATCGCCCCAACCAGTGATTCACTGTTTTATTTGCTACATTTATATATTGTAATATAATTGCCATTGTAGAGATAATTAACCCCACTACCTAATACACAGTTATCATTTCTTTTTAGTAGTTGGAATAATTAAGTTCTATTTTATTAGCAGCTTCAATGATTATAATAAAATATTGCTGTCTATATTTGCTATCCCGGAAATTAGATCCCTAGGACCTGGTTATTATTAATTGCAAGTCTGTACTTTTAAGAACCATCTGTCCCATTCCTTGGGTTGCCTCTTTGTTTTGTTGACATTTGGCTATAGTTTCCCTATTGGAAGTTGGCCTGAGGAATCTATTAAAATCCTAGAGGAGAACATAGTCAGTAACCTCTTCAACATCAGCCACATCAACTTCTTTCAAGACATGTTTCCAAAAGCAAAGGAAACAAAAGTGGAAATGAATATTTGGGACTTTGTCAAGATAAAAAGCTTCTGCACAACAAAGGGAACAGTCAACAAAACAAAGAGGCGACCCACAGAATGGGAGAAGATATCCACAAATGACACTACAGACAAAGGGCTGATATCCAAGATCTATAAAGAACTCCTCAAACTCAACACTCAAAAAAACAGACAATCATGTCAAAAAATGGGCAGAAGACATGAACAGACACTTCTCCAATGAAGACACACAAATGGCTAACAGGCACATGAAAAAATGTTCATCATCATTAACCATCAGGGAAATTCAAATCAAAACCACATTGAGATACCATCTTACACCAGTTAGAATGGCAAAGATTAACAAGGCAGGAAAAAACAAATGTTGGAGAGGAGGTGAAGAAAGGAGAACCCTCTTACAATGTTGGTGGGAATGCAAGTTGGTGCAGCCACTTTGGATAACAATGTGGAGATTCCTTAAGTATAGACAGTTTAGACGTATTAACATTTATTCTTCTGATCCATGAGCATGGAATGCTTTTCCATCGTTTTGCGTCTTCTTTAATTTCTTTTATTTGTGTTTTGTAATACCTCAAATACATATCCTTTACCTCTGGTTAGGTTTATTCCCAGGTATCTTATGGTTCTTGGTGCTATAGTAAATGGAATCAATTCTCTAATTTCCCTTTCTATATTTGCATTGTTAGTGTATAAGAAAGCAACTGATTTCTGTATATTGATTTTGTATCCTGCCACATTACTGAATTGCTGTATGAATTCTCTAGTTTGGTGGTAGAGTCTTTTGGGTTTTCCTTATAAAGTATCATGTCATCTGGGAAGAGTTTGACTTCTTCTTCCCCTGCTCCTCCTCCTCCTCTTGCTCCTTCTTCTTCTCCTTCTCCTTCTTCTCCTTTTTCTTTATCTTCTTCTTCTTTTTAAAGATTTTACTTATTTGACAAACAGAGATCACAAGTAGGCAGGAAGGGATGGGGGAGCAGGCTCCCCACTGAGCAAAGAGCCTGATGTGGGGCTCAATCCGAGGACCCTGAGACCATGACCTAAGCTGAAGGCAGAGACTCAACCCACTGAGCCACCCAGACACCTTTGCCCATTTTGAAAACCTTTTTATTTCTTTTTGTTTTCTGATTGCTGTTGCTAGGAATTCTAGTACTATGTTGAACATCAGTGGTCAGAGGGGACATCCTTGTCACGTTCCTGATGTCAAAGGGAAGACTGTCAGCTTTTCCCCATTGAGAATGTTATTTGGTGTGGGTTTTTCATTGATAGGTTTCATGAAGTTGAGGAATGTTCCCCCATCCCTATACTTTGAAGCATTTTAATTGGGAACAGATGCTGTATCTTGTCAAAAGCTTTTTCTGCATCAATTGAGAGGACCATGAGGTTCTTCTCTCTTCTGTTATTGATTTGTTCTCTCACATTGATCTGTGAATGTTGAATTACCCTTGTATCCCAGGGATAAATCCCACCTGATGATGGTGGATAACCTTTTCAATGTACTGTTGGATCCTATTAGCTATGATATTGTTTAGAATTTTGGCATTCGTATTCCCCATGAATATTCATGTGAAATTCTCTTTTTTGGTAGGGTCTTTGCCTGGTTTGGGGATCAGGATAATACTGGGTTCATAGAAAGTGTCTGGAAGTTTTCCTTCTGCTTCTATTTTTTATTTTTTTTTTGAACTTTTATATTTTTATTTTTTTATAAACATATATTTTTATCCCCAGGGGTACAGGTCTGTGAATCACCAGGTTTACAGACTTCACAGCACTCACCAAAGCACATACCCTCCCCAATGTCCATAATCCCACCCTCTTCTCCCAAACCCCCTCCCCCCAGCAACCCTCAGTTTGTTTTGTGAGATTAAGAGTCACTTATGGTTTGTCTCCCTCCCAATCCCATCTTGTTTCATTTATTCTTCTCCTACCCACTTAAGCCTCCATGTTGCATCACCTTCTGCTTCTATTTTTTGAAAGAGCTTCAGGAGAATAGGTATGATTTCTTTGAATGTTTGAATCTTATTACTAGATATTGGTGTATTCAGGTTGTCAGTTTCTTCCTGATTCAGTTTTGGAAGTTTATAGGTTTCCAGGAATGCATCCATTTCATCTAGGCTGCTTAGCTTATTGTCATAGTACTATTGATAATAATTTCTGATGATTGTTTCTATTTCCTTGTTGATAGTTGTGATCTCTTCCCTTTCTTCCATAATTTTATTAATTTAGGTCCTCTCTCTTTTCTTTTAGATTAGTTTGGCCAGTGCTTTATCCATCATATTGATTTTTTCAAAGAACAACTTTTAGTTGATGTGTTGTAGTGTATCTCTAGTTTCTAAGTCATTGATCTCTGCTCTCATCTTAATTATTTCCCTTCTTATGTGTGGGGTTAACGTAATTTGTTGTTGATTTTCCAGTTCTTTAAGGTGTAAAGAGAGCTGGTGTATTCTGGATTTTTCAGTTGTTCTGAGTGAGTCTTGGGTGGCTATGTATTTCCCCCTTAGGACCGCCTTTGCCATGTCCCATAGGTTTTGGACCAATGTGTCTTCATTCTCATTGGTTTCCATGAATTGTTTAAATTCTTCTTTGATTTCCTGGTTGGTCCAAACATTCTTTAACAGGGTGGTGTTTAGTTTCCAAGTGTTTGAATTCCTTCAAAATTTTCTTGTGTTTGAGTTCCAGTTTCAAAGCATTATGGTCTGAGAATATGCAGGGAATAATCTTAATCTTTTGGTATCAGTTGAGTCCTGATTTATGACCCAGTACATAATCTCCTCTGGAGAAATTTCCATGTGTACTCAAGAAGAATGAGTATTCTGTTGTTTTAGGGTGGAATGTTCTGTATATATCTATGAGGTCCATCTGGTTCAATGTGTCATTCAAAGTTCTTGTTTTTTATTGATTTTCTGCTTGGATGATCTGCCTATTGCTGAGAGTGGCTTGTTAAGATCTCCTAGAATTAATGTATTCATAACAATATGATTCTTTATCTTGATTAACAGTTATCTTATGTAGTTGGCTGCCCCCTTATTGGGGGCATAAATACTTACAATTGTTAGATCTTCTTGGTAGATAGACCCTTTAAGAAGGATGTAGTGTCCTTCTTTATCTCTCACTGCATTCTTTAGTTTAAAGTCTAATTTATCTGATAGGAGAATTGTTACCCAAGCTTTCTTTTGAGGCCCACTGGCATGAAAGATGGTTCTCCATTCCTTCTCTTTTAGTCTGGATGTATCTTTAGGTTCCAAATGTGTCTCTTGGAGACAGCCATATGGATGGGTCCAGTTGTTTTATCCAATTTGCAGCCCTGTGCCAATTTATGGGAGCATTTAGACCACTCATCTTGAGAATGATTATTGAAAGATACATTTTTATCAACATCATGTTGCCTGTGAAGTCCTTGTTTCTATAGATTGTCTCTGTAAATTTCTGTTCTATATCACTCGGGTTTTTTTCTTCTTTTATAGACCCGCCCCCTTTAATATTTCTTGTAGTGCCAGCTTGGTGGTCACATACCCTTTTAAACCTTGTCAGTCTTGGAAGCTCTTTATCTCTCCATCCATTCTGAATGTCAGTCTTGCTGGATAAAGTATTCTTGGCTGCATGTTCATTTCATTCAGTGCCCTAAATATGTCTTGCTAGCCCTTTCTGGCTTGCCAGGTTTCTCTGGACTGTTCTGACATTATTCTGATGGACCTTCCTCTGTACATAAGGAACATCTTCCCCCTAGCTGCTCTCAAGAGCTCCTGTCTAAAATTATGATTCATCATTTTCACAATAAGGTGTCCTGAGGTCTTTCTAGATTCTATGATCCTGGGGGGTGACCTTTCTGCCTCTAGGACACGAATGCTGTTTCCATTCCCCAGATTAGGAAAATTTTCATGAACAATTTGTTCAACTATATCTTCTAGTCTGCTCTCTTTCTCCTCCCACTCAAGGATTCCAATAATTCTGATGTTGGAACAGTGTCATGGCATCATTTATTTTCCTAATTCTGTTTTCATGCTTTCTAAGCTGTTTATTCCATGCCTCCTCCTGATCCTTTCACTCTATCAGTTTGTCCTCCTGATCACTAATTCTATCTTCTGCCTCAGTTACCCTGCTGTTAGAGTATTTAGATTAGATTGGAACTCATTGAGAGAATTTTTAACTTCTTCTCAGCTGCTTTTACTTGTGCTGTAATCGATTCCATGTTGTCATTAATGGTTTTCTCTAACCTAGTCATTGCCTGGATAATTGTTACCCTGAATTCCTTTTCTGACATACTGTTTATGTCCATATCCAATAGCTCTGATGGAGAGGGCATAGTCTCTTAATTTTTCCTCTGTTTGGCATTCCTCCTCCTAGTCATTTTGTTGAGAGATAGCTGAGCGGGTGTGTACATGAATGCATCAACTGTGATCCAGGCCGGGTGCACTCTGGAATGCTTCTGAGCAATTGGGAGTCCCCACCAAAAAGAAAGTAAACGGAAAAAAAGAGAGGAAGAGAGAGAGAGAGAGAAGAAAAGAGAAGACCCAACCAGAATGGGCCCCAAAGGTAAAATTTATAAGGTATACAAACAAAAATGGACAAAGAAAAAGACCGACAAAAGTAAATGACGAGAAAAAAAGAAACTAGGCAAAATGAACCCCAAGTATAAGATTTATATAATACCAGAACAAAGACAAATACACAGAAACACTGACAGAAGAAGAAGATGAGAGGGTGGTTATAAATCCTCTGTGTGGGCAAGGAAGGTTGTTTTGATTCTTCCTGGTGTATCTTGATATCTTTGTTAAAGGACTTAATGTTCCAAGGATAAAGGTTGATTAAAACTGATTTTTATATAGGGGTAGTATTGATTGGGGAAAGAGGATTACCTTGAAACTCATCTCTATATGTATATTAAAAAAAAATAGAAAAGCAAAAGTAAAACAGATGTATATGTATCAAAATAGTTCAAGTTAAAAGGTTATTATGGAATTTGTTGTATTGAACCTCTCATTGTGATGGTAAATAGGTTAAAAATTTTAAAAATAAATAAATAAATAAAAAGAGGGAGACACCGGCATGGGGCGACAAGCTGAGGCCTGGTTGTGTGGTGGGAGGACGAGCTGGCAGGGGCCTAGGGAATTGATAGCAGAGAAGTAGGAGTCACTGTTTCAACTTATCCCCTAAAGTGAGTTGATTACCTACCAAAGAACTCTGCTCGCCCATGAAATCAGCCTGATATTAGAATTGTATACTTCTGGATCTCTACAGGGGCAGAAAACACCAGTGGACAGGTAAGGCAGAGTGGGAACATAGGACTGATATTGGAAGATCAACAAAAGGGGGAGGGAGCCACCAGAAGCGACCCATTGGAAAGTAATACCCCAATATGAGAGTGCCCTGTGATTGGGGACCAGCATTAACTTAGAGCCTGCTTGAAAGCACTCAAAAAGAGCAAAGGTCTTAAGGGGAAATTGGTGGACTTGGTCGATTAGGGACAGGGACTTGGGCCCATGGACCCAGGATGGCCACCACTAGCACAGACCTAGAGAACACAGCAAAGAAGCCAGGTCTTGGTCCCTGAGTTGCTGGCATGCCTGAGAGTGTCTGGTTGGCGGCACCCATGAGGGAGTCTGGTGTGGACACCAGCCTGTGCTCTCTAGAACCACAGCCTTTTGTGCTCTACACGTGTCTGCTGCACGACCAGGGTCTGAGTCGTGGTCTGAGTCGTGCTCCACACCCTCCCCTGAAAGAGGTCCATGCGGGTGCTTGCAGGCGCTCTCTAGGACCGGGAGATTGTTAACTCTCTCAGCCCTGGCCAGTGTGAAAACTTCAGTGTGTTATTTCTGGTTGGAACCTCTTTGGCCTCTGGACCTGGCTAGACAGCCATGCCTAGGATTTCTCATTGTTTTGGGTACAAGCGGGAGTTCCTGCGACCCCAGAAGACTGTGACTGGGGACATGCTCTGCCAGTGGCAGAGGGGGACTTTATGTTCTCTGGAGCACCCAGAAGGCAAGAGACTGAGGCTTCTCTCTGAGATGGAGGTCTAGGTGCAGTTTGCTTCCTTCTAAAGTTCCAAAGAACCGCCAAAAGCCTCCAAACAAACCAGAAAACCTCCAGAGAACAAAAGCCTGAAAAACTGGTTTCCTTAGAGCCCAACCCCTTAATGGGGGTAGGAGGACTCAACTGTAGCAAGACTCACTGAAAAACTAAGTGACAGACCCCTCCCCCAGAAAGCCGCCAAAAAAACCCCAAAACCAACACAAAACAAAACAAAACAAAACAAAACAAAACAAACAAACGTGAAAAAAGAGGGCAACCACCACTACTTCATAGATACAAATTTTATTTTTAATTAGCTCTCACTATTCTGGTTCTTTTCATTTTTTAAATATAAATTTTAACCTATTTACCATCACAATGAGATGTTCAGTACATCAAATTCCATAATAACCTTTTAACCCAAACTTTTTTTGATACATATACTTGTGTTTTTCTTTCGCTTTTCTATTTTTTAAATTTATTTTATTTTAATATTTTAAATATTCATATAGAGATAAGCTTCAAGGTAACCCCTTTCCACGGTCAATGCTACCCCTATATGTAAACCAGTTTTAATCCCCTGTTATCCCAAGAAAGTTGAGTCCTTTAACAAAGATATTAATATATATCCAGGAAGAATCAAAATAACCTTCCTTGCCCACACTGAAAATTTATAACCACCCTCCCATCTTTTTTTTTTCTGTCAGTGTTTCCGTGCATTTGTATTTGTTCTGGTAGTATAAATCTTATACTTTGGGTTCATTTTGACTGGGTTCTTTAATTTATTTATTTTTCTTGTCATTTACTTTTGTAGGTTTTTTTGTTTGTCTGTTTTTGTTTGTATACTTTGTAGATTGTACATTTGGGACCCATTCGGGCTGGGCCTTCTCTTTTATTTTTTCTTTCTTTATTTCTTTTTTTCCTCTCTCTCTCTCTCTTTTTCTTTTTTCTTTCTTTTTGGTGGGGACTCTCGATTGCTCAGAAGCATTCCAGGGTGCACCTTGCCTGCACTACAGTTGATACATTCAGCTACACATCCATTCAGCCATCTCTCACCAAAATGACTAGAAGGAGGAATGCCCAACAGAGGAATAATTCAGAGACTGGGCCCTCTCCATCAGAGCTATTGGATATGGACATAAACAGTATGTCAGAAAGGTAATTCAGGGTAACAATTATCCAGGCAATAGCTAGGTGGGAGAAAGGCTTTGATGACAAAATGGAATTGATTAGGGCAGAAGTGAAAGGCACCAGGGATGATGTTAACAATGCTCTCAATGAGTTTCAATCTAATCTCAATTCTCTAAAAGCTAGGGTAACTGAGGCAGAAAATAGAATTAGTGATCTGGAGGACAAACAGATAGAGAAAAAAGATCAGGAGGAAGCCTGGAACACATAGCTTAGAAGTCATGAAAACAGAATTAGGGAAATAAATGACACCATGAACCATTTCAACTTCAGAATTATTGGAATCCTTGAGGGGGAGGAGAAAGAGAGAAGGCTAGAAGATATAGTTAAACAAATTCTCCATGAAAATCTAACCAGTCTGGGGAATGGAAATGTTCATGTCCTGGAGGTGTAAAGGTCATGCCCCAAGATTATAGAATCTAAAAAGACCGCAAGACACCTGATTGTGAAAATGATGAATCATAATTTTAGACAGGAGCTCTTGAGAGCAGCTAGAGGGAAGATATTCCTTACGTACAAAGGGAAGCCCATCAGAATAACGTCAGAACAGTCCACAGAAACTTGGCAAGCCAGAAAGGGCTGGCAAGATGTATTCAGGGTACTGAATGAGATGAACATGCAGCCAAGAATAATCTATCCAGCAAGACTGACATTCAAAATGGATGGAGAGATAAAGAGCTTCCAAGACCGACAAGGTTTAAAAGAGTATGTGACCACCAAGCTGGCACTGCAAGAAATATTAAGGGGGGGGGTCTATAAAAGAGGAAAAAACCCAAGAATATCATTGAACAGAAATATATGGAGAAAATCTATAGAAATAAAGTCTTCACAGGTAAAATGATGTCAATGAAAATTATCTCTCAATATTCACTCTCAACATGAATGGCCTAAATGCGCCCATAAAATGGCACAATGTTGTAGACTGGATAAAATGACAGGACCTACCCATATGTTATTTACAAGGGACCCATTTTGAACCTAAGGATACATCCAGACTGAAAGTGGAGGGACAGAGAAGCATCTTTCATGTCAATGGGCCTCAAAAGAAGGCTGGGTAGTGATTCTCATATCAGATAAATTAGATTTTAAACTAAAGACTGTAGTCAGAGATACATAAGGACATTGCATCATTCTTACAGGGACTATCCACCAAGAACATTTAACAATTGTAAATATTTATGCCCCAATATGGGAGCATCTAACTACATTAGACAACTGCTAATCAAGATTAAAAAGTCATATTGATAAGAATACATTAATAGTAGGGGATCTTAACATGCCACTCTCAGTAACAGACAGATCATCCAAGCAGAAAATCAATAAAGAAACAAGAGCAAAGAATGACCCATTGTACCAGATGGACCTAATAGATATATACAGAACATTTCACCCTAAAACAACAGAATACTCATTCCTCTCGAGTGCACATGGAACCTTCTACAGCATAGACCACATACTGGGTCACAAATCAGGACTCAACAGATACCGAAACATTGAGCTTGTTCCCTGAATGTTCTCAGATTACGATGCTTTGAAACTGGAAACTTTGAAACTGAACTTTGAAACTGTGCTAAACCACAATGAACAGTTTGGAAGGAATTCAAACACCTGGAAGCTAAAGACCTTGCTTAAGAATGCTTGGATCAACCAGGAAATCAAAGAAGAACTTAAATAATTCATGGAAACCAATGAGAATGAAGACACTTCAGTCCAATACCTGTGGGATACAGCAAAGGTGGTCCTAAGGGGAAAATACATAGCCATCCAAGCCTCACTCAAAAAATTGAAAAATCCAGAATAGATCAGCTGTCTTTACACATTAAAGAACTGTAGAATCAACAACAAATTAAGCCAACTCCACTAACAAGAAGGGAAATAATCAAGATTAGAGCAGAGATCAATGGGATAGAAACTAGAGATACAGTAGAACACATCAAGGAAAGTAGAAGCTGGTTTTTAAAAAATTAAAAACATTAAAAAGAACGAGACTAGTGGGAACAAATTAAAATAAAAGTTGTATCTATGAAATATACAGGTTTTAGGGCAATACCAGGAGCTTAATATCTTCTTTTCACCTGAAATTTGGGTTTTACAGTTTTATGGGGACCCCTGTGGTGGTTGTCCTCTGGTTTTTTTTTTGGCTGGTGTTTTGGGGGAGGGGCCTGCTGTATTGTTTTTCAGGCAGTCTTGCTTGGGTTGAGTCCTCCTGCCCCCTAGGCTCTGAGGAAACTTGTTTTTCAGGCTTTTGTTCTCTGGAGGATTTTTTGTTTTTGTTTTTGTTTGTTTACTTTTCCCTTTTTGGCTTTTGGCGACTCTTTGGAGGTTTAGAGGAAAGCAAACTGTGCCCAAACTTTGTCTCAGAGAGAAGCCTCCATCTGTTCCCCTCTGGGTGGTCTGGAGCACACAGACTCCCCCTCTGCAACCTCCCACTGGCAGAGCATATCCCCAGCCATCCTCCCAGGGGTCACACAAGCTCCTGCTTGTCTCTGTACTTTGGTGCTACTAAAACCACAAGTGATATTTGTCCAGGGAGTCTGCTTCCGGTGGCTGCCTATTCCTGGGCCTTTGCCTGGGCAGGTCCAAACCGCCGGAGAGATCCCAATCAGAGACAGCATGCGGAGATTTTCACACCTGCCTGGGTTGGAAGTGTTGAGACTCAAGGAAGATCCTAGAGACCACAGGCAGGCTCCTGCATGGATCTTTCTCAGGTGAGGGTGTGGAGCATGGCTCAGGCCCCAGTTGCACTGCACATGTGTAGAGTGCAAAAGGCTCTGGTTCTAGAGAGCTGTGGCTGCTGTCCACACCAGACTCTCTCAGGTGCATCGGTGGCTCAGGGACCACAGCCTGGAGGCTTCGCTGTACTCTCTGGAAAGGGTGGTCGCCAGTGGTGGCTGTCCTGGGTCCGTGGGCTTAAGCCCATGCCCATGACTCCCAATTCCACCAGTTGCCCCTTAAGATCTTTTGCTCTTTTTGAGTGCTTTTTTTTTTTTTAAAGATGTATTTATTTGACAGAGAGAAATCACAAGTAGACAGAGAGGCAGCCAGAGAGAGAGAGAGAGGGAAGCAAGCTCCCCGCCGAGCAGAGAGCCTGATGCGGGACCCGATCCCAGGACCCTGAGATCACGACCCGAGCCGAAGACAGCGGCTTAATCCACTGAGCCACCCAGGCGCCCCTCTTTTTGAGTGCTTTTAACCAGACTCTAAGTTAATGCTGGCCTCAAATCACAGGGCACTCTCTTACTGGGGTATTACTTTCCAAAGGAACACTTCTGGTGGCTCCCTTCCCCTTCTGTTTATCCTCTGATATCCTCTGATCATTCAAAACTCCGCTTTACCTCACCACTGGTGTCTTCTGCCCCTGTAGAGATCCAGAAGTGTATAATCCTACATCTCAGGCTGATTTCATGGGTGTTCAGAGTGTTCTGGTAGATAATTAACTCACTTTAGGGGACTGATTGAAACAGCATCTCCTACTTCTCCGCCATCTAGCCCCCTCACCCCACTTTCATTTGTTTTAAGATGTTTTTATTTCCCTTTTGATTTCTCACTTACCCATAGGATGTTCAAAAATGTGTTGTTTACTTTCCATTTACCTGTAGATTTTCCACCTGTCCTAACTTTGTTGATTTTAATATTCATACCATTGTGTCAGAAGAGAGATTTGATAAGATTTTAATTTTCTTAATTTTTTAAGACTTATTTTGTGTCCTATTATGTAATCTATCCTGGAAAATATATTGTGTGTGCTTGAGAAAAATGTTCATTCTGCTACTGTTGGGTGGAATGTTCTATATATATGTCTAGTAAGTCCAGTTGATCTAAAGAGTGCATCAATTTTAACGTTTTAGGGCGCCTGGGTGGCTCAGTGGTTAAGCCACTGCCTTCGGCTCAGGTCATGATCTCAGGGTCCTGGGATCGAGTCCCGCATCGGGCTCTCTGCTCGGCAAGGAGCCTGCTTCCTCCTCTCTCTCTCTGCCTGCCTCTCTACCTACTTGTGATTTCTCTCTGTCAAATAAATAAATAAAATCTTTTAAAAAAAATTTTAACGTTTTATTGTTTATTTTCTGTCTGAATGATCTATTATTGAGAGTAGACTATCATAGTCCTCTACCATTATTTTATTGTTTATTTTGTCCTTCAGATTTGTCAGTATTTGCTTAATATATTTAGGTGCTCTGATGTTGGGTATTTATGTATTTATGATTGTTACATTTCCCCTTTTTATTGAAGTATAGTTGATATAGTGTTATATTAATTTCAGGCATACAATATAATTATTCAACAATTCTATACATTACTCAGTGCTCATCACAATAAGTGTACTCTTAGTCCTCTTTATCTATTTCACTCATTCTCCCACCTACCTCCTCTTTGGAAACCATCAGTTTATTCTCTGTATTGAAGAGTCTGTTTTCTTCGTCTCTTTTTTTTCCCCCTTTGTTTAGTAATTTGTTTGCTTTTTTAAATTCCACATATGTCTTCTTGATGTATTAGTTCCTTTATTTTATAAAATGACTTTTTTTGTCTTTTGTTACTGGTTTTGCCTTAAAGTCTAATTTGTCTGATATAAGCATAGCTATTTCCACTTTTGTTTTCCACTTGCTTGAAATATCTTCTTCCATCCCTTCACTTTGAACCTATATCTCTCCTTAGAGCTGAAATGAATCTCTTGTATGCAACATACATTTGGGTCTTTTAAAAAATCTTCCCTGCTATCATGTGCTTTTTGATTAGTGAATTCAATCCATTTACATTAAGGGTGATTATTGATATATAAGGATTTATGTTTGCCTTCTAGTAATTTTGTATCTACATTTTTTCTTTTTTCTTCCATTTCTGCATATTTTTCTAAATTGGTGCTTTTTCATGTTGGTATGTTCTGTCTCCCTACCTACCCACCCCCCTTTTGCTTCATCAATCAACTCTAGATTTTTACTTTGCCATTAGCACCAGGCTTATATTAAACATCTCATAAAAAGAACAATAAACTTTGTATTGATAGAGCTTTATTTTTATATAGTTTCTAGCATTTACTCTTCCATTTTTATTTTTTGATGCCACAATCTACCTCTTTTTATGCTCTGTATTTGTTAACAAATTACAGTAGCCATAATTTTTTTAAAGATTTATTTATTTATTTATTTGAGAGAAAGCATCAGTGTGGGTAGGGGCAGAAGGAGAGAATCTTTATGCAGATTCCCCATTGAGTGTGGAGCCTGATGCAGGGTTGGATCCCATGACCCATGAGATCATGACCTGAGCCAAAACAGAGTTAGACACCTAACTGAATGAACCACACAGGCACCCAGCTCTTGTTATTTCTAATACTCTTTCCTTTAACTTTTCTACTATAGTTAAGTGGTTAACATTCTATTCTAATATACAGTTACAGTTTTCTCACGTCTATTGAGTATTTTCACTCACTAAAGTGTTGTGTACTTTCATATGTTTTTATGTCACTGATTAGTATATTTTCTTTTCAGCTTGAAGAACCCCTTCTAGTATTTCTTATAAGTCAGGTCTACTACTGATAAGCTCTTTTGGGTTTTGTTTCTCTGAGAAATTCTTTCTCCTGAATATCTGAAGGATAACTTTGCCAGATAAAGTACTCTTGCCCCGGGTTGTGAGGGATGGCAGGTTATGTACCCTGCTGTTGGGGGAAGGTGAGGGGAAGGGAGGTTTCAGTGGAGTTTTCATATGCTAAAGAGGGCCTACAAGGTGCCAGGATGTTCCAGGCCTTGCCCTTGCTGCTGGATCAATGTTGTCTTTAGACCAGCCATTAACATTTAAGATAGTTGGGAGACTTTTTGGTGGGGTGTCACAATCCTGCTATCAATCGTCTTTGTTAGTGAGATTTAGGACATTTGTAAGCCAAGGGAGACTCCTGTCTAGCAGGATTGTGAGCTCTGCAAGTTAACTATTTGCTTATTGTTCATGGCGGTCAGGGCTGTCTGAGGGATGCTACACTTATGGAGGGGAAAGGGTGAAGAGGGGGTGCAAGGCACCAGCTTTTGCTTTGTCCTCAGCCAGCCTCCTGCTTCCTCATCATTCCCCCCTGAACAATTTTGACCCTTAAATCTTTAAGGTGGTTGAAGGTGGAAGGTCTCATCTTCTGTAACTTCTTCTGAAAGACCCCTCCCCTAGAAGATAGATAGGATAACTAACCGCTTGTTTGCTTTTCTGTGAACCACTGGCTTTTAGGCGTAAATTAGGTTATTAATTGCTTATTAATTGCTCTTTTGCCCTTCTGTAACTGCTTGGCTTATAGAAATAATAGAAGACGCCATGATGGCATTCCTACCTTCCCCCTTCTTGTTCCCCCTCCCTGCCTCTCTCCTCCCGCACGCGGGCCCTCAGAACCAATCAGCTTGTTCCCCCTTCCCGCGCCTCTCTCTTCGCGCGTGCGGGTCCCCAAAGCCAATCAGCAAACTCCATGTATGCCTTTTTCAAAAGTTCTAACTGTAAACCAATCAGTTGCGCCCCACCCAAAACTTGTTTGTACCTGTCTATAAAAACCCGGCACCACCCCAGCTGGGTGTGCTCAGCTAGCAGGAGCTGCTGACCACCCGCAGGCGCGCGCTGACCACCCGCAGGCGCCTGCGTAACAATAAAGAACCTCTTGCTGATTGCATCCAGTGGCAGTGTTGGATTCTTGGGTAAGGGGATCCGTGGGTCTTTCATTTGGAGGTCCCACCGAGACCATCGGACTCCTGCCCAAGGATCCAACCGACTCCCACCGGGAGGTAAGCTGGCCAGCATTTAAATTTTAATAACTGTGTGTTTTTGTCTCCTGTCTCATGTTCTTGTTTGTCTCTAGTCTTGTGAGGCCTCTGTTTGACCTATACTGCAGGTAGCGGTATAGTGTTTGTACAACAGCGCGCGTTGTTGGATTGTATTTGTAGGCAGCTTGAGAAGGAGCTGACGAGCTCGGACTTCTCCCCTGCCACCCTGGGGGACGCCCCAGGGATTAGAGGGGCCCAATTTTTTGGAGCCCCGCATTTGTCCGAGGGTTATATCCGTTTGTCCATTCCAGAGGAACCCCTCGGCCCTGGACGGAATTTGTCCACTGCAGGGAGATCTCGAGGCTCCTCTGGGCCGGTGGAAACCTTGCTTTCGGTAGTATACTGAAACCGTGCAGCGACCTTTTTGTTAATTGTCTTGTGTGTCTTGTGTGCTTTTCTCGTCGCCCTTTGTGTTTCCCTTGATTAAGGTTAACTGGAGCCAACTGGGGTTAGTCTAACTCGAGACAGAGACCATAAGGAATATTCCCAAGCAGCTGCCGAAACTCTCTTTGTTTCGGGGAAGTTTCCCTGTGTTCTCTGGCCTGACTTGGACTGCCTAACCCCTCCCCCCTTGCTGGTGGGAAAGCATGGCATCTGCTCCTCTGTTGGGGCTTAGGAGCTCCAAAACCGGGAATCCTTTTTCTGCCTCCTGGCGGCGCTTTGTTTCTTCTGTTTCCCCCTTACGTGTTTCTGTACCAACGTGTGTGCAGCCTGCATGACTGGCCTCTAGATCATGCACCACGGCTCCTTCTCTCTCCACTGTCAAGGAGCAAGAAGAGTACCCCCTAGACCTAACACACCCACTCCAGATCTTCCCACGCATGTCTCAGGTAAACATTCAAATTGGAGTGGGCCCAGGTGGAACGTAAATCAGTGTTGGAACTAAGTTAAGTTTGTTGGTTTAATTAAGATAAGACGTGTCTTTGAAGTTACAGCAGTAAATGTGAAGCTTTATTCTATCACTTTACTGAAGGTCAGATAAGCTTGTGTTACTTGTTAAAATTTGTTAGCAAAGAAATAACTAAACTGATGGTTAATTGTCTGTCTCAAAGTTCTAATGGGTAATTGCTGAAATAGCTTTCAAAGTCTTTGGTAACCTGAAAGTTTTAAAGTCTCACTTGGATGACAAATGGAATTGAATTGTGGACATCTAGGTCTTAACCAAACAGGATAAAATGCTAAGTCGTTAATTACTGAATGTAGGTTTGTGCTTTTGACTTCTTACTGCAAAGAAACTAAGAGTATTTAAATCTGCTGGTAAGCTTGTTTTCTACTTAACTGATTCATAAATTTGCCACCTGAAGAATTCTGTTGTAGCAGTTCACAAAGGTGTTTCTAAGAATACAAAGTTCTGCTTAGTGTAACTAAGACTGATGGAAATAAAGGGAAACCGTATGTAGGAAAGTAGGAGATATGTAAGAAAGATTTAAGGAATGGGAATACATTTTGTTGAAGGTGAAGGAAGGTAATTTTGTCCTAAATGAGATGGTTGTTTGGAAGGAAATGGCTTGGGACAAAACCTGAATGCAAAGGAAAGTTGTAGAAGGTTTGTGAAGGGAAATCTTCAGAAAAGGAATTTTAGCTATGGTCAAGAATGGATTATGATTGAAATGAGTGGGTTTTAAAGGTACATTGGTACAAGACTGAAATTGTCTCTGTTCAAACGGACAATGTTTTCTTAGGTCAATTTATCTGCTGTTAAGAAAATGTAAATGGTTTTCTCTTTGCCTGCCCAGAAAAACCAGTTTCTATGTTTTGTTTTATCAGGTGTTTAACATCCCTAATTATATTTAGGCATGTGTTTCAACACTTTCTAAGATTTTAGGAAATGTTGACAGGATTTAAATTGTAAATCTCTTTAACTCAGGCTTTTCCTTGGTATGTGAAGTTGCTCATGAAGTACTACTGAACCAATGATAAACCTTGGGTTACATTTGGGAAAATGCTATAATTATTCTAGAGATTCTACGCACTTCCTAAAGTTTTAATGTTTTGAGAGATCATCGCTTGATATTGTAATTATGGAAATGTTATGTGTCACAGAAGTAACCTGATTTCCTTGCAGCTAAATTGTAAACTCCCGTGTCTCTTTAGCTCTAACCATATCCATTCTGAGTTTTTGTCATTTATAATTGTTTTAATTCTCTGGTAAAATGAGTTTTATCTTCAAGGAGATTCCTATAAAGGACTTTCAGGACAAATACAGATATTTGATATGCTTGAAAATCCTAAAACTGAAATGGGTAAGAATTTCCAGAACTGACTAAAGCCGCATTCACCAGAGTTAGTAACATGGGACTAAATGAACTAAAAGATTATAGTGTTGTGTCTCTTAATGTTTTGTCTTATTTTAAACATTGCTGGTTCTCTCTAATGTTTGCTCTTACAGACTAGGGATACTCCCTCCTAGTTATCTGTAGCTTATAGAGATGTAAAAGTGCTCATTTGTAAAAGTGCTCAAAGCATTCACCTTTTCTCTCTATCTGAACCCTCTGAAACCAAAAGGTCTTAGTAAGTATTCTTTCTTCCATGGCAATCAGTCATTTGCATAAGTTCAATAAGAATCTGTTCTCCTTGTAACAGGAAAGAATTGGAAACACGGGTTATTTTACCAAGGCTTTGACTGGGATGTCATATTTGAAAAGACTCAGATATGACCAGACAGCTTTAAGGAACTAAGGTTGACTTTATGAAACCTGGAGCCATAAAGCCCCTTGGGACTATTGGCCTGATACCTTGCTTACAGAGTTCCCAGCAGCCTCACCAGGTGAGTAAAGAATGTCACTCCTTGGTAGGTGTGGAGACTCAGAAGAGGAACTCACCCAAATCAACAGGTATTGCAGGCATGCCTGATGGCAAGTACAGGGCTTGGCTTCTGGCCCGGAGAGGCTACTAAAAGTTCAACCTAGAGATTCCTTATAAAAAGTTCCAGCAAAGCAGATGCTAAAAGATCTATTGATCACACTGAACGGTTCTTGCTGAGCTTATCTAAATAATAGGCCAAGTTTGTTAAAACTGGACTTGTTTCACAAGTGAATTAGTCCTGATTTGGCTATCTCTGTAAATGAGGGTTATTTTAGAGAGAAAAATTATGTTTTAACACACCTTTATGGATGTTAAATTCTAGATTTGATTGTCTTTAAATGTTTACCTAAGCTAAACAATTTGAGGTAAACTTCAGAGAAGTTGTACAATAGCTTCTTTAGTCGATCTTACTGTTTTGTGGGAATATTAGCAGACCCCACGGCACATGATGAAACAACTGGAATAATGAAATTGTTTAAAAGCCAGCATACTGCACTCCATAGGATTAACTATGGACTTGTGGAGATAATGGATGACCCCACTTTCTTTATGAGTGGATTGTATGATGCATGGGGGACTCCCCTTATCTCTTGACAAGTTTTCTCTCACTTGCCAGTGATCCTCTGTAATCAGGATATTGTTAAGGCTGGACCACTCAAAGGTCTTCTTATTGGTTTCTCCCCTTTGTCATATTTATCCTAGAGGCCACCTCTGTTGAGGTGCAATTGCAAATAGATGCTTTAGCAAAACCTAGAACAGCCCTCCTCATAAAAAGAGCCTCAAAGCTCACTATAAAACAGTCCCTGACTGTAATGACTTCACATCAGGTCCAGATTTGTCTTAGGGATAAGTCTCTCTCTCTCTCTTTTAGTGATTGGTTAAGTTCCTGGTTTGAAGGAGGACTATGGCCAAATCTCCTTCTCAGGCTTCTCATTTTTATCACCTCATTAACCTTAATATGTTGCTTTGTTCAATGTTTCTCTACTTGGTGCCGAGACTCCATTGCTGCAATGACTTCACCATGACAGACGATCCTTGTCGCGTGAGAGGACGCCTCTTCGCTGTCAGCGCTGGATTCGGCTGCCTCCGCCTTTCGTAACTCCCCTATACATTCCTCCACTGATCAATATTGACCCCAGTAGGTAGGGACAGCTCTACGCCCCTATTCAGCAGGAAGAAGTTACAGAAGATGAGACCTTCCACCTTCAACCACCTTAAAGATTTAAGAGTCAAAATTGTTCAGGGGGAAATGATGAAGGAGCAGGAGGCTGGCTGAGGATGGAGAAGAGGCTGATGCCTTGCACCCCCTCTTCACCCTTCTCCACCGCGAAAACTGGTTCAACAGATTGCCTTGGCTTACTACTTTCTTGTCATCTATAACGGGCCCTCTTATCATTCTGTTATTAATTCTAACTTTTGGTCCTTGTGTCTTAAACAGGTTAGTACAGTTCATTAAAGATCGCCTGTCTGTTGTTCAGACTATGGTACTGACACAGCGATACCAACTCCTCAAAAAACAGAGCCCCGGACTAGCTCAATGCAAGGGCAGGACATGCAAGAACAAGACAAATGGATAGAAGATTCTATCCATGATAAAGAAAAAGGGGGGAATGAAAGACCCCTCCCCTAGAAGATAGGTAGGATAACTAACCGCTTGTTTGCTTTTCTGTGAACCGCTGGCTTTTAGGCGTAAATTAGGTTATTAATTGCTTATTAATTGCTCTTTTGCCCTTCTGTAACTGCTTGGCTTATAGAAATAATAGAAGACGCCATGATGGCATTCTTACCTTCCCCCTTCTTGTTCCCCCTCCCTGCCTCTCTCCTCCCGCACGCGGGCCCTCAGAACCAATCAGCTTGTTCCCCCTTCCCGCGCCTCTCTCTTCGCGCGTGCGGGTCCCCAAAGCCAATCAGCAAACTCCACGTATGCCTTTTTCAAAAGTTCTAACTGTCAACCAATCAGTTGCGCCCCACCCAAAACTTGTTTGTACCTGTCTATAAAAACCCGGCACCACCCCAGCTGGGTGTGCTCAGCTAGCAGGAGCTGCTGACCACCCGCAGGCGCCTGCATAACAATAAAGAACCTCTTGCTGATTGCATCCAGTGGCAGTGTTGGATTCTTGGGTAAGGGGATCCACGGGTCTTTCACTTCCTGCTGAATAGGGGCGTAGAGCTGTCCCTACCTACTGGGGTCAATATTGATCAGTGGAGGAATGTATAGGGGAGTTACGAAAGGCAGAGGCAGCCGAATCCAGCGCTGACAGTGAAGGAGTGTCTTTGCGCGTGGTAAGGATCATCTGTCGTGGTGAAGTCATTGCAGCAATGGAGTCTCGGCACCAAGTAGAGAAACATGGAACAAAGCAACATATTAAAGTTAATAAGGCGATAAGAATGAGAAGCCTGAAAAGGAGATTTGGCCATAGTCCTCCTTCAAACCAGGAACTTAACCAATCACTAAGAGAGAAAGAAGGATCTTGTAGAGCCTTAATCTGGGCATTCATATCCTTTATCAATCCTGTGACATTTTTGTGATAGTCTGGGATGTACATACAACATTCTGTCTTGATAATTGCACATGTGCCACCCTGGGCTGCTGTCAGGATATCTAAGGCCATCCTATTTTGTAGGACTGCCTTGCGTATCTGTGAGACTTCGGTATTAAGGAGGGAGATGCCATTTAGTGAATCATTGAGTGCCTTTGTAGTATATTTATTAAGGGCTTCTACATGCCACATGACATCCTCTAGTCCCGCAGATGGTACAAAAATGGATGCTAAGTGATCATACCATTTAAAAACAGATCGTGTCCATCTTTGTTTTAAGTTGGGGAGATTAGCTGGAGTGGTGATGGTTTTAGTAATGCGCACATGAATCCAGGCAAATCCTAAAGTACAGCGACCTATCCACCCTGGAGGAAGCCAGGGCCACAGGTTGGTTCCACATATCCAGTGGGTTCCGTTTGGAGCTGGCCATCTGATGCCAGGTCGCCTTGCCCAGTCAGTAGCAAACCAGTCAGTAGCCTGGAGTACTATTACTTGGGAACACATTTCTAGTGAGCCATCCTAGACATAGTGTGTTATTTGCCCAAGTACCACTCATATGATTCCTTTGTTCCCAGCATAAAACTGCCTTCTGACTGAGCTGTCCAATCGTGGGTGTAAGCCACAGATATGTATCTCAGATTTGATATATGCCATCCTTAGTATAGCGATAAGGAGGGTTTTGTAACTTGGGCCCATATTTGATTGGGGAGTTATGGCTTGACAGCAATCCCCTTTCCTTCCAAATAGCTCCATGGGCATGTAGTACCAGGAAAGCACATTTGGAGTCAGTATAAATGTTAATTCTTAGGCTTTGGCAATTGCAAAGTGCTAGTGAGCACTATGGCACACCTAGCTTATCTTATTTTTTTCTATGAAAACTATTGTCATCAGAAAACCAACTGTCATTCGTATTTTTAACAGGGGCATCTTAAATCTGGACAAATAGAGTAAGCAAGATCAATAACCCTTTTTGCTCTATTGAGAAAGAAGTACAGTGGTCAGGTTCAGGCATACAGGTAACTAGGTTTAAAGTTTGACAAGTTTTAAGTACTCTTGGTTGGGAACTTTTTTGTCTTTCAACACATTGAGTATGCCATTCCATTCTCTCCTGACCTATAGAGTTTCTGTTGAGAAATCTGCCCATAATCTAATGGGAGTTCATTTTTAGGTTACTTCCTTTTTACTCTGGTTGCCTTTGAGATTCTTTATCACTGATTTTTGACAGATTCATTATGTCTTGGAGAAAATATTTTCATATTGAGATAATAGAGTGTTATATTAGCTTTATGTATTTATGTATCCAAATTCTTCTCCAAGTTTGGGAAATTCTCAATTATTATTTCTTTTAATAAACTCTTTGCCACTTTTTCTCTCTTTTCTCTTCCTGGAATTCCAATTATTATAATATTTTCCTTTCTGATAGAAACTGAGCTTTCATAGGTTTCTTCACTTTTAAAAGAATCTTACTTCTTTCTTCTAACTGAATTATTTCTATATTACTATCCTCCTGTTCACTTATTCCATGTGGCCTTCTCTATTATTGATGCATTCTATTGCATTCTTCTCATTTCTTGAATTTTATATATAATTAAAATTATATCTAATATATTAAATAATATATAATTGAAATTACATAATATATAATCTAATAATTATATAATACAATATACAAATATATAAAATATATTCAATAATTCTATATAATATAATATATAAATATATAAAATGTATATTATATACTTACATATACTATATATAGTTTTTATGTTTTTATTTTTATATTTTTACATGTTTTTATATGTTTTGAATTATATGCATATAATTTAAAATCTCTTTGGTAAAGAATTCCTTCTGTTTTTTAATTTCATTCTTGACTTCATTGGATTATGTTCTGAGATTTCTTATAGTCATTGGATTTATATGAAAAGGTTATTTTGAATTCTTTATCAGTTCACAATATTTTGTGCCTTCGAGTTCAGTAGTTGGGGGATTACTGTTTTCTTTTTTCAATTCAATATTTGTCTAATTTTTCATGGTGTTTGTAGGTTTGTGCTTCTGCTTTCATGTTTGAAGTAGCAGACTCCTCCTTAACTAAAGTTTTTGTCTTCTTCAGTTCTCACGATTCAATAGGCTGGTTATTTGAAACACTTTTAATATTCCAGAAGGTGGTGCAATAGCTCAAGTTTGTAGTTTCTCCCTGGCCCACTGACTTTGGCCTATTATCTGAGGACCCTGTTTTTACCAGAGCTCGCTCTCACAGATACAGTCTGGAGCACTTACAAGGAAATGGCAGCAAAGTTCAGAAAGTTGTAGATTTAGCAGTTGGGGCTTGGATGGTGTCCATAGACCTGGTGGGGACATCATCAACTGGTGTACTCCCAGAAGTTTATGGACAAACTTTCTGCTGAAGTCCTGAAGTAGACAGCAAGAAACATGTTCATTTAATGTCTTTTGATGTTTTTACTGTGTCCTTCCAGTTCTCCTTTTTCTCCCTCCCCCTAGTCATTGAGGTACTCACTCAGCAATCCAGCTGCTTCTGGAGAGAAATGTGTTTTCTTCAGCTGCAACGTACATAACTGGAGAAGGCAGGCAGTTACCCATTAATTTTGCTTTTACATTCTCCTGGAAAAGATTATCACTTTCCATCTCCTCTCCTGGAGAGACTACTGCTACTGCTGCCAAAAGTCCAGCTCCTTGAAGTGTCATCCTAGGGAGTGGGCTACCTTGACAAGTTTTTCTCTCTCTTTTGCATTCAAACTGGTCTCTATCCCCTTCCAGTAGTGTGCTGGAATTCCTCCTCGGGCAGGCTGGACTTCAAACAGTTCTCCTGTTCATAGGTATATGCTAAGATTAGCATTCTTTAGGTTTCTACCTCCCATGATAGGGGTGGGTAGGTCTGGTATGCCTACTGTCTTGGATTTACAATCCTTACCAAGATATTCTTTGTTTATTTCAGATACACATGTGGGCTAGAAACCTTCCATGTCCCTTGATATAATGTGCAGAGGAATTTTTGTTTGGTTATGGATGTCTAATTAGTTGTTTAAAAAGAGGGAAAGAAAAGAGGAATGAGGTACACCATCATGATGCTGACATCCCTGGTGATTATTTTTATCAGATATATTTTTGTTCTAAAATCTTCTTTTACTCCAAAGAGGAATTAAGATTGTGTAGAACGCGGGGAGCCCTGGGCTTTCCTTGTCCTTTGAACACAGCTGTATTGAGGTCAAATCACTTGGAACACCCAGGAAATTGATCTGAGTGTTGGAGGAAGGATCTATACAGTTGGAAGGAAACAGTGTGGCAGAAACAAGGTGCATGGAAGTAAACTGGGGGAGAGAAAAGCTGTCCTGCTGCTAAAGGGAGGGAACTTTTCTGCAGGGAGAGAAAAGAGAGGGAGGGAGAGTGGGGTTAAGGGGGTGCAGCACTGAGTTCAAACAGGAAGCACACCTCTCAGAACACAGACTAGGGAGCCAGGTGGGGCAGGAACTGAGTGGCACAGGTAGTTTGCAAACAGTAACTGGACCTCAAGTTCTGAGATCTTGGAAGTGCATGACTTTTGCTGGGGCTGAGCTATAGGGTGAACACCTGGAGAGAAAGAGTGCTCTGGTCCAGAAGGAAACACAAAATGGTGTAGGGTTCTCCAGGGTCCCACTGGGAAAGATCATTCCTCTTCCTAGAGTATATTTGGAAGAGGGTACATTGCCTCTCCAAAAACAAAGAATCCTGAAGGCTCCAGCAAAAGATCTTTCCTAGGCAGGGGACAAAGGCATGGGCAGAGGGTGGATAACCTTGTTACTCCTTTTTATGGAGACATACCACAGATTCTGTGCACTGCACAAGCAAGGGACTGTTTTTCTGTGACAAAGGACACTTGTCAAGCACAGCAAGCTTCTAATCTGGAGGAGGGAGCAGATCTGAGCAGTGCCAGCTCTTTAAGATTTGGAGTTTTGAATCCCAGCGTGTTCCAAAGATAAAATGCAGAAGATTTGGAGTTTTGAATCCCAGTTGTGCCAAAGATAAAACTCAGAGAAGCTGGCTACTGGGCACACAAAGGGTCCATGCTTTTTTGTGAAGGCTTCCTGAACAGGAGCGGGTGAGAGATTCTCTGTCCAGGGACAAGACCGTGGGGTGTCACCATTTTACCACCACTACCAAAATGGTTAGACATGAGAGAGTAAGGCAGAGGCCCCCAGTAGTGATGGGAGCCACTTATATCAAACTCTGCCCCCCTGTGCATGGCAAGTGTTTTGTTGTTGTTGTTGTTTGTTTGTTTGTTTTTACTGGGCAGGATTGACTCTGAGTCACTATAGCAGGCTTCTCTCCCAGAAGAGCAAAACAGGCAGCATGCCAAATGCACCAAATCTACTGATCATACAGTGCTTCAAAGCATCCTTTTCAGTTCAGTGGAAATAGTACCAGTCTCTTTTTTGTTTTGTTTTGTTTTTCTTATTCTTTCTTTCTCTTTTGAAATCAAGGTTATGGTTTTTTGTTTGTTTGTTTGTTTGTTACTTCATTTCCTTTTTTACTCTCTCTTTCCCTCTCTCTTTCTGTTTTGTTTTTGTTTTTTAATCAAGCTTCTTTTTTTCTTTTTATTTTTTCAACTTTTTTCCTTTCCTTTTTCTTTGGAATCAGGTTTTGGTTTTTGCAGTTGTCTGTTGATTTTTCTTCTTTTATTCCCTTTCTTTTCTCTTTTGTTTGGAGCAGGATTTTTTCTCTCTTTTTTTTTTCCTTTTTCTTTTCTTCCTTTTCCACCAGGCTTTATTAGACAAGTCAAAGCACACCTAGATAAAGGTCCAAGCGCTCCCCACTGCAAGCAAGGAGGAGCTCTGAGGAAGACTGACCTGTAGTAAAGAGCAGCCAAAATATAACAGCACAGAGCACACAGTATATACCATGAACACCTCCTGAAGTGCCAGGCCATGGACAGTGTATGATCTGTTTTTAATATAGTATTACTCTGAAGTGCATGAAACAACAAGTTTTCATAATACACAAAAGATAGAAACTTAGCCAAACTTAGCCAAAATTTCAAGATGGAGGAATTCTCCCCAAAAGAAAGGTCAGGAAGATATAACAGCCAGGGGCTTCCTGAAAACAGATATAATCAATTTGTCTAACAAGAATTTAGATCTATAGCCATAAGACTACCAGCTGGACATGAAAAAAAGAAAAAACACAGAAGACACCACAGAAATGCTTGCTGTTGAGATAAAAGATATAAAAACTAGTCAGACTGAAATTGAAAAAAAAAAGTTATAACTGATGCAAAACAGATTGGACATGAGAAGAATGATAATTAAAGAAGCAGAAGGAGGATATGTGATATAGAAGATAAAATTATGGAAAGTAATAAGCCTGAAAAGGAGAAGGACAACTATTAGATCTTCAATATGGACTTAGGGAACTCAGAGATTCCACAAAGTTCAATAATATCCATATCATAGTAGTCGCAGAAGAAGAGCAGGGAAAAGGGGCAGAAAGTTTATTTGAACAAATTAAATCTGAGCACTTCCCTAATCCAGGGAAGGACACAGACATTCAGACCAAAAGACACAGAGAACTCCCCTCAAAATCAACAAAAACATGTCCACCCCATGTTGCATCATAGTGAAACCTCAAAGTACAAAGGTAAAGATAGAATTCTGAAAACAACTAGGGAAAAGGTCCTTAACCCACAAGGCCAACAGCAGACCTGTCCACAGATACCTGGCAGGCCAGAAGAGACTGGCATGATGTACTGAATGCATTAAATGGGAAAAAATATGCAGGCAAAAATACTTTATCCAGCATGACTGTCATTCAGAATAGAGAGATAAAGAGTTTCCAACATAAGCAAAACCAAAGGAGTTTGTGGACACCAAACCAGCTTTGCAAGAAATATTAAAGAGGACACTTGAGTGGGAAAGAGATACCAAAAGCAACAAAGACTAGAAAGAAACAGAAACAATCTACAAGAATAGCAACATTGACTGGAAGAGATTATGCTGAGTGAAATCAGTCAAGCAGAGAGAGTCAATTATCATATGGTTTCACTTATTTATGAAGCATAACAAATAACATGGAGGACATGGGGAGATGGAGAGGAGAAGGGAGTTGAGGGAAATTGGAAGGGAAGGTGAACCATGAGAGACTATGGACTCTGAAAAACAATCTGAGGGTTTTGAAGGGGCGGGGGTTGGAGGTTGGGGGAACCAGGTCGTGGGTATTAGAGAGGGCACATATTGCATGGAGCACTGGGTGTGGTGAAAAAAATAATGAATTCTGATATGCTGAAAAGGAAAAAAAAAAGGTTTAAAAAAAGAGAACAGCAACATTGGAGGTAATACAATGACACTAAATTCATATCTTTCAATAATTACTCTAAAGGAAGAGGACAATATGCTTCAATCAAAAGACACAGAATGGAAAAATAAATATAAAATAAAATAAAAATAAAAAGACCCATTTGTATGCTGCTTACAAGAAACTCATTTTAGATCCAAAGACACTCTCGTTTTCAAAGTGAGGGGGTGTAGAATCATTTGTCATGCTAATGAACATCAAAAAGAAAGCTGCAGTAGCCAAACTTATATCAGATAACCTAGATTTTAAACCAGACTATAATAAGGCATGAGGAAGGACACTATATCATAATAAAGGCTCTATCCAATAAGAAGAGCTAACAATTATGCCTCTAACTTGGGAGCACCCAAATATATAAACCAATTAATAATGAACTTAAAGAAACTCACTGATTAATAATACAAGTATAGTAGGGGACTTTAACATCACACTCAGCAATGGGCAGATCATTTAAGCAGAAGATCAACAAGAAAACAAGGGCTTTGAATGACACACTAGACCTGATGGAATTCAGATTATTCAGAGCATTTCATCCTAAAGCAGCAGAATACACATTCTTTTTGAGCACACATGGAACGTTCTCCAGAATAGATCACATTCTGATTCACAGATCAAGCCTCAATAAGAACAAAAAGATTGAGATGTTACCATGCATATTTTTAGACCACAATGTTATGAAACTTGAAGTCAGCCAACAGAAAATGTTTGGAGGGGCCACAAATACATGGAGGTTAAAGAATATCTTACTAAAGAATAAATGGGTCAACCAGGAAGTTAAATACGAATTAAAAAAAATACATGGAAGCAAATGAAAATGAAAACACAACACTTCAGAACCTTTGGGATGCAGCAAATGTGGTCCTAAGAGGGAAGTGTATAGAAATACAGACCTTCCTCAAGAAGCAAGAAAACTCTCCAATACACAACCAACTTTACATCTAAAGGAGATAGAAAAAGAACAGCAAATAAGCCTAAATCCAGCAGGATAAGGGAAATGATAAACATTAGAGCAGGAAAAACAAACAAAAAACAGTAGAACAGATAAATAAAATTAGGAGCTGGTTTTCTGAAAGAATTAACAAAATTGATAAACCAGACTTACCAAAAGGAAAAGAGGAAGGACATTAATAAATAAAATCACTAATGAGAGAGGAGAAATCACAACCAACACCACAGAAATACAACAATTTTAAGAGAATGTAATGAAAATTTTATGTCAATTAACTGGGCATTCTGGAAGAAATGGATAAATTCCTGGAAACATATAAACTACCCAAAGTAAAAGAGGGAGAAATAGAAAATTTGAACAGATCAATAACTGCCAAAAAATTGAATCAGTAATCAAAAATCTCCCAACAAACAAAGGTTGAGAGCCAGATGGCTCTCCAGGGGAATGTTCCCAAATATTTAAAGAAGAGTTAAACCTATTCTTCTCAAGTTGTCCCAACAATAGAAATAGAAAGAAAACTTCCAAACTATTTTTATAAGGCCAGCTTTAATTTGATATCAAATCCAAAGACCCCCACTACAAAGGACAATCACAGAACAATATCCCTTTTGAACATGGATAAAAAAATTCTCAATAAGATGCCAGCAAATTGAAAGGAACAGTACATAAAAAGAATTATTTACCATGATCAAGTGGAATTCATTCCTGAGCTGCAAGGGTGGTTCAGTATTTGCAACTCAATCAATGTGATAAGTCATATTAATAAAAGAAAAGATAGGAACCATAAGATCCTCTCAATAAATGCAGAAAAAGCATTTGACAAAGTACAACATCCTTTCTTGATAAAATCCCATAAGAATGTAGAGATAGAAGGAACATAACATCATACAGACCATATAAAAAAGACCCATAGCTAATACCCTTACTAGGGGAAAACTGAAAGGTTTTTCTGTAAGGTTAAGAACACAACGGGAATGTCCACTATCACCACTGTTGTTCAACATAGTACTGAAAGTCCTAGCCTCGGCAATGAGAATACAAAAAAGAAATAAAAGGAATCCAAATCTGCAAAGAAGCAGTGAAATTTTCACTATTTGCAGAGTACACGATAATCTATGTAGAAAAGCTAAAAGACTCCACCCAAAATTGCTAAAACTGATAACAGGAATTCAGAAAATTTATAGGCTATAAAATCAATGCACAGAAGTGTGTTGCATTTCTATACACCAAAAATGAAGCAGCAAAATGAGAAATTAAGTAATCTGTTTTTTTACAATTGCACCCCAAACCATAAGATACTTAGGGGGATGCCTGGGTGTCTCAGTTGGTTAAGTGTCTACCTTATGCTCAGGTCATGATCCCAGGGTCCTTGGATTGAGTTCCACATTGCTTAGTGTATAGATAGATATAAATATAGATATACAGATATAATGAAATATTACTCAGCCATTAAAGAGAATGCAATATTGCCATTTGCAATGACATGAATGGAAATAAAGTGTATTATGTTAAGCAAAATAAGTCACTCAGTAAAAAATGAATACCATATGATTTCACTCATATGCATAATTTAAGAAACAAAAGTGATGAACATAAGGGAAGGGAAGGGAAAATAAAATAAGATAAAAAACAGAGAGGGGCAAACCACAAGGAACTCTGAACTAGTGGTGCCTGGGTGGCTCAGTGGGTTAAGCTTCTGCCTTCAGCTCAGGTCATGATCTCAGGGTCCTGGGATAGAACTCCACATCAGGCTCTCTGCTGAGCAGAGAGCCTGCTTCCCTCCCTCTCTCTGCCTGCCTCTCTGCCTACTTGTGATTTCTCTCTCTCTGTCAAGTAAATAAATACAACTTTGAAGAATAAAAAAAAAAAAAAGAAAGAAACACTGAACTATAGGGAACATATTGAGGGTTGCTGGAGGGGAGATCAGTGGGGAAAGGGGGTAATGTGGTGATGGGCATTAAGGAGGGCACATGATGTAATGAGCACTGGGTGTTCTTTGCAACTGATGAATCACTAAATTCTACCCAGAAACTAATAATAAACTATATGTTAACTCTAATTTAAATAAAATCTTGAAAGAAAATATTAAGAAAAAAATCTTTTTAAAAAACTTCATTTACTCCATTTTATACTTTCCATTTACCCACTGGAAATCTTTCTCTTTCTGCTAACTTCAACGTTTTCATCTGTACTTCGTAAAATTTGGCTATAATAGTTGCTTCAGGGGCATCTGGGTGGTTCAGTGGGTTAAAGTCTCTGCCTTCAGCTCAGGTCATGATCCCAGAGTCCTGGGATCGAGTCCCGCATTGGGCTCTCTGCTCAGCAGGGAGCCTGCTTCCCTTCCTCTCTCTCTGCCTATCTCTCTGCCATTCTTGTGATCTCTGTCTGTCAAATAAATAAAATCTTTTAAAAAAACAGTTGCTTCAATGTTTGTTCAATAATTCCTACATCTGGATTATCTTGTAGGCAGCATCTATTGATTGTGTTGTCCCTGGAGAATTATGCTCATGTTCCTAGTTCTTTATATGTTGAATAATTTTGGGTTGTATTCTGCACATTTTGAATATTATGTCATAAGAATCTGGGTCTTGTTAAAAGTCTCTTGGAAATATTGATTTTTTTTTTCTTTGTTAAAATTTGAATTCCAGTGTGGTTAACAAACAGTGTTACATTAGTTTCTGTTGTACAATATAGAGGTTCAACAATACCATATATTAGTCAGTACTCAAGATAAGTGTGCTCCTTTTTTCTTTATTTTTTTTTAAATTTTAATTCCAATACAGTTAACATACAGTGTTTTGTTAGTGCCAGGTGTACAATATAGTAACTCAACAGTTCCATAATTCACACAGTGCTCACCATGACATGTGCCCTCCTTAATCCACATCACCAATTTCACCCATCACCCCACCCACCTTCCCTCTGGCAACCAAGTTTTTTCTCAATAGTTAAAGAGTCTGCTTCTTGGTTTCTCTCTCTCTTCCCCACCCCTTGAACATTCGTTTTGTTTCCTAAATTACATGAGTGAAATCACATGGTATTTGTCTTTCTCTGACTGACTTATTTCACTTAGCATTATATTCTCTAACTACATCCCTGTCCTTGCAAATGACAATATTTCATTTTTTTATGGTTTCCATCTCCTGGTTTGGGCTTTTATTTCTTCTTTTTATAGCCCTGTAGGTGTAAAGTTATATTGTTTTTTTGAGATTTTTCTTGCTTCTTGAGGTAGACCTGTATTGCTATAAAATTCCTCTTAAATTTTGCTGCATCCTAAAGTTTTTAAGCCAATGTATTTTCATTTTTATTTGTTTCCATGTATTTATTAATTTATTCTGTTATTTCCTGATTTACCCATTCTTTGTTTATTAGCATGTCCTTTAACCTCCATGTATTTGTAGTCTTTCCAGATTTTTTCATTGTGTTCGAATTCTAGTTTCACAACACTGCATTCAGAAAAAAAGCATGGTATGACCAATATTTTTGTATTTGTTGGCCTAACATGTGCTCTTTCCTGGAGAATGTTCTCTGTGAACTTGAAAAGAATGTGTATTCTGCTGTTTTCGGATGGAATGTTCTAAATATATCTGTTAAATCCATCTGATCTAGTGTGTCATTCAAAGTGATTGTTTCCTTTTTGATTTTCTGTTCAGATTATCTATTCATTGATTCAAGTGGGATATTAAAGACCCTTGCTACTATTTTATTATCAATTCATTCCTTCATTTTTGTTATTAACTGTTTTATGTATTAGTGAGCTCCCATGTTGAGTGCATACACATTTTAATTTGTTATATCTTCTTGCCAATAAGATTGGATTGTACCTTTCTGTTGTCACTTTCCCTTGTCAATTATTACATAGTGCCCTTCTTTGTCTCTCAGTACAATCCTCGTTTTATTTTTGTTAAGATTTTATTTATTTACTTGACAGAGAGAGATCACAAGTAGGTAGAGAGGCAGGCTGACAGAGGGGGAAGCAGGGTCCCTGTTGAGCAGAGAGTCTGATGTGGGGCTCTATCCCAGGACCCTGAGATCATGACCTGAGCTGAAGGCAAAGGCTTAATACACTGAGTCACCCAGGCACCCTGCAATCCTTGTTTTAAAGTCTATTTTGTCCAATATTAGAATTGCAACTCCAGCTTTTTTCTTTTATTATGTTAGTCACCATACAGTACATCATTAATTTTTCAATGCAGTATGATTCATTGTTGGCATATAACACCCAGTGCTTCTTACAATATGTGCCCCCCTTAATACCCATCCTATCACTGGGCTAACACATCTCTCCCCTCCCCCAAACCTCTAAAACCCTCAGTTTGTTTCCTAGAGTCCATAGTCTTTCATGTTTCATCTTCCCCTGTGATGTCCCCCCACCCATTTTCCCCTTCCTTCTCTTAACGTCCTCTGTGTTATTCCTTATGTTTCATATAGAAGTGAAACCATGTAATTGTCTTTCTCTGCTTGACTTATTTCACTTAGCATAATCCCCTCCAGTTCCATCCATGTCAGTGCAAATGGTGCGAATTCATCCTTTTTGATGGCTGAGTAATCTTCCATTATATATATATGGACTGCATCTTCTTTATCCATTTGTCTCTTGAAGGGCATCTTGGTTCTTTCTATAGTTTGGCTATTATGAACACTGCTGCTATGAACATTGGGGTGTATGTGCCCCTTCTTTTTATTACATCTGTATCCTTGGGGTAAATAGTCAGTAGTACAATTGCTGGGTCATAGGGTAGCTCTATTTTTAATCTTTTGAGGAGCCTTAGTACTGTTTTCCAAAGTGACTGCACCAACTTGCATTCTTACCAACAGTGTAAGAGGGTTCCCTTTCTCCACATCCTCTCCAACATTTGTTGTTTCCTGCCTTATTAATTTTTGCCATTCTAACTGGTATAAGGTGGTATCTCATTGTGGTTTTAATTTGAATCTCCCTGATGGCTAATGATGTTGAACATTTTTCATATATCTGTTAGCCATTTGCATGTCTTCTTTGAAGAAGTGTCTGTTCATGTCTTCTGCCTATTTTTTGACATGATTATCTGTTTTTTGGGTGTTGAGTTTGAGAAGTTCTTTATAGATCTTGGATATCAGCCCTTTATCTGTAGTGTCATTTGCAAATATCTTCTCCCATTCCGTGGGTTGCCTCTTTGTTTTGTTGACTGTTTCCTTTGTTGTGCAGAAAACATTTATCTTGATGAAGTCCCAAAAGTTTATTTTCGCTTTTGTTTCCCTTGCCTTTGGAGACATGTCTTTTTATTTTTTTTAAGATTTTTTTTTAATTTTTTATAAACATATATTTTTATCCCCAGGGGTACAGGTCTGTGAATCACCAGGTTTACACACTTCACAGCACTCACCAAAGCACATACCCTCCCCAATGTCCATAACCCCACCCCCTTCTCCCCAACCCCCTCCCCCCAGCAACCCTCAGTTTGTTTTGTGAGATTAAGAGTCACTTATGGTTTGTCTCCCTCCCAATCCCATCTTGTTTCATTGATTCTTCTCCTACCCACTTAAGCCCCCATATTGCATCACAACTTCCTCATATCAGGGAGATCATATGATAGTTGTCTTTCTCTGCTTGACTTATTTCGCTAAGCATGATACGCTCTAGTTTCATCCATGTTGTCGCAAATGGCAAGATTTCATTTCTTTTGATGGCTGCATAGTATTCCATTGTGTATATATACCACATCTTCTTGATCCATTCATCTGTGGATGGACATCTAGGTTCTTTCCATAGTTTGGCTATTGTAGACATTGCTGCTATAAACATTCGGGTGCACGTGCCCCTTTGGATCACTACGTTTGTATCTTTAGGGTAAATACCCAGTAGTGCAATTGCTGGGTCATAGGGCAGTTCTATTTTCAACATTTTGAGGAACCTCCATGCTGTTTTCCAGAGTGGCTGCACCAGCTTGCATTCCCACCAAAAGTGTAGGAGGGTTCCCCTTTCTCCGCATCCTCGCCAGCATCTGTCATTTCCTGACTTGTTGATTTTAGCCATTCTGACTGGTGTGAGGTGATATCGCATTGTGGTTTTGATTTGTATTTCCCTGATGCCAAGTGATATGGAGCACTTTTTCATGTGTCTGTTGGCCATCTGGATGTCTTCTTTGCAGAAATGTCTGTTCATGTCCTCTGCCCATTTCTTGATTGGATTATTTGTTCTTTGGGTGTTGAGTTTGCTAAGTTCTTTATAGATTCTGGACACTAGCCCTTTATCTGATATGTCGTTTGCAAATATCTTCTCCCATTCTAAAAGGTGTAATGTGGTATCTTAATGTGGTTTTGATTTCAATCTCCCTGATGGCTAACGATGATGAACATTTTTTCATGTGCCTGTTAGCCATTTGTATGTCTTCTTTGGAGAAGTGTCTATTCATGTCTTCTGTCCATTTGTTGATGTGATTATCTGTTTTTTGAGTGTTGAGTTTGAGGAGCTCTTTATAGATCTTGGTCATCAGCTCTTTGTCTGCAGGGTCATTTAGGAATATCTTCTCCCATTCTGTGCATTGCCTCCTTGTTTTGATGGCTGTTTCCTTTGCTGTGCAGAAGCTTTTGATCTTGATGACTTTCCAAAACTTCATTTGAACTTTTGTTTATTTGCCTCTGGAGACACCTCTTGAAAGAAGTTGCTGTGGCCAATGTCAAAAAGGTTACTGCCTTGTTCTCTTCTAACATTTTGATAGATTGCTGCCTCACATTGAGGTCTTTCTTCCATTTTGACTTTGTCTTTGTGTATGGTATAAGAGAATAGTAAAGTTTCATTCTTCTACACATTGCTGTCTAATTTTCCCAGTACCGTTTATTGAAGGGGCAGTCTTTTCTCCACTGTATATTTTTTCCTGCTTTGTTGAAGATTTTTTGACCATAGAGTTGTGGGTCCATATCTGGACTCTCTACTCTGGTCCCCTAGTCTATGTGTCTGTTTTTGTGCCAGTACCATGCTGTTTTGGTGATCACAGCTTTGTAGTAAAGCTTGAAATCAGGAAACGTGATGCCCCAGTTTTGTTTTTCTTTTTCAACATTTCCTTAGTATTTCAGGGTCTTTTCTGGTTCCGTACAAATTTTAGGATTGTTTGTTCTAGCACTTTGAAAAAAGTAAGTGGAATTTTGATTGGGATGGTATTGAAGGTATAGATTGCTCTAGGCAATATAGACATTTTAATAATGTTTATTCTTCCTATCCGTGTACATGGAATGCTTTTTCATCATTTTGTGTCTTCTTTGAATTCTGTCATTAGTGTTCTGTATTTCCTAGAATATAGGTCCTTTACCTCTGTGGTTCAGTTTATTCCAAATTATCATATGGTTTTTGGTGCTATACTAAATGGAATTTATTCTCTAATTTCTTTTTCTATTGTTTCATTGTTAGTGTGTAAGCAAACAACTGATCTCTGTGCATTGATTTTGTATCCTGCCACATTACTGAATTGCTGTATGAGTTCCAGTAATTTTTAGGTTGAGTCTTTTGATTTTCCATATAAAGTATCATGTCATATGCAAAGAGAGAGAGTTTTATTCTTTATTACCAATTTGAATACATTTTATTTCTTTTTGTTGTCTGATTGCTGTTGTATTATGTTAACAGCAGTGGCGAGAGTGGGCATCCTTGTCGTGTTCCTAATCTCAAAGAGAAGGCTGTCAGCTTTTCCCCATTGAGGATGATATTCACTGTGGGTTTTTCATAGATTTTATGAAGTTGAGGAATGTTCTCTCTATCCTTATACTTTGAACCATTTTAATCAGGAACGGATGCTGTATCTTGTCAAATGCTTTTTCTGCATCAGTTGAAAGGACCATGTGGTTCTTCTCTCTTCTCTTACTGATTTGTTCTATCACATTGATTGATTTGCGAATGTCAAACCACCCTTGCATCCCAGGGATAAATCCTATTTGGTCATGGTGGATAATCTTTTCATTGTACTGTTGGATCCTATTAGCTAGGATCTTGTTGAGAATCTTGGCATCCATGTTCATCAGGGATATTTGTCTAAAATTGTTCTTTTGGATAGGTTCTTTGCCTGGTTTGGGGGTCAGGGTAATGCTGGCTTCATAGAAAGAGTCTGGAAGTTTTCCTTTTGTTTCTATTTTTTGAAACAGCTTCAGAAGAATAGGTATTCTTTGAAACTTCTTTGAATATTTGGTAGAATTCCCCAGGAAATCCATCAGGTCTGGGCTTCTTGTTTTTTTTCTTTGGGAGGTTTTTGATCAGTGCTTCAATCTCATTACTAGATATTGGTCTATTCAGGTTGTCAGTTTCTTCCTGATTCAGTCTTGGAACTTTATAGGTTTCCAGAATGCATCTTCTAGGTTGCTTAATTTATTATCATAATACTATTGATAATAATCTCTGATGATTGTTTCTATTTCCTTGGTGTTAGTCATGACCTCTCCCCTTTCATTAATAATTTTATTAGTTTGAGTCCTCTCTCTTTTCTTTTGGATTAGTTTGGACAATGATTTATCAATTTTTTTGATTCTTTCAAAGAACCATCTTCTAGTTTCATTGATGTGTGGTACTATATCTCTAGTTTCTAACTCCTTGATCTCTGCACTAATCTTGATTATTTCCCTTCTTCTGTGTGGGGTTGGCTTAATTTGTTGTTGATTTTCTAGTTCTGTAAGGTTAGATTCCCCTTCAATATTTCTGTCAGGGCTGATTTAGTGGTCATGAACTCCTTTATCTTTTGTTTGTCAAAAAAACTATCTTGCCATCTATTCTGAATGATAGCCTTGCTGAATAGAATATTCTAGGCTGATATATCATCCCAGTCCCTTATAACTTGGAAGGTTTCTTCTAAAAAAGCCATGAGTTTCTTTTGTATGTAACTGCTTTATTTTGTATTGCTGCCTTCAAGATTTTTTATTTGTCACTATATTTTACCATGTTAATTACAATATGGATTGGTGTGGATCTGATTTTGTAGATGTTGGGGTTTCTGTGTGCCTGTTGTATCTGGATATCTATTCCCTTACTCAGATTAGGGAAGTTTTCAGCTATTCTTTCTTCAAATGAATTTTCGGTAAGCTTCTTCATCTCTTTTCATTTTGTGTTTTTTTATTATTATTAAATTTGTTTATTTTTTTAAAAAATAAACATATAATGTATTTTCATCCCCAGAGGTACAGGTCTGTGAATTGCCAGGTTTACATATTTCACAGCACTCATCATAGCACATACCCTCCCTAATGTCCATATTTCACCACCCTCTCCCATCCCCCCTTCCCCCAGCAACCCTCAGTCTGTTTTTTGAGATTGAGTCTTTTATGGTTTGTCTCCCTCCCAATCCCACCTTCTTTCATTTTTTCTTTTCCTACCTTCCAACCCCCCCCCCCCCACATTGCATCTCCACTTCTTCATATCAGGGAGATCATATGATAGTTGTCTCTCTCCAATTGACTTATTTCACTAAGCATAATACCCTCTAGTTCCATCCATGTCATCACAAATGGCAAGATTTCACTTCCTTTTATGGCTGCGTAGTATTCCATTGTGTATATATACCACATCTTCTTGATCCATTCATCTGTTGATGGACATCTAGGTTCTTTCCATAGTTTGGCTATTGTGGACATTGTTGCTATAAACATACAGGTGCACGTGCCCCTTCGGAGAACCACGTTTGTATCTTTAGGATATATACCCAGTAGTGCAATCGCTGGGTCATAGGGTAGCTCTATTTTCAGTTTTTTGAGGAACCTCTACACGGTTTTCCAGAGTGTTGCACTAGCTTGCATTCCCACCAACAGTGTAGGAGGGTTCCCCTCTCTCTGCATCCTCGCCAGCATCTGTCATTTCTTGACTTGTTAATTTTAGCCATTCTGACTGGTGTGAGGTGTTATCTCATTGTGGTTTTGATTTGTATTTCCCTGATGCTGAGTGATGTGGAGCATTTTTTCATATGTCTGCTGGCCATCTGGATGGCTTCTTTGCAGAAATGTCTGTTCATGTCCTCTGCCCATTTCTTCATTGGATTATTTGTTCTTTGGGTGTTGAGTTTGCTAAGTTGTTTATAGATTTTGGATACTAGCCCTTTATCTGATATGTCATTTGCAAATATCTTCTCCCATTCTCAGTTTTTTGGTTTTGTTAACTGTTTCCTTTGCTGTGCAAAATCTTTTGATCTTAATGAAATCACAATAGTTCATTTTTTCCCTTGTTTCTGTTTTCTTTGGCGATGTTCCTAGAAAGAAGTTGCTGCGGTTGAGGTCAAAGAGGTTGCTGTCTGTGTTCTCCTCAAGGATTTTGATGGATTCCTATCTCACATTGAGGTCCTTCATCCATTTTGAGTCTATTTTCATGTGTGGTGTAAGTAAATAGTCCAATTTCATTTTTCTGCATGTGGCTGTCAATTTTCCCAGCACCATTTGTGGAAGAGGCTGTCGTTTTTCCATTGGACATTCCTTCCTGATTTGTCAAAAATTAGTTGACCATAGAGTTGAGGGTCTATTTCTGGGCTCTCTATTATGTTCCATTGATCTATGTGTCTGTTTTTGTGCCAGTACCATGCTGTCTTGATGATGACAGCTTTGTAATAGAGCTTGAAATCTGGAATTCTGATGCCTCCAACTTAGGCTATCTTTTTCAATATTCCTTTGGCTATTCGAGGTCTTTCCTGGTTCCATATAAATTTTAGGACTTTTTGCTCAACTTCTTTGAAAAAAATGGATGGGATTTTGATAGGGATTGCATTAAATGTGTAGATTGTTTTAGGTATAATAGACATTTTCACAATATTTGTCCTTCCAATCCATGAGCATGGAGCATTTTCCAATTCTTTGTGTCTTCCTCAATTTCTTTCATGAGTACTTTATAGTTTTCTGAGTATAGATTCTTAGGCTCTTTGGTTAGGTTTATTCCTAAGTATCTTATGGTTTTGGGTGCAATTGTAAATGGGACTGACTCCTTAATTTCTCCTTTTCTGTCTTGTTGTTAGTGTAAAGAATTGCAACTGATTTCTGTGCATTGACTTTATATCCTGACACTTTACTGAATTCCTGTACAACTTCTAGCAGTTTTGGAGTGGGGCCTTTTGGGTTTTCCAAATATAGTATCATACCATCTGCAAAGAGTGATAGTTTGACTTCTTCTTTGCCGATTTGGATGCCTTTAATTTCCTTTTGTTGTCTGATTGCTGAGGCTAGGACTTCTAGTACTATGTTGAACAGCAGTGGTGATAACGGACATCCTTGCCGTGTTCCTGACCTTAGCAGAAAGTTTTTCTCCATTGAGAATGATATTTGCAGTGGGTTTTTCATAGATGTTTTTGATAATATTGAGGTATGTGCCCTCTATCCCTACACATTGAAGAATTTTAATCAGGAAGGGATGCTGTACTTTGTCAAATGCTTTTTCAGCATCTATTGAGAGTATCATATGGTTCTTGTTCTTTCTTTTATTGATGTGTTGTATCACATTGACTGATTTGCGGATGTTGAATCAACCTTGCAGCCCTGGAATAAATCCCACTTGGTCGTAGTGAGTAATCCTTTTAATATACTGTTGGATCCTATTGGCCAGTATTTTTGTGAGAATTTTTGCATCTATGTTAATCAAGGATATTGGTCTGTAATTCTCTTTTCTGATGGGATCCTTGTCTGGTTCTGGGATCAGGGTGATGCTGGCCTCATAAAATGAGTTTGGAAGTTTTCCTTACATTTCTATTTTTTGGCACATTTTCAGGAGACTAGTAATTAGTTCTTCTTTGAATGTTTGGTTGAATTCCCCTAGGAAGCTGTCTGGCCCTGGACTTTTGTTTGTTTGGAGATTTCTGCTGACTATTTCAATCTCCTTACTGGTGATGGGTCTGTTCAGGTTTTCTATTTCTCCCTGGTTCAGTTGTGGTAGTTTGTATGTCTCTAGGAATGCATCCATTTCTTCCAGATTGTCGAATTTGGTGGCGTAGAGTTGCTCATAGTATGTTCTTTTAAAAAAAAAAAAGATTTTATTTATTTGACAGACAGAGATCACAAGTAGGCAGATAGGCAGGCAGAAAGAGAGGGGGGAAGCAGGCTGACCGCTGAGCAGAGGGCCTGATGCGGGGCTCGATCCCAGGACCCTGAGATCATGACCTGAGCCGAAAGCAGAGGCTTAACCCTCTGAGCCACCCAGGCGCCCCACTCATAGTATGTTCTTATAATTGTTTGTATTTCTTTGGTGTTGGTTGTGATCTCTCCTCTTTCATTCATAATTTTATTTATTTGAGTCCTTTCTCTTTTCTTTTTGATAATTCTGGCCAGGGGTTTGTCAATCTTATTAATTCTTTCAAAGAACCAGCTCCTAGTTTCTTTGATTTGTTCTATCATTGTTTAAATTTCTATTTCATTGATTTCTGCTCTGAACTTTATGATTTCTCTTCTTTTGCTGGTTTTAGGCTTTCTTTCTTGTTTTTTCTCCAGCTCCTTTAGGTGTAGGGTTAGGTTGTGTATTTGAGACCTTTCTTGTTTCTTGAGAAGGCTTTTACCACTATTTATTTTCCTCTCAGGACTGCCTTTGTTGTGTCCCACAGATTTTGAACCGTTGCACTTTCATTATCATTTGTTTCCATGAATTTTTTCAATTCTTCTTTAATTTCCTGGTTGACCCATTCATTCTTTAGAAGCATGCTGTTTACTCTCCATGTATTTGGGTTCTTTATAAATTTCCTCTTGTGATTGAGTTCTAGCTTTAGAGTATTGTGGTCTGAAAATATGCAGGGAATGATCCCAATCTTTTGATACTGGTTGAGACCTGATTTATGACCCAGGATGTGATCTATTCTGGAGAATGTTCCATGTGCACTAGAGAAGAATGTATATTCTGTTGCTTTGGGATGGAATGTTCTGAATATATCTGTGATGTTCATTGGTCCAGTGTGTCATTTAAGGCCTTAATTTCCTTGTTGATCTTTTGCTTTGATGATCTGTCCATTTCAGTGAGGGGAGTATTAAAGTCCCCTACTATTATTGTATTATTGTCAATGTATTTCTTTGATTTTGTTATTAATTGGTTTATATAGTTGGCTGCTCCCACATTAGGGACATAGATATTTAAAATTGTTAGGTCTTCTTTTGGATCAACCCTTGAGTATGATATAGTGTTCTTCCTCATCTCTTATTATAGTCTTTGGCTTAAAATCTAATTGATCTCATATAAGGATTGCCACCCCAGCTTTCTTCTGATGTCCATTAGCATGGTAAATTGTTTTGCACCCTCTCACTTTAAATCTGGAGGTGTCTTTGGGTCTAAAATGAGTTTCTTGTAGGCAGCATATTGATGGGTTTTGTTTTTTTACCCATTCTGATACCTTGTGTCTTTTCATTGGGTCATTTAGCCCATTTACATTCAGGGTAACTATTGAGAGATATGAAATTAGCCATTGTATTGCCCATAAGGTGACTGTTACTGTATATTGTCTCTGTTTCTTTCTGATCTACTACTTTTAGGGTCTCTCTTTGCTTAAAGGACCCCTTTCAATATTTTCTATAGAGCTGGTTTGGTGTTTGAAAATTTTTTCAGTTTTTGTTTGTCCTGGAAGCTTTTTATCTCTTCTTCTATTTTCAATGATAGCCTAGCTGGATATAGTATTCTTGGCTACATGTTTTTCTCGTTTAGTGCTCTGAATATATCATGCCAGTTCTTTCTGGCCTGCCAGGTCTCTGTGAATAGGTCCACTGCCAATCTAATGTTTTTACCCTTGCATATTACAGACTTCTTTTCCCGGGCTGCTTTCAGGATTTTCTCTTTGTAGCTAAGACTGGTAAATTTTCCTATCAGGTGATGAGGTGTGGATCTATTTTTATTGATTTTGAGGGTCATTCTTAGCATCTTCTGGATTTTGATGTTTGTTCCCTTTGCCATATTAGGGAAATTCCCTACAGTAATTCGCTCCAATATACCTTCTGCTCCCCTCTCTCTTTCTTCTTCTTCTGGAATCCCAATTATTCTAATGTTGTGTCATCTTATGGTGTCACTTATCTCTTGAATTCTCTCCCCATGGTCCAGTATTTGTTTGTCTCTCTTTTGCTCAGCTTCTTTATTCTGTCATTTGTTCTTCTATGTCACTAATTCTTTCTTCTGCCTCATTTATCCTAGCAGTAAGAGCCTCCATTTTTGATTGCACCTCATTAATAGCTTTTTTGATTTCAACTTGGTAAGATTTTAGTGCTTTTATTTCTCCAGAAAGGGCTTTTATCTCTCCAGAGAGGGTTTCTCTATTATCTTCTATGCCTTTTATTTCTCCAGAAAGGGCTTTTATATTTCTGGAGAGGGTTTCTCTAATATCTTCTATGCCTTTTTCCAGCCTGGCTAGAACCTTGAGAATCGTCATTCTGAACTCTAGATCTGTCATATTAGCAATATCTGTATTGATTAGGTCCCCAGCCTTCGGTACTGCCTCTTGTTCTTTTTTCTGTGGTGAGTTTTTCTGCCTTGTCATTTTGTCCAGATAAGATTTGCTTTCTCCTCCTCTGGAATTCTGCTGTTCTCCTTGGTGAATGAAGTTGGTCTTAGCTGGGTTTCTTGTTGATCCTCTGGGGGAGGGGCCTGTTGTAGTGATTCTCAAGTCTTTGCCCCAGGCGGAATTACACTGCCCTTACCAGGGGCTGGGCTAAGTAATCCACTCGGGTTTGCTTTCCGGAGCTTTTGTTCCCTGAGCGTTTTCTGTAGAGTTCCAGAGGATGGGAATGAAGATCGTGGCCTCCCAATCTCCAGCCCCGAGGAGCCAAAAGCTCAGGGTCCCGCTTCTCAGTGCACCCTCAGAGAAAAGTGCCCAACTGCCGCTGTCTCCGTGGCCTCTGGCCACACTTGTAGGAAAGTGCCGGGTATCTTCTGTCTCCGTGGCCTCCGGCCGTTCTCCAAGCTCACCCAGCCTGCTACCGGTTCAAGGTAACCTCGAGCTAAGAGCTCACTCCTTGGCTTTGTCGCTGTAGCCGTCTTCCCTGCTCTAATATCTGTAAGCTCTGCAACACTCAGACACCCCCGGTCCTTCTGTGACCCCGCGGGACGTGGTTTTATGCTAACCCCACGTAGGCTTCTCCCCCCGGTTTAGCCTCTGGAGCGATGTCCCTCTGTGGAGCAAACTTTGAAAAGTCCTGATTTTGTGCTCAGTTGCTCCGCTGCTTGCCGGGATCCGGCCCCTCCCCCTGCAGTCTATCTTCCTGTCACTTTGGGTTCACTTCTACACAGGTCCTACCTTTCAGAAAGTGATTGATTTCCTGTTTCTAGAATTGTTTCTCTTCTTTTCAATTTCCCATTGAATTTGTAGGTGTTTGCAATGGTTAGATAAGCTATCTAGCTGATCTTCTACTTCCTGATATCGTCTCAGCCTGTTACTTCTCCGCCATCTTGACTTCTCCCCCTCATTTTGTTTTTTTTTATATGAATGTTATTGCATTTAGTCTCTGAGTTCCCTAAGTCTATCATCATTTTGTATATTTACTTTTTCTCTTTTGTTCAGAATTATTATTTTCTATTGCTGTCTTTCAGGTCATTAATTCATTTTTCCTATTTCTTGCAGTCTGCTGTTCATTGCATAAAATGTGTTTCTTATTTCATTTATTGTGCACTTCATCTGATGTGTTATTCCTTATCTCTGTATTAAGGTTCTTACTGATGCTTTCTATTCTTTCTCAAGTTTGGTGAGTATTTTCATGATCATTTCTTTAAATTGTCTTCAGACGTGTAGATATCTATTTCACTTAGGTCTTTGGTTGTGCCCTTGTCCTATTTTTTAATATGGAGCAAATTCACCTGTCTTCCCATTTCATTTATGTGTCCGTGCCTGTGACTATGGGTTAGGAAAGTCAGCTCTGTCTCCTGTTCTTGAAGGTAAAAACATTTTGAAGAAGAGGTCTTATCCTGTCCTGCTGTGCTGTGTCCCCTGTTCCTCCGGGCCTGGTTCTTCAAGGATTACTCCAATTGGTCTCTGCTGTTATGTCCTGGCTGCTTTATCCTTCAGGCCAGTTATCTGCAGTGACTCTCTTTGCCTGTTGTAGGCAGTGTTTTTTTCACTGGCCTGAATTGAATGTGGCTAGTTTTAACTCTGTTTGTAAAATGAGACCTATTGCCACTGCTGCTGGAACTGAGCCCTGCAAAGCTCCCAGTTCAAAAGATGTGATGTTGGCAAGGGTTTGGGCTGGTCTTATGGGAGAGGGGGCCTGCCACACTGGCTTGAGGCAAGTGTGACTTGAAAAGACAGTTACACCTGAATGCAGGGGGTCGGGGCTTGTTGTAAGCAAGTTAGGTAGCAAGTTGCTGGTGGGTGCTGTGCTGGTTCCCACAGGTTGCCCTGTGTTTATGTTGAGGAGTCGGGGAGGGAAATGGTGCCTGTCAGTTTTTTTGTTCTAGAAGAGTCTTTCCATGAATGCTTCCTCTCTGGGACATTCTATTGAAACAGTAAGTAACCTCTACACTGTGTGCCCCAGGCATTCTTCAGATTGCTCTTTGCAGGGTATATGTGTGCAGACTGTTTTCTCTGTCTTCTCTCCAAGAGCTGTGCAGTGCCCTCTAGGCTTTCCCTGAGTCAATCCTGCTGACCTTTAAAACAATCTTTAAGCAACACTCATTGCAAGACCTCACAAAATTTGTTCTCTCTTTCTAAGACATTTTCTATGGGAAATTATCTTCCCTTTGTGGGGACTTTGAAGGGATGCCCATGGAGTAGGAAGGGTTGGATGTGGTGAATGTTCAGAGGAATATGGGGGGCAGGGCATGAAGTGCTAGAAAGATAGGTGGAAAGTGCTAGCACTGGCTCCTGTAAGTGTCTGGCTATCTAGGCTCAGGTTGGGGGGTGAGATACATGGCACCTGCAAGCACTTTTCTTTTTGGTGAAGTCTCCTAAAGATCCCTGCCCCTGAAGCACATGTGACTAGTGAATAAATTTCTTTCACTATACTTTAGGTGCTTTTCAACCTACTCTTTCTATGCAGTGTCTGGGCCAGGTTTTTGTTATGTTGGCTCTTTAAGGGTGGGGATTCTGTTTCTTACTGCCCTCTGGCTCTCCTCAAACTAAGGCAGCTGATTTGAATTTACCTGGAGTTTCTATGATTGTAAAAATTCAGAATGTTAAGCCCTCCACTGGTTTTCAAAGCCAAATGATATGGAGACTTGTCTTCCTGGTACATGCCCCAGTGTCTATGGTACCCTGCTGTGGAGTTTGATCCTGTTGTTTCTCCATGCTTGTGATGTCCCTCCCATTTGTAGTTTGTGTATCTGGGACTTTGGTGCCTGAGTCTCTTCCCCTTTCACCCTTTTCAATGTTGCCTCCTCTCTTTGATTAGCTGTGAAAAGTCTGTTCTTGTAGTCTTTAGCTCATTTAAGCATTAGTTTCTCTGATATATCTATTATCTCAGTGTGTCTTTGGGTAGAGGTGAGCTCAGGATCCTCCTATTCTGCCATCTTTCCAGAAGTCTAGATTCTCTTAATTTGTATCTAAAAAGTTTTTATTTTGCCTTAATTTTTTTAACATCTTTGCTGGAGACAAAATTCTTGGTTGACAAGTATATTTCCTTGAGAACTTTGAATATGTTATCTTACGGCCTCTGGCCTCCATTATTTCTGCTGAGACATCAGCTATTGATTTTATTGGGGTTCCCTTATAAATGAAATGGAATTTTTTTCTTGCACCTTTCAAGACATTTATCCTTATTTTCAGCTTTTTTATTTGTTTGTTTACTATGATGTGTCTGTTAGTGAATCTCTTTGAGTTTATCCTACGTGGACTTCATTGAGCTTCCTTGACATGTATGTTGTCGTTTTAAAAATACATCTAAAACAGTTTTGGCTATTATATATTTGAATATTTATTGTCTACTTCTTTCTGTCCTTCTGATACTCCCATTATGTGCATTTTGGCATTCTCAATGATGCTGTGCATTACTCTGAAGCTTTATTAATTTCTCTTCATTCTTTTTTTCCCTCTGTTCTGTAGTTTACATAATCTCTATTAATTTACCTTTGCTTGCTAATTTTTTCCCAACCTGATAAATCTATTCTTGAAAGACTTCTAATAAGTATTTTAATTCAGTTATTGTATTTTTCCAGAATTTACATTTGATTCATTTAAAATTTGGGGTTTAAAAAGAATTCTAATTTTTTATCTTTTGATCAATGATATCATACCTCCTTTTACTTCTCTATTGAAGTGTTTTTGTATGTTTTGTATGTGTTTTTTAGTTATACTTTGTTTTGTATTTTTTTTAGTTATACTTTGAAATATTTTCCTCTTCAATTTTACATCTTGTCACTCTTATAGGTTTATGGGTCATAGTTTCTTGGGTTTTTTTTTTTTCTATTCCTTATAAATTTTTTTTTTTGGTTGGGAACTAGATATTTTAGAAGATATGTTGTAGCAATTCTGTATACTATGGAGGGGTACTTAATAATGACTTGTTTACTTCTTCAGTGAATGGCTGTATTTTTTTTAGTGAAGTCTGCTTTCCTCCAACCTTCTACAGTCTTAAATCTCTGATGCTGTGTCTCTAGATGGTAAAACTTTGGGTGTATCCACAGCTACCAGGGAATGATAGTAATAATAGTAAGGCTCTCTCCCACTCTTTCTCTGACCATACTTTGTTGCTAAGCTACCATACTTTCTCTGACCATACTTTGTTGCCAAGCTTCACTAATTTCTTCCCTATTTCTCTATCATTTACAACAGTGTGGTGGAGCATAACATTGATCTGCAAACCAGTCTAATTAAATTGTGACTCCTTTTATGGAATGGTTTCAGTGGTCAGGGTTTCATATTTGTTCTGACATTAGCAGAGCTCCTCCCACCTGTCTAGGTCCCTAGTTCTCTCCTTAAAACTAGCCAGTCTATAGTTTAGGCTGTATCTTCATTATAAATCTTTTATAAGTTCCCTTCACCATAATGTCACTGGTTTTGAGAGAACTCTTCATCTTAAACTTCTCCATGCTCTTAGAAATGAAATCAGTTCCTTTGGGAAGAGAGTAAAACTATCTGTTTTATATCTTGTAGCTCCACCTAGACAAAATGTTTAAACTAGGGCTCTGGAGGTGGGGGCAATGGCAAGCATCTCTCTGAATGACACTTTCATTCTAGGAGCTGAATGCTCAGTGGCAGTGGGGAGGCCGGGCAGTAGCTGGAAGTCCTCTCATCTTGCTTCTCTTGGTATTTAACCACCATCTGAAATTATGGGTGAAAAACCCCATAGCTCAGTATTTTCAACACATCATACTCAGGGCAAGGTCACCCTTTCAGAAGTGGAGGTTAGGCAGAAAAAGCCAAAAAAACCAAAAACAAAAAACACTCTAGACTGAACTTCCCATTTATTGAACCTCAGCCACAAATATCCGAAGGCAATGTGAAAAAATGCTGAATTCCTGTTTCTCTAGGAAAGAATGGCCTCTGGCTGGTAGCTGAGGGGAGAGGGAACACTGTGTTTTTGGCTGCAGCTCTTTGGATTTTTTACCTTGTTAATCTGGGAGCAGAAAGGGAGTGGTTTTGATTCAAATACCAAATACTCTTGAGTTTCTTACCTAATCTTTACATATTTTTCTTGAATACTTGTTGCTTCATCTGCTGTTTTCCTTCAGGACAACCTCCAGAGCTTTTAAATGGTTGTTTCAAAATACTGTTAAGGAATTTCACCAGGGAGTGGCACCACGGAGTTCTTCACAGTGACATATCATATGTATATATACCTTTTCTTGGATATATGCTTTGAAAATATTTTCCCCTAGCCTGAAATTTGTCTTTTCATCCTTTTCTCATGGGCTTTTACACAACAAAATTTTTATAATTTTGATGAGGTTCAATTAATTAAATATGGTTTTGATGGATCATGCTTTGGCAACAAATTAAAGAACTCTTCTAAATTTCAGACACCAAAGATTTTGTTCTTTTTTCCCTCAAAGGTTTAGAGTGTTATGTTTTACATTAAAGTCTGGGATACATTTAGAGTTAAGTTTTGTATAAAGGAGTTTATATCAAAATTCATATTTTTCGCCCATGAATATCCGATTGCTCCAGCATCATTTGTTGAAAAGTTTAAACTTCTTATATTGAATTGCTTTGTACCCTCCTCAAAAATCAGTTGGGCATATTTGTGTGGGTCTATTTCTGGTTTTTCTATTTCTATTGAATTATATGTCTATCCCTCAATGCCATAGTCTTGATTACTGCAGCTATATATGAACAGTTTATATCTGTTATTCCTCCCACTTTATACCTTTTTTTCAAAACTGTTGTAGGTTCTCTAGTTCCTTTGCCTTTTTATCCACATTTTAGAATTATCTATTCTGTATATACAAAAAAAATTTGCTGAGATTTTTACAGGAATTATGTTAAGCTTATGTAAATTTGGGGGAGAATTGACGTTTTTTATTATGCTGGCTCTTTGAACCCATGACCATTGTATTTCTTTCCATGTACTATATGTCTTCTTTGGTTTCTTGTATCAGCATTTTCAGCATACAGATTCTATAGCCAGGGAAAAAAGAAATAGCTTATATGTTCAATCACAAGGAATTGTTTAAATAAATATGAAACATCTTTATAATGAGATACTTTATAGCTGGTAAAATGACAACATAGAAATATAGTTATTGAAATAGATCTCCACTGTTAAATATCACAATACCATTTACCTTTTTTGTTCTCCAGATTTCTGGCAAATGGAAAGCACACAAGAAGATAACTACACAAATGGGAAACAACCACTAATTGTATTCACTTGGACAAGAGAGTTTTATCCCCAGTGTAGAGCTATAGTTTAGAGAAGGTAGTGGAGGTTTGAGGCTGAACTGCTGTATTTTATACTCTATTGAATTTGCACAACTGGTCTGGGTACATTTACCCAACAAGTTCTATAGACAAAGATTAGAATATGCCATATACATCAATTTCAGACAGAAGAAAGAGAGTTGGGAGGATAACTAAAAAGCAAGTTTGGGTTTCTTACCTAGTGTCCTTAACTTATAGTGTCCAGAATGTGGAGGGAGGCATAAGCATTGCAAATGAAAGGAAAGAATGTTGCTACTTTTTAACTATTGTAACCTTGCCTTTGATATATATGTCCATTCCAAATTTTTCTAAATTAATAACTACTCTAAGAGCTGGGAGGATGGCAGGGTAGGATGACACTGAGTTCACCTCATTCCACGGTTACAACTAGATATCATCTACATTCAAGTCAATAAACAAGAGAGTGATCTGAAGACTGAAAGAACAAACACCACAACTAAATATAGAGAAGTATCTGCATCTGAAAGATTAAGAAGGTCAGAAAGCCTGAGGAAGGCTGCCTTCAGGAGGGAGGAAGCTGTAAACATGGAGAGGACAAAGAAATTGATCTTTTCACTAGGAAGTTCACAGGGGTGAAGATTAATCCCCATAGTGTTTCTCTTTACAAACCAGAGAGACTGAATTCCATGAATATGTATAACCAGTGATACTGGGAGCTAAAAGTCAGTTAACTCAGCGCTGGGTGAGCAGGAATGGTGACTGATAGCTGGGTTGCTGCCCTTAGACAGCTGCCTGTGTGGAGAGACAACATCAAAATGGCTGTTTACACAATGCACAGAGTAAATGGGAGACAAATCTGTTCATATTGATTTTGGAGCATGCTGGGGGACATCTCTGAAAATGAAGGAGCTGGCAGGCTCCACATTCCTCACCCACCCTCCAGCAAAAATACAGAGTCAAGCAGAGAAAGACAACTATCATATGATCTCCCTGATATGAGGAAGTGGTGATGCAACATGGGGGCTTAAGTGGGTAGGAGAAGAATCAATGAAACAAGATGGGATTGGGAGGGAGACAAACCATAAGTGACTCTTAATCTCACAAAACAAACTGAGGGTTGCTGGGGGGAGGGGTTTTGGGAGAAGGGGGTGGGATTATGGACATTTGGGAGGGTATGTGCTTTGGTGAGTGCTGTGAAGTGTGTAAACCTGGTGATTCACAGACCTGTATCCCTGGGGATAAAAATATATGTTTATAAAAAATAAAAAATTAAAAAAAAAAGATATAGAAAAATACAGAGCCATCTGCACGAGGTTGTATTGCACAGACACTTGCTACTTAACTTGCTAGCAGTGTATCACAGTCACGAGTTCTGTGAAATGGCCCATTCCAAGATGGCTAGCCTCAGGCTTGACACATTCTAGTAAAGCCCAATGTGCACCATGCCCAGCCACCATGTCCACCTGAACTCTCCAGTCAGCATCCTACAGTGGGCCATACTGAACCCAGGCATCATCATATGCTGTGCTAAACCTCATGTCCCTTGCACATAGCCCCCAGTCACTGTAGCACTTCAAGAATTCTGGCATAGGACTGTTGGCATGGTAAAAGTTTTGTTAATACCTCTGCCCTGCTCCCAAGTTCCCCAGCAGGCATGCACCACCAGAGCTGCCTTGCCTGTGTCCCACTAACACAACAGAGAGCAAGCACAACCCCTAAAAGGCAGAGAGTCAGTGCAGATGACTGCACTGAAAGGGAAAGTGACTCAAACAAAAGAGAAGGGCATAAGAAACACACATAGGACACTTTCCTGAAGTGCTAGGCTCTGGTGAACAGAGAACACCTCCCTGCAGGGCCCTCCAGGACCTCCTCTTCATAAAAGGCACTACATTCAAGAACAGAAGACACAGCTGACTTTCTTAACACAGTGAGGCAAACAAAGTGAGAAAGAGGATTTTATCTCAAATGAAAGAACAGGACAAGGCCATGGCTACAGATCTAAGTGAAACAGATATAAGTAATGTAACATAATAAAGGATTAAAAGCAATGATCATAAGGATACTTACATGATTTGAGAAAACAGTGGAAGACATGGGTCTCCTTTACACAGAGATAAGGAATAACGTAACAGGGGTAATGTGTTCAATAAACTCAATAAGAAACATGCATGATGGAATGAACAGCAAGATGGAAGAAACAGAGGAATAGATTAGTCACCTAGGTGACAGAGTAATAGAAAGTAATTAAGCTAAATAAAAGAGAGAAAAAAGAATTATGTAAAATGAGAATAGACTTAGGGAATTCAGTGACTCCATCAAATATATCATTCATATTATAGGAGTACCAAAAGAAGAGAGAGAAAATGGGACAAAAAATGTATTTGAAGAAATAATAGCTGAAAACTTCCCTAATCTGGTGAAGGAAACAAATATCCAGATTCAGGATGCACAAAGAACAGACACTTCTCCAATGAAGACATACAAATGGCTATCAGAACTCCTAACAAAATCAAGAAAAGTTGACTCACACCAAGACATATTATAATTAAATTGGCAAAATATAGTGACAAAGGAAAAAAATGTAAAAGCAGCAAGGCAAAAGAAGTCAATAACTTATAGAAACCCCATCAGGCTAGAAGGATATTTTTCACCAGAAACTCTGCAAACCAGAAAGAAGGGGCATGATATATTCAATATGCTGAATGTGAGGGTCACCTGGATGGTTCAGTCAGTTAGGAGGCTGCCTTTGGCTCAGGTCATGATCCCAGGGTCCTGGGATCAGGCCCTGGGTTGGTCTTCCTGCTCAGTGGGGAGCCTGCTTCTCTCTCTCCCTCTGCCTGCTCCTTCCCCAACTTGTGCTTTCTCTATCAAATAAATGAATAAAATCTTTTAAAAAATAGTGCTGAATGTGAAAAATCTGCAGCCAGGAATACTCTATCCAACAAGGCTATCATTCAGAACAGAAAGGGAGATAAAGAATTTACCAGACAAACAAAAACTAAAGGAGTTCATGAAAACTGAGAAAGCCTTGCAAGAAATATTAAAGGGGACTCTGTGAAAGGGAGACCAAAAGTGACTGTGTGAAGGTTAAAAAACAGAAAATCAGTAAGAATGAATATTTCTGTAAAAAATAAACCAGGGAAACAAAAAAATTTTATAAAACATATTAATGTATACCTGAAATTTAGGGAGGAGAGGAAAAAGAATAGATTCAAACTTAAACAACCATCAACTTAATACTGACTGTTGTATGCAGAAGAGGTTATATACAAATCTAATGGTAACCATCTATGAATAACCACTAATAAATATGCAAAGGATAAAGTGAGAGAAATCCAAATATATCACTAAAGAAACTCAGGAAAACATGAAATAATGGAAGACAAAGAAGTATCAGAGAAAATCTTCAGAAACAACCACAAAACACATAATAAAATGGTAATACATAAATATTTATTAATAATTAATTTGATTGTAAATGAGCTAAATGCTCCAATTAAAAGATATAGGGTGAAAGAATGAAGAAAAAACCAAGACCGATCTATAGCCTGCCTGTAAGAGATTCATTTTAAACCTAAAGACACTTGGAGATTGATAGTGAAGAGATGAAGAAACTTCTATCATGGAAATAGATGTCAAAAGAAAGCTGGAATAGCAATACTTATATTGAACAAAATTGACTTTGAAACAACTGTAACGGGAGACAACAAAGGATACTATAATATATATATATATATATATATATATATATATATATATATATGGAGACACTTTATATATAAAGGGGACACTATATAAAGGGGACAATCCAACAATAAGCTATAAGAATTATAAATATTTATGCACCCACCATAGGAGCACACAAATATGTAAAAACATTTAATAGCAAACATAAAAAAAACTAATTAGTAATAATATAATAATAGTAAGGGACTTTCACACCCCACTTACATAAAAGCCAAATCATCTGAGCAGAATATCAACAAGGAAACAAGAGCTTTGAATGACACACTGGACCAAATGGACTAAGCTTATGTATTGAGAGGATTACAACCTAAAACAGTAGAATACACATTCTTTCCAAGTGCACATAGAACATTCTCCAGAATGGATCACATATTAGACCACAAAACAGGCTTCAACAAATTCAAGAAGTTTGAAAGTATATCATGTATCTTTTCTGACAACAATGTTATGAAACTGAAAGTCAAACTTAAGAAAAAAAAAAAAAAATGGACAGACCCCAAAGACCTAGTGGTTAAATAACATACTACTGAACAATGAATGGGTCAATTGAGAAATGAAAGAAAAATAAAAAGTATATGGAAACAATAACAGTCCAAAACTTTGAGATGTAGCAGAAGCTGTTCTAAGAAAGAAGTTTATTACTAAACATCCTACCTCAAGAAGCAAGGAAAATTTCAAATAAACAACCTAACCTTGCACCTAAAGGAGCTAAAAAGAGAATAACAAATAAAGCCTAAAACAAGCAGAAGGAAGAAAATAATAAATATTAGAGCAGATATAAATTATATAGAAACTAAAAACAAAAACAAAAACAAACCACAAAACAATAGAACAGATCAATGAAACCAAGAATTCTTTCTTAGAAATCTTGCCATTTACAATGATGTGGATAGAACTAGAGGGTATTATGCTAAGTGAAATAAGTTAGTCAGAGAGATAATGATATGATCTCACTGTTACTCAGATTTTAAGAAACAAGGTAGAGGAATGTATAGGAAGAGAGGAAAAATGAAAAAGACAAAACCAGAGAGGGAGACAAACTGTAAGAGACTCTTAATCTTAGGAAACAAACTGAGGATTGCTGTCGGTGAAGGGAGTGGTGGAATGGATTGGCTGGGTGATGCACACTGGGGAGGGGATGTGTTGTGGTGAGCACTGGGTGTTGTGTAAGACTGTTGAGTTACAGACCTGTACCCCTGAAACAAGTAATATGTTATATGTTAGTCAAAAAATAAAATAAAGGAAAAAACTCACAAATATTTGGAGGAAAGTAAAAAAAGTAACTAATTAATTTTTTTTTCTACAAAAAAAGAAAGAAAGAAACAAGGGTGTTCGCAAGGAATGTGGAGAAAAGGAACCCTCTTGCACTGTTGTTGGGAATGTAAACTGGTGCAGCCACTGTGGGAAACAGTATGGAGGTGCTTCAAAATTTAAAAGTGGAACTTTTTGATCATCCAGCAATTGCACTACTGGGTATTTACTCAAAGAATACAAAAATATGAATTCAAAGGGATGCATGCACCCCTATATTTATAACAACATTATTTACAATAGCCAAGCAATGGAAATAGTCCATGTGTACATGGATTGATGAATGGATAAAAAAGGCATATGGCCAAATAGTATTCTATGGTGTGTGTGTGTGTGTGTGTGTGTTGTGTATATATATATATATAGTATTTTATGGAATATATATTCCATGGAATACTATTTGACCATAAAAAATGATGAAATCTTGCATTTACAACAACATGGATGGAGCTAGAGAGCATTAAGCTAAGTGAAATAAGTCAGCCAGAAAAAGACAAATACCATATAACTTCATTCATATGTGGAATTTAACAAAACAAAGAAGCATAGGGTAAAAAGAAAAAGAAAATAAGGCAAATCAAGAAACAGACTCTTAACAATAGAGAGCAAACTGCTGGTTACCAGAAAGCAGGTTGTTGAAGTAATGGGTCAAAGAAAATATGAGGATTAAGGAGGGTCCTTATGAAAAGCAGTGGGTGTTGTATGGAATTGTTGAATCACTATGTTATACACATGAAACTGGTATAACACTGTATGTTAATTAATGGAATTAAAATAAAAACTTAAAGGGTTAACTACCGTGAAGGAGCAAATAAGAAATTAGTAATATTGTGACAAAAAGGGTAAAAAAAATCTCTCTCTACTGTACACCTGTATAAGGAGAGAAAATGGAGATTTCCTATGTTTCAAATCCATAACATGAAGAGAGTGGCATAAATTTTCCATCTCTGCACAATATTCATTATTCATTGAAAATTGAAAAGAGCAGATTATAAAATAGTAGTCTATATGGTATGAATCTATTTTTTTAAAAAGTCCAAATGTAATATATAAGCATAGATAAAGGTGCATAGAAAATGTTCAGAAGGGTAGATATCTCTCAATTTTAACAGTAGTTATCTCTAAGAAATGAAATTCTAACTGATTTTTCTTTTTCTTTTGTTGTTTATATTTTCTTAATATTATGCAGTGACCTTGAAATACTTGTGTAACATTTTTAAATTATTTACTTGACAGAGAGAGACACAGCAAGAGAGGGAATATAAGCAGGGATAGCAGGAGAGGGAGAAGCAGACTCCCCACCGAGCAGGGAGGCCAGTGCGGGATTCGATCCCAGGATCCTAGGATCATGAGCTGAGCCAAAGGTAGATGCTTAATGACTGAGCCATCCAGGAGTCCCCAAGATTCTTAAGTCTGTATGAGAGTTTGAAGAAGCCCAAAGGAGACTGTCAGAAATAGAAAGGCCCCTAGATACTAGTTAATCTACTTCCCTGAGCTCTAATGTGGAAAGCAATGCCCAAAAAAGAAGACACTCTGCTAAGATTAGAATTTTGATGTCCTGACATCTAGCACACTAATCTGTCTTACTACCTCATGTAATTGAACGTCTGAATATAAACCTAGTCAGGAATAGACAACAACCACCTGGAATGTCTATACTCACCAATTCCAAGAAGCAGAGTAAAGATATATGTTGTATTGCAAAATCACATGTGAGCTAATCCTGATCCTCCAGAGCCCTGCACTGAAAGAATAGAGAGCAACTTTTCCCCACTGAGGTAACAGAGACTTCAATGACTACTCAGAATTCACAAAGCAAGTGGAAGGCCCTTTCAGGGTCTGAACCCAGCTAGGACACCCTCTTCCAGATTTGCTAAAGCTGCAAGCAGTCTCATGGCTCTCTAGCTTAGGCCTCAGGTAATAAACTTGCCAAGACTAGGCTGTTCCTACTTCACTTACAAAATGAAGTTATTGGAAATCTCTCCCTATTGCATCCCTCCCTCTGAGTCAGGCACATTATCAATCACTCCTAATGAATTTTTAAATGCTTTAAAAGCAATAAAAAGAAATAAGTCAGTCTGAAAGCCAACAGGAACTGCATCGCTTTTGAGCATGTTAGAAAGAGGAGCCCTCCTCTTTTGTCATCATACATACAAGATAAGCCAGAGTTATTTTTCCATTGCTCTCTACTACCTCCTCATCAAGTTTCTCTTGTGGATTTGAAAGTTGAGCACCCTAAACCTTGACTCAAGAGGAGTAAGGAAGTGAACCAGAACAATAAACTTCTCCTTGAGGGCACCTAGCATGACAGTGTGATACAGTGGACAGATTATCAGGTCTGAGAACACACAGACTGAGTTAAAATCCCACAACCATCAAGAATTTATACTAGAACCTCTACTGGGTCCTTTCATCATTCTGAGACTCAGTGTTATCTCACCTGGAAAATGGTATAAAGTGGGTTTCAATGAAGTGCTTTCCCACTTGCTTCTATCTCTTTCATTTCTGTTTTAAATACATATTCCCTGTCTTTTTTCAGGAATCTGGCACTGAAAATGTTGCTCTTTCTTCAAGTGTGGGCATACTCAAACATTCTCATGCTTTTAAGCCCCATGCCAATGTTCTGGGGTTTGCAGTCTGCAAATTCAAAGCAGATTTTGACTACACACTCACATACCACAGAGCTTTGCGTGTCTCCAGCAGTTAAGACAGAACATTCCCTAATGGAGTGGACTGGAGGGTGTGGCTTGTCACCAATCACTAAAAGCTTCATCCACTGGAGACCAGATGGGTTTAAAGGCTGCCAGCTCGTTGGCTGTGGTAAAAGGGTCTTGTTAAAAGAAGGCTGATCCCACTGTGGGTGTAAACTACCCTGATTCAGAGGCCCATGGTAGAGCAGAAAGAAAATTAGAGAGGGAATTATGTAGTCATACAATGCTTGTATGTATACATTGAATACAATGCTTGTATTCAATGCTTGAATCCTTGCACAATTCAAAACCCCTCTCAGGAACACAGTTTTTTTCTTTTGAAAATGGAGATAATAACCTCTGATCTACATTTCACAGGGAAGGATTAAAATAAATCATGAGCATGCATGCTTTAAAAGCTTTACTGCTCTATTTACACATGTGTTATTATTATTATATAGGGCTTAATCTGCATAACCACCCTTGGAATTTTGAGTGAGTAGAGCCTAAGACCAGGAGAATTGATTAAAACTAGGCAGGGCCCAAGCCCTCCCAATAAACACAGTGAGACAACTTTGTAACAATATAAACATTAGAGTCTGGAACAAAAGAGAGGACAAAAAGTGAGCCAATTTAGCTAAGGGAGCAACCATTGCTCCAGGAGGAGTATAATGATCACCCTGAGAAAATAGGAAAAATAAAAAACATGTACCCAATCTTAGAATTAGTTATTTATTTTGTGAAATGTGTTTGGGCCATAACAAAAATGGTCTATCCCTAAGGAGTTTCTTCTAACAAGTTTCTGAAAAAAATCTGATGCCTTTTGGAGACCTCCAAATAACTGGTCTTAAAAAGAGAGACTTTCCAAAAGCTAGTGTAGAGGATTGAAGTCCCTTCAAGAAGGATTGAACAGTTGAGGAGCAATTGAACAGATTCTGTTTTCCAGAATCAGCCTCAGAGGTTGGAAACTATTAGAAATCAACATCAATAGACTTCAAAGAAGTTGAAGGAACCAAACATATAAAACAGCCTTTTAGCAAGGGCCAAATAATGCAGCACCCAATTCAGGGATGTTGAGGAAAATTTTAAAATAGTTAAGTCACAGGTCATAGTCCAGTGAAGGAAGGCAAAGAGGTAGGGATGGATTGTTTAAACTCCTAGACACTAGGACTAGACTAAATATATACTAGAAACCTGTAGTCTTCTCTTGCTTTCCTTTCTGTAACCTCTCTGATTTGACTTTCACCTCTGCCTGCATTCCCCATAGGTCTGTGTCCACAAGATTCCTATGAAACAGCACTGTTGATGTACTCTTTTGTAGGCTGAGCAGACAATCCTAACAATTTTGTCCTTGACTCCATCTCAGCCTTGGTTATCCTCCACAAAGCTTCTGTATCCACCCTCTCTGTATCAGCTGATTTCTGAAAGCCACAATTCTGCACTCCATTTTTAATCTTTTTGCTGTTGTCTTGATCCTCATTTACCACATCACTGCCTTTCTTTAAAAATTTTAAAAATGTTATTATGTTATGTTAGTCACCATAAAATACATCATTAATTTTTGATTCAGTGTTCCAAGATTCATTGTTTATGTACAACACCCAGTGCTCCGTGCCTTCCTTAATACCCACCACAAGGATCACCCCACCGTCTACCCCCGGCAAAACCCTCAGTTTGTCTCTCAGAGTCCACAGTCTCTCATGGTTCATGTCCCCTCTCCCCCCCCAATTTCCCCTCCTTCACTTTTCCTTTCCTTCTCCTAATGTCCTCCGTGTTATTTCTTATGCTCCACAAGTAAAATGAAACCATATAATAATTGACTTTCTCTGCTTAACTTATTTCACTCAGCATACTCTCCTCCAGTCCCATCCATGTTGATGCAAAAGTTGGGTATTCATCCTGCTTTTACACCCACATTCTCCCTTTCTCCCTTGTCCTAGGATGAAACATGAATAACATTGCAAGTACTAACTAACTAATTGTGACTGTGTTGTATACTGTTTTGGAAAGGATTGTGTGGCTCTGTCTGGGCTTGGTAAGAGAGAGTACCATGATTGTATACCATTAGAGTGTAGGTTAATGAGGGGATTGTGAGTGGCAGTATGCAGTCTGTATATTTGTTGACAGAGATGAGCCCCTTTGGACAAATGGTTTCAAAGCGTACTCGGTTTTAATTTTGGTTTATTTAAAATACTGACTTTTGGATCAAGCCCAGTCATCACCATCACTCTTACTTGTCCCACTCATGGGACAGCCTGTATTCTTGAGTACTGAATAATTTCTGAGGACTTCATGATACAGTCAGTACTAGGACTTCAGGCTTCTGACTAGGAGGCATATGTTGGGGGAACAGAGAGTAAGGGCAGAGTGCAGAGGGTAGGAAAGCTACAACTATTATGCATTTAATGGTGTGTGCGTGTGTGTGTGTGTGTGTGTGTGTGTCTAGTCCAGTGCCAGACCTGATAGGATAAAGGGTACGCAAACTCACTGTTTTATGCAAATTCACCTTACATGCCCAGACTCAAATACTCTTGGACCATGATCAGAACTCCTAATTCCACAGTACTCTTTCCTTGCTAGGCATTTTAGAGGAAAGTAAACTCCTAGGAAATAAATTATTTTAGTTTTTTTCACAACTAGGCCTGGTAACTCCTTCCTGTAATTTTTAAATAGGGATTTCACATTCTTCAGGAAAATCTATTTTTACCAAATGCCCAAAAAAAGAAATGAATTCCTTGCCCTGGCTATGATGGTTCCCCACCTCCAAAAGGCCTGCCCATAGTTTCATAAATTAAGCATTGTCTTCACCTGTGAATAACAGAAAACTCCACAGAGTTGTTTTTATTAGGGATTTTACTTTTCTCACATGAGAATTCCAGAGGTAGGTGGCTTTATGATGCCTTGAGATATCTAAGCCTTTTCTGGTCTTCTGTTTAGTCTGGACTGCAACATGTGGTTCTAACAATTTTCACTGTCCAAGTGGTGCTCAATAAGAGGGTAAGAGAAAGATAAAATTGGCCCTGTGTTTAGAGGCAACACATTCTCTTCCTCATGACAAAATTATATGGTTTGGCTATGGTTAACCATGTCTTCTTAAGACAAAAAGATAGCTACTTTATATCCTGTATCACATACATGTACTAGATAAGAAGAAAGGAAAGGGCATAGAACAAAAGAAATACACAAGATGAGTCATCCTGACCTTAAGAGCTTTTCTAGAAGTTTGACCTGGAGATTTCTATTACATTTCAATGACTGAACTCTGTCACATGCTCACTTCTTATTACATAGAAGACTGGGAAATGTATATCTTCCTTTAAAGTTGAGAAAATTGTTACACACAGAAAATCATAATTCTCTTACTATGAAAGAAAAATAGACTAATACATAGATGGAATACATTTTCCCAACAATTGTAAGGTTCAGTCATTCAAAAATATTTTGGGGGAACTACTACATGACAGGTACTTTTCTAGACAATGGGGACACAACAGTGAATAGGATACATGTTCTTTACATTAGGGCAACTCACCTAAACTCTATGGACCTAATTTTTCAAACCTAACAGGGTAATATAATGCCTGCTTTGCATGATTGTTATAAAATATATATAGGTTTTGCATATGTATGTATATATATATATATATACATACATACATATACACACAAATACATATATATATAAATAGTGATAATACAAATCTAAATAATGATAAATTGTAGTTGTACAATTTGTAAGTAACCTATACTTTTCCTATTGATTTGAAAAGCTGCCTTAATTCTATACTGAATTATAAATATCCTTTTTTCTTTTTTCCAGTTTTATTAAAATATAATTGACCTATAGCATCATATAAGTTTAAGGAATACAGTACAGTAATTTAATATATGAATATATTGCAAAATGATTACCATGATAACTTTGGTTAATAATCTATCACCTCACATAGTTACATTTTTTCTCTAGTGATAAGAACTTTTAGGGCTACTCTCTTAGAAACTTTCAAATATACAATATTGTATTGCTGGCTATAGTCATCATGTTGTACAGTACACCCTGGTAACTTCTTACAACTGGATGTTCATACATTTTCACCATCTCCACCCATTTCTCTCACCCCATCCATCCATGCTGGCAACTACCAATCTGTTCTCTGTTTCTCTAAGTTCGGTATTTCTGGTTCTGCTTATAAATGAGATCATGCAGAATTTGTCTTTCTCTGACATTTCGCTTAGCATCACATCCTCAATATTCATTCCTGTCATCATAAATGTCAGGTTCTTCTCTTCTGGCTGAATAATATTCCATATCTATCTATCTATCTATCTATTTATCTAGCATCTATCATTTATCATCATCTATCTATCATCTATCTATCTCCTATATTATCCAAACATCTGCTGATGAACACTTAGGTTTTCATGACTGGGCTATTGTAAATATTGCTGCTGTGATAATAGGGATGCAGAGATCACTTTGAGATATTGGTTTAATTTCCTTTGTATATACACCCAGAAGTAGAATGGCTGGATCATATGATAAGTTGATTTTTAATTTTTCAAAGCCCTCTATACTGTTTTCATGGTGCCTACACAAATTTACATGCCTAGTATGAGTGTACAGGGTACCCTCTTCCTCATTTCCTTGCCAGTATTATCTTTTGTCTTTTTCATAAGCTATTCTAGTAAGTGTGAAGTGATATCTCATTATGTTTTCATTTGCATTTCCCTCATGATGAGTGATAGCACTTTTTCATGTCTGATGGCCATTTGAATACTTTATTTGGAAAAATGACTACTTAGGACCTACATCTATTTCTAAATCAGTTAATCTCAGATTTTGTTTATTATTTTTCCTGTTTAATTGCATGAATATTTTATGTATTGTGGAAATAACCCCTTATCAGATATGTGGTTTATAAATATTTTCTCCCATTTCATAGGTTCCCTTTTTAATTCCACTGATTTTTTGTTCCTCTTTTTTCTTTTTTTTTTTTTTTGGTCACCTTTTTATCTTTATCTTTAAAAACTTTTTTTAAAATTCAATTTAGTTAAATTGAATGCTCAACATCACTTGGCATCAGGGAAGTTTTAGGGGTAGAATTTAATGATACATCATTACACCAGTGCCCATTACATCAAGTGCCCTCCTTAATGCCCATCACCCAATCACCCAATTACCCAATTCCCCCAACCTACTTCTCCTCCAGCCACCTTCAGTTTCTGTCCTATAGTTAAGAGTCCCATGGTTTGCTTTCTTCTCTATTTTTACCTTATTTTATTTTTCCATCCATTCCCTTATGTTCATCTGTTTTGTTTCTTTTTTTTTAACTTTTTTATTTTTTTATAAACATGTATTTTTATCCCCAGGGGTACAGGTCTGTGAATCGCCAGGTTTACACACTTCACAGCACTCACCAAAGCACATACCCTCCCCAATGTCCATAACCCCAACCCCCCTTCTCCCAACTCCCCTCCCCCCAGCAACTCTCAGTTGTTTCTTTTTTTAAAGATTTTATTTATTTGACACAGAGAGAGAGATCACAAGTAGGCAGAGAGGCAGGCAGAGGGGGAGGGGGAAGCAGGATCCCCACAGAGCAGAGAGCCCAATTTGGGGCTCGATCCTAGGACCCTGAGATCATGACTTGAGCTGAAGGCAGAGGCTTTAACCCACTGAGACACCCAGGCACCCTTGTTTCTTCTTCTTTTTTTAAAAAAAATATTTATTTATTTAACAGAAAGAGGGAGAAAGGGAGAGAGTATAAACACTGGGAGCAGCAGGCAAAGGGAGAGGGAAAAACAGACTCCCCACTGAACAGGGAGCCTGATGTGGGACTTAATCTCAGAACCCTGGGATCATGACCTGAGCTGAAGGTAACCACTTAACTAACTAAGCAACCCAGGTACCTTATCTATTTTATTTCTTAAATTCCACATATGAGTGAAGTCATATGATATTTGTCTTTCTCTGATTGACTTATTTTACTTAGCATAATATTCTATAGTTCCAACCACATCATTGCATTGCATTGCAAATAGCAAGATTTCACTCTTTTTTATGGTTGAATAGTATTCCACTATATATTATCCATTCATCTATCAATGGACATCTGGGCTCTTTCCATAGTTTGGCTATTGTGGACGTTGGTATTATAAGCATTGGGAAGCATGTGCTCCTCTGAATCACTATTTTTTTATCCTTTGGATAAATATGCAGTAATGCAATTACTGGGTCATAAGATAGCTCAATTTTTAACTTTTTGAGGAACTTCCATACTGTTTTCCAGAGTGCCTGCACCAATTTCCTTTTCCAGCAACAGTGTAAGAGGGTTCCCCTTTCTCTGCGTCCTTACCAACATCTGTTGTTTCCTGAGTTGTTAGTTTTAGCCATTCTGACTGATATGAGGTGGTATACCATTGTAGTTTTGATTTGTATTTCCCTGATGCCAAGTGATGTTGAGCATTTTTTCATGTGTCTTTTGGACATTCGTATGTCTTTTTTGGAGAAATATCTGTTCATGGCTTCTGCCCATTTCTTGACTGGATATTTTGGGGGGAGGAGTTGAGTTTGATAAGTTCTTTATAGATTTTGGATGCTAGTCTTTTATCTGATAAAACATTTGCAAATATCTTCTCCCTTTCCATAGATTGCCTTTTAGTTTTGTTGAGTGTTTCCTTTGTTGTGCAGAAGCTTTTGTTTAGATGAAGTCCCAATAGTTCATTTTTGCCTTTAGAGACATGTCTGGCAAGAAGTTGTTGCTGCCAAGGTCAAGGAGGTTACTGCCTGTGTTCTCCTCTAGGATTTTGATGGATTCCTGTCTCACATTGAGGTCTTTTATCTGTTTTGAATTTATTTTTGTGTATGGTGTAATAAAATGATCCAGTTTCATTCTTCTGCATATTGTTGTTTACCTTTCCCAACACCAATTTTTGAAGAGACTGCCTTTTTCACATTGGATATTCTTTCCTGCTTTGTTTAATATTAACTGGCCATATGATTCCATGTTCATTTCTTGGTTTTCTGTTCTATTCTATCAATCTATGTGTCTATTTTTGTGCCAGTACCACACTGTTCTGATCGCTATAGCTTTGTCAAATAACTTGAAGTCAGGAATTGTGATGCCTCCTTCTGCTTTTCTTTTTTAAGTAAGGTTGCTTTGCTTATTTGGGGACTTTTGGCGTTTCATACAAATTTCATTATTTTTCTAGGTCTATGAAAAATGCTGTTAATACTTTGATAGGGATTGCATAAAATATGTAGATTGCTTTGGGTAGAATAGACATTTTAAAAATAGTTGTCTTTGTAATCCATGAGCATTGAAAGTTTCCACTTCTTTGTGTCCTCTTCAATTTCTCTCATCAGTCTTCTCAAGCTTTCAGAATACAGGTCTTTTACCTCTTTGGTAAGGTTTATTCCTAGCTATGATACCTTTTTTAGTGCAATTGTAAATGGGATTGATTCCTTAATTTCTCTTTCCATTGCTTCACTACCAGTATACAGAAATGCAACAGATTTCTGGGTGCTAATTTTCTTTTCTTCAAATTTACTGAATCACTGCATTAGTTCTAGCAATTTTTTGTGGAGTCTTTTGGGTTTTCTATATAGAATATCATGTCAAGGGCGCCTGGGTGGCTCAGTGGTTTAGGCCTCTGCCTTCAGCTCAGGTGGTGGTCTCAGGGTCCTGGTATTGAGTCCCGCATTGGGCTCTCTGCTTGGCAGGAAGCCTGCTTCCTCTTCTCTTTCTGCCTGCCTCTCTGCCTACTTGTGATCTCTCTCTGTCAAATAAATAAATAAAATCTTAAAAAAAAAAGAAATCATGTCAAAGTATTACTTCTTCTTTGCTGATTTGGGTATCTTCTATTTCTTTTTGTTATCTATTTGCTAAGTCTAGGACTTCCGGTACTGTTAAATAACTGTGGTGAGAGTGACATGCCTGTCTTGTTCACGACTAAAGAAGAAATGCTCTTAGTTTTTCCCCATTTAGGATGACATTAGCTGTGAGTTTTTCATATATGGCCTTTATTACGTTGAAGTACATTCTTTGTAAACCTACTTTGTTGAGGGTTTTTATTATGAATTGATGCACTTTGTCAAATACTTTTTCTGTATCTACTGAAACATCATATGGTTTTTATCCTTAGTTGTATTAATCTGGTGTATCATGTTGATTGATTTGCGAATATTGAACCAAACTTACAGCCCATGAATATATCCCACTTTGTTGTGGTGAATGATTTTTTAAAAATGTATTTTGGATTCTGTTTGCAAGTATTTACTGAGAAAGTTTGCATCCATACTCATCAGGGATATTGGCTTACAGCTCTCTGTTTTAGAGGAGTTTTTATATGGTTTTGATATCAGGGTAATGCTGGCCTCATGGAATGAGTTTGGAAGCTTTCCTTCCTTTTCTGTTTTTGGAGCAGTTTAAGAAAAATAAGTATTATCTCTTCTTTAAATATTTGTTAAAATTCATGTGTGAAGCATACTGGCCCTGGACTTTTGTTTTTTTGTAAGTTTTTTGATTAACAGTTCAATTTCTTTGTCGGTTTTCAGTCTGTTCAAGTTTTCTATTTCTTTCTGTTTCAGTTTTGCTAGTTTACATGTTTCTAGGAATTTATCCAATTTCTAGCAATATATCCATTTTTTGCAGGTTCTCCTATTCATTGGCATACAGTTTTTCATAATATTGTTTAATCATTCTTTTTCTTTCTGTGGCTTTGCTTGTTATTTTTCCTCTCTCATTTGTGATTTTATTTATTTGGGTCCTTTCTCTTGTCTTTTGAATGAGCCTGGCAAAAGGTTTATCTATTTTCGTAAAATTTTCAAAGAACCAGCTCCTGGTTTCATTGATCATTTCTATTGGTTTTTTGTTTGTTTGTTTGTTTTTGTTTTGTTTTTGTTTCTGTTTTTATTTTAGTTTCCTTTTTTTAAGGTTTAGTTATTTGAGAGGGAGAGTGTGTGCTCACATGCTGGAGGAGGGCAGAGGGAAAGGGAGAGAGATAATCCTAAAACAGACTCCCCACTGAGGGCTGATTTCCCTTGTGGAGCTCAATACCAGGACCCTAAAATCATGACTTGAGTTGAAATCAAGAGTCAGACTCTTAAACAACTGAGCCACCCATGTTCCTATTTTTTTTTTTTTTTTACTTATAGAACTAAAAATCATTTATTTCTGCTCTAATCTTTATTTTTACTTCTTTTCTGTTTTGGCTTCAGGCTTCATTTCTTTTTCTTTTTCTAGCTCCTTTAGGTGTAAGGTTAGGTTTTTCATTTGAGATTTTTCTTGCATCTTGATGCAGGCCGTTACTGCTCTGTCCTTCCCACCTAGGATGGCTTTTGTTGAATTCCAAAAGTTTTGGACAGTTTTGGTTTTATTTTCATTTTTTCCAAGTATTTCTTATTACTTATTTGATTTCCTGGCGTTGACCCATTCAGTGTTTATTAGCATTTTGTTTAACCTCCATGTACTTGTGGTCTTTCCAGATTTTTTCTAATGGTTGATTTTAAGTTTCATAGCATTATTGTCAGAAAAGACGCATAGTGTGATTTCAATCTTTTTGTATTTGTTGAGGCCTGATTTGCAACCTAGTATGTCATCTAGTCCGGAGAAGGTTCCTTGTGCACTTGAAAAGTATATGTATTCTGCTGCTTTAGGATGGAATGTTTTTTTTTTAAGATTTTATTTATTTATTTGACAGAGAGAGATCACAAGTAGGCAGAGAGGCAGGCAGAGAGAGAGAGAGGAGGAAGCAGGCTCCCCGCTGAGCAGAGAGCCCGATGCGGGACTCGATCCCAGGACCCCGAGATCATGACCTGAGCCGAAGGCAGTGGCTTAACCCACTGAGCCATCCAGGCGCCCCGGGAAGGAATGTTTTGAATATATGTATTAAGTCCTTCTGGTCCAGGTTGTCATTAAAAGCCATTGTTTCCTTGTTGATTTTCTCCTTAGGTACTCTGTCCATTGAAGTGAGTGGGGTGTTCAAGTCCCCTACTATTATTGTATTATTATCAATGAGTTCCTTTTTTATTTGTTATTGATTGTTTTATATATTTGGGTGCTCCCATGTTGGGCGTATAAATATTTACATTTATTAGATATTCTTGCTGCATTGTCTCCTTTATTCTGATAAAGTATCCTGCTTTGCCTCTTGTTACAATGTTTGCTTTAAAGTCCAGTTTGTCTGAGATAAGTATGGCTGCTCTGGCTTTCTTTTGATATCCTTTTGCATGATAAATATTTCTTCATCATCTCACTTTCAATCTGCCATGTCTTTAGGTCTAAAGTGACTCTCTTGTAGGCATCATATAGATGAGTTTTGTTTTTTGTTGTTGTTTTGTTTTGTTTTAATCCATTCAGACAACCTATGTCTTTTGATTTGAGCATTTCATCCATTTGTATTCAGAATAATGATTGACAGATAAGCATTTAGTGCCATTTTATTACTTGTTTTGTTGTTGGTTCTGGAGATTTTCTTTTATCTTTTCTTGTCTTTATCACTTTTGATCTTCCTTTCCACTCAGAGTTCCCTTTAATATTTCTTGCAGAGATGATTTAGTGCTCAACAACACTTTTAGTTTTTATTTGTTTGGGAGACTCTTTATCTCTGCTTCTATTCTGAATGGTAGCCTTGCCAGATAGAGCATTGTAGGCTGTAGATGTTTTCTATTCAGCACTCTCTTCTGGCTTGCAAATTTTCTTTTTTTTTCTTTAATTTTTTATTTTTTATAAACATATATTTTTATCCCCAGGGGTACAGGTCTGTGAATCACCAGGTTTACACACTTCACAGCACTCACCAAAGCACATACCCTCCCCAATGTCCATAATCCCACCCCCTTCTCCCAAACCCCCTCCCCCCAGCAACCCTCAGTTTGTTTTGTGAGATTAAGAGTCACTTATGGTTTGTCTCCCTCCCAATTCCATCTTGTTTCATTGATTCTTCTTCTACCCACTTATGCCCCCATGTTGCATCACCACTTCCTCATATCAGGGAGATCATATGATAGTTTTCTTTCTCTGCTTGACTTATTTCGCTAAGCATGATACGCTCTAGTTCCATCCATGTTGTCGCAAATGGCAAGATTTCATTTCTTTTGATGGCTGCATAGTATTCCATTGTGTATATATACCACATCTTCTTGATCCATTCATCTGTGGATGGACATCTAGGTTCTTTCCATAGTTTGGCTATTGTGGACATTGCTGCTATAAACATTCGGGTGCACGTGCCCCTTTGGATCACTACGTTTGTATCTTTAGGGTAAATACCCAATAGTGCAATTGCTGGGTTATAGGGCAGTTCTATTTTCAACATTTTGAGGAACCTCCATGCTGTTTTCCAGAGTGGCTGCACCAGCTTGCATTCCCACCAACAGTGTAGGAGGGTTCCCCTTTCTCCGCATCCTCGCCAGCATCTGTCATTTCCTGACTTGTTGATTTTAGCCATTCTGACTGGTGTGAGGTGATATCTCATGTGGTTTTGATTTGTATTTCCCTGATGCCGAGTGATATGGAGCACTTTTTCATGTGTCTGTTGGCCATCTGGATGTCTTCTTTGCAGAAATGTCTGTTCATGTCCTCTGCCCATTTCTTGATTGGATTATTTGTTCTTTGGGTGTTGAGTTTGCTAAGTTCTTTATAGATTCTGGACACTAGTCCTTTATCTGATATGTCGTTTGCAAATATCTTCTCCCAGTCTGTCAGTTGTCTTTTGATTTTGTTAACTGTTTCCTTTGCTGTGCAAAAGCTTTTGATCTTGATGAAATCCCAATAGTTCATTTTTGCCCTTGCTTCCCTTGCCTTTGGCGTTGTTCCTCGAAGATGTTGCTGCGGCTGAGGTCGAAGAGGTTGCTGCCTGTGTTGTCCTCAAGGATTTGGATGGATTCCTTTCTCACATTGAGGTCCTTCATCCATGTTGAGTCTATTTCTGTGTGTGGTGTAAGGAAATATTCCAATTTCATTTTTCTGCATGTGGCTGTCCAATGTTCCCAGCACCATTTATTGAAGAGGCTGTCTTTTTTCCATTGGACATTCTTTCCTGCTTTGTCGAAGATTAGTTGACCATAGAGTTGAGGGTCTATTTCTGGGCTCTCTATTCTGTTCCATTGATCTATGTGTCTGTTTTTGTGCCAGTACCATGCTGTCTTGATGATGACAGCTTTGTAATAGAGCTTGAAGTCCGGAATTGTGATGCCACCAACGTTGGCTTTCTTTTTCAATATCCCTTTGGCTATTCGAGGTCTTTTCTGGTTCCATATAAATTTTAGAATTATTTGTTCCTTTTCTTTGAAAAAGATGAATGGTACTTTGATAGGAATTGCATTAAATGTGTAGATTGCTTTAGGTAGCATAGACATTTTCACAATATTTATTCTTCCAATCCAGGAGCATGGAACATTTTTCCATTTCTTTGTGTCTTCCTCAGTTTCTTTCATGAGTACTTTATAGTTTTCTGAGTATAGATTCTGTGTCTCTTTGGTTAGGTTTATTCCTAGTTATCTTATGGCTTTGGGTGCAATTGTAAATGGGATGAACTCCTTAATTTCTCTTTCTTCTGTCTTGCTGTTGGTATAGAGAAATGCAACTGATTTCTGTGCAATGATTTTATATCCTGACACTTTACTGAATTCCTGTATAAGTTCTAGCAGTTTTGGAGTGGAGTCTTTTGGGTTTTCCACATATAGTATCATATCATCTGCGAAGAGTGATAATTTGACTTCTTCTTTGCCGATTTGGATGCGTTTAATTTCCTTTTGTTGTCTGATTGTTGAGGCTAGGACCTCTAGTAGTATGTTGAATAGCAGTGGTGATAATGGACATCCCTGCCGTGTACCTGACCTTAGAGGAAAAGCTTTCAGTTTTTCTCCATTGAGAATGATATTTGTGGTGGTTTTTTCATAGATGGCTTGCAAATTTTCTATTGTGAAATCTGCAGCTAGCCTTATGGGTCTTCCTTGTAAGTGAGGGAGTTTGTCTTGCTGCTTTTAAGATTTTTTCTTTATCACCACATTTTGCAAATTTAATTATAATATGTCTCATTTTTGGCCTGCTTTTGTTGATTTTGATGGGATTTTTCTGTGTTTCTTGGATCTGGATGTCTGTTTCCTGCCTCAGATTAGGGAACATTTCAGTTATCATTTCCTCAAATAAATTTTCTGCACCATTTTCTCTCTTTTCTTCTCCTGGGACTCCTATAATAATGATTGTTATTATGTTTGATGGAGTCACTGGGCTCCTTAAGTGTATTCTTGTATTCCATAATTCTTTCTCTCTTTTGTTCAGCTTCATTTTTTCCCCCACTATTTTGTGTTCTATATCACTAATTCATTCCTCTGCTTCTTCCAGCCTATTGGTCATTGCATCAATCTTGTTTGCAATCTCATTTGTTTTCTTCACTTCTGATTGATTTTTTAAACTTTTTTTTTAAATTTCTGTGGTAAGGGTCTTTCTGATATCTTCTATTCTCTTCTCAAGCCCAGTGATTATCCTTATGACTGTTCCTTTAAGTTCTCCATCAGGTGTGTTACTTATATCTATTTCACTTAGATCTCTGGCCATAGTCTTAACTTATTCTTTCATCTGGGATAAATTTCTTTTCTTGGCATTTTGTCTAAGGCTCTGCCTTCTTCTACCATGTATTAGAAAAAACAGTTATGCTTTCTTCTTCTGAAGGGCAGAAAGAAGAGGCCATGTAATATCCAGGACCTGGTGCTTCAAAGAGTCTCTGATGTGTGCTGCATGTGCTCTGCTGTTGTGTTTTGGCTGCTCTACCCTTCAGGCCACTCATTCACAGAGGCTCTCCTTGTCTGTTGAGGGCAGTGTTTGTTCCTTGGTCAGAATGTAATGAGTTTTTGTTTGTTTGTTTGTTTTTAACATATTTGTTATTTTCAGGGGTACAAGTCTGTGACTCATTAGTCTTACACAATTCACAACGTTCAGCATAGCATATATCCTCCCCCAAGTTCATCACTCAGCCACCCCATCCCTCTCCTCCCCCCAGTTTTAACTAGCTGTACTCTGGTTTGCTTGTGAAATGAGACCTGATACTAGTTCCACTAGAACTGAGACATTGCGCATCTGTTTGGAAGATGTGGTGTGGATTGGATTTTGTGCTAGTTCTAGGGGAGGGGCCTGCCATGCTGGGACTGAAGCAAGCTTGACTGAGAAGGACAGCTCTTCCAGAGAGCAGGGTGTGTGGCTTGGCGTAAGCAAGTTAAGCAGCCAGTGTGTGCTCTGTGCTGCTATCAGCAAGTGGCTCTGGGTGTATGCTGAGGAGTGGGGAGTGGGAGAGAATGGTACTGATGAGGGAGCAGGAGGCTGGCTGAAGATAGAGCAAGAGCTGGTGCCTTGCACCCCCTCTCCACCTGCTCCCCTCCATATGTGTAGCATTCCTCAGGCACCCCTGACCGCCATAAAATGATAAATAGTTAACTTGCAGGGATCACAATCCTACAGAACAGGAATCTCCCTTGCTCTACAGATGTCCTAGAGATCTAAACAGGGAGGTTACCTTATCAATAGCACAAATTTCCAGAGGCAAATAACTCTCAGTTCCTGAAGCCCCAATGTCTCCCTCCCCACCATAAACTGGAGGAGGCTGAGGTAGAAGAGAATGTAAATGATAGCAGGATCATAACACCCCACCAAGAATCTCCCAACTATCTTGATGTTAATGGCTGACCTAAAGATGACATTGGTCAAGCCATAAGGGCAAGGCCTCCCCCCCCTCCCCCGGCACCTTATAGGCCCTCATTAACATGTGAAAATTCTGTTGAAACCTCCCATCCCTTCACCACCCCCCCCAAGCGCAAGGTATATAACATGCCTACCCTCACAACCCGGGGCAGCTGCATCTCCGCCTGCCCACGGGTCCTGTCCCCATCCTCTAATAAACCACCTTTTGCACCAGCGATGTCTTAAGAATTCTTTCTTTAGCCATCGGCTCCGAACCTCACCCCACCGAACCTGACTTAGGTTCTGGGATTTCATCATTTTTGGCGAGCCAGCCAGGAGATTTGTGAGTCTTTACATTTGGACTCTGAGCTTCGGTGCAAAATTGGTGAGTACTTTCTCTCCTTTTCCTTTACTCTCATTTCAGGGCTTTTCAAGGAGTATGGTCTTACTGGAACACTTACATGTCAATTGCTCAGGCTGTAATCCTCTAGTCCGTGGCTACCCTATGGGGAGGAGAGCGTCTGCCTTTTGGCTGTAAGTTAGTACCCTGGCCGGAAACTTCTGGGTTAGTACCCAGAAACTTGATGGCCTCTCTCTATTCCTGTTCTTATAGAAAGTTGTCTCTCTTGGGCACAGGACAGCCATCTAAGTCACCAGGACGGCTGCCAATCTTAAGACTCCCGTGTGAGGTTTCCTCCTGATTGATCTAATGTGATCCCCTCCACATCCCTGGTCTAGCCACTTCTGGCCACGAGACCTCCACTGGGAGCCGGCAGAAACCAGTACCCGATTGAATTAAAACGCAACTGGGGACCATTTCCTAAGGAAGTTGGCTGCAAGGGCCACATGTGTTGGAATGTCGCATAGACCGTGATGGATTTCAGTCTTTACTGTTTCTTGTCAGTGTCTCCTACAAACTGCCTAAAACTATGAAATTGGGTAATTTCCCCTTGCCAAAACTTCTCTAGCAATTTTTGTGGGTTAAAAATGACAGGACAGCACAACCTTTCGAGTTAGGATGGCATAGTTCCCTAGTCCATTCACCAGGCACCCATCTGCAGCCTAGGATGCGATGGGGAAGTGGAGGGACGCCGGCACCCCTCCAGGGCCTTTAACGGCAGAAATGCCTTCCTAGGGAAGGCATGATGGTGATCAATAGCGATATCTTGAGGGACGCCTCTGGTTGCTTTTGACACCTGAAACCTCTGACATACCCTGTGTGGGACGGCACCCAGGAGTTGGGGGAATTTATGGTAATGGACCTTCTTTACTTTTTAGGATCATGGGATCCTCCTCTTCTGTACCCAAGGACTCTCCCTTGGGATGCCTCTTAACCCACTGGAATCAATTCAAACTGCAAGTTTTAAGAAAGGAAAGTGATGACCTTCTTCTGTAATACTGAATGGCCTCACTACTTTTTAGGATACGGAGAAAAGTGGCCCATAAATGGGACTCTAAATTTTATGTCAATCTATCAGTTAGACCTCTTCTGCAGGGAAAAGGGCAAATGGATTGAAATTCCATATGTCCAAGCCTTTATGGCCCTAAATCAGGACCCAAACTTGCGGGCCTCTTGCAGAATGTGTCTAACCCTAGGCCAGGTTAGCGCCCCCCCCCCAGGATATATTGGATGATGACTGTCTAAACAGGCTGATTCCTCTCAACAAACCCGGGATGTTGAGGGAACTGCCAGACAGTCCCAAAGAAGAGAACACTGACTCTAATGCTATTCCTCCTCCTTATAAACCCCAAGAACCCTCTGCCCCTAGTCCCACTGGACATACTAGGAGTGGGATTCCCTATTTACCAGGAGCTCCATCTAAGTATGGGATGCATCCTCTTAGGGAAGTTGCCAGTGGAGAAGCAGGCACAATTAGGGTCCATGTCCCATTCTCCATGGCAGATCTGGCTCAGATAAAACAGCGTTTAGGACGGTATTCAGAAAACCCCTCTCAATTTATTGATGGTTTTCAGGAAGTATATATTATGTTCAATTTGACCTGGAAGGATATATATATATATATCATTTTAACTTGTTGTTGCACCCCTGAGGAAAAGAGACGAATCTGGGAGGGAGCACAGGAGTTCGCTGATGAACTGGCAATAAGAGACAGGAATCATTACCCAGTTGGAGGCATTGTTGTCCCTAACACTGAGCCGCATTGGAACTATCAGGAGGATAGTTCAGGGAGGGAAAAACGGGACCATATGACTACTTGTTTGATAGAAGGAATGAAAAAAGGATTTTCTAAACCTGTAAACTTTGACAAACTCCAGGAAGTTACACAGGGAATTGATGAAAATCCAGCCCTATTTCAGGGGCGACTGGTAGAGGCCATCTGTAAATACACTAATCTGGACCCAGCCTCACCTGAGGGAATAACCATACTGAACATGTATTTTATAAGTCAATTGGCACCTGGCATCCGCCAAAAATTAACTAAGATGGCTCTAGGTCCTCAGACTCCCACCCAGTGCCTATTAAAGGTAGCGACTGAAGTCTTTAACAATAGAGATGTGGCCTCAAGGCAAGAAAAGGACCGGAGGACTAAATTGCAGGGTAAGATACAGGCTCAAGTTATGGCTGCCGCTATTGCGGATTCCCCACAGCACCAGACTAACCAGGGGCCAAAGAAGGGGCTGGCAGCAGGAAAGGAACCAGGTAAGTCCCCATGCTATACGTGTGGCCAGATCGGACACTGGAGCAGAAAATGTCCGAACAGGCACTCTCCACCAGGGCCATGTCCTGTCTGTAAAGAAACAGGACATTGGAAGAGAGACTGCCCTCGTCTCCAGAGAGAGAGGGGGACAGGAGCTCACTTCCCCACCCAAGAGTCGACGCTGGAGGAGGAACTGGCATGAAGGGGCCATAAGGGTGGTCTGGCTCCCTTTGTCATCAAGATGACTGAGCCCCGGGTTACCCTGGACATAGGAGGTAAGTTTATCAATTTTCTTATTGATACTGGAGCCACTTACTCTGTCCTTATTCAGCACTCTGGCCCTACTTGTCCTTCTAGCCTTAAAATTGTTGGCATAGAGGGAGAAACTAAAAAATGCCATCAGACAATGCCTTTAACCTGTAAATATAGGAGTCAATTGGTAACTCATGTTTTTCTAGTCCTTCCGTCTTGTCCCACCCCATTACTTGGACGAGACTTAATGTATAAACTGGGTAGCCTATTTGCTCTTACCATAGAGGGGGGATGGCTTGTTCTCTTTGACGTCTGGAGAGCTTGATCCATACCCTACTATTCCTTCCAATGTCTGGAAGGAAGTAAACCCACAGGTCTGGGATTGTGATGTCCCAGGATGGGCTCTTACAGCCCAACCCGTCAAGGTGATCTTAAAGGACCCAGCCAATATACCTCATAAGAAACAGTATCCTCTAAAACCTGAGGCCAAAGCAGGGTTACAACCGCTTATTGACAAGTTTTTAAAACATGGTATACTAAAGCCTTGTCAATCTCCTTATAACACCCCAATTTTACCAGTAAAAAAATCGAATGGAGAGTATCGGATGGTACAAGATTTAAGAGCCATAAATGAGGCAATAATGCCTATTCATCCTATAGTGCCAAATTCGTATACTGTTCTCACCCATGTCCGTGGTGACGCCAACTGGTTTACTGTACTTGATTTAAAAGATGCCTTTTTCTACATCCCATTAAGTGAGGAAACACAGCCGCCATTTGCTTTTGAGTGGACTTCACCCTCAAGCTCACAGGCTGCTCAGTTAACCTGGACAGTCTTACCACAAGGATTTAAGAACAGTCCCCATCTACTTGGAGCTGTACTTAGCAAAGATCTCCATGATGTGTCCTTATCTGAGGGGACAATAATTCAATATGTAGATGACATTTTAATCTGTAGTCCCACAAAAGAGACATCTGATGAAAATTCTATAACTTTACTTAACTTTTTGGCAGATTGAGGGTATCATATATCCCCTAAAAAGGCACAAATTTCTCAACAAAAGGTATACTATTTGGGATATGAACTAACGCCTGGTCACCGTGTTCTATCTAGTGATGGAAAAAGGGCCATACTAGATCTCGAGCCTCCAACTACAAAAAAACAACTTCGCACTTTTCTAGGAATGGCAGGTTTTTGCCACCTGTGGATTCCTGGGTTTGGACTTTTAGCCAAACCATTATATGACTCAGTTAAAGGCCCCAATGAGGAACCTTTGTTATGGACTAAAGCTCAGCAGACAGCCTTTCAAACATTAAAAACTAAACTTCTGTCAGCTCCAGCTTTGGCACTACCGAATTTAGAGAAACCGTTTACTTTATATGTGGCAGAAAAGAAAGGCCAAGCCTTGGGAGTTCTCACCCAGAAATTAGGGAATGAAACAAGGCCGGTGGGCTACTTTTCAAAGTCACTTGACAATGTGGCCCAAGGGTGGCCAGCTTGTCTTCGAGCAGTGGCTGCCACCGCCCTCCTAGTAGAAGAAGCCTCAAAGCTCACGATGGGACAGTCCCTGACAGTGATGACTCCGCATCAGGTCCAGAGTCTTAGAAACCAAGGGTCACCAATGGATGACAGGAGGCCGCCTTACTAAATACCAGACTATGCTCTTAGATATGCCTGAAGTAGTACTTAAAACCTGTCAAACTTTAAACCCAGCGTCTCTGATGCCTGTACCTGACCATCCTGCTTCCGTAGAACATAACTGCTCATAGATTGTTGACCTTGTCTATTCAAGCAGGCTGGATTTAAAGGACTCCCCTATTGAAAATGCGGATGATAACTGGTTTACTGATGGCAGCAGCTTTATGGATAAGGGAGAACAAAGGGCCGGGTATGCTATAGTTAGTTTGGTTGAAACAATCGAGGCAAAACCCCTTCCAGTAAATACTTCTGCCCAAAAAGCGGAAATAGTAGCACTTACTCGTGCCCTTCAATTGGCAGAAGTTCTCAGAATTAACATTTATACTGACTCCAAATATGCTTTTCTGGTACTACATGCCCGTGGAGCTATTTGGAAGGAAAGGGGATTGCTATCAAGCCATAACTCCCCAATCAAATATGGACCTGAGATCATAGCCCTTCTTGTGGCTGTACACTTGCCTAAGGGGGTAGCGGTGATTCACATCAAAGGACATCAAAAGGATATGACCTTAGAATCTAAAGGAAACAATCTAGCAGACCATGCAGCCAAAGAGGCAGCAAAGGGTAAACAGATATTAAGCCTTATACCAGTCTTGACTCCAATGGAGTCCATAACTCCAGTCTATTCAGACCAAGAAATTCATATTGCTCAGGAGCGAGGGTATACTAAAAATGCACAAGACTGGCTTGTTAACAATGAGGGAAAATTCTTTATGCCTAAGATTAGCCAATGGAAAATAATACAGGGCTTGCACCAGCCTACTCATTTGGGCAAAGATGCCTTAAAACATTTAATCAAAAATATATTTGATGGAGTAAATTTAACAACCACAATAAAACAGGTGTGTCAATCCTGTAGTATCTGTGCCCAAGTAAATCCGGAGGGTGCACCTCGCCCCCCACCTCTCTTAAAACCAGTCCAGAGGCGTGGATCCTATCCAGGAGAGGACTGGCAACTTGATATCACACAAATGCCACCTTGCAAAGGCTATAGATATCTATTAGTATTTGTTGATACCTTCACTGGATAGGTTGAGGCCTTTCCATGTAAAACTGAAAGGGCCGTAGAAGTAACTAAGGTTTTCTTGCGAGAAATTATCCCTAGATTTGGCCTTCCTCAATCTCTTCAAAGTGATAATGGTCCTTCTTTTACTGCTCGGATAACTCAACAAATAGCCCAAGCCTTAAAAATTAAATATATCTTACATTCAGCCTGGCATCCACAGTCCTCCAGAAAGGTAGAGAAAGCTAATCATACTTTAAAATGTCATCTTACTAAACTTAGTCTAGAAACCCAGGAAAATTGGGTTACTCTCCTACCAATAGGACTTCTCAGGATGAGAACTGCCTCAAAACAACCTATAGGACTCAGCCCTTTTGAGTTAGTTTATGGAAGACCATTTCTTTCTGTAGATCTGCTATTAGATAAATATTTTTAATGCCTTACTAAATTATTCACTGGAAGCTGGTTTAATTCATAAGTTACTCAATGAGTATGCTAATCGTATTCTCCCCAAACCTGATTTAACTATAACTGAAAACCCACCCCGTGTAAATCCTGGAGACATGGTTTATTTAAAAAATTGGAAGTCAGATATAACCAAAAACTTACATCCAAAATGGAAAGGTCCATATCGGGTCATACTATGTACTCCCACTGCGGTAAAACTAGAAGGACACTCTTCACGGGTCCATATATCTAGAATAAAATCTGTACCTCCTCCACAGGAACCGAGTAAACAAACCAACGTGACTTCTTACTCCTGTGAGCCCATAGAAGACCTCGAACTTTTCTTCAAACAAAAATGAAGGTTATATATATTCTCTTTATCTTCCTTTCGTCTGTCTTAGCTGACAATTCCTTTCTACAGTGGGCACAGCATTTTGCTGAACTACATAATCAGACAGATTGCTGGATATGTGGAAGTTTGCCTATTTCAAGTACGTCTGGATTACCCTGGTGGGTTTCCCCTTTACAGGGCACTGATTGGCATTCTCTGCAAAATTATATTTCAGATATGGTAGATGGAGACAGTACATTCCGGGATAAATCTATTACTAATCAAAATGTTTCTTCCTGGCCCATGATCAGTAAAACATGGGATTCACCAGGACATAATCAAACTTTTTCATATTCTCAAACTATTAAAATCCTAACTGACCTTACAAGCTCACAAGGTGATGCTCACCGGCTAGGGCCTAAGTTACGAAACCCTCCTTATCGCTATACTAAGGATGGTATATATAAAATCTGGGATACATATCTGTGGCTTACACCCACAATTGGATGGCTCAGTCAAAAGACAGTTTTATGCTGGGAACAAAAGAATCATACGAGTGGTACTTGGGCAAATAACACACGATATCTGGGATGGCTATCACTAGAAATGTATTCCCAAGTAATAGTACTCCAGGCTACTGACTGGTTTGCTGACTGGGTAAGGCAACCTGGCATTAGATGGCCAGCTCCAAATGGAACCCACTGGATATGTGGAACCAACCTGTGGCACTGGCTTCCTTCCTCCAGGATGGATAGGTCGCTGTACTTTAGGATTTGCCTGGATTCATGGGCGCATTACTAAAACCATTACAGCTCCAGCTAATCTCCCCAGTTTAAAACAAAGATGGACGCGATCTGTTTTTAAATGATCACTTAGCATCCATTTTTGTTCCATCTGCGGGACTAGAGGATGTCATGTGGCATGTAGAAGCCCTTAATAAATATACTACAAAAGCACTCAATGATTCACTAAATAGCATCTCCCTCCGTAATACCAAAGTCTCACAAATACGCAAGGCAGTCCTACAAAATAGGATGGCCTCAGATGTCCTGACAGCAGCCCAGGGTGGCACATGCGCAATTATCAAAACAGAATGTTGCATGTACATCCCAGACTATCACAAAAATGTCACAGGATTAATAAAGGATATGAATGCCCAGATTAAGGCTCTACAAGATCCTTCTTTCTCTCTTAGTGATTGGTTAAGTTCCTGGCTTGGAGGAGGGCTATGGCTGCTCCTTTCGGGCTTCTCCAGGAGCAGCACAGTGCCCTCCAGGCTAATACCAGCAAAGCCCATTCTCATTTAAAACTCTAGGCCTTAAGCCCTGCTGGTTGTAAGGACTCCAAGAATTCAGCTCCTTTCACTTTCCAAGCCAACTGCTTTGGGAGAAATGCTGTCCAGGTGCATTGGCCAGTATGTTCCCCTATCTCTTGCCCTTTTTCTCCCCAACTGCTTCCTCCCCTCTGCATCACCAGCAGTCCCTGTATGTCCTACCTCCTATGTGGCCTCTTCTCTCCCTTAGGTTGTGGAGTTTGTTCTGCCAGTGTTCAGACTGAATTTGAGGGGTATTCAGGATGAGTTTATCGTTATTTAGTGGTGTTCATGGAAGAGATGGGCCTGTGGACCTCCTACTTCACTACCATCTTCTTGAATCTGATTATTTGCTTTCACTAAAAAACCTTCTCATTTAGACATAGTCCCACTTAATTATTTGTGCTTTTATTGCTTGCCCTTTAGGTGTCATATCCAAAAATAATTTCTAAGGCCAATATCAAAGATGTGTTCTCTTATGGTTTTATTTTTGTTGTTGTTATTATTGTTAGAAATTTTATGATCTCAGGTCATACCTATAGTCTTTAACATATTTCAAGTTAATTTTTGTGAGCATAAATAATGGTCCAGTTTCATGCTTTTGCATGTAAACATACAATTTCCCCCATACCATTTATAGAAGAAATGATCTTTGGAGTGCCTGGGTCTGAGCCACCCAGGCTCAGATCCAAAGCTGATCTGCCTTCAGCTCAGATCATGATTGTAGGGTCCTTCACAGCACTCACCAAAGCACATACCCTCCCCAGGGTCCTGGGATCAAGTCCCACTCTGGGCTCTCTGTTCAGCAGGGACGCTGCTCCCCCTCCCCCACAACCTGTCTGCCTACTTGTGATCTCTCTCTGTCAAATAAATAAATAAAATCTTTTAAAAAAAGAAAAAATGATCTTTCCACCATTAAATGTTCTTGAAGCCTTTGTCAAATATTAGTTGAACAGATGTGCATGAGTTTATTTGTGGACTCTTGATTCTCTTCCATGTATCTATTTTATGCAAATAGTATACTGTTTTGATTACTATAGATTTATAGTATAGTTTAAAATCAGGAAGCATAATGCCTCCTTCTTTGTTCTTCTTTCTCAATATTCTGTTCACAATCTTCTGTGGTTTCATGTAAATTTTAGGATTGTTTTCTATTTTTATAAAAAATTACTTGAATCTTACAAGGTTGGCATTCAATGTGCAGATAACTGGGTAGTAGTTAACAATAGTAATTAACAATATTAATTCTATAAGCCATGAGCATGATATATCCTTTATTTATGTCTTGTTTAAATTCTTTCACCAATGTCAGTTTTCAGTGCAGAGTTCTTTCACTCCTTGGGTTAAATTTATTCCTAAAGAATTTTCTTTTTGAAGCTATTATAAATGGGATTGTTCTCTTTATTTCTTTTTAAGATAATTTGTTGTTAGTATATGGAAACATTATTGATTTTTTTAATGTTGATTTTATATCCCGCAACTTTATGGCATTTATTGATAAGATCTAAAAGTTTTGGTGGAATATTTAGGATTTTCAATATATAAATCATGTCATCTGTAAACAAAGTTAATTTTACTTCTTCCTTTGTGATTTAGATGCTTTTTGTTTCTTGTTTTTATCTTATTGCTCTGGCTAGGACATCCAGTACTATTATAATTTAGAGTGGTGTGAGTGGCCACTCATATCTTGTTCTTGATCTCTTAAGTGGAAAATTTTTCGACTTTTCACCATGAAGTATTATATTAGCTGTGGGTTTGTCATATTTAGCCTTCATTGTGTTAAGGTACATTCCTTCTGTACTTAATTTATTGAGAGTTTTATTAGGAATGCATGTGGAATTTTGTCAAATGCTCTTTCTTCCTCTGTATAGGTGGTAATTTGATTTTTTTAACCCTGACCTGAAGGTCTTTTTAAGATTGAGGTATAATTAAAATATAACATTATATTAGTTTCAGGTACACAACATAATGGTTGAATATCTGCCTACACTGCTAAATAATCACAACAATAAGCCTAGTAATTATTTTTCACCAGAAAAAGTTTTAATTTTTTTGTGATGAGAAATTTTAGGATTTACTCTCTTGGCAACTTTCAAATATGCACTACAATGTTATTGACTACAGTTACTGTGTTGTACATTACATCTCCATAACATGTATTTTATATTGGAAAGATTTTACTTCTTGACCCCCTTTACCCATTTCACCCAACCCAAAGCCCTCTCCACTCTAACACCCACAGTTCTGTCCTATCCGTGAATTTTGTTTTGGTTTTAGATTTCTCATATAAGTGAAATATGGTGTTTGTTTTTTCTCTGTCTGACTTATTTCACTTACCATAATTCCCTCAAGGTCCATTAGTGTTGTCACAAATGTCAAGATTTCATTTTTTTTAATGGCTGAATACTATTACATTGCATTTATATATCACATCTTTGTTATCCATTTATCCATTGATAGACACTTAGGTTATTTCCAAATCTTGGATATTGTAAATAATATTACAATGAACATAAGGGTGTATATATCTTTCAGAAGTAGTGTTTTCATTTTTTTTTCATATAAAAGCTAAGTAGTAGAATTGTTGGATAAGATGGTAGTTCCATTTTTAATTTTGTGGAGAAACTCCGTATTGTTTTAAATAGTGGTTGCACCAATTTATTTAATTTTTTAAATTTTTTCAATTTATTTATTTTCAGAAAAACAGTATTCATTATTTTTTCACCACACCCAGTGCTCCATGCAATCCGTGCCCTCTATAATAACCAAGACAAGGTACCACAACCTCCCACCCACCCGCCACTTCAAACCCCTTCAGATTGTTTCAGAGTCCGTAGTCTCTTGTGATTCACCTCCCCTTCCAATTTACCCCAACTCCCTTCTCTTTCTTTCTTTTTTTTTACATTTTTTAATTAATTAATTATTTATTTTTTATTTTTTATAAACATATATTTTTATCCCCAGGGGTACAGGTCTGTGAATCACCAGGTTTACACACTTCACAGCACTCACCAAAGCACATACCCTCCCCAATATCCATAATCCCACCCCCTTCCACCAAACCCCCTCCCCCCAGCAACCCTCAGTTTGTTTTGTGAGATTAAGAGTCACATATAGTTTGTCTCCCTCCCAATCCCATCTTGTTTCATTGATTCTTCTTCTACCCACTTAAGCCCCCATGTTGCATCACCACTTCCTCATATCAGGGAGATCATATGATAGTTTTCTTTCTCTGCTTGACTTATTTCACTAAGCATGATACGCTCTAGTTCCATCCATGTTGTTGCAAATGGCAAGATTTCATTTCTTTTGATGGCTGCATAGTATTCCATTGTGTATATATACCACATCTTCTTGATCCATTCATCTGTGGATGGACATCTAGGTTCTTTCCATAGTTTGGCTATTGTGGACATTGCTGCTATAAACATTCGGGTGCACGTGCCCCTTTGGATCACTACGTTTGTATCTTTAAGGAAAATACCCAATAGTGCAATTGCTGGGTCATAGGGCAGTTCTATTTTCAACATTTTGAGGAACCTCCATGCTGTTTTCCAGAGTGGCTGCACCAGCTTGCATTCCCACCAACAGTGTAGGAGGGTTCCCCTTTCTCCGCATCCTCGCCAGCATCTGTCATTTCCTGACTTGTTGATTTTAGCCATTCTGACTGGTGTGAGGTGATATCTCATGTGGTTTTGATTTGTATTTCCCTGATGCCGAGTGATATGGAGCACTTTTTCATGTGTCTGTTGGCCATCTGGATGTCTTCTTTGCAGAAATGTCTGTTCATGTCCTCTGCCCATTTCTTGATTGGATTATTTGTTCTTTGGGTGTTGAGTTTGCTAAGTTCTTTATAGATTCTGGACACTAGTCCTTTATCTGATATGTCGTTTGCAAATATCTTCTCCCAGTCTGTCAGTTGTCTTTTGATTTTGTTAACTGTTTCCTTTGCTGTGCAAAAGCTTTTGATCTTGATGAAATCCCAATAGTTCATTTTTGCCCTTGCTTCCCTTGCCTTTGGCGTTGTTCCTCGAAGATGTTGCTGCGGCTGAGGTCGAAGAGGTTGCTGCCTGTGTTGTCCTCAAGGATTTGGATGGATTCCTTTCTCACATTGAGGTCCTTCATCCATGTTGAGTCTATTTCTGTGTGTGGTGTAAGGAAATATTCCAATTTCATTTTTCTGCATGTGGCTGTCCAATGTTCCCAGCACCATTTATTGAAGAGGCTGTCTTTTTTCCATTGGACATTCTTTCCTGCTTTGTCGAAGATTAGTTGACCATAGAGTTGAGGGTCTATTTCTGGGCTCTCTATTCTGTTCCATTGATCTATGTGTCTGTTTTTGTGCCAGTACCATGCTGTCTTGATGATGACAGCTTTGTAATAGAGCTTGAAGTCCGGAATTGTGATGCCACCAACGTTGGCTTTCTTTTTCAATATCCCTTTGGCTATTCGAGGTCTTTTCTGGTTCCATATAAATTTTAGAATTATTTGTTCCTTTTCTTTGAAAAAGATGAATGGTACTTTGATAGGAATTGCATTAAATGTGTAGATTGCTTTAGGTAGCATAGACATTTTCACAATATTTATTCTTCCAATCCAAGAGCATGGAACATTTTTCCATTTCTTTGTGTCTTCCTCAGTTTCTTTCATGAGTACTTTATAGTTTTCTGAGTATATATTCTGTGCCTCTTTGTTTAGGTTTATTCCTAGGTATCTTATGGCTTTGGGTGCAATTGTAAATGGGATGAACTCCTTAATTTCTCTTTCTTCTGTCTTGCTGTTGGTATAGAGAAATGCAACTGATTTCTGTGCATTGATTTTATATCCTGACACTTTAATGAATTCCTGTATAAATTCTAGCAGTTTTGGAGTGGAGTCTTTTGGGTTTTCCACATATAGTATCATATCATCTGCAAAGAGTGATAATTTGACTTCTTCTTTGCCGATTTGGATGCGTTTAATTTCCTTTTGTTGTCTGATTGCTGAGGCTAGGACCTCTAGTAGTATGTTGAATAGCACTGGTGATAATGGACATCCCTGCCGTGTACCTGACCTTAGAGGAAAAGCTTTCAGTTTTTCTCCATTGAGAATGATATTTGTGGTGGGTTTTTCATAGATGGCTTAGATGATATTGAGGTATGTGCCCTCTATCCCTACACTTTGAAGAGTTTGATCAGGAAGGGATGCTGTACTTTGTCAAATGCTTTTTCAGCATCTATTGAGAGTATCATATGGTTCTTGTTCTTTCTTTTATTGATGTGTTGTATCACATTGACTGATTTGCGGATGTTGAACCAACCTTGCAGCCCTGGAATAAATCCCACTTGGTCGTGGTGAATAATCCTTTTAATATACTGTTGAATCCTATTGGCTAGTATTTTGTTGAGTATTTTCGCATCTGTGTTCATCAAGGATATTGGTCTATAGCTCTCTTTTTTGGTGGGATCCTTGTCTGGTTTTGGGATCAAGGTGATGCTGGCCTCATAAAATGAGTTTGGAAGTTTTCCTTCCATTTCTTTTTTTGGAAGAGTTTCAGGAGAATAGGAATTAGTACTTCTTAAATGTTTGGTAGAATTTCCCCGGGAATGGGGCGCCTGAGTGGCTCAGTGGTTTTGGCCACTGCCTTCGGCTCGGGTCATGATCTCAGGGTCCTGGGATCGAGCCCCGCATCGGGCTCCCTGCTCCGCAGGAAGCCTGCTTCCCTCTCTCTCTCTCTCTCTCTCTCTCTGCCTGCCTCTCTGTTTACTTGTGGTCTCTGTCTGTCAAATAAATAAATAAAATCTTTACAAAAAAAAAAAGAATTCCCCCGGGAAGCAGTCTGGCCCTGGGCTTTTGTTTTTGGAGATTTTTAATGACTGTTTCAATCTCCTTACTGGTTATGGGTCTGTTCAGGCTTTCTATTTCTTCCTGGTTCAGTTGTGGTAGTTTATATGTTTCTAGGAATGCATCCATTTCTTCCAGATTGTCAAATTTATTGGCGTAGAGTTGCTCATAGTATGTTCTTATAATAGTTTGTATTTCTTTGGTGTTGTGATCTCTCCTCTTTCATTCATGATTTTATTTATTTGGGTCCTTTCTCTTTTCTTTTTGATAAGTCGGGCCAGGGGTTTATCAATTTTATTAATTCTTTCAAAGAACCAGCTCCTAGTTTCGTTTATTTGTTCTATTGTTTTTTTTTGTTTCTATTTCTTTGCTTTCTGCTCTGATCTTTATGATTTCTCTTCTCCTGCTGGGCTTAGGGTTTCTTTCTTGTTCTTTCTCCAGCTCCTTTAGGTGTAGGGTTAGGTTGTGTACCTGAGACCTTTCTTGTTTCTTGAGAAAGGCTTGTACCGCTATATATTTTCCTCTCAGGACTGCCTTTGTTGTGTCCCACAGATTTTGAACCATTGTATTTTCATTATCATTTGTTTCCATGATTTTTTTCAATTCTTCTTTAATTTCCCGGTTGACCCATTCATTCTTTAGAAGGAAGCTGTTTAGTCTCCATGTATTTGGGTTCTTTCCAAACTCCTTTGGTGGTTGAGTTCTAGCTTTAGAGCATTGTAGTCTGAAAATATGCAGGTAATGATCCCAATCTTTTGATACCGGTTGAGTCCTGATTTAGGACCGAGGATGTGATCTATTCTGGAGAATGTTCCATGTGCACTAGAGAAGAATGTGTATTCTGTTGCTTTGGGATAAATGTTCTGAATATATCTGTGATGTCCATCTGGTCCAGTGTGTCGTTTAAGGCCTTTATTTATTTGCTGATCTTTTGCTTGGATGATCTGTCCATTTCAGTGAGGGGAGTGTTAAAGTCCCCTACTATTATTGTACTATTGTTTATGTGTTTCTTTGATTTTGTTATTAATTGGTTTCTATAGTTGGCTGCTCCCACGTTGGGGGCATAGTTATTTAAAATTGTTAAATCTTCTTGTTGGACAGACCCTTTGAGTATGATATAGTGTCCTTCCTCATCTCTTATTATAGTCTTTGGCTTAAAATCTAATGGATCTGATATAAGGATTGCCACTCCTGCTTTCTTCTGATGTCCATTAGCATGGTAAATTCTTTTCCACCCCCTTACTTTAAATCTGGAGGTGTTTTGGGGCTTAAAATGAGTTTCTTGGAGGCAACATATACATGGGTTTTGTTTTTTTATCCATTCTGATACCCTGTGTCTTTTGACAGCGGCATTTTGCCCATTAACATTCAGGGTAACTATTAAGAGATATGAATTTAGTGCCATTGTATTGCCTGTAAGCTGACTGTTACTGTATATGGTCTAGGTTCTTTTCTGATCTACCACTTGTAGGCTCTCTCTTTGCTTAGAGGACCCCTTTCAATATTTCCTGTAGAGCTGGTTTGGTGTTTGCAAATTCTTTCAGTTGTTGTTTGTCCTGGAAGCTTTTAATCTCTCCTTCTATTTTCAATGATAGCCTAGCTGGATATAGTATTCTTGGCTGCATGTTTTTCTCGTTTACTGCTCTGAAAATATCATGCCAGCTCTTTCTGGCCTGCCAGGTCTCTGTGGATAAGTCAGCTGCCAATCTAATATTTTTACCATTGTATGTTACAGACTTCTTTTCCCGGGCTGCTTTCAGGATTTTCTCTTTGTCACTGAGGCTTGTAAATTTTACAATTAGGTGACGAGGTGTCGGCCTATTCTTATTGATTTTGAGGGGCGTTCTCTTAATCTCCTGAATTTTGATGCTCGTTCCCTTTGCCATATTGGGGAAATTCTCCCCAATAATTCTCTCCAGTATACCTTCTGCTCCCCTCTATCTTTCTTCTTCTTCTGGAATCCCAATTATTCTAATGTTGTTTCATCTTATGGTGTCACTTATCTCTCGAATTCTCCCCTCGTGGTCCAGTAGCTGTTTGTCCCTCTTTTGCTCATCTTCTTTATTCTCTGTCATTTGGTCTTCTATATCACTAATTCTTTCTTCTGCCTCATTTATCCTAGCAGTGAGAGCCTCCATTTTTGATTGCACCTCATTAATAGCTTTCTTGATTTCAACTTGGTTAGATTTTAGTTCTTTTATTTCTCCAGAAAGGGCTTTTATATCTCTCGAAAGGGTTTCTCTAATATCTTCCATGCCTTTTTCAAGCCCGGCTAGAACCTTGAGAATTGTCATTCTGAAATCTAGATCTGACATATTACCAATGTCTGTATTGATTAGGTCCCTAGCCTTCGGTACTGCCTCTTGTTCTTTTTTTTTGTGTTGAATTTTTCCGTCTTGTCTTTTTGTCCAGATAAGAGTATATGAAGGAGCAAGGAAAATACTAAAAGGGTGGCAACAACCCCTGGAAAATATGCTTTAACCAAATTAGAAGAGATCCCAAATCGTGAGGGGAGAGAAAAGGGATAGAAAGAGGTTCAAAAAGGAAGAAAGAAAAAAAAGAAAAAAGACGAAAAAACAAAAGAATTAGAAAAAAAAAGAAAAGAAATAAGAAAAATATAATAAAGAAAAAATATATATTGGATAAAGTAGTTAAAAAACGTTAAAAAAGAAAAAGGTAAAAGTTAAAAAAAAATTTACCAGAAGGCGAGAAAAAAAACAAAAATTGAAAAAGAAAAAAATTAAATTAACTGCAAGACTAAAAAAAATCACAAGGAAAATGCCATGAGTTCCGTGCTTTGCTTTCTCCTCCTCTGGAATTCTGCTGCTCTCCTTGGTATTGAAACCGCACTCCTTGGTAGGTGAACTTGGTTTGGGCTGGATTTCTTGTTGATCTTCTGGGGGAGGGGCCTGTTGTAGTAATTCTCATGTGTCTTTGCCCCAGGCGGAATTGTACTGCCCTTACCAGGGGCCGGGTTAAGTAATCCGCTCGGGTTTGCTTTCAGGAGCTTTTGTTCCCTGAGCACTTTCCGTAGAGTTCCAGAGGACGGGAATAGAAATGGCAGCCTCCTGGTCTGCGGCCCGGAGGAGCTGAGAGCCCAGGGCCTCACTCCTCAGTGTGCCCTCAGAGAACAGCGCCCAGTTACTCCCGTCTGCCTGACCTCCGGCCACGCTCCGAGCTCACCGAGCCTGCGACCGGTTCAAGGTAACACCGAGCTGTGAGCTTACTGTCGGCTCTGTCTCTGTAGCCGGCTTTCCCGTTCCAATACCTGCAAGCTCTGCGACACTCAGACACCCCCGATCCTTCTGTGACCCTGCGGGACCTGAGGCCATGCTGACCCCGCGTGGGCTTCGCCCCGGTTTAGTCTCTGGAGCGATGTCCCTCAGCGGAACAGACTTTTAAAAGTCCTGATTTTATGCACCATGGCTCCGCCACTTGCCAGGAGCCGGCCCCTCCCCCTGGGGTCTATCTTCCCGTCGCTTTGGATTCACTTCTCCGCCAGTCCTACCTTTCAGAAAGTGGTTGTTTTTCTGTTTCCAGAATTGCTGTTCTTCTTCTCTTCGATCTGCCGATGGGTTTTCAGGTGTTTGCAAACTTTAGATAAGCTATCTAGCTGATCTCCGGCTAGCTGAAGCAGTCTCAGCCTGCCACTTCTCCGCCATCTTGACTCCTCCCCCTCTGGTTGCACCAATTTAAATTCCAACTAACAATGCATGAGAGTCCCCTTTTCTCCACATTTCAGCTAACACTCATTATTTCTGGTCTTTTTGATACTAGCCATTCTAACAGATGTGAGGTGGTATCTTGTGAATTTGATTTTCATTTCCCTGATAATTAGTGATTTGGAGTATTTTTTCATAGGCCTGTTGGTCATCTATATGTCTTATTTGCCAAAAAGAAATCTATTCAGGTCCTCTGACAATTTTTCAATCAGTTTTTTTTTTTTTTGCTATTGAATTCTGTGAGTTCTTTATATATTATCTTCATTAATCCTTTACCAGATATGACTTGCAAATATTTTCTTTCATTCAGTAGGTTTCTATTTTTTTTTCTTTAAATATTTTTAATTTGACAGAATAGAGCAAGCAAGCACAAGCAGGGGAAGTGGCAGAGGGAAAACGAGAATCAGGTTTCTTGCTGAGCAGTGAGCCCCATGTGTGGCTTTATGCGGGGCTTGATGTGGGCTCAATCCCAGGATCCTGGGATTATAACCTGAGCAGAGGCAGATGCTTAACTCACTAAGTCACCCTGGTAGCCCATCATTCAGTAGATTTCTTTATCATTTTACTTGATGCTTTCCTTTGCTGAACAGAAGCTTTTCAGTTTGATATAATCCCTTTTGTTTATTTGTGTGCATTTGTGGGTTTTGTTTTGTTTTGCCTTTCTTTTAGGTCAGGTATAAGTTGCCAGAACCAATGTCAAGGAGCTTATTGTGTGTATTTTATTCTAGGAGTTTTAGATTTTTAGGTCTTCCTTTTAAGTCTAAAACAGTTGAGTTCATTGTGTATGATGTAAGATAATAGTCTAGTTTCATTCTTTTGCCTGAGGCTGTCTAGTTTCTCCAACAACATTTACTGAAGAGATTATACTTTCCCCATTGTATATACATAGATTTTTTTGTCATGAAATTCAAGTGAGTTTATTTCGGAACTTTCTATTTCCTCCATTGATTTTTGTGTCTGTTTCTTGACAATACCATACTGTTTTAGTTACTATACCCTGTAATACAGTTTTAAATAAAGAATGTGATGCCTCCAGTTTTGTTCTTCTTTCTCAACATTGTTTTGGGTATTCGTGATGTTTATCAGATACATGCAAATTTTAAGATTGTATGCTATTTCTGTGTAAAAATGTCATTGAAATTTTGATAAGGGACAGTAGATGGAACCTAGACTCAAATGGTCCAAAATACGGGATACAACAGCTGGACAGCCTCACAGAACTTTGGAATGTAAGGAGGAGGGCAATAGCTGTGGCAGAAGTACTGGGCAAGCAGAAGATGGCCAAGGAAAGGTCCCTTAAAAAGTCCTTTCAAGACAGTATTGAAGACATAAAGAAATGGATGAAAGAGAATAGGAATAAAAATTTTCCAGAGATGGCAAACGTAAGTCTTTTGTGACTGCACCATGCCAAATAGTCTCTAACACTTCTAGACTGCAAAAACAAAACAAAACAAAACAAACTACCAAGATAACAACAGAATGTTAATTTTAACTTTGGAAAATGAAAAATCCAAATTGAGAGTAGCCCAAGATATCATCCTCCAACTGAGGAAAGAATGTTACTACCTCACATGTCAGCTACATGCATTGAAAGAAAAACTTCACACCAAACAGAAGAAACTGTTCAAAACTAGGAAATATGTCCCTCTGGAATGGACTCCAATAGTGACAATAACTCGGGGCATTTATTTGTAAGGATATACCACAAGTTCCTCTTTAGGAAGCTCAATTTCCAGGACAAAGAGAATCATTCCAAATAAAAGAGCAAATACCTATTTTTCAAGATAGACTGGGATTTGATTTAGATTCAGATGAAGATAAATCTGCTGATAATGTCTTACCTAGATCTATATCTGTTTATCAAAGTTTAAAGAAACATTTTAACAATCTATGTCAGTTCAATACCTTGGATGATTTTAAAATCAGTCATTTCTTTTTTTTTTTTTAATTTTTTTCACTTGTTTATTTTACAGAGATCCCAAGTAGGCAGAGAGGCAGGCAGAGAGAGAGGAAGGGAAGCAGGCTCCTTACCAAGTAGAGAGCCCGACTTGGGGCTTGATCCCAGGACCCTGGGATCATGACCCGAGCTGAAATCAGAGTCTTTAACTCACTGAGCCATCCAGGTGCCCCTAAAATCAATCATTTCTCAGTGCAGCCTTTTGAATCTGAAATAATTAGATGTCTAGACCCACTAGTAAACATGAACATACCTGAAAACATAGAACAAAGTGTTTGTCAATTAAGTAAGGATCAAATTAACTTATCACCAATGTTGACTGACTCAGGAAGACCTATTAAAACAAAATAAAACATTTTAGAATATAAGTTTGAACAAACTAAAAGTAAGCATAGAGGTGCAGAGGAATAAAAGGAGACTGGCAAAGCTAATAGAGAAAATAAAAATCTGTATCAAAGTATAGTGGAGCAAATGTAAAAATTAAAAACTGTTTCAAAAAAAAGCTGGATGAATCTGTCACTTCCTGTGATGCTTACAATTTTAATTTGAAAGATGTTATTCATCTCACTCCTTTCTGACAAAAAAAATTGAGCAATGATTCTAACAGAGAAGAAAACAACAATGAATTTGAAGTGAGTATCTGTGAATCAATTGTTTCAGGAGATTATTCCGATGACCTCTATTTGCCCAGTTGCAAGTTCAGTCTTGAATCAGATAGGAGTACAGTTGCCACATCTCAGCCTAAAAATGCACTAAAATATAGGGATGAAAAAGAGATGGAAGATTCTAAGCCTATAATAAACTCCTATCTGTGCACTACCTAAAACTCACAGCTCACCTCATTTTAGCCTGAAGGATATCACCAATGTCTCCTGGCATCTTATAGTGAAAATCAGAAAATTGCTCTTTCTCCAAAAAAGAAATCAGTAGTGTCTCTGTCTAAGTGCAGGTGGGCAGTCAGTATGAATTATAAGGAATCCATACTCACTCAAAACTTACAGATTTGTGTTTCTTTAATTCTCTGATTGTAACAGAAAACAGATTCCAGATGCTATTCTAAAAATAAAAATATATGAAGCAAATACAGTGAAGTGTTTGTTGGATGCTATTTAAATTCGTCCTACTATAGCTCCTATCTCTCCAAGAGAGAATCTCTAAGATAGTACACAATAGGGTTGGACTGTAGTCATGGAATATTCTTTGAACTGTAGATCACAAAAATTTCTTCAAAACTATACTTCAAATGTGATACTTTTTTTTTCATACCATTAATAAATTTCATTTATTTTTTCCTTTAAATATAAATAACAGGACCTAAACCCTATTTCTTAAACTGCCCCAAAACTCTTAATTTTACTCAGAATGTATCTTCTGCAAAAAATTTTTAGAAATTAATAACCAAATTAAGATGTTTTAATTACAAGATTTTGGTGTCTTTATTTCTTCCATAAGTGGAAAAATGCTAGAATGAATGTTTTTTGGATACAGGCCAAGGATTTTTGAAACTCTTTTTATAATATTGGAATAAATAAATCCTTGACATGTACAGTAGGGTATACCTTAAGTTGTTTGTGAATCCTTTATACCACTGTTCTATTTAAAATTTCAAATAAAATGTGAGATAATTATTAAAGAATTAATGGTTTCTTAGGCTCAGGGAATAGGTAAGTGAATACCAAGCTCCATGTGTACATTGTTTAGTGATACTTCAGCAAAATCACAAATTGTTACACCTTGGACTTTCAGGATAGCTCCCTAATTAGTGGTTACCATGCTGGGGTCAATGCAGATATAGAACATTTCCCTCACCACAGAAATCTTTCTATTGGGTGATTACAAATTAGGTGTCTTTGTACTTTTAATATTTCTGTATTCTTGCTGCAGCATTTATCTATAGACTGTTAAGAATTGTTTTATATTTTAACAATTTACATGAATATTATATTATAATTTTTTCTTGCAACAGACTTTTAATTAACCATTGTTTGAGATTTATCCATGTTGGCAGATGTAGATTATTTTCATCATTGTACAGTATTTTATTATATAAATAACTTGGACTTATTCTTTTGAGAGATAAATAAAAGAAATTTTTTTAGGGATTACACTGAATGTGTTAATTACTTTTGGTGGTATGGAAATTTTAACAATATTAATTTTTCCAATCCTCAAACATGGAATAGCTTCCTATTCATTTGTGTCTTTTATTTCTTTCATTAATGTCTTGTTTTCAATATGCAGGTCTTTTACCACCTTCATTGAATTTATTTTTAGGTTCATTCTTGTTTATGCAATTATAAATGAGATTGTTTTATCAATTTCTCTTTTGGTAGCTCATTATTAGATGTTTGCATATTTGTTTTCTACCCTAAAACTTCATTAAATTCAATTACTAATTGAAACAGTTCTTTTAATTTTTTGTGGAGTCTTTTTAGAGTCTTTAGAGAAACATTTTTACACAAAAATCTATTGGCTATAGCAAAAGCAGTTCTAGAGTGAAGTTCATAGTGATATAGGTCTAACTTTAGATACAAGAAAAATGTGCAATGAGTTATCTAGCTCTAGACCAAAGGGAACTAGAAAAAAGAACAAAGAAAACATAAAGTTAGTAGAAGGAAGAAAACAACAAAGATGGGTTGGGTTAAATAGGTGATGAAATTTAGGAGTGCACCTGTGAGCACTAGATGATATATGTAATTTTTGAACCACTATATTGTATATGTGAAACTAATATAACATTGCATGTTAACTCACTGGAATTAAAATTAAAACTTTAAAAATTAAACAGGAGTATAGCTAAAAAATTTATAAGTGTTAAATTCTCTTGTTGGATTAATACCTTTATCATTATATGATATCCGTCTTTGTCTTTAATTCCAGTCTTTTGTTGACTTTGTCCTATGTAATTATTGATACTCCAGCTTCCTTTTGATTTCCAGTTGCATAAAGTTTTCTTTCATCCCTTATCTGTTCAGTCTGTGTGCCTTATACCTTGAAGTGAGTCTCTTGCAGACAACATATAAATGGAATTTGTTTGTTTGGTTGTTTGTTTGTTTTTTTAAAGACTTTACTTATTTATTTGTTCGTTTATTTATTTATTTATTTATTTATTCATTCATTCATTTATTTATTTATTAAGAGGCCATGTGAGTGGAAAGAAACAGAGGGAGAGGGACAGGCAGACTCTGTGCTGAGTGTGGAACCCAATACCAGGCTCCATTCCATGACTCTGAGATCATAACTTGAGTCATAGCTTAAATGACTGAATCAAGACTCAGATCTTACCTGACTGGATCACTCAGGTGCCTGTTTTGTTTTTTAATCAATCCAGCAATTCTATGTCATTTGATGGATGGATTTAATCCATTTACATTAAGAGTTATTAGTGAGAGGCATGTACTTATTACTATTCTGTTACTTGTTTTCTGGTTTTTTTTCTTGTTTATGCCAATTTCTTTTTTCCTCTCTTCCTCTCTTCCTTTGTGATGTGATGACATTGTTTAGTTTTATTTTTATATTCCTTTCTCATTATCTTTTGTGTAACTACTATATGTTTTGCTTTGAGTTTACCAAGAGGCTCATGTATAACACCATATATATATGAGTAGATATTAAGTTGACAGCAACTAAAATTTAAGTGCATTTAACATGCCACATTTTAAATTTTTCTCTTGTGTTTTAGGTTTCTGTTGTCACCTTTTACATTTTTGTGTGTGTATTCTTTAATTACTATAGTTATACTTATCTTTATTACTTTTGTCTTTTTACTTTCATAAGGCTTTATAAGTGATTAATCCACTATTCTTAATATATGTTTTTCCTGTATCAGTAAGATTTATATTTTTATAGATTTTCTTTCTACTATTTAATGCTTTTTCTTTTCAGCTTAAAGAAGTCCCTTTAACATTTATTTTAAGTCTTGATTAATGGTGATAAGCACCTTTAGCTTTTGCTTGTCTGAGAAATTCTCTCTCAATTATGAATGATAGCTTCACTAGATGGAGTAATCTGTGATGGAATTTTTTTTTCCTTTCAACACTTTGAATTTATCATGTTCCTCTTTTCTGGTCCATTTCTGCTGAAAAATCTGCTGAAATTCTTATGAGGGTTCCCTTGTGTGTAACAAATTGTTTTCTTCTTTCTACATTTGAGACTTACTTTTCAATATTCGAGATTTTAATTATAATGTGACATCAGGTGGATGAGTTTGAATTTATGTCACTTAGAAATCTCTGAAATTCCTGGATCTGGACTTTTCTTTTTTTTTCCTTTCCCAGGACAGAGAACTTTTCAGTCATTATTTCTTCAAATTAAATTTTTTCCCTTTCTTTCTCTCTTCTTTTGTGACTGCTATAATGCAAATATTGATCTACTTGATGTTGGCCCATAGGTCCCTTAAAGTATCTTCACTTTTTACATTGTTTTCTTACAGCTTCTCTGTTTAGGTGAGTTCCACGGTCCTGTCTTCTAGCTCACTGATCTTTTATTTTGTTTTATCTAGTCTGCTGTTGAACTCCAGTGTATATTTCAGTTCAGTTATTGTAGTCTCCGGTTCTGTGACTTCTGTTTGGTACTTTTTAATATTTTCTATCTCTTTGTTAAAGTTTTTACTACACTTACCCCTTTTCTTGTATTTTGGTGGGCATTTTTGTGACCATTAATTTGAACTCTTTGTAAGCTAAATTACTTATCTCTGTTTCATTATGATTTTTCCTCAGGTTTTTTTTCATGCTTTTTCATCTGGAACACATTCCTCTATTTCTTTATTTTTGTCTCTGTATTTTTTTTTCCTGTATGTTAGGTGAAACATCTACCTCTCCAACTTCGTGTGCAAGTTATGAAGCTTGTCACTTAACACTGTTCTAACTTTTGGTTGTCTATAACACCTTTTTGTTTATGTAAGAAGCCTGATTTATTCTTCATAGGTTCCAGGTATTGAGGGTAGGCCAAGACCTCTCAGTGATCAAGTGATCTCAGTCAGCTCCTAGTTGAGAATGACTGAGAGCCATCATGCTGCAGTTTATAAAGTATGCAAATATTTAATATCCTCTGGGTGAACTGTAGCCACAGACCCTACTGCTCTTTAGACCAGGTAATCTACAGCTGTCTCCTAGGCAAGAGTTACATAATTTGAGGCTGCATTTGAATGTATATGCTCCTTTCTTGAAGATACTGGTGAGCTGTATTGAGGCCTATATAGAATCCCAAATTTTGCCACAGTCCACATTCCTGGAGAGCACCTAACATAGTCTCTATATGTGTGGTGAACCTAAAGCCTACTCCTCAGACTACAGGATAAATAAATGGGTATTTTTAATAGGAAGACTATAAATATGTCTTTGTTTGCTTTCTTTGTCATTACCTGGGAGTGGTAGACTGGTAAGAATTATTTCTGCAATTGTCACATTCTCAAGGGGCTCACATATGCAAGCCATCTTGGCTACCAGAGCTAAGTGATAAAACAGAGTCCACTCTGTGATCTGCATTTTCCTGCTGGCTCTGGTAAGTTTATTGGAGAGTTCAAGGGCAAGTCATGCCTACTGGTTTTATCGAGGCCTTAAGAGAGTTCATGTATATCCACCAATTTTGGGAGGGCAGGGGGAGAACATAGGAACCATGTGCACCTTCCATTTTTGGAAGGGCACCTTGAGAGTACACAAACCTTAAGGGTCTGCTGACATTGACAGGGCAGCTGGAGAGCACAGGGGTAAATCATGCCCACCAGCATTAGCAGGGCAGAGGGAGAATGCAAGAACTGTGATAATTTGATTTTTATCTTTCATTTTATTAATATCTATCACATTTATTAATTGGTGTATGTTGAGCCATCCTCTCTTCCCATGTATGAATCCCATTTGATCAACATGTATGATACTTGTGCTGTAGAATTCAGTTTCCTGGTATTTTGTTGGCAATCATTGCATCTATATCATCAGGTATATTATCATATAGATTTTTCCCCTGTATTGTCTTTTTAAAAAGATTTTATGTATTCATTTGAGAGAGAGAAAGCGCACAAGCAGGGGCTCAGGGAGAGGGAGAAGCAGACTCCTCTACTGATGAGGAAGCCCAACGTGAGGCTCAATCCCAGGACCCTGGCATCATTACCTGAGCTGAAGGAAGACACTTAACCAACTAACCCACCCAGGCACCCCTCCTTGTACTTTCTTATATGACTTTGGTATCAGGGTAGTACTGGCCTCAAAAAATAAGTTTAGAGATATTCTCTTCTCTTCATTATTTTGAAAGCATGTAAGAAGAATTAACATTACCTTCTTTGTAATAGATCAATTAACCATATAATCATGAATTTATTTCTGGGCTCTTCATTTTGTTCTATTAATCTATGTGTCTATTTTTGGTCCTGTGCCATGCTTTTCTTTTAAATTTAATTTTTTCAGTGCTCCAAGATTCATTGTTTATGTACCACACCCAGTGTTCCATGCAATCTGTGTCCTTAATACCCACTACCAGGTCTCCCAACCCTCCACCTCCCTCCCCTCCAAAACCATCAGTTTGTTTCTCAGAGTCCACAGTATCTCATGGTTCATCTCCCCCTCCAATTTCCCCCAACTCACTTCTCCTCTCCTTCACTCAGTGTCCTCCATGTTATTCCTTATGCTCCACAAGTAAATGAAACCATATGATGATTGACTCCCTCTGCTTGACTTACTTCACTCAGCATACTCTCCTCCAGTCCTGTTCATGTTGATACAAAAGTTGGGTATTTGTCCTTTCTTTAAAAAAAAATTAATTCCAGTATTTAATTTAATTCCAGTAAATTTAATTCCACTATAATTGCAGACAGTGTCATATTAGTTTCAGGAGTACAACATATTGATTCAGCAATTCTATACCTTACTCAGTGCTCATCATGACAAGTGTACTCTTAATCTTCTTTACCTATTTCACCCATCCTCCCAACCCACTTTCACTTAGTAGCCATCAGTTTGTTCTAAATAATTACGAGTCTGTTTTTTGGTTTGTCTCTTACTTTGTTCATTTGTTTTGTTTTTAAATTATGCGTATGAGTGAAATCATATGATATTTGTCTTTCTCTGACTGACTTATTTCACTTAGCATTTTAGTCTCTCTATCATGTTGTTGAAAAAGGCAAGATTTCATTATTTTATATGGCTCAGTAATATTCCATTATCTATAATATATATAATGCTAACACACACACACACACACACACACACATCTCAAATCTTCCTTATCCATTCATCTATCGATGTACACTTGAGATGTTATCATAATTTGGTTACAGTAAATAATGTTGTAATAAACATAAGGGTGCATATAATCCTTTGAATGTGCGTGTATGTATGTGTGTGTGTTTTGTTTTTGTTTTTAATATTTATTTAAATATTATTACATAATATTATTTAATAAATACCCAGTAGTGTGATTACTGGATCATAGGGTACATCTATTTTTAACTTTTGGGGGGAAATTCTACAGTTTTCCACAGTGGCTCTACCCGTTTGCCTTCCCACCAACAGTGCAGGGGGGATCATTTTTCTCCAAATCTTCACCAACACTTGTTGCTTCTTTTGGTTTTGATTTTAAGCATTCTGATGATTGTGAGATATATCTGTTGTGGTTTTTATTTTGATATGTATTTCTCTGATACTGAGTAATGTTGAAAATGTTTTCATATATCTGTTGGCCTTCTGGATGTCTTCTTTGGAGTGCTTATGTCTTCTGCCTATTTTTAAATTGGATTATCTGTTTTTTAGGTATTGAGTTTTATAAGTTCTTTATATATTTTGGATACTAACCTATTATTATATGTGTCATTTACAAATATCTTCTTCCATTTGGTAGGTTGTCTTTTAGCTTTATTGATTGTTTCCTTTGTTATGCAGAAAAAATTTATTTTCATGTAGTCCCAATAGTTTATTTTTGCTTTGGTTTCCTTCACCTCAGGAGACATATCTAAAAAACTGTTACTATAACCAATCTCAGAGAAAGTACTGTGTGTCCTTTCTTCTAGGATTTTTTGTGGTTTCAGCTCTCACACTTAGGTCTTTAATCCATTGAATTTGTTTATGTGTTTAGTATAAGAAAGTGGTCCAGTTTCATTCTTTTGCATGAAGATGTCCAGTTTTTCCGACACCATTTGTTGAAGAGACAATCTTTTCTCCATTGAGTATTTTTCCTTCCTTAGTCAAAGATTAATTTGACATGTAATTTTAGGTTTATTTCTGGGTTATCTATTATGTTCCATTTTATCTATGTGTCTTTTTTTGTGTCAGTACTATATTGTTTTGATTACTACAGTTTCCTAGTATAACTTGAAATCTGGAATTGTGATACCTCCTGTCTTGCTTTTATTTTTCAGGATTGCTTCGACTATTTGGAGGTCTATTGTGATTCCATGAAACTTTAGGATTGTTTGTTCTAGTCTTGTTAAAAATATTGCTGGTATTTTGAAAGAAATTGCATTAAATGTGTAGATTGCTTTGGGTAGTATGTGCATTTAAAAAATATTTGTTCCTCCATTCCATGAGCATTGAATTATCTTTCCATTTGCTTCTTTCCCCAGTGTTTTATACTTTTCAGAGTATAAGATTTTCACCTCATTGCTTAAACTTATTGCTAGGTATTTTATTTTTTTGGTGCAGTTTTAAAAGGGATTATTTTCTTAACTTTTGTCTGCTCCTTCATTATTACTGTAAAGAAATGCAATCAATTTTCCGTTTTTAGGATGATATGAACTGTGGATTTTCTTTTTTTTTCTTAATATTTTATTTATTTATTTGACAGAGATCACAAGTAGGCAGAGAGGCAGGCAGAATAAGAGAGAGGAGGAAGCAGACTCCCTGCCAAGCAGAGAGCCCGATGTGGGACTTGACCCCAGGACTGAGATCATGACCTGAGCTGAAAGCAGAGGCTTAACCCACTGAGCCACCCAGGCGTCCAAGCTGTGGGTTTTCATATATGGTCTTACTATGGTGAATACATTTCCTATAGAACTACTTTATTGAAAGATTTTTATCATGAATGAATATTGACCTTTGCTTTTTCTGCTTCTATTAAAATAATCATATGTTTCCTATCCTTTCTTTTACCAATGTTATTGATTTACAAATTTTGAACCACCCTTGCAATGCAGGAATAGATCTGACATGATCGTGGTGAATGACGTTTTTTAAATGTACTGTTGTGTTAAATTTGGTAGTATTTCATTTAGAATTTCTGCATACATGTTCATCAAAGATATTGGCTTGTAGTTCTCTTTTTTAGTGGAATCTTTATCTGGTTTTGGTATCAGGGTAATGCTGGCCTCATAGAATGAATTTGGGAATTTTCCTTCCATTTCCTTCTTTTTCTTTCCTTTTTTTTTTTTTTTTTTGAATAGGCTGAGAATATGTATTAAGTCTTCTTTAAATGTTTGGTAGAATTCATGTGTGAAGCATTCTGGCCCTGGACTTCTGTTTCAAGGAAGTTTTTTCAATTAATGATTTAATTTCCCTGCTAGTTATTGGTCTGTTCAAGTTTTCTATTTCTTCTTATTTCACTTTTGTAATTTATGTTTGTAGCAAGTTATCGATTTCTTCCAGGCTGTCCAATTTGTTGACCTATAGTTTGTCCTAATATTCTCATAATTGTTTGTACTTCTATGATGCTGGTTGTTATTTCTCCTCTTTAATTTATGACTTTATTTATTTTGGTCCTTTCTCTTTTCTTTTTGATGAGTCTGGTGAGAACTTTACCAATTTTACTAATTTTCAAAGATCCAGCTCCTGATTTCATTGACATTTTCTGGGTTTTTCTTTGTTTGTTTGTTTCTATATAATTTCCTTCTGTTTAATCTTCCATATTTCCTTCCTTCTGCTGACATTAGGCTTTGTTTATTGTTATTTTTCTAGCTCTTTTTAAGTGTAAGGTTAGGTTGTTTAATTGAGAATATTCATGTTTGTCGACATAGGTCTGTATTGATAGGACCACATTTGCTGTATCCCAATGGTTTTGAACCATATATGAAAAAGCCCGCAGGTAATATCATCCTGAATAGAAAAAAGTGAGAGCATTCCTTAGTAGTCAGGAACAAGTTAGGGATTCCAATCTTGTCACTGTTATTTAACATTGAACTGGAAGTTGAAACCCCAGCAATTGCACAACAAAAAGAAATAAAAATCATCAAAATCAACAAGAAAGAAGTAAAACTTCCTCTATATGAAAATAACATGATATTCTATATAGAAACCTTAAGGAGTCCATCAAAAAACTGGTAGAACCGATACATGAACTGAAAAATCAGTGTACAGAAATCGGTTGTATTTCTATATACCAGTAATGAGGCAGCAGAAAAAGAAATCAAGGAATCAATCCAATTTACAATTAGAGCAAAACCCATAATATACCTAGGAATAAACCTAACCAAAGGTGGTAAAATACCTGTACTCTGAAAGCTATAAAATTCTGATGAAAGAAATTGAAGATGACACAAAGAAATTGGAAAGCATTCTGTACTCATGTGTTAGAAGAACAAATGTTGTTAAAGTGTCCATACTACCCAAAGCAATCTACATATTTAATGCAATCCTTATCAAAAGACCAACAGCGTTTTTCACAGAACTAGAAAAAACAATCTTAAAATTTGCATGAAACCACAAAAGACCCCCAAAAGGCAAAGCAACATTGAGAAAGAAGAGCAAAGATAGAAGCATCACAATTCCTGACTTCAAGTTACATTACAAAGCTGTAGTGATCAAGATAGTATGGTACTGGCACAAAAATAGACATGGAGATCAATGGAACAGAATAGAAAAACCAGAAATGAAAGCACAACTGTATAGTCAACTAATCTTCAACAAAGCAGGAAAGAATATCTGAATGGATAAAGACAGTTTCTTAAATGATTAGTGTTAGAAAAACTGGACAGCAGCATGCACAAGAATGAAACTTAACCACTTTTTTTTTAAGATTTTATTTATTTGACAAAGAAAGAGAAAGAGCAAGCACAAGCAGGGGGAGCAGCAGGCAGAGGAAGAGCCCAATGCAAGGCTCAATCCCAGGACCCTGGGATTATGACCTGAGCCAAAGACAGACACTTAATTGACTGAGCCACCCAGGTACCTCATGTTGAATGATTTTTTTAATGTATTGTTGGATTTAGTTTATTCATGTTTTGTTGAGGATTCTTTGTTGAGGATATTTATTCTTATCAGGGATATTGGTCTGTATTTCTCTTTCATTGTATATTTAGCTGATTTTGGTATCAGAGTAATGATGGTCTCATAGAATATACATTTCGAAGCTTTCCTTCCCCTTCTACTTTTTTGGATGAGTTTGAGAAGAATAAATATTAACTCTTCTTTAAATGTTTGGTAGAATTAACCTGTGAAGGCATCTGGTCCTGGAGTTTATTGGTTGGGAATTTTTGATTACTGATTCAAGTTCATTCTTGGTAAATGATTTGTTCAAATTTTCTGTTTATTCCTGATTCAGTTTGGGCAGTTTATTTGATTCTGGGAAGCTATCTCTTTCTTCCAGTTTATCCAACTTGTTGGCATATAATTTTTCATAATATTCTCCTGTATTCCATTTATTTCTGTGGTGTCAGTTTTAAATTTCTCCTTCACTTCTGATGTTTTTTTGAGCCTCCTCTCCCCAAAGTTTGCTCAAGGTTTGTCAATTTTCTTGATTATTTCAAAGAACATACTTTTGGTTTCAGTGATCTTTTCTATTGTGTTTTTTTAAATTAGCATATCATTTATTTCTGCTTTCTTAAAAATTATTTCCTTCCTTCTTTTTTTTTTGGTGGTTGTTATTCCTCTTTTTCTAGGTCCTTTAGGTATAAGGTTAGGTTGTTTATGAGATTTTTCTTGTATCTTCAGGTAGGCCTGTATTGCTATAATCTCTCTCATTTTTTGTCTTCTTTGAATTTTTATTTAAATTCCAGTTAGCTAACATAAAGTGTAATATTAATACCAGGTGTAGAATTTAGTGATTCAACCGGTACACACAACACTCAGTACTCATCATAAGTGACCCCCCTATACCCATCACCAAATTAACTTATCCCCCATCCACCTCCTCTCCAGTAACCATCAGTTTGTTCTCTATATTTAAGAATCTGTTTCTTGTGTGCCAGGGTGGCTCAGTCTGTTAAGTGGCTGCCTTCAGCTCAGGTCATGATCCTAGGGTCCTGGGATTGAACCCATTGGGCTCCCTGCTCTGCAGAGAGACTGTTTCTCTCTCTCCCTCTGCCTGCTTCTCTGCCTATTTGTGTTCTCTCTCTATCTCTCTAACAAATAAATAAAATCTTTAAAAAAAGAGAGAGATACTGTTTCTTAGGTGGCTGCTCTTTACCCCTCCCCCACGTCCATTTGTTTTGTCTCTTAAATTCCATGTATGAGTGAAATCATACAGTATTTGTCTTTCTCTGACTGACTTATTTCACTTACCATAGTACTTTCTAGCTCCATACATGTCATTGCAAATGGCAAGTCTTCATTCTTTTTATGGCCGAGTAACAGTCTATTGCATATATATCATTTCTTCTTTATCCATTCATTAGTCCATGGACACTGGGCTCTTTCTATAATCTTATTATTATTGATAATGCTGCTATAGACATCAGGGTGCATGTTTCCCTTTCAATCAGTATTTTTGTATCCTTTGGATAAACACGTAGCAGTGCAATTTCTGGGTCATAAGATAATTCTAATTTCAATTCCATACTGTTTTCCATAGTGACTGCACCAGTTTGCATTCCCATCAATAGTGTGAGAGGATTCTCCTTTCTCTGCATCCTCACCAACAACTGTTGTTTCTTGTGTCATTCATTTTAGCCATTCTGCCTAGTGTGAGGTGATGTGTCTCATTATATTTTCAATTTGTATTTCCTTGATGATGAGTGATGTTGAACATCTTTTCATGTGTCTGTTGGCCATCTCTGTGTCGTCTATGGAAAAATTTATATTCAAGTCTTATGCCTATTTTTAACTGAATTATTTTTTGTTAAGCGTTCACTTTTAAAAGTGCTTTATAGATTTTTGACACTAAGCCTTTATCAGATATGTCATTTGCAAATATATTCTCCCATTCTGAAGATTGCTTTTCGGTTTTGTGGATTTTTTTCTTCAGTGTGCAGATTTCATTGTGTTGGAATCCCAATAGTTCATTTTTGTTTTCGTTTCTGTGCCTCCAGAGACGTGTCTAGTAAGAAGTTGCTTCAGCTAATGTCAAAGAGATTGCTGCTTGTGTTCTCCTGTAGAAATTTTATGGTTTCATGTCTCACATTTTGGTCTTTCATCCATTATGAATTTATTTTTGTGTATGATACAAAAAAGTCATCCAGTTTCATTCTTCTGCATGTGGCTGTCCAGTTTACCAAATACCATTTGTTAAAGAGACTGTGTTTTTTTCCACTGGATATTCTTTCCTGCTTTGTTGAAGATTAGTGGAACATGTAATTGTGTGGGTTTATTTCTGGGTTTCCTATTCTGTTCCATTTATCTATGTGTCTTTCTTTATGCCAGTACCCTACTATCTTGATCATTGCAGCTATGTAATATAACTTGAAGTCCAGAATTGTGATGTCTTCAGCTTTTTCTTTTCCAGTATTAATTTTGCTATTCTGAGTCTTTTGTGGTTCCATGTAAATTTTAGGGTGGTTTGTTATAGTTCTATGGGAAAATGCTGGTGGTATTTTGATAAGGATTGCATTAGAAGATTTCCTTGTGTATGGAATACTATGCAGCCATCAAAAGAAATGAAATATTGCCATTTGCGACAACATGGATGGAACTAGAGCGTATCATGCTTAGCGAAATAAGTCAAGCGGAGAAAGACAACTATCATATGATCTCCCTGATATGAGGAAGTGGTGATGCAACATGGGGGCTTAAGTGGGTACGAGAAGAATAAATGAAACAAGATGGGATTGGGAGGGAGACAAACCATAAGTGACTCTTAATCTCACAAAACAAACTGAGGGTTGCTGGGGGGAGGGGGTTTGGGAGAAGGGGGTGGGATTATGGACATTGGGGAGGGTATGTGTTTTGGTGAGTGCTGTGAAGTGTGTAAACCTGGTGATTCACAGACCTGTACCCCTGGGGATAAAAATATATGTTTATAAAAAATAAAAAATTATATTTTAAAAAAAAAAGAAGATTTCTTTGTGTAATAGAATCATTTGCACAATCTTTGGATTCCAAGTACTATGCTAAATAATAGTGATGAGAGTGGACTTCCCTTTTCCCTCCATCCCTACTTTGTTGAGGATTTTCTAATCATGAATGGATGTTATACTTTATCAAATGCTTTTTCTGCATCTATTGAATGGATCATATGGTTCATATCCTCTCTTTTTATAAATATGGTGTATCATGTTGATTGATTTGTGAATATTGAACCATACTTGCAATCCAGGAACTAATCCAACTTGATCATGGTAAATGATTCTTTTAAAGTATTTTGGGGTTTGATTTCTTGTGGTATCATGTTGAGAATTTTTGCATCCATATCTAGCAACAATATTGGAATATAGTTCTCCTTTTTATTGGAGTCTTTGATTTTGAAATCAGGGTAATGCTGGCCTCATGGAATGAGTTTGGAAGTTTTCCTTCCATTTCTTTCTTTATTTTTTTTTAATTTGAGACAAATAAGTATTAAGTCTTCGTTAAATGTTTGGTAGAATCCATGTGTGAAGCATTCTGGCCTGGACATTTGTTGGGAGATTTTTAATTGCTGATTCAATTTCTTTGGTTGTTATGTCTGTTCAAATTTTCTATTTCTTCTTGTTTCACTATGCTAGTTTATAAATTTTTAGGAATTTATCATTTTTTCTAGGTTCTCCTGTTTGTTGGCATATAATTTTCATTATATTCTCTTATAATTGTATGTATTTCTGTGGTGTTGGTTGCTATTTCTCTTCTCTGTGATTTTATGTATTTTGGTCCTTTCTTTTTTTTTGTAGATAAGTCTGGCAAAGGGGTTATAATTTTTTTCAAAGATCCAGCTCCTGCTTTCACTGATTTTTCTATTTTTTAAATTTTTATATCCTTTATTTCTACTCTCATTTTTTTCATTTCCCTTTATGCACCAGCTTCAGTCCTTGTTTGTTGTACTTTTCCTAGTGCTTTTAGGTGTGTGTGGTTTTTTAAGATTTTATTTATTTATTTGACACACACACAGAGAGAGAGAGTGCACAAGTAGACAGAGAAGCAGGCAGAGGAGAGGGAGAAGCAGGCTCTCTGCTGAACAAGGAGCCCAATGTGGGGCTTGATCCCAGGACCCTGGGATCATGACCTGAGCTGAAGGAAGCCACTTAACTGACTGAGCCACCCAGGTGTCCCAGGTGTTGTTATTTTTTTATATGAGATTTTTCTTGCTCGTTGAATTAGGCTTGTATTTCTGTATACTTCCCTCTTATCACAGCTTTTGCCAAATGCCAAATGTTTTGGATCATTGTGGTTTCATTTTCATTTGTTTGATGAATTTTTTATTTCTTTGATTTCCTGGTTGACCCACTCATTCTTCAGTAACATGTTTAACCTCAATAATTTGAGGGGTTTCCAAATTTTTTTTTTTTAGTGGTGAACTTCAAGTTTCATGTGTTCTTGTGAGTAAATATGCATGGTATGATCTCATTCTTTTGTGTTTTTTGATGCCTGATTTGTGACCTCATATGTGATCTATTGAAGAATGTACCATGTGCACTTGAAAAGAATGTGTATTCTGCTGCTTTGGGGTGAAATGTTCTGAGGATGTCTGTTAAGCTCATCTGGACCAGAGTGTCGTTCCACTTTTTCCGTGTTGATTTTCAGCTTAGATAATGTGTCCATTTATGAAAGCGTAATGTGTCCAGCCATGTGTTCAAGTCCCCAACTATTACTGTATTATTATCAATGAGTTCACTTATGTTTCTTATTGTTTTATATATTTGGTTGCTACAATGTTGGGGGCATAAATATATGCAACTGTTAGATATTCTTGTTGGATATTCCCTTTTATGGTTATAAAGATCCCTTTTTTTATCTCTTGTGCAGTCTTTGTTTTAAAATCTAATGTTTTGGGATACCTGGCTTGACCTGTCCATAGAGAATGCAACTCTTGATTTCAAGGTCATGAGTTCAAGTCTCATGTTGTGTGTGGAGCCTACTAATTTGTTTTGGGATACCTGGCTTGGTCTGTCCATAGAGCACACAACTCTTGATCTCAAGGTCGTGAGTTCAAGTCCCATGTTGTGTGTGGAGCCTACTTAAGAAACAAAACTGGGTTTCTTTTGACTTCCATTTGCATTATAAGTGTTTCTACATCCCCTGTGTTTCTATCTGCAGGTATCTTTAGGTGTACAATGAGTCTTTTTTAGGCAGAATATAGATGGGTCTTATTTCTTAATTTAGTTTGACACCCTATGTCATTTCATTAGAGTATTTAATCCTTTTACACTCAAAATAATTATTGATTGATATGTATTTGTTGCCATTTTATTACTTGTTTTGCCATTGTTTCTGGAGATTTTCTCTGATTCTTTCCAGTCTTTGTCACTTTGGTCTTTCCTTCCCACTCAAAGAGTCTTCCTTTAATATTTCTTGCAGTGTTGGTTTAGTGTTCACAAACTCCTTTAGATTTTGTTTGCTTGGAAAACAATCTCTCCTTCTATTCTGATTGATAGATTGCTTTGCTAGGTAGAGTATTCTTGGCTGCAGATTGTTCCCATTCAGCACTTTCAATATATCATGCCACTTGTTCTGGCTTGCCAAGATTCTGTGGAAACCTGTGCAGCTAGCTTCATGAGTCTTCCCTTGTAGGTTAGGGTCTTCAACTGCTTTTAGGATTTTCTCTTTATCAGTATATTTTGCAAAGTTAACTACAATATATCTTGGTATTGGCCTGTTTTTGTTGATTTCAATGGGAATTCTCTGTGCCTCCTCGATCTGGATGTCTATTTCCATCCTCAGATTAGGGAGGTTTTCAGAAATTATTTCTTCAAATCAACTTCAAATGAATAGGAATCTGGAATTCCTATGATACGAATATTATTATGTTCCATGAAGTCAATGATTTGCCTACATCTATTCTCATGATCCATAATTCTCTATTTTGTTCAGCTTCATTATTTTCCATTATTCTATCTTCTATATCATTTATTCATTCCTGTGTTTTTTACATTCTTGTGGTAATTACTTCTACCTGTTTTGAATCTGTTATTGTATTGCTTATTTTTGTATTGCTCATTTTTGTATTGTATTGCTCATGATTGTTGATTGTTTTTTAGTTCTTTTCTCTCTCTGGTAAGGGTCTTCCTATGTCTTCTATACTTTTCTCAAGCCCAGCAATTATCCTTATGATTGTTGCTTTAAATCTCTATCAGGTATATTAATTATATCTGTTTTGATTAGATCTCTGGCTGTGGCCTTTTATTTTCTTTATTTTGGGATTAATTCCTCCACTTGACATTTTGTCTAAGTCTCAGTCTTCTTCCGTGTGTAATCAAAGTCGTTACATTTGTTGTTTTTGAGAGAAAGGCTTTACAAAGAACATTTCATATAGTGTCCAGAGCTTAGCTCTTCAGGGACTGTCTCTGGTGTATGTTGCACGTATTCTGCTGCTGTGTTTTTCTGGCTTATTCTTCAGGCCATGCATCTGCAGAAGCTCTCCTTGTCTACAGTGGGGAGTGTTTTGACCTTGGCCAGAGTGTGGGGAGTTTTAACTAGGTGTGTTCTGGTCTGTTTGTCAAATGAGATCTGATGCCATGCTGGCAGTGAGGCAAGCATGACTAGAAAGCGCAGTTCTACCTGAATGTGGTGAATCAGGGCTTTGTGTAAGCAAGTTAGGTAGTGAGTGTTGGTGCTGCAGTGGTTCCCACAAAAGACTTTGATAAAACTGAAGGACAGGAGAGAGAAATGGTTCTAACCAGTTCTTTTGTCCCGAGAGAGTGGCTTCCATGCTTGCTGCTCCCAGAGTTGCACCCCCAGTAGAACAAGGAATTTCCCCCTTGTGTGTCCTAGGCATTTTTCATATCACCGTTTTCATGCTGCCTGTTCCAGTTGCTTCTTTGCCTGGAGCAGTGTAGTGCACTTTGGGCTCTACCCCAGGCAAGCCTGCTGACTTTTTTTTTTTAATTTTTAATTATTTTTTTATTTTTTATAAACTTATATTTTTATCCCCAGGGGTACAGGTCTGTGAATCACCAGGTTTACACACTTCACAGCACTCACCAAAGCACATACCCTCCCCAATGTCCATAATCCCACCCCCTTCTCCCAAACCCCCTCCCCCCAGCAACCCTCAGTTTGTTTTGTGAGATTAAGAGTCACTTATGGTTTGTCTCCCTCCCAATTCCATCTTGTTTCATTGATTCTTCTTCTACCCACTTATGCCCCCATGTTGCATCACCACTTCCTCATATCAGGGAGATCATATGATAGTTTTCTTTCTCTGCTTGACTTATTTCGCTAAGCATGATACGCTCTAGTTCCATCCATGTTGTCGCAAATGGCAAGATTTCATTTCCTTTGATGGCTGCATAGTATTCCATTGTGTATATATACCACATCTTCTTGATCCATTCATCTGTGGATGGACATCTAGGTTCTTTCCATAGTTTGGCTATTGTGGACATTGCTGCTATAAACATTCGGGTGCACGTGCCCCTTTGGATCACTACGTTTGTATCTTTAGGGTAAATACCCAGTAGTGCAATGGCTGGGTCATAGGGCAGTTCTATTTTCAACATTTTGAGGAACCTCCATGCTGTTTTCCAGAGTGGCTGCACCAGCTTGCATTCCCACCAACAGTGTAGGAGGGTTCCCCTTTCTCCGCATCCTCGCCAACATCTGTCATTTCTTGACTTGTTGATTTTAGCCATTCTGACTGGTGTGAGGTGATATCTCATGTGGTTTTGATTTGTATTTCCCTGATGCCGAGTGATATGGAGCACTTTTTCATGTGTCTGTTGGCCATCTGGATGTCTTCCTTGCACAAATGTCTGTTCGTGTCCTCTGCCCATTCCTTGATTGGATTATTTGTTCTTTGGGTGTTGAGTTTGCTAAGTTCTTTATAGATTCTGGACACTAGTTCTTTATCTGATATGTCGTTTGCAAATATCTTCTCCCATTCTGTCTGTTGTCTTTTGATTTTGTTAACTGTTTCCTTTGCTGTGCAAAAGCTTTTGATCTTGATGAAATCCCAATAGTTCATTTTTGCCCTTGCTTCCCTTGCCTTTGGCATTGTTCCTAGGAAGATGTTGCTGTGGCAGAGGTCGAAGAGGTTGCTGCCTGTGTTCTCCTCAAGGATTTTGATGGATTCCTTTCTCACATTGAGGTCCTTCATCCATTTTGAGTCTATTTCTGTGTGTGGTGTAAGGAAATGTTCCAATTTCATTTTTCTGCATGTGGCTGTCCAATGTTCCCAGCACCATTTATTGAAGAGACTGTCTTTTTTCCATTGGACATTCTTTCCTGCTTTGTCGAAGATTAGTTGACCATAGAGTTGAGGGTCTATTTCTGGGCTCTCTATTCTGTTCCATTGATCTATGTGTCTGTTTTTGTGCCAGTACCATGCTGTCTTGATGATGACAGCTTTGTAATAGAGCTTGAAGTCCGGAATTGTGATGCCACCAACGTTGGCTTTCTTTTTCAATATCCCTTTGGCTATTCGAGGTCTTTTCTAGTTCCATATAAATTTGAGCATTATTTGTTCCATTTCTTTGAAAAAGATGGATGGTACTTTGATAGGAATTGCATTAAATGTGTAGATTGCTTTAGGTAGCATAGACATTTTCACAATAATTATTCTTCCAATCCAGGAGCATGGAACATTTTTCCATTTCTTTGTGTCTTCCTCGATTTCTTTCATGAGTACTTTATAGTTTTCTGAGTATAGATTCTGTGTCTCTTTGGTTAGGTTTATTCCTAGGTATCTTATGGTTTTGGATGCAATTGTAAATGGGATTGACTCCTTAATTTCTCTTTCTTCTGTCTTGCTGTTGGTGTAGAGAAATGAAACTGATTTCTGTGCATTGATTTTATATCCTGACACTTTACTGAATTCCTGTATAAGTTCTAGCAGTTTTGGAGTGGAGTCTTTTGGGTTTTCCACATATAGTATCATATCATCTGCAAAGAGTGATAATTTGACTTCTTCTTTGCCAATTTGGATGCGTTTAATTTCCTTTTGTTGTCTGATTGCTGAGGCTAGGACCTCTAGTAGTATGTTGAATAGCACTGGTGATAATGGACATCCCTGCCATGTTCCTGACCTTAGCGGAAAAGCTTTCAGTTTTTCTCCATTGAGAATGATATTTGCGGTGGGTTTTTCATAGATGGCTTTGATGATATTGAGGTATGTGCCCTCTATCCCTACACTTTGAAGAGTTTTGATCAGGAAGGGATGCTGTACTTTGTCAAATGCTTTTTCAGCATCTATTGAGAGTATCATATGGTTCTTGTTCTTTCTTTTATTGATGTGTTGTATCACATTGACTGATTTGCGGATGTTGAACCAACCTTGTAGCCCTGGAATAAATCCCACTTGGTCGTGGTGAATAATCTTTTTAATGTACTGTTAAATCCTATTGGCTAGTATTTTGTTGAGTATTTTCGTATCTGTGTTCATCAAGGATATTGGTCTATAGCTCTTTTTTGGTGAGATCCTTGTCTGGTTTTGGGATCAAGGTGATGCTGGCCTCATAAAATGAGTTTGGAAGTTTTCCTTCCATTGCTATTTTTTGGAATAGTTTCAGGAGAATAGGAATTAGTTCTTCTTTAAATGTTTGGTAGAATTCCCCTGGGAAGCCGTCTGGCCCTGGGCTTTTGTTTGTTTTGAGATTTTTAATGACTGTTTCAATCTCCTTACTGGTTATGGGTCTGTTCAGGCTTTCTACATCTTCCTGGTTCAGTTGTGGTAGTTTATATGTTTCTAGGAATGCATCCATTTCTTCCGGATTGTCAAATTTATTGGCGTAGAGTTGCTCATAGTATGTTCTTATAATAGTTTGTATTTCTTTCGTGTTAGTTGTGATCTCTCCTCTTTCATTCATGATTTTATTTATTTGGGTGATTTCTCTTTTCTTTTTGATAAGTCGGGCCAGGGGTTTATCAATTTTATTAATTCTTTCAAAGAACCAGCTCCTAGTTTCGTTTATTTGTTCTATTGTTTTTTTTGTTTCTATTTCTTTGCTTTCTGCTCTGATCTTTATGATTTCTCTTCTCCTGCTGGGCTTAGGGTTTCTTTCTTGTTCTTTCTCCAGCTCCTTTAGGTGTAGGGTTAGGTTGTGTACCTGAGACCTTTCTTGTTTCTTGAGAAAGGCTTGTACTGCTATATATTTTCCTCTCAGGACTGCCTTTGTTGTGTCCCACAGATTTTGAACCGTTGTATTTTCATTATCATTTGTTTCCATGATTTTTTTCAATTCTTCTTTAATTTCCTGGTTGACCCATTCATTCTTTAGAAGCATGCTGTTTACTCTCCATGTATTTGGGTTCTTTCCAAACTCCTTTTGTGGTTGAGTTCTAGCTTTAGAGCATTGTAGTCTGAAAATATGCAGGGAATGATCCCAATCTTTTGATACCGGTTGAGTCCTGATTTAGGACCGAGGATGTGATCTATTCTGGAGAATGTTCCATGTGCACTAGAGAAGAATGTGTATTGTTGCTTTGGGATGAAATATTCTGAATATATCTGTGATGTCCATCTGGTCCAGTGTGTCGTTTAAGGCCTTTATTTCTTTGCTGATCTTTTGCTTGGATGATCTGTCCATTTCAGTGAGGGGAGTGTTAAAGTCCCCTACTATTATTGTACTATTGTTTATGTGTTTCTTTGCTTTTGTTATTAATTGGTTTCTATAGTTGGCTGCTCCCACGTTGGGGGCATAGATATTTAAAATTGTTAAATCTTCATGTTGAACAGTCCCTTTGAGTATGATACAGTGTCCTTCCTCATCTCTTATTATAGGCTTTGGCTTAAAATCTAATGGATCTGATATAAGGATTGCCACTCCTGCTTTCTTCTGATGTCCATTAGCATGGTAAATTCTTTTCCACCCCCTCACTTTAAATCTGGAGGTGTTTTCGGGCTTAAAATGAGTTTCTTGGAGGCAACATATACATGGGTTTTGTTTTTTTATCCATTCTGATACCCTGTGTCTTTTGACAGCGGCATTTTGCCCATTAACATTCAGGGTAACTATTAAGAGATATGAATTTAGTGCCATTGTATTGCCTGTAAGCTGACTGTTACTGTATATTGTCTAGGTTCTTTTCTGATCTACCACTTGTAGGCTCTCTCTTTGCTTAGAGGACCCCTTTCAATATTTCCTGTAGAGCTGGTTTGGTGTTTGCAAATTCTTTCAGTTGTTGTTTGTCCTGGAAGCTTTTAATCTCTCCTTCTATTTTCAATGATAGCCTAGCTGGATATAGTATTCTTGGCTGCATGTTTTTCTCGTTTACTGCTCTGAAAATATCATGCCAGCTCTTTCTGGCCTGCCAGGTCTCTGTGGATAAGTCAGCTGCCAATCTAATATTTTTACCATTGTATGTTACAGACTTCTTTTCCTGGGCTGCTTTCAGGATTTTCTCTTTGTCACTGAGACTTGTAAATTTTACTATTAGGTGACGGGGTTGGGCCTATTCTTATTGATTTTGAGGGGCATTCTCTGAACCTCCTGAATATTGATGCTCGTTCCCTTTGCCATATTGGGGATATTCTCCCCAATAATTCTCTCCAGTATACCTTCTGCTCCCCTCTATCTTTCTTCTTCTTCTGGAATCCCAATTATTCTAATGTTGTTTCATCTTATGGTGTCACTTATCTCTCGAATTCTCCCCTCGTGGTCCAGTAGCTGTTTGTCCCTCTTTTGCTCATCTTCTTTATTCTCTGTCATTTGGTCTTCTATATCACTAATTCTTTCTTCTGCCTCATTTATCCTAGCAGTGAGAGCCTCCATTTTTGATTGCACCTCATTAATAGCTTTCTTGATTTCAACTTGGTTAGATTTTAGTTCTTCTATTTCTCCAGATAGGGCTTTTATATCTCCCGAGAGGGTTTTTCTAATATCTTCCATGCCTTTTTCGAGCCCGGCTAGAACCTTGAGAATTGTCATTCTGAACTCTAGATCTGACATATTACCAATGTCTGTATTGATTAGGTCCCTAGCCTTCGGTACTGCCTCTTGTTCTTTTTTTTTGTGTTGAATTTTTTCTTCTTGTCATTTTGTCCAGATAAGAGTATATGAAGGGGCAAGTAAAATACTAAAAGGGTGGCAACAGCCCCAGGAAAATATGCTTTAACCAAATTAGAAGAGATCCCAAATCATGAGGGGGTAGAAAGGGGATAAAAAGAGCTTCAAAAAGGAAGAAAGAAAAAAATGAAAAAAGAAAAAAAAAAGAAAAGAAAAGAATTTAAAAAAAGAAAACACCTAAGAAAAATGTAAAAAAGAAAAAATATGTATATTAGATAAACTAATAAAAAAATCGTTAAAAAAGAAAAAGGTAACAGTTAAAAAAAAAATTTTACCCGAAGGCGAGAAAAAAAAAAAAAACGAAAAATGAAAAAGAAAAAAATTAAATTAACTGCAAGACTAAAAAAAATCACAGGGAAAAAGCCATGGGTTCCGTGCTTGGCTTACTCCTCTTCTGGAATTCTGCTGCTCTCCTTGGTATTGAAACCGCACTCCTTGGTAGGTGAACTTGGTCTTGGCTGGATTTCTTGTTGATCTTCTGTGGGAGGGGCCTGTTGTAGTGATTCTCAAGTGTCTTTGCCCCAGGCGGAATTGCACCGCCCTTACCGGGGCCGGGGCAGGGGTGAGTAATCCGCTCGGGTTTGCTTTTAGGAGCTATTGTTCCCTGAGCGCTTTCCGTAGAGTTCCGGAGGACGGGAATACAAATGGCGGCCTCCTGGTCTCCGGCCCGGAGGAGCCGAGAGCCCATGTGCCCACTCCTCAGTGCGCCCTCAGAGAACAGCGCCCAGTTACTCCCGTCTGCCTGACCTCCGGCCGCGCTCCGAGCTCACTGAGCCTGCGACTGGTTCAAGGTAACACCGAGCTGTGAGCTTACTGTCGGCTCTGTCTCTGTAGCCGGCTTTCCCGTTCCAATACCCGCAAGCTCTGCGACACTCAGACACCCCCGATCCTTCTGTGACCCTGCGGGACCTGAGGCCACGCTGACCCTGCGTGGGCTTCGTCCGGTTTAGCCTCTAGGGCGATGTCCCTCAGCGGAACAGACTTTTAAAAGTCCTGATTTTGTGCGCGGTTGCTCCACCGCTTGCCGGGAGCCGGCCCCTCCCCCCGGGGTCTATCTTCCCGTCGCTTTGGATTCACTTCTCCGCCCGTCCTACCTTTCAGAAAGTGGTTGTTTATCTGTTTCCAGAATTGCTGTTCTTCTTTTCGATCTGCCGATGGATTTTCAGGTGTTTGCAATCTTTAGATAAGCTATCTAGCTGATCTCCGGCTAGCTGAAGTAGTCTCAGCCTGCTACTTCTCCGCCATTTTGACTCCTCCCCCCTGCTGACTTTTAAAATCCATGCTTTAGAGTCTTATTGTGGCAGGGTCCTACACTGGTCTTCTGGTGGTTGGACTCAACACACTCACACAGATGCAGATTTGACTGACAAGGACATTTACACCAGAGTGTAGGGCTGTGGGATTTAGAGCAAGTAGGCTAAACTGCCTGTGTTGGGGTTAGCTGCCCTCAGCAGGTATCTCTGCATATATGCTAAAGGTCAGAAGAGGGAAATGTCTCTCACCAGCTATTTTGTCCTGAAAGAGGCATCCATGAACACCACCTCTCACAGATGCACTCCAAAAATTAGGAACAGTCTTTTTCCTATGTGATTTGGGTTATCCTCAGATCATGCTGTCCGCCCACAGCTTATTTGTCTGCCTTTTCTCCAGGAGTAGGGTAGTGCCTTTAGGGCTCTATTTCAGCCAAGCCCATCTACCCTTAAAACTATTATTTGAGGCCCACTGGTTACAAAACCTCATGAAAAAAATCCCCCTGTTTTCTCAGCCAGTGGCTTTAGGGTAATGTTCTCCTTGTGTCTTTGCCTGTGAACTCCTCCCTCTCACCTTTATCCCTCCCCTTGGCAGCACCATCCATCAAATTCTCCCCCTAACTACATCTCTGCACTTACTACTACCTTCTTGAATATGGCTTCTTCCTTGCTCTAGTTGTGCAGTTTACTCTGTCAGTACTCAGGTCAATTACTTTGGTATTCAGGATGATTTGAAAGTAACCAGTTGTGCTGGAGGGAGGAGACAAGCCTAGGGTCCTCCTACTATGCCATCATAGTTCCTCATGTATACAGTGTTAATTTTAAACAACTTTTGGTGAATCACAAGTTTTTGAACTACTGTGTTTTCATTTTTATTTTTCTCCATGCGTTTTTTAATTCCTCTTTGATTTCTTAGTTGACCCATTTATTATTTTACATAATTTGTTTTCTTTTCAGATTTTTTTCTGGTTAATTTCTAGTTTCATAGTTGTGTGGTTGGAACAGATTCATGGTATGACTTTTGACCTTTTTCAATGTGTTGAGACTTGTTTTGTGACTTAATATGTTATCTATTGTGGATAATATTTCCATGTGCACTTGAAACTGCTGTTTTAGAATAGAATGTTCTCAACATATCTGTTAGATCTATCATGCCAATATGTCATTCAAAACCACTGTTTCCTTGTTGATTTTCTATGTATCATCTATTTGTTGATGTAAGTGGGGTGTTAAAGTCTCCTACTATTATTGTATTCATATCAATTACTTCTTTATGTTTGTTATTAGCTCCTTTATGTTTTTATGTGCTCCTATGTCGGGTACATAAATATTTACAATTATTTTATCTTTTTGTATCATTTGCTTTATGATTATATAGTGTCCTCTTTTTTTTGTTGTTGTTACAATTTTTTTTTTATAAAGTGTAATTGATTTAAGTATTGTTACCCTGGCTTTCTTTTCACACCTACTTACATGATACTTTGCCATACATTTCTTTCCATTTTGTATTTGTCTGTATGTCTAAATGGAGTCTCTGGTAGGCAGCATATAGATGCATCTTGCTTTTTTTATCCATTCCATCACACTATGTCTTTTGATTGGAATGTTTAGTCCATTTTCATCCAATATAATTATTGATAGGTGTGTACTTACTGCCATCTTGTTCGTTATTTTATGGTTGCTTTTATAGTTTTTCTCTGTTCCTTTCTTCTCTTGTTCTCTTTTCTCACAGTTTGCTGGTTTCCTCAGCAATATACTTGGATACATTTCTTTTTATATTTTGCCTATATATTGCTGGCTTTTGATTTGTGATTACCATTAAGTTTGTATATAACATATTGTGCCTATATAGGTCTATATTATGTGGATGGCAACTTACATTTGAACATATTTTTACACCTCTCCTCCCCATATTTTATGTATATGTTCTTATACATTACATCTATTTAGTTCATGATTTCCTTGACTGATTTTTGTACACATACTTATTTTTAATGCTTTTCTGCTTCCTACTTTTTTTTAATATGCTGAGTATTTTTAAAAGATTTAAAAAGCATGCTCAGTTAGCATACAGCCTTTTCTCACTTATATAACAGATGCATTTCTATTTGCTTGTGTACAGTAAAGGGTTAGAACCTGAATCAACTTACTTATGACTTCAGAAATGTGTGATTTCAGAAATTATTCCATGGAATTTTCTTCACTGCTCCTACCACTGATTCTTCAAATAAGCAGAGTATAGAGGGTCTCATCCCTTGAAAACTGTTTTTGAACACCAGCACTTTAAATTGGAAAGGTAGAAACCTAGCAATTCCTAGTACAGTGCCTAGACTTAGTCTTAATTAATGTTAAGATTTGAATGTACAACATAAAATCCATCATTTCTTTATCCTTGGAGGAGAGGGAAGGAAAAAAGGAGAGGTGGGAGATATGGTGCAGTATTCAAGAGCTGAATAAGAACACAATGACTCATAATGCCATCAACCCCACAATGAAGAACCATGGATCTCATCAATTTTATAATTCATATTGGATCAAGAAATTTGGTTCCCCTCTATGTATATCAATGAATTCAAACCTCATACTCTCCAAACTACAAAGATGAATAATGTCAGATAAACTCCAAATGCAACAGGTATTTCCTCAGAAGACTGAACATCAAAGGAATCCCTCCTTCTAACATCTTCTGAAATGGTTAAGATCTCACCAAAGCAGAAACCTAACATTTAAATATGCAATTGCTTGGCCAAGTAAGAAACTACAACTGTTATGTGTATTACCTTATATAATCACTATATGTATTACATATTAAACCCAGCATTACATATACTTGCACAATTATGCTGTGAATGATGATAATAGTGATGATGCCAGTGAAAAAGGACTATCTTTAGCCCAAAGAGTACTGGGAGGGGAGAAGGGAGGATGTGAAAATAAGCAGAAAGCACACAAAGAGATGGGTATTTTCTGACCAGGAAAGGTCACTCTAAACACAAAAATATTAAAAAAAAAAAAAGTATTCCCTTATTTCCCCTATGTGGAAATAATGCAAAACATTTATTTTCTATATCAGACAAGAACACAGCTAAGTAATCCAAGTCTACTGCAGCATTATAAAAATCATCCCTTCACCACAGTGTAAGATTTAAATGCATCTGCACAAGGGTGCATGCTATATAAAAAGAGGTTACTGCTGCCCTGCCAAGCACTTCCAGTCCCTACCCAGGTCCGACTGCAATACTGGTGGTCCCAATGGTTCTATCAAAATAAATTGTGTTTAAAAAATAAGGCATTTAAAAAGACAAGTGAAAATGCCTCATAAACTGTATCTCCAACTCATACTTCATCTATTTTAATGTATTATTTGCCTCCCACTAATAAACCTTTATTTCACTCGTTATAATGGAGCAATGAATCTTCCACACTGAAATATCTTCCTTGCCCAATTAATCCAAAGGAAAAAAACTGAAATGATTAGTAAAGAAAAATGTAGGGACTAACACACCCTTTTAATATATTTTTAAATATTTTTAAGGTTTAAAAAGTGTTTAAAGTTTGTAGTTCATGTGTTACTTTCAAAATTCCCTCTTTATCATGAGGTTTTGCCATTTTTCTTACTATATCTTTTGGTGTGGACCTCATTTGGTTGATTTTGCTGGGGGATTTCTGTGTCTTCTGGATCTGGACTTGTTTCCTTCCCCAGATATAAGTTTTCAGTGATTATTTCCTTAAATATGTGTTCCTTCCCCCTTTTCTCTCTCTTCTTCTGAGATTCTTATAATGAAAATATTATGCTCAATGCTGACCTTGAGCTTCTGAAGTGTATTTTCATTTAAATTTTTTTCTCTCTCTTGTTCAGCTTCATTACTTTCCATCAGTCTGCCCTCCATATTGCTGATCCACTCTTCTTCTCTAAGCTACAATCTATTTCATCTGGTGTATTTTAATGTCAGTTATTGAGTTCCTCATCTCTTATTGGTTCTTTGTTTTCTATCTCTTCATTTAGGGTCTCACTCTGGTCCTCCACTCTTTTCTCAAGTCCAGTAAGTATCTTCCTGACAATTACTTTAAATTCTATATCAGGCATATTAGTTATCTCCCTTTTATTTGGGTTACTTGCTGTGATTTTGCCCTGCTCTCTTTACTTGGGACATATTCCTCTGTATCCTCATTTTGTGTAACTCTCTGTGTCTGTTTCTGCATGACAGGAGTCAGCTGTGTCTCCTGCTCTCAATAGAGTAGTGGCCTTATGATGAACAGTTCCCGTAGTGCCCTGCAGTGCACTGTTCCCTGTTCAGAACCTGGCTCTTAAGTAATGTCTCCCATGTGTTGCATGTGCCCTGCTTTTGTAGCTGAACAGCTTTTTTTAAAAAAAGATTTTATTGATTTATTTATTTGACAGACAGAGATCACAAGTAGGCAGAGAGACAGGCAGAGAGAGGGGACAAAGCAGGCTCCCTGCTGAGCAAAGAGTCAGACACTGGGCTCAATCCCAGGACCCTAGGATCATGACCTGAGCTGAAGGCAGAGGCTTTAACTTACCGAGCCACCCAGATGCCCCTAGCTGAACAGCTTTTGACTTTAGTCCAATTCTCTGTAATATTTGCCCTGTGAGCAGGGTTTGGTCCCTCTGTATTTAGTGGCTCAGTTTGGGGCCATGTTGTGCTTGAGTTAACTCAGACCAGCCATTGCCAGAAACACAATACCACTGAAGTATCAGGCACTTTTTCTGTGCTGTCTCCTGAGAAGATTTTGTTGGTGGGTAGAGTCTTCTGTTAGACTAACAGTCTGTACCTAACCCACTAATGTGGTCTCTTCTCTACAGTTAGCTGTAGAGAGTCTATTTTGTCAGTCTTTGGGTCATTTTTTGGGTTATTTATACTGACATCGGTGTTATCTAGTTGTATTCATTGAACACGGTGAGTTTAGCATCCTCCTACTCTTCCATCTTCCTTAGAATTTTACCATACTGTTTTGATTACTACACATTCGTAGTGTATTTTGAAATCTTGTATTGATATCTCCAACCTTATTTTTCTTTCTCAAGATTTCTTTGGCTATTCAGGGTCATTTGTGGTTCCACAGAAATTTAGTATTATTTGTTCTAGTATTATGAAAAATGCTGTTGGTGTTTTGACAAAGATTGTATTGGATCAGAATTGCTTTGTGTCATATGGACATTTTAACAATAGTAATTCTTCCAATTCATGAGCATGGTATATATTTTCATTTGTTTGTTTCATCTTCAATTCCTTTAATGAATATATTATAGTTTTCAGAGCACAGGTCTTTTACTTTTTGTTAAGTTTATTCCTAGCTATTTTGTCATTTTTGGTGCTTTTGTGACCATGGAAACCACTTTGCCTTGGTATTTTCCCTGATGGGAAATTTATGATTAGTGATTCAATATACCTCACATTTTATTCATCTGTTCAGAGTTTCAATTTCATGGCTCATTTTTGATAGGTTGAATGTCCTAAGAATCATCTATTTCTTCTAGGTTTTTTTTTTTATTTTGTAAGTATATAATTATTCAAAGTAACTATGATTCTTTATATTTCTGTGATATCAGGTGTAATTTCATCTCTCTTTTCTGTTTTTATTTGTATACATATTCTCTTTCCTTAGTCAAGCTAAACGTTTTTAAAATTTTGTTTATCTTTTCAAAAAACACAACTCTTACTTCTATCGATCTTTATTAATTTTCTGTTTCTATTTAATTTACTTCTGCACTTTACTATTTTCTTGTGTCTGCTAGCTCTGTGCTAAATTTCTTTTTTTTCTAGTTCTTGAGGAATAAAGTTAAATTGTTTATTTGAGATCTTTTTTTTCTTGATGTATGCATTTATTGCTATACAATTCCTCTTCTGTTTTCACCTGGAGGGGAACTTGCACACATGCCTTTGTTTTTATATCTGGTACATTGATTTTTGTATACATCACCCAATAGATGTACCTTGATCTCATGCTCGGTGATGAATAAGGCTTCTGTTCACGTGTTCCTTCAGAGTTTAACAGATGGAGAAGCATCCCATGACCACCTAATTTCCTCTAGGTACAGCACAAATAGCAGACTGAAATACACACCTGCTCTTTTATGAAAAATGCCTATTTTCTGAATTTGCAGCTTTGGCCTAAAAGGCAGGGTACTGGATTGGTACATCCAGGTCCCTACTGCAGGACTCTTTCCTGGGAAAGTGGCAGGTAGATCCCATCTTTTACTAACCTTTCTGCCTCAATTAAGACCCTTGGTATCTTCTGAAAAGGAACTTTTTTTTTTTTAAAGATTTTATTTATTTATTTGACAGAGAAATCACAAGTAGACAGAGAGGCAGGCAGAGAGAGAGAGAGAGGGAAGCAGGCTCCCTGCTGAGCAGAGAGCCTGATGCGGGACTCGATCCCAAGACCCTGAGATCATGACCTGAGCCGAAGGCAGCGACTTAATCCACTGAGCCACCCAGGCGCCCCTGAAAAGGAACTTCTAAACTCACCTTGTACCCTGATTTTTGTGGCTGTCTTCCCAGGGAACAACTCTATAACACTAGATATGGTGGTCAATGGGGTTTATACTCAAATCCCACAGGACTATATATATTTGCATACTTTGCAAAATCAGACAACTTACATGCTGAGAAATGAAACTGGACTGATCTTATGCCCTATGAAAAATTACATTTACAAAGCCATAAAAATCCTAGAAGAAAACATAAGGAGTAGGTAAACCTTGACATCAGTCTTGGAGATTTTTTTTTTTAATTTGACACCAAAGGCAATAAAAACAAAAATAAATAAGTATAACTATATAAACCCAAAAAGCTTTTTCCTGATTAAAAACTGGGCAAAGGAATCGAATGGACATTTTCTTACAAGAAGATGTACAAATGGCAAACAGACACATGAAAAGATGCTTAGCATCACTAATCATTAGGAAAATGTGAATCAAAACCACAATGAGATATCACCTCACACTAGAATGGCCAGAATCAAAAAGACAAGAAATAACATGTGTTGGTGATGACGTGGAGAAAAAGTAACCATCAGGCACTGTTGGTGCAAATGCAAATTTATGCAGTCATCATGGAAAACAGTATGGTGTTTCCTCGAAAAATTAAAAATAGAATTAGTATAAGATCTAGTAATTTCACTATTGGGTATTTACACAATGAAAATGAAAACACTAATTCAAAAACACATTTGCATCCTTATGTTTATTGTAGCAGTATTTATAAGAGCCAACATAAAGAAGCAAACCTAGTGTTCATCCATAGATAATTGGATAAATATGTTATGTATATATTTAATATATATACTCAGATATATGTATATAATGAAATAGTACTTAGTCATAAAAAAGAATGAGATGTTCCCATTTGCAACAACACGGATGGACCCAGAGGACACAATGCCTAGTGAAATAAGTCATTCAGATAAAGAGAAATCATTATTTCACTCATATGCAAAGCTTAAGAAACAAAACAAATGAACAAGGAAAAAGCAACAAACAAAAAACCCAGACTGAAATATGAAGAACAAACTGTTGGTTGCCAGAGGGGAGGTGGGTTGGGGAATTAGTAAAACATTAAGAGGATTAAGAGTATACTTATCCTGATGAACACTAAATAATGTATAAAATTGTTGAATCATTATGTATACACCTGAAACTATTATAACACTATATTTTAGTTGTACTTCAATTGAAAAAAAAACTAAAAAGCTTATGCACAACAAAGGAACCCACTAGTAATATTCAAAGGCCATCTACAGAATGGGAGAAAATACCTGAAAATCATTTATCTGTTTGGGGTTAATATCCAAAATATATAAAGAACACATACAACTCAATAACAAAGAACACAAATAAGTAGAAAGTAAAACCAGTTCAATTAAAGTGTGAGCAAAGAATCAGAAGTTTTCCCCAAAAGATGTGAAGATGTCCAATTGATACATGAAAAGTTGCACGGCATTACTGATAATCAAGGAATTGTGAATTAGGACCACAGTGAAATATCACCTCAGACCTCTTTGTCTATTATCAATAAGACAAGAAGTAATAAGTGTTGGTGAGTCTGGAGAAAACAGACCTTTTATGCAGCATTGGAGGAAAGGTTAATTAGCACAGCCACTATATAAAACAGTATGGTGATTCCTCAAAAAAAAAAAAAAAAAAAAAGAACTGGCATATGCTACAGCAATTCTTTTTTTTCTATTTTTTAAAAGATTTTATTTATTTATTTTGTGTGTGTAAGAGAGAGAGCATGAGTGGGGGGACAGAGGGAGAAGAAGACGCCCCACTGAGCAAGGAGCCCCACAAGGAATCTATCCCAGGACCCTAGGATCATGACCTAAGCTGAAGGTAGATGCTTAACCCACTGAGCCACCCAGGCATTTTTTTTTTTTTAAGATTTTCAGCAATTCTATATCTACCTATTTTCTGAAGGGAAGGAAAATGCTGACTCAAAAATATATATGCACCAACATATTCGTGGTAGCTTTATTTATAATAGCAAAAATAGAGAGGCAAACCAAGTGTCCATTACCAAATGAAGTTAATGAAAATGTAGTATATATAGCGTGGAATACTATTCTTCCACTAAAAGGAAGGAAATCTTGCCATTTATGACAACATGGATAGATGTGTAGGGTATTACAAGTGAAATAAGTTAAAGAAAGACAAATACCATGTAATCTCACTCATTTGTGGAATTAATTTTTTTTAAATTAGAATATCTTATTTTTTATGGCTAAAATATTCCACTGTGTGTGTGTCTCTCTGTGTGTGTATCTTCTTTATTCATTCATCTGTCAATGGACATTTGCAACAACATGGATGGATTTGGATAGTATAATGCTAAGTGAAATAAGTCAGTCAGAGAAAGAAAAATACCATATAATTTCATTCATATGTCCAATTTAAGAACCAAAAAAAAAAATTAACAGAGGAGAAAAGACAAACAAAAAACCCTGATCTCCTTTTTAACTCATTTTTTATTTTTTTTCAAATTTTATTTGAATTCTACTTCTTTAACATATAGTGCAATATTGTTTTCTGGAGTAGAATTTAGTGATTCATCATTTATATATGATAATACTCAGTGCTCACCATAACAAGTGCTCTTCTTAATATCCATCACCTATTTAGCCCTTACTCCACTCACATCCTTCCATCAACCCTCAATTTTTTCTCTATCAGTGTCTCTTATGCTTTGCTTCCCTCTTTCTATTTTTTTCCTCCTCATATGTTCATGCTTTGTTATTTTACACATATATGTGAAATAATATGGAATTTGTATTTCTCTGACTGACTTATTTCATTTAACATGGCACACTCTAGTTCCATCTGCATCATTGCAAATGGCAAGATTTCATTCTTTCTGATAGCATAGTAATATTCTATATATACAAATATATACATGTATATGTATGTGCATATATATATAGAGAGAGAGACACAACACATCTTTCACATCTTTATACAGTAATTTTTTGATGGACTTTCCATAGTTTGGATATTGATGATGGTACATATACCCATCTGAATCTGTATTTTTTATTCCATTGGGTAGTACAATTGCTGGGTCATGGGGGAGTTCTATTTTTAAACTTTATGAGAAACCTCCACACTGTTTTCCAGAGTGGCTGCACTAGTTTGCATTCCTACCAAAATTGTAAGAGGGTTCCTCTTTGTCAGAACTCTCACCAACATTCATTGTTTCCTGTGTAGGTATTTTTGTCAGTTAGGAATGCATCCATTTCTTCAAGATTGCCTGATTTGTTAATATTCAATTGTTCATAATAGTCTCTTATAATTATCTGTATTTCTTCACTGATGGTTGTCATCTCTCCTCTTTCATGGGCCTTCTCTCTTTTCTTTTTGATAGGGGTTTCTTGAACTTATTAATTCATTCTAAGAACTAGCTCCTAGTTGTTGTTTTTTTAATCTTTTCTACTGATTTTTTATTTCTGTATCATTGATTTCTGCTCTAGTCTATATTATTTCTCTTCTCTTGCTGGATTTAGGCTTTATTTTCTGTTCTTTTTCTAGTTCCTTTAGGTGTAAGGTTAGTTGTGTATTTGAGGCTTTTCTTATTTATTGAGAAAGACCTGTATTGCTATCCACTTCCCTCTTAAGACCATCTTAGCTTCATCCCAAAGGTTCTGAAGTGTTGTGCTTTCATTTTCATTTGCTTCCATGTATTTTTAAACTTCTTCTTTAATTTCCTGTTTGACCCATTCATTCTTTAGTAGGATGCTCTTTAATGTTCATGTATTTGTGTTCCTTCCAATTTATTTTGTGTGTGATTGAGATCAAATTTTAAAGCATTCTATTCTAAAAATATACATGGTAACATCTCAATCTTTTTGTACCAGTCAAAACCTGATTTGTGACCTAGTATGTGATCTATTCTGGAGAATGTTCCATGTGCACTCGAGAAGATTGTGCATTGCTTCTGGATGAAATGATCTGAATATACCTGTGAAGTCCATCCTGTTCAGTGTGTCATTCAAAGCCCTTGTTTCCTTCTTAGTCTACTTTAATGATCTCTCCATTGCCGTGAGTGGGGTGCTAAAGTCCTCTACTTGTAGTATTATTATTGTGTTTCTTTATTTTGTTATTAGGTGGTTTATGTATTTGGCTACTCCCAAGTTAGGGGCATAAACATTTACAATTGTTAGATCTTCTTCCTGGACAGACCCTTTTAATATGATATAGTATCTTTCTTCATCTCTTATTACAGTTGTTGGTTTAAAATCTAGTTTTCCTGATATAAGGATTGCTACTCTAGTTTTCTTTTGATGTCTATTACCTTGACAAATGGTACTCTACCCCCTCAGTTTCAGTCTGGAGGTGACTTTTGGTCTAAAATATCTTGTAAATAATGTATTCATGGGTCTTTTTTTTTTTTTTAACCATTCTGACACCTTATGTCTTTTGATTAGAGCATTTAGTCCATTTTCATTCTACATAATTATTAAATGATACTAATTTAGTGCCACTGTATTACCCATAAAGTCACTGTTTCTGTAGATTGTCTCTGTTCCTTTGCTTCTTTCTGGTCTTTCTTACTTTTGGGCTCTCTACTCAATGAATCTGCTTTAAGATTTCTTGCAGAGCTGATTTAGTGTTCACAAATTCTTTTTTTTCCCCTGGAAACTTCTTATTTTTCCTTCTATTCTGAATGACAGCCTTACTGGATAAAGTATAATTGGTTATATATTTTTTTCCAACTAACCCATTGAATATATTAAGCCAGTCCTTTCTGGTCTGCAGGTAACTGTGGATAGTTCTGTTGCCGACTCATGTTTCTACATTTGTAGGTTAAAGACCTTTTGTCCCAAGCTCTTTTCAGGATTTTCTCTTTATTTTTGAAATTTTCAAACTTTGCTATCATATGTCAAGGTGTTGACCTATTTTTATTGATTTTGAGGAGTATTCTCTATGCCTCCTGGACTTGAATGCCTGTTTCCTTCCCCAGACTGGGGAAGTCCTCAGCTATAATTTGTTCAAATAAACCTCCTGCTCCTCTCTCCCTGTGTTCACCTTCTGAGACCCCAATTATCCATATATTATATTGCTTTATGGGATGGCTGAGTTATTGAAGTCTCCCTTTGTGACTCAGTAGTTGTCTTCTCTTCTTGTCAGCTTCCTTATTTTCTGTCACTTTGTCTTCTATATCACTGGCTCTCACTTCTATCTCATTTATCTTCTCTTTTAGAGCCTCTTTTTGGCACCACATCTCAATAATAGTATTTTTAATTTTGGTCTGATTGAAGTTTAGTTCTTTTATTTCTACAGTAAGGGATTCTCTAGTATCTCCTATGCTTTTTTTTGAGCCCACCTGATCTTTATAATTAGTTAAACTGTAGTTCAGACATTATACTTATATCTGTATTGATTCAATCCCTGGTGGTGAATACTACTCACTACTCCATTTTTTCATTTTGTCCAGAAATGAATAGAATAAAGAAAGAGAAAAAACAACAGTCACAACAACAACAAGATAAAAACCAAAAGCAAACCAGAAAAAAAAAAAAAGAAAAAAATCAAACAAGAAACAAAGTGGAAAAAAAAAATAGATTCTGTGTGTTTCAGTCTGCTTGTTAAAAGAAACTGGGTCTGTAAAATAAGAAGAAAGAAAAAAGAAAAAGAAACAAAAATAAAATTAGATATGATTGATTTTGCAGGTATTCAGAATATTTTGATAACTAGCTGAATTCCAGGGACCAATATTAGGGTCCCCTACTCCTCTGTCATCTTAATTGAAAGTAGTTCTTATAGGCTACAGTTCTGGTTGCAAAGGATGACATTGTTTTTTAGGTTAAAATCCCATCAAATTAGCGTTTTTTTTTTAAGTTAAGTCCAAAGCAATTTAAGGCTATTCTCCCATCTTTCCTGGGTTGTTTTTAAGTTCCAAGAAATTAATAAGGTGGCCCATTTCATGTAGGAGGATGTACCTAGTCCATAGTCATTGACATCTGTGCCGACTGACTTCTACTGAAAAGTGTGGAACCTCAACCAACATCTATTCATTGGTCTGAACAAATCCCTGGAGTTCTAGGCCTGACCATAATACCTCTGAGCCTTACCTCGATGTTACTATCATACACGTTAGAGAGAGTAGGATCGATTACATACAGAAAGTAGGATCCATTAGCCTAATATAGGCCCATTTGTACTAAGTACCCCATTCCAGCAAGTCTACTCTCTCATGCACCTCTTAAGAAAACAGTGAGAAGCAAGATAAAAGTATAATTTTCTCAGCTGCATAAATGCATCTGGAGGTTTCTGATGCTCCATTCCTTAGAGGGACCAGGTTGACACTTTTTTCAGTGACACTCACCAGTTTATATCTCTTACTTCCCTCTCTCTATCTCCATCTCTAGATGGATAACTCCCACCACTATAGTAGGATAACTAATTCTTATGTCTTCATTCATTCTTTCTAATCGAGAAACTATTGAATTTATCCTGATTATTAGTACTCAAAAGCGTATTTTGAAAATCAGAATCCAAAAACTAACTCTTGTCGTGTGTTATTCTTCCGTGGCCTCCTTTTCAAGAGTTAGGTAATATTTCACAAATGTTATCTAAAAAGGAGAGAGGGTCCAGGACAACAGGAATTAAAGGGACTAAAACTGACTTGTCCAATATTAAAATATTGCCATAATATGAATGTTTAGAAAAAAATAGAATATTCCCCCTTTACTACTCTCACTTCTACCTTATTCTTTTCTCCTACCAGAGATAACCAGTGTTAACTATTTTGATATATTTATGATACTTTCCTATGCCTTTTTTTTTAATTTCTTTCTTTTTTTTTAATATAATTTTTTATTTTTTATAAACATATATTTTTATCCCCAGGGGTACAGGTCTGTGAATGTGTGTAAACCTGGTGTTTCCTATGCCTTTTAAGATATATATGGATACATAGTTTTCTTACTCTAAGTGGAAAAATACAATACATATGCTTCTGAAACTTAAGATTTTTACTTAGTAGTATATGAATCATTTTTATATGCTAGTTCATGTAGGCTGATATCATACTATTTAATGGTTCCTTATGCATAATATGGATGTACTACAACTTAGTCATTTGCATATTGAGGGACATTTAATTAATTCCAGATTTTTATGGTCCAAATAATAGTGCTGTCTTCTAAGGATCCTGGAAGATTATGGCCTCAGTGCACATCTCCCATTATAATTTTTTATTTGCAGAAGCACAACAAAAAATTGGCATGCTTTTTGGTCTTATTATAGTACACATTTGAGGCTACATGTTCTTCTGAGATTTACAGAAGTAAGGGCTGGCACGGGATTTAATCTTCCATGCTACCAAAAGAGGGACAGTATTCTAGAAGTGGAAAAGAAAGACAACCTCAAGGTGTCTGTAAGATAACTGATAAGGAAGAACCTCCCAGAAAGAAAAGCCAGGCAACAAGAAAGGCAATGGACAAGGGAATGAATGTGTCCAAGATTAAAGAAACATGAGCCAGCCCTCCAATATTATTTCACAATTAGGAAAGAGAATTGTTACAATTTCTACTCAATAAGATCTTATAATTTTTATGGACCTTTTTTTTTTTGTTTATTTTTTTTCCACATTTGTGCTTTAGTGCAAGGATATTATTTCTTTTCCTCCATTGTATATTGTGTGTGTACAGATAACTTGTCTATTCGTATATTGGTCACTGCTACAAGAAACCACATCCAGACAAGATGGCAATAGCTTCTCATTATTCAGATATTTTGAGCTTGATGCAAGTGTGTTTCTTAAGTACAGGGGTGAAGATATTGATGTGTGGGGGAGGGTACACATTTAGATGGTCAATAGGGTGGAATGTTGAAAAAAAAACCCCTACAAATCCTCCAATATCCATTTTAACCTTCTTTCTTAGTAGTTAAACAGTAATAAAACTAAATTGTGACTAATTTGATGGAGATCAGAGGTAACTTATGCAAAATATGAATCATATACTTAGAGGGAAGAGAGAAGCTCTCCCCTTTTCTATTTCTTCCTGCCACCTGGACTTTAAATATGATAGTAAATACTGGTGATTCCAATTTGTACCATGAGATGTAAGCGATGTTTTGAGAATGTTAGAGCAATAAAATACAAGAAGCATGGTTCTCTTGCACTGTTGAACTGACATACCTACATTTGATTACCTACCTTGATTTTTATATGAAAAAAAATAAACTTACATCATATTTAGGTAACTCTTTGCATGTTCCTTTTGTTACAGAAACCTAATCTATTTCCTAGCTAATATACACAAAAAACCAGAAGACAGTAAAATAATGATTAAGGGGAAAAGATCAATGAATCCTGAAATAAGCTAAAATATCATTCATCTGATGGGGAAAGTGAAAAAAATGTGTACATATATAGTATGAGATACAGTATCACTTGGTCTCCTCCATTTAAGGAAAATATTTGAGTAAGTACCCTAAACAAATATAAATAGAATGTTAAGTGTTCTTAAGCTAACTTTATGATGAAGAGTATAAGAGTAGTTAGCAATCGATCTTATAATGTGTGTATATATAATTAGTGTTAAGTGAGTAATGATACTATACTGTCAAAAATATTTAAATGTTAATTAAATATTGTTGAAACAGAAGAGTCATGAAAATGATGTAAGGAAAACAATGATTGCCTGGAATTAAAATGTCTAAAACTCTTTGCAGACACTGTAGTGGTTATTTTTGTTGTTCTTGTTGCTATTGGCGGATGATGTGACTGATGGGAGTTTGTGTCAGAATGCAGAGAAAGATGAATCTTGGGTAATAAGGAAGTTTAAGTGAGCAATTTAGTCTATGGGTGAGTGGAGGGTTATGGGTAATTAGAGCATCTTGGCAAAAATATGGTTATTAGATATCAATTAATAGTAACAGAAAATTAATGTTGTGAGACATGAAAATGAAGCCATTATCAATATAGAATTTTTAAAAAAAAGCTACTAGAACTTTCAAAATAACACTGGGGGAGATGGGAATAAATGAAAGCTGACAAAACTAGAAAAGTTAAGTAAGGGGGAAAGTGAGCCAAAGAAAGAAAGTCAGACAAGAGGAAATGACAATAAGATACAATAAAGATTAAGTAAGATAGAAGTATTAGCCAAGTCTTAGTTATCAACATAAATGTAAACAAATGAGGAACCTGGGGGGCTTAGTTGGTTAAGCGTCTGCTTTCAGCTCAGATCATGATCTTGGGGTCCTAGGTTCAAGTCCCACATGTCATCAGGCTTCCCACTCAAACCTGCTTCTCCCTCTCCCTCTGCCTGCCACTCACTCCCCTTACTTGTTCATGCTTTCTTTGTCAAATAAATAAATAAAAATACTTTTAGAAAATGTGAAAAACTGAATTCTCCAAGCAAAAGAGATCTTTAATATTGGATTAAGACACAAACTATGCTGCTTATGAGAACCGTACTTTCTAAAAAAAAAAAAAAATGAGAAAGAGAATTTAAAAATAAAAATGGTTTGACATACTAAGTGAAAAATATATTGTTGGGAAAAATAAAGTTAAATGATAAAACCATTATGTAGGACAAAGGGGTATAATATTACTCTGGTTATATATTGCTACGTAACAAGCCTCCTGAAACAGTGACTGCAAACAATCATTTTATTATATTTCATGATTTTCTAGGTCAGGAATTTGAGAAGGACTTTGATTAGGTAGTTTCTGATCTACCTGAAGCCTGCTATGGTATCTGAGACTGGAAGATCCCTTACAAGAAGACTTCTTCACTTATGTGTGGCACCTAATTACTCCTTGGCCTCACTATTTTTTATACTCTCATACTTCTCAGTAACCTGATTTATTCTTGATAAGTCTCAGTTGTTGAGGTTTTGCCAAAAATTGTCAGTGTTCTAAAGGGAAGGATAACAGTCAGCACCTAATTTCAGGCTGATTTCAAGCAGACTCACCAGCAGCAGCTTGTAAAGTATGCAAACATATACAGTCCTTTGGAACAACAGTTATAACCCCTACTGGTCTTCAGACCAGGTAAATTAAAGGTGGCCCTTAGACAACAGTTGCAAAAACTGGGGCTCCTGATGAGTTTATAAGCTCCTTTCTGAGAGGTACCAGCAAGCTCTAGGGAGGCCTAGGGAGAATGCAAAACAGGTGTCCCTTAACTATAGAGTTGAGGATCCATATCTGGGCTCTCTATTTTGTTCCATTGATCTATGTGTCTGTTTTTGTGCCAGTACCATCTTGTCTTGGTAATCACAGCTTTATAATATAGCTTAAAATTAGTCAAGGTGAGGGACGCCTGGGTGGCTCAGTGGGTTAAGCCACTGTCTTCGGCTCAGGTCATAATCCCAGGGTCCTGGGATCAAGCCCCAAGTCGGGCTCTCTGCTCAGCAGGGAGCCTGCTTCCTCCTTTCTCTCTGCCTGCCTCTCTGCCTGCTTGTCATCTCTCTCTGTCAAATAAATAAATAAAATCTTTAAAAAAAATTAGTCAAGGTGATACACCCAGCTTTGTTTTGTTTTTCAACATTTCCTTGGTGATTGAGGATCTTTTTATTGTTTCATACAAATTTCAGGATTGTTTGTTCCAGCACTTTGAAAAATGTTAATGGTATTTTTATCAAGATGGCATTGAAAGTATAGATTGGGGGTGCCTGGGTGGCTCAGGGGGTTGGAGCCTCTGCCTTCAGCTCAGGTCATGATCTCAGGCTCCTGGGACCGAGCCCCGCATGAGGCTCTCTGCTCAGCGGGGAGCAGGCTCTCCTGCCTGCCTGCCTCTCTACCTACTTGTGATCTCTGTCTGTCAAATAAATAAATAAAACCCTTTAAAAAAAAAAGAAAGTATAGATTGCTTTGGGCAGCATGGACATTTTCACAATGTTTATTCTTCTGATCCATGAGCATGGAAGGTTTTTCCATCTTTTTGTGTTTTTTTTTTTTAATTTCTTTCATGAGTGTTCTGTAGTTCCTAGAGTATAGATCCTTTAGCTCTTTGCTTAGGTTTATTCCAAGTTATCTTATGGTTTTTGGTGCTGCTGTAAATGGAACTGATTCTCTAACTTCTCTTTCTACAGTTTCATTGTTAGCATATAGGAATGCAACTGTTTCTATGCTTTGATTTTGTATCCTGACACATTGCTTAATTGCTGTATGAGTTCTAGTAATTTAGGGGTGGAACCTTTTCAGTTTTCCACACAAAATATCATGTCATCTGTGAAGAGAGAGAGTTTGGCTCTTTCTTTGCCAATTTGAATGCCTTTTATTTCTTTTTGTTGTCTGATTGCTATTGCTAGGACTTCTAGTACTATGTTGAACAGTAATGGCAAGAGTGGGAATCCTTGTCGTGTTCCTGACCTCAAAAGGAAGGCTGTCAGCTTTTCCCCTGTTGAGAATGATGTTTGCTGTACATTTTTGAAAGATGGATTTTATGAAATTGAGGAATGTTCCCTTTATCCCTATACTCTGAAGAATTTTGATTAGGAAAGGATGCTCTATTTTGTCAAATGCTTTTTCTGCACGAATTGAGAGGACCATGTGGTTCTTCCCTCTTCTCTTATTGATTTGTTCTATCACAATGATTGATTTGTGAATGTTGAACTTCCACCCTTGCATCCCAGGGATAAATCCCACCTGGTTATGATGGATAATCCTCTTACTGTACTGTTGGATCCTATTAGCTAGGATCATATTGATACTTTTTTGTCCATATTCCTCAGGGATATTGGTCTGAAGTTCTCCTTTTTAATGGGACCTTTGTCTGGTTTAACCTTTGACAAAGTAGGAAAAGTATCCAAAGGAAAAAGGACAGTCTCTTCAATAAATGGTGCTGGGAAAACTGGACAGCTATATACAGAACAATGAAACTCGACCATTTGCTTATATCATACACAAAGATAAACTCTAAATGGATGAAAGACCTCAACGTGAGACAGAAATCCATCAAAATCTCAGAGGAGAACATCAGTAGTAACCACTTCAACATCGGCCACAGCAACTTCTTTCAAGACACACCTCCACAGGCAAGGAAAACAAAAGCAATAATAAACTTTTGGGACTTCATCAAGATAAAATTCTTCTGTACATCGAAGGAAACAGTCAACAAAACAAAGTGGCAACCCACAGAATGGGAGAAGATATCTTCATATGACACTACAGATAAAGGACTGATATCCAAGATCTATAAAGAACTTTTCAAACTCAACACCCAAATAACAAATAATCCAGTCAAAAGATGATCAGAAGACATGAACAGACACTTCTCCAAAGAAGACATACTAATGGCTAATAGACACATGAAAAGATATTCATCATGATTAGCCATCAGGAAAATTCAAATGAAAACCACATTGGGATAACATCTTACACCAGTTAGAATGGCAAAAATTGACAAGGGAAGGAACAACAAATGTTGGTGAGGATGTGGAGAAAGAGGAACTCTCTTACACTGTTGGTAGGAATGAAAGTTGCTGCAGCCACTTTGGAAAACAGTTTGAAGGTTCCTCAAAAAATTAAAAATAGAGCTACCCTATGATGCAGTGATTGCACTATCGTATTTACCCCAAAGATACCAATGCAGTGAAAAGAAGAGCCATATGCACCCCAATGTTCATAGTAGCAATGTCCAGAATGGATAAACTGTGGAAATAGCTGAGATGCCCTTCAACATACAAATGGATAAAGATGATGTGGTCCATATACACAATGGAATATTACTCAACCATCAGAAAGGGTGAATACCCAACATTTGCATCAAAATGATGGAGGTGTTTATGCTAAGTGAACTAAGTCAAGCAGAGAAAGTCAATTATCATATGGTTTCTCTTACTTGTGGAACATAAGGAATAGCATGGAGGATATTAGGAGAAAGAAGGGAAAGATTAAGAGGGGAGATATTAGGGGGAAATGAACCAAGAGAGACTGTGGACTCCAAGAATCAAACAGGATTTTAGAGGGCAGAGAGGTAGGAGGATTGGTTGGCCCAGTGATGGGTATTAAGGAGGGCATATATTGCATGGAGCACTGGGCGTTATACACTGACAATGAATCTTGGAACACTACATCAAAAACTAATGAGGTACTCTATGGTGGCTAATAGAATACAATAAAAAATTTAAAAAAAAAGATGTCCTTTGGCCTATATTCTCTAAAAGCTCCTCTGTAACATCTAGACATTATTAACCTGAAATCCGACCCTCAGGCTGAGCTCCAGGACAAGTTAATAGGCCCTTTTCACAGGATGACTGGGGATGTGTTTGAGTCTGCTCTGTCATGCCCTAGAGTGGGTAGCCTTCCAAGAACTGCTTTGCCATTTGTTTTGGTCCCCTGGTGCTCAGCAATATAAGTGCTCCTGGTCTCAGAGCCAGGTGTTTAAGTGGTGTCCCCTTTGTGGAATACATGAGTCTGCTGGCTTCTTCATAAGCTCTTGGGAGCCCAGGGTTGGGGCAGACCTATCAGTTTCAGCAGGAACACCAAGGAGCTTGGGGCCAAGGCAGGCCTGCAAGCTTCAGCTGTGCCATGGGGGAACCTAGATCCAGGCTGGCCTGCTGGCTTCAGTGGAACTGTGGAGGTAACCAAGACATGAGAGTCCTGTTGGCTTTGACAAGGTTGTGGGAGCATGTGGAAGCAGGCCAACCCAGCCAGCTTCAGCAGGGCTTCAAGAGAGCCCGGGGTCAGTTGCAAGCCCACTGGCTGCAGCAGGGTGACAGGGAATGCTGGGCCAGAGTGATCATGTGAATTGCAGCAGTAATAAAGGTGTGCCTGGGTGGGGAGCAGTTCCACTGGCTTCAGGGGGCCTGTGGGGGAATCACAAAGGGAGAGCACATCTGCAGACTTTATCTATGTTATCAGGGCTGGGCGAAAAGCTTGGCTGTGGGACACTAACAAAGTAGATCAAGAACAAAAATTGCCACCAGCAAATGCATTCTTCTTGGTGAAACTCCAACCAGAGCCCCACATCTCTGGTGGATTCTTTAAGATTAGCTAATGAATCTTCTTTGTGTATAGTCTTGTCTTTTCTTTTCTTTTCTTTTCTTTTCTTTTCTTTTCTTTTCTTTTCTTTTCTTTTTTCTTTTCCTTTCCTTCCCTTCCCTTCCCTTCCCTTCCCTTCCCTTCCCTTCCCTTCCCTTCCCTTCCCTTCCCTTCTCTTTCTTTCTTTCTTTCTTTCTTTCTTTCTTTCTTTCTTTCTTTCTTTCTTTCTTTCTTTCTTTCTTCTTTCTTTCGAGGGAGAGAATCTTAAGCAGGCTCCACACCCAGCACAGAGCCTGACTCAAGACTTGATCGCACAATCCTGAGATCAGACCTGAGCCAAAATAAGAGTCTGATGCTGAACTAACTGAGCCACCCAGGTGCCCCTATGAGCTTTTCAAACTAGTACTTCTCTTCTGAATCCCAGGGTGAGGGAGCCCTTTAAGAGCAGACTTTCCATTCCCCCTAGCCTTTTAGGTCTCTGGGAAATAAGTCTCATTGGTTTTCAGAGCCAGAAATTTGGGGGACTCATTTATCCAGGTTATGCCCCCAAAGTTTGGGTGCCCGATGTGGGGTATGACCCCTTCACTCCTCAGGGAGAATCTCTGTATTTGTGAGATTTCCCCCTTATTGTGAATTGCACTGTTGTGGTGCGGTTTTTGGTGAGATGCAATTCTTCCTCTCCTCTCTCAGTGTGGCCCTTTTATTCTCTGTTGTGGAGAAGCTTTTCTGCTAGTTTTCAGGTCTTTTTCACAGGGAATTGATTCATGTGTAGCTGTAGATTTGGTGTGTTTATGAGAGGAGGTCAGTTCAGGATCTTTCTATGCCACCATCTTGAACTACTTTTCGATTGTTCCATGTCATGTTTAAGAAATACTTCTTTGCTCCAGAGTCACAAATTTATTCTGCTATAGGGCCTTCAAAAATTGTATACATTTGCAATTCTCATTTATATATTTTTTTCATTTATATTTTTAATCTACTTAAAATTGGGTTTTGTGAGATCAAATTTCATAATCTTTACATATGAATAACTATTTATCCCAGCACTATTTACTGAAAAGTCCATCCTTCTCTCTATGATATGCAGTGTCTACTCTGTCCTGAATCTGTTTCCTATGGGTTATATGTGTGAGATAGATCTAATGAAAGTTGTGCAGGATGTGTATTCTCTTCCACTGAAAAGTTTGTCATTCCTGTGTTAACACAACATTGTAGTTCCTATAGATTTATTATAGCACATGGTTTATAATGTTTGTTTTGATGATCTTGAAAATGGTATGTTTTCAAATTAAAATTTCAAACTGCTTGTTGTTGGAGTATAGAGATACAATTGACTTCCACATACTCATTTTGCACCCAGCAACTTAGCTAAACTATTTTTATTAATTCCAAAGATTTGTCATTGTTACCTTTATTTTAGATAAGCAATTGTGTTTAAATAACTACAGCTTTCCTTAATTTTAATCCTTTGACTTTTTATTTCTTTTTACTTTACTGCTCTTGCTAGGATATCTTCTATTTACTATAATTTAATTGGTAGTATTTGGAACACTTTTTTTCCTTATCTTAAAAGGAAAGTATTTTTACCATTATATATAATTTTACCAGTTTTTTGTTCTAGGTTTTTTTTTTTTTTAGCTGTAGGGTTTTTCATTTTTTATACCCATTTATCGGATTATGTAAATTTGTTCTTATTCCTAGTCTACAAATAGGTTTTCTTTTGTTTAAATTTTATAAATGAACATTGAATCTTATCAAAAGCCCTTCCTACAACTAAACTGTTTCTAGATTCATTGAGATGTTGTTATGACTTTTTTCTCTAATTAATTAATGTGGGTAATAATAATAATTGATGTCTAATATTAAACCAATTCTATTTTCCTGAATGATTTAAATTGATCATGATGATCTTTTCTTACACTTTGCTGTATTTGATTTGCAAATGTTTTGTTTAGAATTTTTTCATCTATACTCATTAATAATATTTACCTGAAATTTATTTTTCCTACCTTCTTTGTCATGTTTTGGAATTGAGGCTATCCTACCCTTAATATGACTAGAGAGATATAAAGTGTTGTTTCTACTCACACTAACACGTCTGACACCAAATGTGTGGGTTTTCCACATCAAACAATTTTCAAATTCTCTGCAGACTTCAAGTGTCCTACAAGTCAAATAAATTCTGATACTAACTACATGGAGTTAATGCAGACCCCATAGTTGAGAATTCAGTCTTTCAAGACTGACCACACCCTGTTCAGATGCCAATTGTAGGTAATGGATCCCCAGGTTCCTTACACTCTTATTCAACTTGATTATAAATTGGGGTTCTCACACCCATCTTCTCAGGTTTGATAATTTGCTAAAGACTCATGGAAACCAGGGAAAACACTTCACTATTACTGGTTTATTATGAAGGATACAATTTAGGGGCAGCCAAATGGAAGAAGTGATTAGAGCAATGCATGGGGGAAGACACCCAGAGCTTCCATGCCCTTTTTGGTGTGTTATCTTCCCATAACCTCAATGTGCTCAATAATGTAAAAGCTCATCATCAAATCTTGTTCAAGGGTTTCTATAGAGCTTAGACTTCATCCCCTCCTCTTCCTGGAGATTGGTGGGTTTGGCCAAAAGTTCAAAAGCTGATCATCAAGTCTTGTTTGAGTCTCAATAAAGCTTTATCTTCAGCTCCTCCTTCTTTTCCTGGAGAGTGGTGGGTTGGACCAAAAGTTCAAACCCTCAAATTATAACAGCACTGTAGCTGGTCTTAAGGGCTAACTTAAAGTTAGCACACTTTTTGCTTGCTTGCTGACTGACTAAAGGTCTTTGATGTGTAATAGAACTAATTTACTTTCTTTGAGATTTGCAGACCACTGGCCTTTGAGAATAAAGGACCAAAATGTCCCCAGGCCACAAAGGGCAGCAAGTCTGTTTGAAGCTCCCTTAGCTTTCTGATTAGCCAAGGAATCATTTAGCAAAATGTTTTTCATTTTTAAGGTCACACAAAGGACTTTACTGACCTACCTTTGCATATCTGTAGACCTTGCCTTTCTTTCCAGAAAGAACAGAGTACCCTTGAACAATCCATGGGTACCAAGAATCCAGATCTTCTTGTACAACTTCCCTGGGCACCAAGGAGCTAGAACTTCTTGCACAATCTCTGAGCAGAGATAACTCTGTAGTTGACATTATTGAGTCTACATGTAATCAAGAAATGTCACAGGGTATCTGGGTGGCTCAGTCAGTTAAGTGTCTACCTTGGGCTCAAGTCATGATCCCAGGATCCTGGGATTGACTTCTGCATCAGGCTCCCTGCTCAGTGGGGAGTCTGCTTCTTCCTCTACTTCTCCTCTGATCTTTCTCTCTTTCTGACAAATAAATAATTAAGATATAAAAAAAAATGTTATAGACCACAGCACTCTCTTAATTGATTAACTCCTTTAAAAATCTCTGGGACAGGCAGAATCCTGGAACTTGGCCTTAGTCAAGAGTCTGCCTTTTCCCCGTGTGGCCAGCCTCCTGAGGAAAACTCGTGTTCCTTTTCAATCAAAGTTCATCTCTTGAGTACTTGTCTTTTGAGTGATCAGCTGCCAAAGGAGTTTATGGTGACCAGCCCCTCTTGCAACTATCTAAGGGCCCCACCTTAAGTCACCTTAGCATAAACTTGAATGTGTTTAAAAGGGCTCATTATGAATAACAAAAAATATTCCTATCACTCAGGGAATTCCAAGTTTTAGGAGCTCTATGTCAGGAATAGAGGATGAGGATCAAATATATTTCCGATTATACTATAAGAATATAGTTGTCGCAAATTATATATATTTTTCCTCAAATGTTTATTAGAACTGTCTAGTAAAATTGTCTGATCTATGGTATTTGTGGTGGGGGTGGGGAGGAAAATTTAAATAACAGATTTAATATCTCTAATTGTTATAAAACTATTTAGATATTGTTTCTAGTTTATTCCATTTCAATAGCTGTATATTTTTAAGAATTTATTCATGTCATCTAAATTTTCAAATTCTAGCATAAACACAATATCTTATTATCTTTTCATGTTTTGCATCTGTAACTATTACACTTCTTCATTCTTATAATTGTTTCTTTGTTTCTTTTGTGTATCTTGCCAGAGCTTGTTCATATTAGTCTTTTCAACAATCTTTGACTTTGCTGATAATCTATGTATTTAGTTCATTTTATTAATATCAACTATCTTTAATTTTTCCTTTCTTCTACTTTGGCTTTATTCTGTTGCTCTTTTTCTAACTTCTTAAATTGAATGGTTAGTTCATTAAATTTTAACCTTACTTTTTCTTCTAATATAAGCATTTAAGAATATAGAATTTGCTCTAACAATTTCCTTAAATATGTTTCACAATTTTTATGTGTAACATTGTTATCATTATCAAAATCTAAATATATTCTATTATCCATTATTATCTTCTTTTACCAATGAGTTCTTTAGAATTATGTTTCTTTTCTTTTTTCAAAGATTTTATTTATTTATTTGACAGAGAGAGAGACAGTGAGAGAGGGAACATGAGCAAGAGTAGTGGGAGAGCGAGTAGTAGGGTTCCCACTGAACATGGAGCCTGATATGGGGCTTAATCCCAGGACCCTGGGATCATGACCTGAGTGGAAGGCAGATGCTTAACAACTGAGCTACCCAGGCACCTGAATTATGTTTCTTGATTTCTAAATTCATGAGGAATTTTCTAGCATACAAGGAATTATAGTTTTAAAAATATATTACAAATATTAACTAAAGTTTGTTGGTGCTAGAGAATATGGCCTGTATAGTATTAATGCTTTAAAAATTACCAATATGTGATCACTTTTAAGAAATATTCCATGTGGGGCGCCTGGGTGGCTCAGTGGGTTAAGCCTCTGCCTTCGGCTCAGGTCATGATCTCAGGGTCCTGGGATCCCCCCACATCGGGCTCTCTGCTCAGCAGGGAGCCTGCTTCTCCCCTCTCTCTCTGCCTGGCTCTCTGTCAGCTTGTGATCTCTCTCTCTCTGTCAAATAAATAAATAAAATATTAAAAAAAAGAAATATTCCATGTGGTATTGAAAAGAATGCATACTCAGCAATTTTGTATGTACATATTGCATATTTATAAATGTATATATATGTAATTACAGATGTGTGTATAAATATATACACATATACATTAGCTATATAAAAACATACATACACACACATATACGGGTAGACATATATATATATACACACACTGTTTTTTATATAGGTGTAGATATAGATGCAGGTATAAATAAATTGATATGTATATCTTTTTTTATTTTTATGTTTTTAAAGATTTTATTTATTTATTTGACAGAGATCACAAGTAGGTGGAGAGGCAGGCTGAGAGAGAGAAGAGGAAGCAGGCTCCCTGCTGAGAAGAGAGCCCGATGTGGGGGGATCCCAGGACCCTGGGATCATGACCTGAGCTAAATGCAGAGGATTTAACCCACTAAGCCACCCAGGTGCCCTTATATGTATATCTTTTTGCATATAATTGTCAATTATGTTGATCAAAATTTCATATCATTACTCATATTTGACTTCCTTGTTCTATTTTATTGTGATTAAGTTAAAATCACTCACAGTCAAGATAGGTTTATTATTCTTTGTATTTGTCAATGTTTGTTGTAAATATTTTGGTAGAATTTTAAAAGGTTTACCCTATTTCATCTATTTTAAGTTTTACAATTCTTCCTTATTTTCACATTTCTGAAATCAATATCTATCTGATAATTGATGGTGTCTACAATAATGATTAACTACATTCTTTTAATTTAGCACATATCTACGTATCCTACAATTTATGTAACTCTTGATCTGATGAAATATGATGTGTCATCACTGTAAGCTGAAGCTTCTTTCAGTATAAAGTGATCTTTATGTTCAATAATGCTTTTGTTTATCTTTTTGTTTGCTAGGACTATAGCTATACAATATTCTTGCTGGTTAATATTTGTTTGGGATATATTGTTTTCCTTATGTTGTATATACGTATCTTATAATTAGTCTTAAAATTTAATCTGAGATTCTTTATTTTTTTAATTACATGGAATATTGAGTCATTTTTTATTGTAATGCTGATATTTTTGGATTTTCCACATCTTATTTTATGCTTTTTAATTGTTTTTTTTCAGTTTCTTTTTTGTTGTTTCTTTTAAGTTATTATCCATGTTTCTTTTTGCATTTTGTCACTCTACTAAGAAGTTAAATTCTCTCTGTTTATTTCTTTCATTGCTATACTGGAGAATTTTAAAGCTAATCTTGACTTTAAAGATTAGTCATTGAAAATAAAAAGATAATAAGGAAAATATAAAGATTAGTCATTATCTTTACCATTCACCTGAAAGATATGAGGACCTTAGAGCATCATAATTTTATGACCCACTACTGATATATTTGAATTTTGTCACATGTTAGATTTGTCTCTCTTTTAAACACACAAGATATTGTTGTTATCACTGTTATTGTGGTTGTTGTTTTATACAATTATTATGTATTTTGATTTATCAGTATATTTATAACTTCTTTCATTCTCATTTCTTGTTGTTTCTCAGACACTCTTACTGGGCTTATTTTACTTATGCTGGAAGAACATTCTTTACATTTTCCTTTATATGGATCTCTTGGAAACAAACTTATTTTTTGTTTGTTAAAAATATGTTTATTCTGATTTTCAGATTTCTTTGCTAGATATAATATGCTGAGTTGATGGATTTTGTTTGTTTCATTGTTCTCTCAGCACAACAAAGATACAAATCCGTTCTCACCTTGTGTTTGAAAAGTTAGCTAGAGGCAAGCAAGATGATGGAGGTGTAGTTCCCTGAATTTAAAGATTTTGAACACCCACAAAATCAGACTGAGGTGTAAGAATATATATCTGGATCTCTACAAGAAGAAAAGTGACCACCTTTTGCAAGGTAGAACATGCAGAGTCATGACTCTGAGGGCAGATATTGGAAAATAAACATAAGGGGGAGAGAGCTTCTGTAAACTGGTCCTAGAAAGTGATATAACACTGGAGCTTAAAATCAGAACCATTAGAAATCTCTAGTGAGAGACATCCCTCTCTTAAAGGGGCTCTGGAAATGAAAAGACAGAATTCTAGACAGGGCATTGTGGTCTTGGGATATGAAGGGCCATAGAACATAAGGTGCTTCCTGGGCCAGCAGAGTGCCCCAGCAGTGGAGCCAGGAAGCAGGTTATGGTCAGTGAACCCATGAAGGGTCTTAGCTCAGATTGCCATAAACCAAGAGCTGGGCCTGTCAGTAACCACTCTTTTTTCCTGAGCAGCCTGAAAAATCTGGAAACTGTGCCTGACCAGATAAAAACTCATAGGGTGGTAGCAGCCTGGAAAGGGCTTCAGAAAAGCACCCAGACATGATACAGAAGCTTCAGGTGCCAGCACAAGCCTGTGGCCACTCAGTTTTAGAATCACAAAGGACAGTGACACTCCCGGTTCCCTGGGACTACCTTTTAGAGGGTTGCAGTGTGCAGGCACCATGGGAGGCTGCAGTTTTCCCTTGGGCATACAGAAGTGGAGACTCTTTGTCCTAGAGGGTTTATTAAGGAGAGAAGACTGATTTTTCTGCTCTGGGCCAGATTTGGGGTGCAGCCATTTTTGCTCTGATCCTCTGAAGAAGCATGGGAAACATCCAGGGAAAAAAGGCTACACAGAAGACTGATTTCCACTGAGCCTAACCCCTAACAGGGAGTGGGTCAACTCCAGCCACGCATGGTTATCTGAGACACAGCACACAGGCCCCTCCCCCAGAAGACAGGCTGGAAGAACAGGTGAATGACAACCCTATGGATTCCGTAATACTTTAAATCCCAACACCAAGGGAAAGCCTCATGACTTTATTTTCCAGATAAAACACTCCTTTATCTTTTTGCTTTTGCTTTTGCTTTTTCTGTTTTTTTTTTAATTTTTCCTCATTTCAAGTAGATGTTTATTGTATCAACTTATATTTCATAGTCACTTTTTTTTTTATAAACATATATTTTTATCCCCAGGGGTACAGGTCTGTCACTTTTTAACTTGTGTTTTTTCACAGTTATATTTTTTATAGATACATGCCTCATTTTAGTCCTTTTTTTTTTTCACTCAATTTTACCTTTATACATATGTAGGTTTTATTTTCTTTGTAATTTTGGGATGTGGCATACTCTAACACAGAGACCAAAATACACCCAGGAACAACTGGAACACCCTGCTTTATTCACATTGAGAGATTATAGTCCCCATTCACCTCCTCCTTTTCTTCCTTTTCATTTTTCTATTTTCATTTTTAAATTTTATTCTTGTGCTTCATTTTGACTTTGCTCTTCAATGGTGGTTTCTGACCACTCCAGATTTTGCCAGGGTGCATCTTGCTTGGGTCATGGTTGATATTCTGGACTCTGCTCATTAACTCAACCATCCCTTGACAGAATGACTAGGAGGAGGAACTCTCAACAAAGAAAGAACCAGAGACTACATTCTGTGTCCCAAAACTAATGGATATGGATACAAGCAAGATGTCAGAAATAGAATTCAGGGTAGCAATCATAAAATCAAAGTCAGACTTGAAAAAAAGAATTAGTGACAATATAGAATCTCTAAGGGCACAAATTAAATCTAAAAAGGCTAGACTAAGAATGCTATGAATGAGATATAGTCTAAAATAGATACTCTAACAGCCAGGGGAAATGAGAAGAGAGAGACTAAGTAATCAAGAATATAAGCTGATGGAAAGGAAAGAAGTTGAGGAAAACAGAAATAGGCAGTTAGTGGCACATGAAAAAAAAAAGGTTTGGAAAGATTAATGATGCCATGAAATGTTCCAATGTCAGAATTATTGGCATCCCTCAAGGAGTGGAGAGAGAGAAAAAGAGAGAAGTAGAAGGTATGTTTGAGAAAATTCTAGCTGAGAACTTCCCTAATAAGGGGGAGGAAACAAGCATTTGAGTGCAAGAGGCAGAGTGGACCCCTCCCCCAATCAATAAAAACTAGATCAACACTCTGACATATAATCCTGAAACTTGCAAATCTTACAGCCAAGGAAAATATCCTAGAAATAAGTAGAGAGATGAGATTCCTTACATATGGAGGGAGAAACATCAGAATAGCATCAGACCTGTCCACAGAAACCTGGCACGCTGGAAAGGTTTGGGAAGACATATTTGGGGTACTAAATGAGAAGAAGATGCAGCCAGGAATACTTTATCTAGCAAGGCTCTCATTCAGAATGGATGGAGAGATAAATAGCTTCCAGCACAGGCAGAAATTGAAAGAATATGTGACCACAAAGCCAGTCCTACAAGAAATATTAAGGAAGATTCTCTAAGTAAAGAGAGACCCCAAGAGCCCCATAAATCAGAGAGAAACAGACAATCTGCAGAAACAGGGACTTTGCAGGGAATACAATGGCACTAAATTAATCTTTCAGTAGTTACTCTGAACGTAAATGGGCTGAATGTTTCCATCAAAAGATACAGGGTTTCAGATTACATAAAAAGCAGGACCAATCCATATGCTTTCTACAAGAGATTCATGTTGAAACTAATGAGGGGATAGAGAACAATTTACCACACTAATGGACCTCAAAAGAAAGCTGGGATAACAATCTTCATATCAGACTAATTAAATTTTAAAACAAGGACCATAGAAAGAGATGTAGAAGTATACTATATTATACTTGAAGTGTCTGTCCAATGAGATCTAACAATTATAAATATCTATCTCCTCAACATGGAGTGGCTAATTATATAAACAAATTCATAACCAAAATAAAGAAACATATGGGTAATAATACATTAATAGTAGGAGACTTCAGCACTCCACTCTCAGCAATGGAGAGATCATCTAGGCAGAAGATCAACAAAGAAACAAGATTCTTTTTAAATATTTCATTTATTTATTCATCAGAGAGAGCGCACAAGCAGGGGGATTGGCAGGCAGAGGGAGAAAAAGTCTCCCCACTGAACATGGAGCCTTAACATGGACTCAAACCCAGGGTCCTGAGATCATGACTTGAGCTGAAGGGAGCTGTTTAACTGACTGAGCTACCCGGTTACCCAAAACAAGAGCTTTGAATGACACATTGGACCAGGTGAACTTTGTAGATATATACAGAACATTTATCCTAAAACAAAAGGGTATTCATTCTTCATGAGTGCACATGGAGGTTTCTCCAGAATAGACAACATACTGGGTCATAAATAAGGTCACAACTGATAACAAAAGATTGATATTATTCCTTGTATAAATTTAGACCACAATGCTTTGAAACTGGGACTCAACCACAAGAAAAAAAAAAATGGAAGGAACTCAAACGCTTGGAAGCTAAAGAGAATATTGCTAAAGAATGATTGGGTCAACTGGGAAATTAAAGAAGAACTTAAACAGTTCATTGAAAGTAATGAGAATGAAAACATACCAGTTCAAAACCTGTGGGATACTTCAAAGGCAGTCCTAAGAGGAAATGCATAGCCATCCAAGCCTCTCTCAAAAAATTAGAAAAATCCCAAATGCACAAGCTAATCTTATACCTAAAGGACCTGGAGAAAGAACAGCAAATAAAGCCTAAACCAAACAGAAGAATAAAATAAAAACTATAGCAGAAATCAATGAAATAGAAACAAGAAAATAGTAGAACAGATTAATGAAACTAGAAGCTGGTACTTTGAAAGAATTAATTAGATCAGTATAACTCTGGCCAGACATATCCTAAAGAAAAGAGAAAGGACCCAGATTAATAAAATTGTGAATGGAAGGGGAGAGATCACAACTATTACCAAGAAAATAGAAACATTAGAAATTATTACCAGCAGGGATGCCAGGGTGGCTCAGTCAGTTTGGGGTATGCCTTTGGCTCATTTAATGATCCCAAAGTCCTGGGATTGAGTCCTGTATTGGGCTTCTAGCTTAGCAGGGAGCCTGCTCTCCCACTGCCTGTTGCTCCCGCTGTGTGTGCTCTTTGTCTCTCTGACAAATAAATAAATGAAATAAAAAAAGAAATTATTACCAGCAACTATATGCCAACATATTAAGCAATCTGGTAGAAATGGATGCATTCCTAGAAACTTATAAACTACCAAGACTGAAATAGGAAGAAACAGACAATCTGAACAGACCAATAACCAAAAAAGAAATTGAAGCAGTAATCCAAACCCTCCCCCCCAAAAAAATAAGAGTCCATGATCATATGGCTTCCCAGGGCAATACTACCAAACATTTAAAGAAGAAATAAGAGCTATATCTATTCTATTGAAGCTCTTTCAAAAAATAGAAATGGAAGGAAAACTTCCAAACTCATTCTATGAGGCCAGCATTACCCTCGTCCCAAAACCAGACAAAGACCCCAACAAAACAAGGATTACAGACCAATCTCCCTGATGAACATGGATGTTCAAATACTCAACAAGATTCTAGCTAATAGGATCCAACAGTGGATTTAAAGGATTATTCACTATGACCGGGTAGGATTTATTTCTAGGATGTAAGTGTGGTTCAACATTTACAAATCAAGCAACAGGATAGAGCACATTAATAAAATACAAGAACCATGTGATTCAACTGATGTAGAAAAAGCATTTGACCAAACACTACATACTTTCCTGATTAAAACTCTTCAAAGTATAGGGATAGAGAGAACATACCTCAATATAATAAAAGCCATCTATGAAAGTCCACAGTCAATATCATTCTCAATGGGGAAAATTGGAAACTTTCCCCTTAAGGTCAGGAACATTATAGGGATGCCCACTTTCACCATTACTGTTTAACTTAGTACTAGAAATCCTAGCCTCAGCAATCAGAAAACAAAAAGAAATATAAGGCATTCCAGTTGGCAAAGAAGAAGTCAAACTCTCTCTCTTCACAGATGACATGATATTTTATGTGGAAAACCCAAAAGACTCCACCTGGAAATCACTCGAAGTCATACAGCAATGTGGCAAAATACAAAATCAATGCACAGAAATCAGTTGCATTTATATACACTAACAATGTACTGAAGAAAGAGAGATTAAGGAACCAATTCCATTTATAACAGCACTAAAACCCATAAGCAATAACACAGAAATAAACCTAACCTGAAGAGCTAGAGGAGCTATACTTTAGAAGTACAGAACACTTATGAAAGAAATTGAAGAAGACACAAAAAGATGGAAAAATATTCCATGCTCATGGATTGGGAGAATAAACATTATTAAAATGTCTATGCTGCTTAGAGCAATCTACACTTTCAATGAAATCCCTATCAAAATAGCATTGACAATTTTTACAGAGCTGGAACAAACAATCCTAAAATTTGTATGGAACCAGAAAAGACCCCAAATCACCAGAGGAATGTTGAAAAAGAAAACCAAAGCTGGGGACATCACAACATCTGACCTCAAGCTATATTACAAAGCTTTGATCACCAAGTCACCAAGAGAGTGTGGCATTGGTACAAAAACAGACATGGACCAGAATAGAGAGCCCTAAAATGGACCCTCATCTCTATGGTCAACTAATCTTTTATAAACCAGTAAAGAATATCCAATGGGGGGGGCAGTCTCTTCAATAAATGGTGCTGGGAAAATTGGACAACTGCATGCAGAAGAATGAAACTAGACCATTCTCTTACACCATACACAAAATTAAACTCAAAATGGATTAAAGATCTAAATGTGAGAGACAAATCCATAAAATCCTAGAGGAGAACATAGGCAGTAATCTCTTTGACATCAGCCACAGTGACTTTTTTCAAGACACATCCCTAAAGGCAAGGAAAACAAAAGCAAAAATGAACTTTTGGAACTTCATCAAATTAAAAAGCTTCTTCAGAGCAAAGGAAACAGCCAACCAATCTAAGAAGCAACTCCTGGAATGGGAGAAGATATTTGTAAATGACATTATGGATAAAGGGGATAAATGGATGGTATACAAGGTCTATAAAGAACTTCTCAAACTCAGCACCCAAAAAACAAACAATTCAGTCAAGAAATGGGCAGAAGACATGAAGAGACACTTCTCTGAAGAAGACATACAAATGGCTAAGAGACACATGAGAAATGTTCAACATCACTAGCCATCAGGGAAATACAAATCAAAAACTACAATGAGATATCACCTCACACCTGTCAGAATGGCTAATTTCAACAGCACAAGAAACAACATGTATTGGTGAGAATGTGCAGAAAGGGGAACCCTCTCATACTGTTGGTGGGAATGCAAGCTAGTACAGTCACTCTGGAATACAGTATGAAGGTTCCTCAAAACAATAAAAATAGAACTACCTTATACTCCAGCAATTGCCTTACTAGGTATTTATCCAAAGGACACAAAAATACTGATTCAAAGGTATATATGTACCTTGATGTCTATAGCAGCATTATCAATAATAGCCAAATTAAAGAAAGAGCCCGTGTCCATGGACTAATGAACAGATAAAGAAGAGGTGGTATATAAATGCAATGGCATATTACTCAGCCATAAAAATGAATGAAATCTTTCCACTTACAATGATACAGATTGAACTGGAGAACATTATGATAAGCAAGACAAGTCAGTCAGAGAAAAACAAATACCATATGATTTTACTCATATGTGGAATTTAAGAAAAAAAAACATGAATACAGGGGGAATAAAATAAATGGCAAACCAAGAAACAGACTCTTAACTATAGAAAACAAACTGAGGGTTACTGAAGGGGAGGTGGATGGGATATGCTTTAAATGGTGATGGGTATTAAGGAAGGCACTTTTGAAGAGCACTGGGTAATATATGGAAGTAATGAATCAGTAGATTCTACATCTGAAGCAAATGTTACACTGTGTATCAGCTAACTGGAGTTTAAATAAAAACTTGAAAGATGAAAAAAAGGAAAATAAGCTTGATATGATTTCAGTTTTTTTAAAGTTATAGTATTTGTTCTGTCTCTTTTTATGTGATTTAACTAGTGAATTTTTCTGTGTGTACTTGAGGAAAATATGTATTCTCTTTTTTTTGGATGGAATGTTTTATATATATAGCTTTGAACTGTGAATTCTAAAGTATGCTTCAAGTAATAAATGTTCTTTTTGACTTTGCAACTAGATAATGAAATTTGTTGAAAATTAAAAAATAAATTTAAAATATTAATTGAATATATAATTTAGGGAAGAATGATTTACATGAAATAAGTTTTTCTTTTAATATAGTTAAGACTGTTTAAACTCATTAAATTAAAGGAATTAGAGTAAAAAATTAAGGATTCTATGATTCTTAGGCAGCATTAGTGTGGTAGAAACTGACTGCTAGATACCTCAACCAAATATTACCCAAATTCTGTTCATTCTATTGCCTAAATATCTTTCTTATCTTTTCCACTGACTCAGTACTGACCTTCAAAATGTTCTAACTGGTCTCCTTGTTTCTAGTCCTCCTTTCTCCAGCTAACTCTTCACACTGCTTCCATAATTATCATTTAAAAGAAAATATAACAAGAAAAAACTGTAATCTTCTTACTCCCCTTCTTAAAATTTTTTGATGACTCTCAATTGCATCTAGGATAAGATTCAAACCACTTAGCCTTGCATTGCAGGATTCTATTATTTTCTTTTCCTTTTTTAAAAAGTTTTGTATTGTTAACATACACTGTTACATTAGTTTCAGATATACAATATAGTGATTCAATATCTCTATGCATTATTCTATACTCACCACAAGTGTAGCTACCAGCTGTCACCATGCAACGTTATTTCAGTATATCATTGACTATACTTCCTAAGCTGTACCTTTTATTTCCATGACTTATTCATTCTATTACTGGAAGCCTACATATCCCACTCCCCTTCTCCCATTTTGCCCAATCTCCTATCCCTTTTCCCTTTGCCAACCATCAGTTTGTGACCTTGGTTTTTGCTTTCTCCTCTCTAGGCCTTTGGGTCCCCATTTATAGCAAGAGGGAGATTTGATAATATATTTTACAAAGGTTTGGCTTGAGGACACTGTACATTTATAATTTCATAACTATCAGGTGTGTTTGTGAGTGTGTGTATATATGCTTGAGTTTGGATGTGACTCTGTCCCTTGGGCTTCAGTTAACTTATAAAATGAGGATTTTAATCTAGATAATCTCTTTAAGGTTTTTAAATGTCATAATCCAGTATAGCCCAAGCCTTTTTCCAAAATCAGATCCTAGGTTTTCTCCTCATAGCTTTCTTTTGGGGGGTATCTTTATTGTTCTCCTAATGTTTTCTTATAGTTCAAGGATGCTCTCCCTCTTGCAACTCCCAGAAAAAAACACAAAAACTTTCAGGTCTTGCCTCAGAACTTGGGAGTAGCGTTCCCCTCTGGAAACACTCCTCTCAGTTCCAAAGAGCTATAAAAAAAAAGCCAGCTGTTTGGAATTTTCTTCCACTTCTAATAGTTTTTTTTTTTCAGTTGTCTTGAGAAACTATTCTCCAAATACACTTCTATTAGGTTTATATTAAATGTGATTTAAGTGGAAAATTATCACTCTATCATGCTGGGAAAATCTTTCCAATCTTTCCAGGGAAGAAATACTTTAGTAACCAGGGCCTCTGCCAGAATTTTCAAGGCAAGAATCTCACCTTGAAGTGGCACTCAGAGATAAACCGCTATGGAGTGAGCACATAATTATCCCCACCTTCTTGGGGAACACAGACATTCAGGACATACTGAGCCTGCAAGGGGACCATCTTCAACAATCTCCCTGCTTTCACACTGGGCAGCCTCTCTTCCAACCCTGAGGGATGAAATCTCTCTTGTTTGTAAAGGTCTATGGATATCTTATTCCACTACTTATGCCACAATTTAAATAACTTTAAGGATTCGTAAAGATCATCTATCGGGTCTAACTGCTTTATTGAAGAGATGGGGAGATTGTGGCCTAGAAAAGGAATAGGACTTACCCAAGTTCACATGGTGAATCAGTGACAAAGGCAGCCTTCCCAGCCTGTGGAAGACCAGCAACCATATTGTAGTTTGATTTTTAAATTTTCTCTGCTTCATATTTTAACCTTTATACCCAGTGCTCTAGTCATCCTGAAAGTTTTTGTTTTTGTGTGAGTGCCCAATTTTTGGATACAAGGATAACTATCAGAGAGGGGGACCTATCCCTTTCTTTAGTCTTGTTCAAAGCACTTGCCAGCCACACCTGATTCTTCTTGGGGACTTGGTTATCTAACAGCAGAAACCTATAATGAGCCCTGGAATTTTTTTTTATGACTGCTCTGGCTAAGTTCTCAACCTATTTATCCATAATTAGGGACAGCTTTCCATAAACAGGAGCTGCAGTAGGCCCTGAAAACTTCATCTCTCCCCCAAGAAAAACCTTTAAGAGCATGCCCCCTGGAAAAAGAATGTAATGGAATATGTTATCTCTTGAGATCTTGGTGAATTAGCAAACTTTTCCCCAAATTCCCATCACCCACCATCACCACGAGTCCCCTCTGCTGATAGCTAGTGCAGTGCATTCTCACACCACATAATGATTGTCATGAACAAAACAGTAGACTTAAAAATACATTTCAAAACAATATGAGAGAAGGATTTGTAAACTCTGTAATTGAGAAATTTAGGGCGCAGGGAGAATATGGTTTTCATTGATGCATTCCTTATTCATTCATCGTTCATTTACTCCTTCAATCTTAAACAGTCACCAAATGTCTATGGTGGATTAAGTCTTGTGTGACATTCTGGGGTAAAGAAATAACGTACTAACCACTCCCCTCAAGGAGTTTCCAGATCAGTGGAAGCAGATGTGACAGTTTTATAATACACAGTGATCAGTGTAAGATTAGAGTTTACATTCATGGGACACCTGGGGGGCTCAGTGGGTTAAAGCCTCTGCCTTCGGTTCAGGTCATGATCCCAGGGTCCTGGGACCCCACATCTGGCTCTCTGCTCTGCAGGGAGCCTGCTTCCTCCTCCTCTCTCTCTGTCTACTTGCGATCTTTCTCTGTCAAATAAATAAATAAAATCTTAAAAAAAAAAAAGATTAGAGTTTATATTCAAAATTTGGGTTAGGGGACTCGAACAACACTTTTTTTATTTTTTTCTTCAGTGCTTTATTTTTTTAAGAATTTATTTATTTGTTTGACACATGCAGAGAGAGAGAGAGAGAGCATACAGGGGGAAGAGCAGGCAGAGGGAGAGGAAGAGGCAAGCTCACTGCTGAGCAAGGAGCCTGATGCAGGGTTCAATTCTAGGACCCCCAGGATCATGAACTCAGTCAAAGGCAGACCCTTAACTAGCTGAGCCACCTGGGTGCCTCTGTACAAGAAATATTTTAAACAGTTGTATTAAAACCAGAGAAATTTAAAGGGAGGTTAAGGTTGTATACTTCATGAGACTGGGAAAAAGCAATATCATTAGATGGTGGTTATACATATATTCTCTTTCTTTCTTTCATATATATATATATATAATTTTTCTAAAGATATATATTTTATTTTTCTATATATAATATATAACATAATATATAGTATAATATAATATATATCCTATATAATATATATTCTAGCAAAATGACAAAGAAAAATCACAAGACCAATTACTGAGAATACAAATGTAATGTAAATGTAATGTCTAAGTCAACCACTTAAAAGGCAATACAAAAAGACACAGACAAAAATAAAAATAAATCTAAATAAAATTCTACAAAATGTCCAAATAATCCATAGGAAAACATAAAAATGAACACAGAGAAACAAATTACACAGTGAGAAAAATGCAAACTTACACCCTAATATATCAACAATTACACTAAATGAAATTTTTAAATACAGTATTCATAGGAGAGAATGAATAATGTGAGTAACATAAACAAAATGGCATAGTAGGAAGCTTCATGCCCTTGATCTCCCTATGGAGACATTAAAATCCTGACTAAAGATTGTTTAAAGTAACTTTATAGGAGCTATGGGAATCTATCAAAGGTCTAGAACAATCATGAAAATACCTGATCATGAAAAGGCCACATTCAAAATGATAAAAAGATTTTTTTAATTTAATTTATTTGTTTAAGAGAGAGTGAGAGAGCATGAGCAAAGGGAGAGGGAGAAGCAGACTCCCCAAGAAGATCTAACAATTTTAAACATCTATGCCCCTAACATGGGAGCAACCAACTATATAAACCAATTAATAACAAAATCAAAGAAACACATTGACAATAATACAATGATAGGGGGCTTTAACAACCCCCCTCACTGAAATGGACAGATCATCTAAGCAAAAGATCCAGGAAATAAAGGCCCTAAATGACACACTGGACCAGATGGATATCACAGATATATTCAGAATATTCCATCCCAAAGCAACAGAATACACATTCTTCTCTAGTGCACATGGAACAATCTCCAGAATAGATCACATCCTGGGTCACAAATCATGTCTCAACTTGTATAAAAGATTGGGTTCATTCCCTGCTTATGTTCAGACCAAAATGCTCTGAAGCCAGAACTCAATCACAAGAGGAAATTTGGAAGGAACCCAAATATATGGAGTCTAAGGAGCATCCTTCTGAAGAATGAATGGGTCAACCAGGAAATTAAAGAAGAATTTTTAAAAAATCATGGAAACAAATGATAATAAAAGCACAACAGTTCAAATTTTGTGGGACACAGCAAAGGCAGTCCTGAGAAGAAAATATATAGTGATATAAGCCTTTCTCAAGATACAAGAAAGGACTCAAATATGTAACCTAATGCTACACCTAAAGGAGCTGGAGAAAGAACAGAAAGAAAGCCTAAGCCCAGTAGGAGAAGAGAAATAATAAATATCAGAGCAGAAATCAATGAAATAGAAACCAATGAAACAATAGAACAAATCAATGAAACTAGGAGCTGGTTCTTTGAAAGAATTAATAAGAATGATAAACCCCTGGTCAAACTTATCCAAAGGAAAAGAGAAAGGACCCAAATAAAATCATGAATGAAAGAGGAGAGATCACAACCAACATCAAAGAAATACAAACAATTTAAGAACATATTATGAGTAATTATACACCAGCAAATTTGACAATTTGGAAGAAATGAATGCATTCCTAGAGACATATAAACTATCCACAACTGAACCAGGAAGAAATATAAAACCTGAACAGACCCATAACCAGTAAGGAGATTGAAGCAGTCATCAAAAATCTCCAAACAAATAAAAGTCCAGGGCCAGACAGCTTCCCAGAGGAATTCTACCAAACATTTAAAGAAGAATTAATTCCTATTCTCCTGAAACTGTTCCAAAAAATAGAAATGGAAGGAAAACTTTCATACTCATTTTATGAGGCCAGCATTACCTTGATCCCCAAACCAAAGATCCCATCAAAAAAGAGAATTACAGACCAATATCCTTGATGAACACAGATGCGAAAATTCTCACCAAAATACTAGCCAATAGAATCCAACAGTACATTGAAAGGATTATTCACCATGACCAAGTGAGATTTATCCCAGCGCTGCAAGATTGGTTTGACATCCGCAAATCAATCAATATGATACAATACATTAATAAAAGAAAAAACAAGAACCATATGATACTCTCAATAGATGCTGGAAAAGCATTTAACAAAGTACAGCATCCTTTCCTGAACAAAACCCTTCAAATGTAAGGATAGAAGGTGCATACCTCAATATCATCAAAGCCAACTATGAAAAACCCACAGCGAGTATCATTCTCAATGGAGAAAAGCTGAGAGCTTTTATGCTAAGGTCAAGAACACAGCAGGGATGTCCATTATCACCACTGCTATTCAACATATTACTAGAAGTCCTAGCCTCAGCAATCAGACAACAAAAAGAAATTAAGGGCATCCAAATCGGCAAAGTAGAAGTCAAAGTATAACCCCTTGCAGATGATATGGTACTTTATGTGGAAAACCCAAAAGACTCCACTCCGAATCTGCTAGAACTTGTATAGGAATTCAGTGAAGTGTCAGGATAGAAAATCAATGCACAGAAATCAGTTGTATTTCCTTGCACCAAAAAAACAGAAGAAAGAGAAATTAAGGAGTCAATCCCATTTACAATTGCATCCAAAACCATAAGATACCTAGGAATAAACCTAACGAAAGAGGCAAAGAATCTGTATTCCAAAAACTATAAAGTGCTCATGAAAGAAATTGAGAAAGACACAAAGAAATGGAATAACGTTCCATGCTCATGAATTGGAAGAAAAAATACTGTGAAAATGTCTATGCTACCTAAAGCAGTGTATGCATTTAATGCAATCCCTATCAAAATCCCATCCATTTTTTTTTTCAAAGAAATGGAACAAATAATCCTAAAATTTATATGGAATGAGAAAAGACCTTGAATAGCCAGAGGAATATTGAAAAAGGAAGCCAAAGTTGGTGGCATCACAATTCCGGACTTTAAGCTCTATTAGAAAGCTGACATCATCAAGACAGGATGGTACTGGCGCAAAAACAGACACATAGATCAATGGAACAGGATAGTGAGCCTAGAAATAAACCCCAAACTCTATGGTCAACTAATCTTCAACAAAGGAGGAAAGAATGTTCACGGAAGAAAGACAGTCTCTTCAACAAATGGTGTTGGGAAAATTGGGCAGCCACAAGCAGAAAAGATAAAACTGGACCATTTCCTTACACCACACATGAAAATAGACTCAAAATGGATGAAATACCTCAATGTGAGAAAGGAATCCATCAAAATCCTTGAGGAGAACACAGGCAGCAACCTCTTCAACCTCAGCCGCAACAACTTCTTCCTAGGAACCTCACCAAAGGCAAAAGAAGTAAGGGGAAAATGAATTATTGGGATTTCATCAAGATCAAAAGCTTTTGCACAGCAAAGGAAACAGTTAACAAAACCAAAAGATTACTGACAGAATGGGAGAAGATATTTGCAAACAACATATCAGATAAAGGGCTAGTATCCAAAATCTATAAAGAACTTAGCAAACTCAACACCCAAAGAACAAATAATCCGATCAAGAAATTAGCAGAGAACATGAACAGACATTTCTGAAATGAAGACATTCAGATGGCCAACAGACACATGAAAAAGTGCTCCACATCACTCGGCATCAGGGAAATACAAATCAAAACCACAGTGAGATACCACCTCACACCAGTCAGAATGGCTAAAATTAACAAGTAAGGAAATGAGAGATGCTGGCAGGATGCGGAGAAAGGCGAACCCTCCTACACTGTTGGTGGGAATGCAAGCTGGTGCAGCCACTCTGGAAAACAGCATGGAGGTTCCTCAAATGGTTGAAAATGGAGCTACCCTATGACCCAGCAATCTCACTACTGGGTATTTACCCTAAAGATACAAATGTAGTAATCTGAAAGGGCATGTGCACCCCAACGTTTATAGCAACAATGTCCACAATAGTCAAACTATGGAAATAATCTAGATGTCCATCAGCAGATGAATGAATAAAGAAGAAGTGGTATATATATACAATGAAATACTGAAGATGGCGGGGGAGTAGGAGGAGGTGCCTTTTCAGCCTGTACCCAAAGTGAGCTGATTACCTACCAAAGAACTCCATTCACCCATGAAATCAGCCTGAGATCAGAATTATACATGTCTGGATCTCTACAGGGGCAGAAGACACGAGTGGGCAGGTAAAGAGGAGTGGGAACAGCAGACTGATATCAGAAAATAAACAAAAGGGGGAGGGAGCCACCAGAGGCAACTGGTTAGAAATAATACCCCAATACGAGTGAGAGTGCCCTGCGTCTGGGGACCAGCATTAACTTGGAGACTGGTTGAAAGCACTCCAAAAGAGCAAAGGATCGCGGGGGGAAATTGTGGGAATCGGGGTGGCTAGGGACAGGAGCTTAAGTCCCCGGTCCCAGGACAGCCTCCCTGGCGCTGAGGCAGAGAGAGTGTGGCAGAGAAACCAGGTCTTGGTCCCTAAGCTGCCAGCATGCCCGAGAATGTGTGGGTTCTAGCTCCTGTGAGGGGATGGGAGCCATGCCTGTTGGCAGAATGCGTGAGCCCTACTACAAAGCCTGAGATACGCGCACACGTCCCTCATGCTCCCCTGAGAGAGTTACAAAGGCCCAGCCGGCACTCTTTGACCCACGCCATTGTTTCAGAGCCTAAACCGCGTGCCCCAAACTCTCCCCTGACAGAGGTGCGCAAAAGCCCAGCCTGGTGCTAAAGGACCTGCCCGGTTCTCAGTGCCTGAGACGCGCGCGCGACCCATAGCCGCCCCGAAAGAGGTGCGCGCAACCCCGCCACTCTTAGACCCAGCAAGACCAGGCACTCCCAGCCCGGGCAAGCGGCAAAATCTCAGTGTGCTATTGCTGCTTGGAACCCCTCTGGTGGTTGGGAGCTCCCAGACAGCTGCCACTGCCTTGGCTTTGAGTACAAGCAAAAGATCCTGCATCCCCAGGGTCTTCAACTTGGAACCTGGTCTGCCAGCGGCCAAGGGGGAACTTATTTAGGCTCTGCACCCAGACTGAGGCTTCTCTCTGAGAGGGAGATCAGGGTGCGGTTTGTTTTCCTCTGAACCTACAAAAACCATCAAAAGCGGTCAAGGTGAGAGAAAAAAAAGTGAACAAACATAAAAATCACCAGAGAACAAAAGCCTGAAAAAAACCAGTTTCCTCAGAGCCCACCCCCTTGAGGGGGGCGGGAGGATTTAACTCAGGAAACATCATTGACTGACAACCCACGTGGCAGGCCCCTCCCCCAGAAAACAAACCAAGAAAGAAAGAAAAAAGAAAAGGACTACAAGAGAACAACCACTACTTCATAGGAAAACTTTTATTATTCACTCGTTCCCACTATTCTGGTTCATTTTTTTTTTTACACATAGGTAATTTTTTTAATCTATCTACCATCACAGCGAGCTGTACAGTACATCAAATTCCATAATACCCTTCTAACCTGAACTTTTGGATACATACACCTATGTTTATCTTTTGCATTTTTATTTTTTGAATTCCTTTTTTTAAAATTTTAGTTTAGTTTAGTCTAGTTTATTCCTTTTTATTTTTATCTTCTAATATTCATATAGAGTTAAACTTCAAAGTAATCCCCTTTCCCCAATCAATACTATCCCTATAGATAGACCAATTTTTAATCCCCTTTATCTTAGGAAAGTTGAGTCCTTTAACAAAGATATCAAGATACCTCCAGGAAGAATCAAAACAACCTTCCTCACACACACTGAGAATTTATAAGAACTCTCCCATCTTCTTCTTCCACCAGTGTTTCTGTGTTTTTGTGTTTGTCCTGATAGTATATAAATCTTACACTTGGGGTTCTTTTTGACGAGGTTCTTCCCTTATTTGTATATATATATATGTATATATATATAAATATATTTTTTTTTCTCTTGTCATATACTTGTATCAGTCTTTTTGTTTGTCTACTTCATAAATCTTACCTTGGGGCCCATCTGAACTGAACCTTCTCTTTCATCTTCCCTTTCTTTCCTCTCTCTCTCAATCTTTTCTTTTTGTTTTTGTTTTTCTTTTTCTTTTCTTTTGTCTCTCATTTGGGTGGGGAATCCTGATTGCTCAGAAGTGTTCTAGGGTGCTCCTTGACTGCACCACAGTTGATACATCCAGCTACATCTGTTCAGTCATCTCCCACCAAAATGACTAGGAGGAGGAATGCCTAACAGAAGAAAAATACAGAGGATGGACCTTCTGCAACAGAGCTAATGGCTATCAACATAGACAATATATCGGAAGAGAATTCAGGCTAACAATTATCCAGGCAATAGCTAGGTTGGAGAAAGCCATGGATAACCAAATGGAATTGATTAGGGCCTAACTGAAAGCGACCAGACAGGATGTTCACAATGTTAAAGCGGAGCTTAAAACTACCAGGGAGGAGGTTCATAATGCTCTCAATGAGTTCCAATCTAATCTAATCTCTCTCAAAGCTAGGGTAACTGAGACAGAAGACAGAATTAGTGAACTGGAAGACAAAGAGATAGAGAGAAAGGATCAGGAGGAAGCCTGGAACAAACAGCTTAGAAACCATGAAAACAGAATCAGGGAAATAAATGATGACATGAAGCATTCCAACATCAGAATTATTGGAATCCCTGAAGGGGAGGAGAAAGAAAGAAGTCTAGAAGATATAGTGGAACAAGTCCTTCATGAAAATTTTCCCAATCTCACGATGGAACCAGCATTCATGTACTAGAGGCCAAAAGGTCTCCACCCAAGATTATACATTCCAAAAAAACATCACAACACCTGATAGTCAAATTGAGGAATTATAATTGTAGGTATAATCTCTTGAAAGCTGCCAGGGCAAAGAGGCTCCTTACTTACAGAGGGAAGCCAATCAGAATAACGTCAGACCTGTCCACAGAGACCTGGAAAGCCAGAAGAGGCTGGCAAGACATATTCAGGGCACTAAATGAGAAGAACATTATCCAGCAAGACTGACATTCAAAATGGATGGAGAGATAAAGAGTTTTCAAGACTGGCAAGGCTTAAAACACTATGCAACCTCCAAGCCGACACTGCAGGAAATATTAAGGGGGGTTCTATAGAAGAGGAAAAATCCTAAGAATAGCATTGAACAGAAATATATAGACAGTCTACGGAAAGAAAGGCTTCAAAGGTAACTCGATGTCAATAAAAATGTATCTATCAATAATCACTCTCAATGTGAATGGCCTAAATGTGCCCATAAAATGACATAGGGTTGCAGTTTGGATAAAACAACAGGACCCATCCATATGTTGTCTACAAGAGACCCACTTTGAACCTAAAGATACACCCAGACTGAGAGTGAAGGGACGGAGGACCATCTTTCATGCCAATGGGCCTCAAAAGAAGGCTGGTGTAGCGATTCTCATATCAGATAAATTAGACTTTAAACTAAAGACTGTAGTCAGAGATACAGAAGGACACTACATAATCCTTACAGGGACTATCCACCAAGATGATCTAACAATTGTAAATATCTATGCTCCCAATATGGGAGCAGCCAATTACTTAAGAAAACTGTTAATCAAGATAAAGAGTCATATTGATATGAATACACTAATTGTAGGAGATCTTAACATGCCTCTCTCAGAAATAGACAGATCATCGAAGCAGAAAATCAATAAAGAAACAAGAGCATTGAATGACACATTGGACCAGATGGACCTCATAGATAAATACAGAACATTCCACCCTAAAAAAACAGAATACTCATTCTTCTCCAGTGCACATGGAACCTTCTCCAGAATAGACCACATACTGGGTCACAAATCAGGACTCAACCGATACCAAAAGACTGAGATTATTCCTTGCATATTCTCAGATCACAATGCTTTGAAACTGGAGCTCAATCACAAGGAAAAGTTCCGAAGGAACTCAAACACCTGGAAGCTAAAGACCACCTTGCTTAAGAATGCTTGGATCAACCAGGAGATCAAAGAAGAACTGAAACAATTCATGGAAACCAATGAGAATGACGACACTTCAGTCCAAAACCTATGGGATACAGCAAAGGTGGTCCTAAGGGGGAAATGCATAGCCATCCAAACCTC